>NC_061898.1:5094500-5729750 GCF_905147765.1 Vanessa atalanta | reverse complement strand
ATATCGTACTTCATGGTCAGTAGGTAGATTATGAGGTACCCACGTCTAAGCTCAAAAATAAAAAAAAAAATACTTTAATGAATAATGCGTATTACTCGATAAAATAATCCAAAAACATGAAGTTTATTTTCATTGTTTTTCATGCATCATAAATAAACAATTTTTTAACTGTATTTGTTTAAAATACCTTTATAATTTATATAGCTGTTTATAACTTGTCATATTAAAAAAAAACTTAAAGCTAATTAAAAAAAAAAACCATAAATAATATTATTGATAAAAATCGTATCTACGATGTTAGTATTTGTTGATTTATGGACTTAACTGATATGTTCTGTAATTAAATTGATGAAAATGAGGGACCACTGAGTTTCCTGTCGGTTGTGGTCGATAGAATCTACTATCCGACACGTGAAGACTTAAAAAAGACTTTATAAAAGCACTTTTGAATAAAGAAAATTTTGATTTTGATATTTAATAGTTGGAAAAGAGCAACTATCGAGTTTCTTTACGGTTCCGGATCGAGTAGGATCGCTATTGCGATTACTAAACCGATGGTAAATTAAAACTTTATTTAATCTTTTAAAATTTTAAGCAAACGTGTTCGAAAGAGTTTTTAATTTGGCCTTCCAATCGAAGTAGGAATAAAGAAAAAAAAAAACCTTAGATTTACGTATTTCATGCGATTCTCTAATGCCTTAACTATATTGTGCACTACTAAGAGTTTATTATTAATAAGACAACACCATTACACCTAACTACTTATATCCACTTTAATTTTACTGCCATAGTTCCGAAAACATGTTTTGTCATGTTTTCGCATATCTTTGGTAAGTATCATAGACTATTCGAGCTCTCGACCAATGACATCGCTTCAATTCAAGGTCAAATGTTGTTTACTTGTAATTTCTCCCGTTTTCGTCGGAATAGTCACATATGTGTTAAAATTTACATTGCGAACCGTTAACTTCACCGACGTGACATATAATACAATACCGACTGTAACTGAGGCGATGCCGTACTTCTCTACATACTACAAAATAGTCGCTTCCCGTCTGTCTGTAGATCTTTTAAGCTACGCAACGGATTTTAATACGATTTTTATCAATGAATGATTCAAGAGTTAGGTTTTTATGTATTCATTCGAGAATTTCAACATTGCTAGCTGGAAAAAAATCCTTGTTATATATTTTCTTCAATTTAAAACTTGTATATAGGCCCGTGTAAAGCCGGGACGGATTGCAAATAATTATATCTTATTTCGAGGCATGGAGTCCACGACCATCAACTGTCTGACTGTACAGACTCAAAATAATTGTAATTATAAAACATTACTATCCACTAGACCACCGAGTTAATTAAAATAAGACATATAGGAATAATATGATGCATTTACTTGGTGGTAGGGCTTTGTGCAAGCCCGCCTGGGTAGGTACCACCCACTCATCAGATATAACATCGATCAGGACGTAACATCTTAGTTTCCAAGTTTGGTAGCGCATAGGTGATGTAAGAAATGGTTAATATATCTTACAGCGCCTTTGTCTATGGGCGGTGGTGACCACTTACCATCAGGTGGCCCATATGCTCGTCCGCCAAACAATGCCATAAAAAAAAATGTAATCATAGAAATATATAATATATTTTTAAAATACAACACGCAATTAACGAAGCGTGACACAACTAAAAAACAAAGTCATCGTAAAATGTTCCGAGCATGAGATATATATTTAAAAACAAGAAATTTAATCATCTCATCGCTTCCTAGTGTTTAATTCAAATAATATTTTTAACAAATGAAAATTATTATTTTTAAAAATCCATTGCGTTGTCGTCATGACATCATATTTAGTCCTTCGCTTTTCATATTTGAACCTTACGTTATCTGTACTTCCTTGTTCGATCAATTTTTTTTTTGTTCTTTTTTTAATTTTTTTTAATTATAATAGTAAAATAAAAACAATACTAAGTTAAAGGGTAACGTAGGTCGAGCATAATTTTTTTAATCAAATAATAAAGAACGCCAAACAATCAATTAAAAAAGAAAATAAATATTTTATGTAATGAAAAAAAAAAGTGGAACCGAACTATGAAGAACAGTTAACAAACGGTTGAAAAAAAAAACATTGACCTCCGCCCAACTTAAGAGGAGTCGTCGTGGTCGTCAAATTAGTTGGACATCTGTCAAATTTAAATTGAAACACACAGACCTTAAATTCAACTTATGACACTTTCTGACAGCGGAAGACATCTTTAAAATAAAACAATTGCCCTTAATACTCAGCCTGTTTATGTCATCTTATTTTTATATCAAGACTCGTATTTATTAAATGTAATTTTAATTCAAATGGATTGTATAGAACCATTATCGAAGTAGTAAATAAAATCACTTTTGAATCTTTGTAATAGTATTTAATTGAAGCTACCACCGCTTCGGAACGTAGATTCTACCGAAAAACCGGCACAAATCACAATAGTTACGCTTTTCCACTGATTTACATTGGTATTTTAATTAAATACAATTACTTAAATTATTTAACCTGCGTAAAAATTACAATGAAAATCGTACGTCACGCCAAGTCATTGACATATAAAAATCGAGTATTAAGTAAGTATTTTTATGTCTCTCGTGAAGCCGTAGACGTATATACGAGGACGTAAATTCGGAAATAAATAATTTTTGGTCTTACGATAGCCAATCATATAAATTATAAATGAACTTCAATTATTTTATCAATATTAATGTTTAATGTAACTCTATTAATCAGGTTATTTAATATATTTAACATTTGTGGTTTGTCGTAACATAATCCAATTTAAATGAGACCACACAATCTCGTGGTTTTATTTAAAACCGTTTTGTGTACAATAAAATGAGTGTGATAATTAATTATTATACAATTTTACTCAGTAGTATATTTGTATTGATAGGTCAAGCAGGGCGGATTTAGGGGAGGGCAGCCGAGGCGACTGCTTTGGGGCCTCCACATGAGAGAGGGCCCCACAACGAGTTAACAAATATCTAGATATAGTTAAAATATAATAAGGTTACTAATTACTGTGATAAAAGAAATAGATTATAGCTGATTGAAATCAAAATGTTCTAATTAATTCATAATATAATTATTGGGGTCTCCACGCCTCTGTTGATCTAGGGCCTCCACTCCTTTGTAGTCCCAGGGCCTCCAGGCCTTTAAATCAGACTCTGTGTAATTATTTACCAAGTTATTTAATATATTTAGCAAATATCACGGATCCTGATCCTGGATCAAGCCCAGAGATGGCCATTAAAAAATTACTGGAGTTTTTTTGTCGAGTAATTGTCAGTGGCAGCCCGGAGTCTGGATAATGGCAGTGTTGACACTCCCGTGCCTCAGAATGGGTCTAGCCCAGCGTCCAAACTCTCCGGTTGCCGCTCCTCCCGTTAGGCACGAAAATTGAACGATTATATGAATCAAATTCGATATTTTATTATTGCAAAAGGCTGTAGACTTCATTTTTGAAACGGAAACACAAATAAAACTTCGAATTACCATAAAGTGCGATTAAAATAGAACTACTTCTGCACCTCTTGCATTTTGCTGAACACGCTAGGAGCACGGAAACAAAGAAATTCGACATAGATTTGACGCGATATTATTGGTCGAGAGCTTGATAATCTGTGATATTCATTATGGATTCGCGAAAATATGGCGTTTTGAATGTCGGCGAAGCTGTTACTTGGAAGTAAAATTAAAGTGGATATGAGTAGTTTAGTGTAATAGTGTCGTATGTAAACAAAGATTTATTAATGTAGAACTATTTGTAGTGCATAGTATGGCTGAGCTGTTAGCAAATCGTTTAGAATGTATAAAACTGAGATTTGTTTATATTTATTCCCTCTTCAATTGGCATAGACTAGAACAAAGTAAAAAAACAATTGTTTTTGATAATAACAAGCCTAGTAACAAATTAAATTAACTATATTTGTAAAGTTTACGGTTAAAGGTCACAGATACGGCGAAACATATCACTTAAGCGCCATTTTATGACCTAAAGATCAACGACCGGTTCAACATTGTACACATTTATAATCTATTTATGTAATATACACTAGCTTTATCATGGCGCGCGACTTCGTTTTATGTAGCTTTATATCCACGGGTCTTGAGATGGCGTGGGTTAGGGAAGACAGAGTTAGAGCATTGTTTCTCTTGAAATAATGTTTGAATGTGGTCTGCGCTCGATTGATAGGGATGTGCATGCACTGGATAGGTATCTCGTAGGTAGCACTGGTAGGATGTGTTCCAGTTTGAAGGGTGAGTGAGCCAATGTTACAGGCACGAGGAACATAACATGTTAGTTACCAAGATTGGTGGCGCATTAGGGTCATGTAAGGATTTTTTATGTCTATTACATTTTTTTTTTACATTACATTAGCAGCCTGTAAATTTCTCACTACTGGGCTAAGCTCCTCTCCCTTTGAAGGGAAGGTTTGAGCATATTTATAGACAGATGTAGGTTTCCTCACGATGTCTTCCTTCACCGCCGAACACGAGATAAATTATAAACACGAATTAAGCACATGAAAATTCAGTACTGCCTGCCTGGGTTTGAACCCGAAATCATCGGTTGAGATGCACGCGTTCTAAACACTGAGCCATCTCGGCTCTATTATATCTAAAGGCGGTGGTAACTACTTACCATCAGTCCATTTGCCCGTCCTAACTTATTATGTAAAAATGTACTGACAGTTTGCTCTCAAAATGGTGATGACATTCGTGGTTGCCAAGGAAATAACAGTGGCTGAGAGATCGGTTGCCATGGAAAGAACTGTTGTAACAGTTCCAAGAAAGAGGGATTCGATTCGAATAACGGTACAGCACTCACTGCTCTTGGTAATTAAGGAAGCGTCATTAGAGAAGACGTTCATGCAATTATTCATGAAGAATTCACATTAAATTCTAAAGATGATGACAGCGACGAACACGAGATCGCTCGCTGGTCGCCATATTAACGGCCCTCCGACATATATATATTTATGTCGGAGATGCCATCTATTACATTATCTGATACATAAAAGAACGACACAGTCGTCTTTAGTACGTAGACTGGGTTAGCATCGGTCACGGGCGGACAGCCGTTGTTGAAAAATAAAAGAATTATCAAAAATATAAAAAGAGAATAAACGATTTTAAAAGAGTAAAATATTATTTGAGTTTGATACGATGTCTCATCCATCTAATTACGAATCTGATAACGAGACCCTCAAACGCCAATGTTATATATGTATATGTAATAATTTGTTCCGACATAAAAACGTCGATAGAGCTCAAAATTTTACATTCGTTTTGTAAAATAATGGCTAAAAGCTTATATTTAAAAAATGTCTTGTCTGAATTTGAAAAAGATCTTAATCTAAATATAATCTTTACAATTGAGCCGTTATTTTCCGAAACGAATTTAAAATTTTGAGTTCTGTACTTCTAGAAGTTCCCGTATTGACGTGTGGTATTAATTTTGTCTTACGATTTTTATTTACAATTCTAAAGCGATTTAAAAATGTGGTATCGACTCTAAAAACATCACATTATTTACCTAAATTTTGTGATTTAGATTTTGGTTAATATTTAATTAGGAGTGCGACATAATTAATATTAATTTTTTTTAATCTCCACAGATTTGTTTCCTTTATTATTTAATCTAGTTTTTGAGTTTTATGTGTCTGGATGGTTTTTTTTGCATCATGAGCATGTGGGCCATGATGGTAAGTGGTCACCACTAAAGACAATGGCGTTGTAAGAAATATTAACCATTCCTTACATTGCCAATGCGCCACTAACCTTGGGAACTAAGATGTTATGTCCCTTGTGCCTGTAGTTACACTGGCTAATTCTCCATTCGAACTTAAACACAATAATACTAATTTAGTATCGCTGTTTTGTCTTAGAATATATGATCAATAACGTGTTCTAATGACTGAGCCATCTTTACTTCATTATCTTTCGTAAACGAACAAACATAATTTACCTCTTAAATTCAATATTATGAGTTTATTGATAAGACGGAGTGCGGTCAAAGAGAGTGAGACGAATTCAGTCACTCTGTTGATAGCACCCAAACAGTTTCTTATGAGTAATTTTATTAACGAAATAATTTTAGAATCGATTCGACGCCATCTTGAATTTGCAACAAAATTGACCGCCATATTGGTTATTGAAAATGGTTTAACGTAGTCATTATTAGATTTTAAATAGTCAATCAACGCCATATTCGATTTTGAACAATAGTTAATTCTGATTTTATTTCGGTTAATGACTTTGAGAAGGTTCGTGCTTCCGCTTTTGAAGTTCGCTCAAAAGGTGAGTTTATTTTAATCGATTACGAAACATAAAAAGTTTAGCATTGTGCGTAATTGACTGCACTATTTAAATGAATTTTTGACTTTAATTAGAATCCTAAAGCCAGTATTTTAACTCTGCCGTTTCATAAATTCGAATCATTTGTAAAAAATACATCGGTAAAGAAGGCATATTATTCGATACGAGATTATATTGATGATAAAAAAGCGTGGAGTTAATGCTCGTTGACTTCCAGGCAGGATATATAACATACATATATAATTGTATTTAACTAACACGACTGTATTTTTAGATGTTGAAAAAGAGTAACTACTGCATTTCTTGCCGGTTCTTCTCGGTAGAATCTACATTCCGAACCGGTAGTAGCTTCACTTAATATAGTTTGTTAAATGACGATTCAAAAGTGCCTGTAAAAGCCTACTTGAATAAAGTATATTTTGATTTGATTTTATTCAAACTTTATAATGACACAGTAAAGTATAAATATTTTTAAAGTAATAATCGTATTTATATCATAAACATTTAAAATGCATAATCCTAAAATGATTTCTAGGAATGCTTTATTGTTAAAATTTTGTGGTAAAGCTATAAGGTCAAACCACAAATAAACAAATTCACGTATAACCGTGTACCGATTTATAGATGTAATTCGAAACACAAGGGTCGTGGTTTGTCAGATTCAGAAAACACCATACTGATGGTGTAAACAGATTTACAAGTTTATATTTCTAGTAGCCCCAATGTCTATAGGCAAAGACCACTTACTATACAGCCTATATATATGCCTGCACACTTTAAAAAAAAACACAAATTTGACTTATTTTAATATAGGTGAGTCAAAATGCAAAAGTGTTCTTACTGTGATTTTGTCCGTCAGTAAAATAACATCTAACAAGTTACTAAATAACTCGCGGAACAGAGAACCTTACCTTTGTGAACATCAGCCAAGAGTCTATTTGGCACACGTGCTTGACGTAGAATGACCTTCGCTTTATATCGAATCAAAATATACTTTATTCACGTAAACTCTGGAGCACTTTTAAATCATTTAACAATATAGGACTAAATGTCCAGCTACCACGGGTTGGACATGTAGATTCCACCGAGAACAACCGTCAAGAATCCAATGTTTTCCGATTTTTAATTACCTAGATAATTAAACACGATTGAATCGTTATTTATCTTTCATGGAATTCAACGAATATAAACTCTATACTTTTTTATCATCCACATCCTGTATCGAATGATACGCCTTATTAGTCAAAGTTTTCTTAACATGTGATAGAGTTATAATTTGAGCAATTTTATCTTAGAAGGGAACACCTTGCCCGGGGTAGGATGAATTGACTTGGAGACTGAAGCCAGGTTTAGCCACATAAGTCTCATGGGTCACCTCAGTCGTTTCCACCCATAGACAGTTTTTTTATATGTAACTAATGCAAAATATAAATGCTCGTAGTTAAACTGTTAAATTTTTCCGGGGAAAACCCGATATCGGTATCGAATTGATCCGAACAAGGATGTCGATATAAAGTTTCACTAAATAAAAACCATCGATAATTTGGTTTTATGACTTACGACTTTAATATGACATTTCCATGTAGATCGTTTTATTTGTCTTTGGCACCAGCTGGTCGCCCATGATCTGATCGGAAAGGACCAAGAGCAAGACCAATGGCTTTATTTGCTTTCTGAAGTACAGAAATACTTAATTCTCACTGCCAGACTTAACGCTTCTGCCTGGCATTTTTCGGCAAAACTCATTAACTCATCTTGACATGGGCTTTGAACCTTGGACCTCGAGATCAGCGGTATAATAACATAAGCCATCATGTCATAATTCATTTCAATTGAACACTTTACTGTTCCGTTCCTAAATGATATGCTTCGAGTGTTTATGTCGCTGACCTCCGTCGTGTACTGTTATCCCATTATACAAATAAATCTCGTACGCACTTGTTTATACGAGCCATTGAACCTTGAAGGAGTACGTGACAGGTTAAACATTAAGATTCCCACATAGCGACATTTCACTGGAATGTATGTACGAATATTAGTGGTCGTCCATTGGTGATTTGTTCACCCGAAAGAGAGAAAAAATGAGGCTCTTCTGTACCACTTGGACGATAATAATACAACATTTTTGATTATTTGTATTTCACGGCGAGACTACTCTAGCGTGTACGCAGAGCCGTCTCAAGCTATGTTGGGCCCTTGGTTGATGAATTTGTGGCCTTTTTGCTAGATATTTTTTGTTTTAATTTGGTAAATTGTTGCTTCTTCGGGGCTCTCTCAGGATGAGGGGCACGTACCCCATGTGCCCTATGGTAAAGACGGTAATGCGTGTACGTACAAAAATTGTAAAAACACGTCGACGTAGAGAACCTGTAAGAGAAACTCATTGACCACGATAGTGTAATGTCAACATACGACATTGAATACCTTAGTCTTAGAGCCCACGACACTAAACCTAGTTCGATAGTATATAATGAAGTTAAACGAGGACCATCGTTATCAGATTTACAATTAGATTGACATCAAATATATTTTCTTTATTTTTATATTTTGAATTCATTTATTTTCCTATGACGGCTGTCAACCCGTGACCGACTATTTATCTATTCCATTGTGTCAATCAAAGCACTTGGTGGTAGGGCTTTGTGCAAGCCAATCTGGGTAGGTACCACCCACTCATCAGATATTCTACCGCCAAATAACAGTAAACTGTATTGTTGTGTTCCGGTTAGAAGGGTGAGTGAGCCAGTGTAATCACAGGCACAAGGGGCATAACATCTTAGTTCCCAAGGTTGGTGGCGCATAGGTGATGTAAGGAATGGTTAATATTTCTTAAAGTCAATAATCAATATTACCATTATCGGAAACTTCAAGTAGTACACTTGAGTAAAGTCGATACAATAAGTGCCCAATTGACTATGAGTTATTAACATAACATTCGCAATACTATCGATACTATCGATAGTATTGCGAAAATAGACACTATGTTCGCTCGCGCTGATGCAAGTGTGTGCGGCCACCTCCACGGTATTGCCCAGCTTCATGCAAGACCACCTGACAGGCGTCCTCGGCCTCGTGAGCTCCTGCTGTCGCTACCCCGACGCAGGTATTGACGAAGATGATTTGCAGCAACGATAGGATGACGCAACCACTGGACTTGACACCCACACGGAATTCACAACCAATGAAGGATCGGACACACGACTGGGTCAATTAGACCCTGACCCACTGGGTCAAAATTCATTGACAAGGTAGCTGCAGCTACCGTTGAGGACAAGCCCGGGCAAGGTATATCTCGAGGCCGGTACCTGACTTGACCTAAGGGCAAGCAGGAAGAACCCCCACACAACCTAAGATCTTCAATTATCCTAATCTATCTACTGGGTCACCTTAATTAATGAACACTTGCGTGTCAAATAACGCTCAGTCCGAGAGCATCTTACTTGCAATTAACCTTTGCCCTTTTTAAAGATGTCTGTGATTCAAAGTGACATATTTTATTAAATAGTTCAACAAATTAAAAGTCAAAACGGCCAAGTTTAATGGTATTTATGATTCTGTAAATCTGTAATTCTGTGTGAGATCCATTAATAATTTACGCTGTCGCTAAACATCAATACTGTTGTGTTTCGGTTGGTTTGGAGTGAACCAGTTCAAGTATAGTCTAGTCCAACACGAGAGGAGAAAAGCTAAGGTTCATATATATATATATATATATGTCGGAGGAGTAGGATGCCGAACAGTTGGGTTCGGGGATTGATCCGACATTTGTAAGACTATGTGGGCGTGCAATGGAGATATTCACAAAATAAAACGTATTTAATATCGTCTAATCACTGTATTAATGATTCGATAATCGTACACCACAATAATCTCAAAGGATTACAATAATTCATCTCGATTAAGAGCAAATGGGTTTGCAAGCAACCGTCGCATTTGAATCGCCTGTCAAAACATAACGACTCGCGTTGCCAGGACACTTACAACTCCATTCGGGGTGACCCGCTCTTATAAGTAAATCAGCCATCAAACATTATTGCCAACTATTCGAATCATTAATTATCCAAATCAACAACTAAAGTAACCACGCTCCGATATATATATATATTACATTACGAAAAGATAGCTTCACCTATTTGACATGTAATATAACTCATAGTAACAGAGGGTATGCCGTACTTCTTTACATACTACAAAATAGTCGCTTCCCGTCCGTAGGCTTAGATCTTGTAAATTACTCAACGAATTCTAATGCGGTTTACATCAATGAACAATAATTCAAGAAGAAGGTTTTATATTCGTTGAGAAAAACCGAGAATTTGAACTTTTCTAGCAGGAAAAAATCAAGTGTTTTCCTATTTTTGGTTTGATCTTCAATCTCAAAGTTGTATATGGTCTCTAATTGTACCCGTGTACAGCGGCTGTGTGCTAGTTGTCGCCCGCAGTTTCGCTAGCGTTTAAGGGGTTTGGTTGTTTCATGACAAAACGTATTAGGCAAAAAAGCAGTATGTTCTTCCTTGGCGTTCAAGTTTGTTTCATACCTTTCTTCAAATTATCTTCATTGGTTTGGCAGTGAAAGAGCGTCAAACAGACAGACAGACAAAGTTACTTTCACATTTATAATATTAGTAGGAGCCATGAAATCCACGACCGTCAACTGTCTGACGAGTATCGGTAAGACATTTATTATTGGCGCGAAGTTCTTTAACGCGACTTAAAGTAGAGTGAACTGTCATAAAACGTCACGTAAGGATTATCCGGGCGATATTTCCTTCTCTTTCCCTCTATTTTACTCTGTCCCTTTTATAATTTAAACTTATTCTTTGTTATTGTTTTAATAACATATATATTTCTTGTCATTTTTATACATATATTGTTAATTTATTCCATTGCGTCTGTTATTAAATATATAGCGATAGCTACTACGTTCCAAACGGGGCATACGACACCTAATTTTTTTATGAATATTGATATTTATTGTAATGACAATTTAGTAGTTAATATACTCGATAATATTAATGAGATACCTATTAATATTTAGTGCAATAAACACATACATAAGTCACATTCAACAATGTTGCACAAGAGGCGGCCTCATCGCTAAAACAGCGATCTATTCCAGGTAAGCTTAAGGTAGAGGAAAGAAACGGAGGTAAAATGAGGTAGGGGGGAACATAGCAGAGATAAAAATATATAAATACATTGTGGTATACAATTGTAAAATACTTGGAAAATGTGTAAATGTATGTGCACTGCTAGTGAGTTTTTTTTGACAGAACAACTGCCTTAAAAGCGAGCCGGTAGACCAACGAGATGTTATTTTGTATCTCTATCTACACGGATAGAATCTACATGAAACATCGCTGACGCCGCCCATGCCAGTGAAGATATCTCCGATATCTTCAACAATCGTATACCCAAAACATAAAATTCTACACCTAACCGGTTAGTGATATGGCAGATAAACGTGCACTCGATCGGGCTCTAACGATGCTAATCAAAAAACTCCCAAGTGTAAGTGCTGCAACTGGACTTTCTCTTAGCGGTAAGTCGCGGTGTGACCAACTTTCCTTACACAAACAATGGACGAAAGCCGCTAGGGACTCATGTAATTAGTTATGGATATAATATTAACATTATGTAGTTCTGCTCATCGTTATCTAATCTGAAAATCGTGAAAGCTACAACAGTCTATTTGACAGTGCGAAAAATAAAAAGTCAATTATTGAAATCAGTATATATTATGAGATTAAAAATGGTTATTTATTAACGAACGTTGAAAATAACAATTGATTTATTCAAAAATCCATAAATAAATATGCATTTTTTTAAACGTTTGTCACGTGACACAAAACGCTCCTGATTGGTCGGACTTATGATGACGTCATTTGCTTGTTAACCTCGTTCGCTTACTGTATGTGGATTATGTGCCACAGATTACAATACAGGAATGTGACGTCGACGACACCATTGCAGCGCCGTATTGTCAAAGTAGTATTTTCGCGCGCTATTTAAATATGGAATTTTTAATTTGATATTTTTCAGCGAATATGTATTAGAATTTAAAAAAACAACTATTACTGGGTTCCTTAACATTTACTAAATAATATAAAATGGATTTTAAAAACCAGTCAAATAGCCAATTGGACCATATCGTATCCCGTGCTTCTATTCATATCACTTGGTGCTAGGGTTTTTAAAATATTTTACCACCAAACATCAATACTCAGTATTGTTGTGTTCCGGTTTGAAGGGCCAGTGTAACTATAGGGACAAGGGACATAACATCTTAGTTCCCAAGGTTGGTGGCGCATTGGCGATGTAAGGCATGGTTAATATTTCTTACAGTGCCATTGTCTATGGGCGGTGGTGAACACTTACCATCATGTGGCCCATTTGTTCATCCGCCTACCGATATCATAAAAAAAAGTATTATTAAGACGCCCTCGAAGAAGAGGGCACTAGTGGCAAACACAAAATCGCAATCCATATCGTGACCAAATTATAGACAAACTGGTCAAATACCATCCAGACCAGCTGAGGAATCCAGAATCCCATGAAGACTGGAAAAAATATGACAAGACCACTCAAAAAAGACAAACTCCGAGTCAATGAGGAAGACGTATTCGTAATTCAAGGGAAACTTTTCGACACCAAAAATGCGATCCAAAAAATTCAGATTGTGACATTCAAATAACATAATAATTAAAATTTATACGATATGACAATGTCCCACAAGAAATTCAGAAAACAATTTAAAAATGTGAGAGATTTAGTTTTTTTATTATTGTTTCAGAACAAAATGAGGTCGATACTGTTCCTGTGCCTGTGCGCTCTCCTGTGTGGAGCGCTCGCGAAGAACAAAAAAGACGAGAAGGTAACTATCAAATTAAAAAGTATAACAGACACTTTGCCGTTTCATAAATTCAAATATTTTGTAAAAATACATTGGTAAAGAAGGCATATTATTCGATACAAGATTATATAGATGATATAAAAGCGTGGAGTTAATGCTCGTTGACTTCCAGGCAGGAGACATAACATACATATATAATTATATTTAACTAACATGACTGTATTGTTAGATATTGAAAAAGAGTAACTACTGAGTTTCTTGCCGGCTCTTCTCGGTAGAATCTACATTCCGAATTGGTGGTAGCTTCACTTAACATAGTTTGTTAAATGACGATTCAAAAGTGCCTGTAAAAGCCTACTTGAATAAAGTATATTTTGATTTGATTTTATTCAAACTTTATAATGACACAGTAAAGTATAAATATTTATAAAGTAATAATCATACTTATATCATAAACATTTAAAATGCTTAATCCTAAAATGATATCTAGGAACGCTTTATTGTTAAAATCTTGTGGCAAAGCTATAAGGTCAGACCTAAACTAAACAAATTCACGTATAACAAGACGCAAGACGCTTCTTTGTGGTTAGGTTATGTGCAAACACGTCTGGGTAGATACTCCCCATTCATTATATATTCTACCGACAGTCAGCAACACTATTATTGCGTTTGAAGTAAGCCAGTGCAACTACAGGCCCAAGGGACATAACATCTTAGCTCCCTGTCGTAGGGCCAGGTGGTGCAGTGCACCTAAGCCCCGGAGCTCAGGGGACAGACAGCGGTATGCAACTTTGTTTTATACTAAGTAATGATGCAATATGATTCCACTTAACTTTAATTATAGTATCAAAGGTTAATTAACAACTTGACTGACGTTTTCGCGAATCTATAATAAATACCACAGATTTAGAGTGGACTAGATATCGCAAGCTAACCGACTATACCTACTTTTTTTACAAATGATTTGAATTTTTGAATCAAAAAAGTTATAAATATCTGCGGAATTTTATTATAGAGAACCTTGCCCCAAGGATATATTGACTTTGCGGAGTCGGAGACTTGGCGTTATAAGCTTATCCTTGCGTCTACATACAATGTTTATCACTGATTCTATCAAAGTGATCAACGTTACCGTGAATACATGACATTGCTTTAACATGTTACCAAACAGCAATAGCCGCTTGGACTGGTCATAGTTGCAACATTGTGAGGTACACGTCTATCCGAAGGTCTAAAGCGCACGATGTAATCATTGTTTCATGTTATGATATACTAATATCAAATATTATTGTATTGAAACTAAGCAAGACTAATCACACCATGGGAATAAAGAGATCTCCACCAGTCTGTTTCAAATAACGAAAATATATTTTTGGTTGTATACGTAATTAATGTATGTACATATACATTTCAACTTATGAATACTAGATGGCGTCATGTCCAAAAAAAAAGTTACGGGTATGATACAGATAGGAAAATATTGTTTTTGTAACGGAAACGTAACATAAAGGTAATATTAGGTCAATTCTAAATTGCATCCCTAACTAAAATAAATTAGAATTATTAAATTTATATCAGAGGTCTGATATTATTATATCCAGCGAAGATCTGCTGATGTTATTAAATTAATAAAAAAAAAGAACCTATGTAGAATTTCATGACGGTTGTCATCAAATGACAGATGTCAAAGTCACACATGTCAGAGTACAGACGAGAACATTCTCCCCCCTAAAGTCCGTCGCCCTATTAATGTTGAATGTTTGTGTTCAGACTACTTAGAAAACTTTTATGTAAATACATTGAAAGTAATAAAATTAAGTTGTAAATATTTTCGTGTTTGTTCTTATATGTTGTCTTAATAATAATTTATGTTTATCTAATTATTAAATATTGTGTTGTTTTAGGTTATGGGTTAACAGAGAATCCAATACTATTATGCATTTTAAATTCAATTAAGCCTTTAATCTCGATCGTACCGTTCAATCCCCATCATGTCTCCCTCGCAGTGACATTGGCGAAATAATCTTTGCCCTCTTGGCACAAATAAAAGCCAAAACAAAAAAAAAAGATAACACAGTACCTCACTGAGCACACTCCTCAAAACGGAATTGTCTTAAGTCATTTTCCCGTTACTGATAGATTGTACCACGCTCACTATTGACGCTTTCACGTAACCCAACTTCGTGTGTCACGCGATGTTTTTGTATTCAATGCACTTTCTTCATTCAAACAATTGCCCGATAGCTAAATCAAAAAAGCGATTCATTTCGCTTACGAGATGAATAACGGAATAACGTCGTTTACTTATTTGAATCAATTAAGTATTTAATTCCTCAGTCTAATAAATTAAAAAAGTATCCTATGTCTACGGGAACCAACCATTTTGAATTTGTAGAATGATTTAAACATAATTTTAATTATTACGACACTAAAATCTAAATCACCACAATATGTCCAGGTTAAAATTGCCGTGTACTACGAGTCCCTCTGCCCGGACAGCAAGAAGTTCATTACGACGCAACTGGCACCCGTCTGGCGCGACTTCAGGGGCCTCGTCAAAGTCAAACTCGTGCCTTACGGAAAAAGCACAGTAAGTATTACCTTTATTTATTTAATTAGTTATCAACCAAACAATACTTAGTACAGCTACTACGGCCACAAGGGAAATGACGTTAGTGCCCAAGGTTGGTGACACATTGAGGCATGGTTAATATGTCTTTTAGTAGCTATGGCGGTAACTATTCACCATCAGATGGATTTACCCTTTACTAAACCACCTATTTGACATAAAAACATCGCTCGCTCCATCATCGAATACATCATGACATACATTTATAAGCGTCTGTCTCTTAAAAAAATATTAAAATTAAGACAAAAAAATAGTGGTCATTTTATGCACTAAGCCTGTTAAGGAGCTCTCTGTCGTTTTATAATTTGTTTCCATTAAATGATAATAATAATATTTTTAATTATTATTTTTTTTGTTATAAAAAACCTAATAATTTACAATTATATTTTTATTTTAAAATCATCTCTTGTATAATGGAAACAGTGTATATATCATACTACCGCCAGACGGTTATAGGGTATATAATGACCACTTTTTTGAATAATGATTCAAAATTAATTGTTTAGTCAAAAATATTTATACGAAAGATACAAATATTGGTGTTTGATTAAAGGTTTTATGAATTAAAAAAGAGAAAAAATCTATAATTACCTAGGTGGTCGATAAATCGTAGGTACTAAGTATGTCTGATTAAGGGTTAAACAAATCGTCCAAATAGTATTGGCAAATACAGGTAAGGTTTATAACTGAATATCGCTGAAGCGATAAATCTTCTTATGTCATCTAATTAAACTATTAAACATACAGCGCTAGATCGCTTATAGAGAATACATTTCTTGCGACGAAAACGTCAGAAGCGCTGGGATTTGATGTCCCTATAGAATTGACAGATTACAAGATGGCGTCGTTTTTAAATTATCCAAATTCATATTTTGAGTCGGATTTGTTAGCGTTGCGTACGCACACGCAAAAGGATAAAGCCAAACTAATGTCAAGTGTACAGTCTGCAGTTCAGTTCAGTGTAACAGTAATTGCTCGGAACGCCATTTCTAGTGCGCAGTACATATATATCGTTGGACACCTGTTTCTCGTTGGATTTTATCATATGTGAATAGTTATTTGTAATGAGCTTTGCGTTTGTTTCGAAATAATAGTTTTTTTTTTTAAAAGATCTTTATCTGAATGTAGAGCATTGTGGTCGTCGGTGATGTGAATGAGATCATTGTGAAATTGCATAGCGATACAATTGTACGCCAGGCGTGACGATACAAAAATTTATAAACAATGAATTAAATTATTACTTAACACGGCATATAGCCATTTTTTTTGTTCTCGCTGGAAAAACGCGGTACGCGTTTCCCCCACGTGGAAGTGGGGGGTATAAAGATAAACAAAATCTTAGGATTACGTACGAGTTACTATTCTGTTTGTTTTTGGTATAAATATTCATTTTCTTCGTTAGTGCAGCTACGTAGTCAGCATCCTTTCATTTCCAACTCCAGCTCTTTAGATCACGTGATCTTCAGGTCTGGTTTGATTACAGTATCAGTGATGTTCAATTGTTCAATATGTTAGTGAAGGTTAGTGCTTTATATTGTCAGGGCGTCATGGTATACGAAAGCCATTCCGTGGCGCCCGCCGAAGAGACGGAGGGTATGCCTGGATTTTTATTGGGTATTCCGGTGTTCTAAGTACTGCCGATTCCTACATCACCCCCCCCCCCCCCCCCTCCACACTTCTACGTAGAGGGAACGCGTAATGCGATTTCCAATGTGATTTCCCAATAGAGGGTGGCTTGAAAAACAATGTCTTAAGTAATGCGGTTGAATATTTGTACGTCAGTCTCATATGAATGATTCATTAGTTAACAATTATTTATAGCACGAGGAAAACTTGTCGCAAAAACGTAATGTTTATAAACGCGCCGTGTTATGAAGCAAATAATCAAAGCAAAGCAAATGATATAATAGTTAACATCAATTACGAATAATTCGTATCCAGTTTCGAAGGTAACTCAAAATGTTGTGTTGATTCTCTCGACTGTGTAAGTAACACCGATTTCTTAGCATTTTTTTATACTAAATACTGGTTATTACTACAACAGTCCAACGGCTTGATAACTGAATTCCGCCGCGGCGGTCAAACTCAAGATAGACCAGATAAGACACAGGACACAAACACAGATGCACTGTCTATTCAATCATTGTCATTATCCGATGTGACGGCAAATCTGACACGACCAGAAATAATTCAGGCGGAGGCAACGGCTTAACGTGCTGTCCGAGACACGATTGTACACACTTCCAACTTCCAAACCCTAGGCAGTCACTGATAATCTTTCGTTAGACAACCTAATGACTTTTAGCGGTCTGACCTGGAGCTTAAACCCAGCACACCTCGGGAACAGCCTTGTGTTTAGCCACTAGGCTAACAAGGAAGACCAGCGGCACAAACGCTTCTCTATGCGACTCCCTTCAACGAAAATGAGAGATTATAACATATAGACAATTATAATTTTACTACTTTTTAATAATATGTAATATTCCCAACATCGACCTGAATCATTTATTTGGGCTCTTCGTCTAAACAGCCATCTTTCACGCAAAGGTTTTCAATCATTCCAGTGGTCTTCCCCTTTTTCTGTCTAATAATAGCCATATTAATTATTGACCTATTTGGTCACTTATCATCCTCCCATTGTCTAAATTGATTACTGAGTTTGATGGCATGGATGACTGGCAAATTTGCCACCTGATGGTAAGTGGTCGTCACTGCCAATAGACTGCCACTGCCAATAGCAATGAAATGAATATTAACCATTCCTCACATCACCTTGGGGTCTCAATTATACTGGCCTATCTTAAACCGGAACACGACAGTACTAATTGTTGTGTTGGTGTTAGGCGCTAGAATATCTGATTGATGGGTGGTACCTACCCAGACGGGTTTGCAGAAACGCTCTACCATCACATACCCTTATCACATGAAGTACTCATGATTCTATGTGATAATTATGCAAGATACTACTAAGAAACTGTTTTGCAATTAGAGTTAATTAAGGATATAAAATAAATCTTTTTTTTTTTACAGCATGACAAAGTCAATGGAAAATGGCAGTTCAACTGTCACCACGGACCTGACGAGTGCTACGGCAACAAGGTGAGTGTGAACTACAATCACACAGTGGTATTCCGCAAGAAGTAATTCGAAACTCACCGCGGAACACGATCGTCGAATTACAGAATGTGATATGGAAAATTGACTAAAAAAATCTATATCTGTACATATAATAAAATTGGAGTGTCTGTTTGTAATATTAAAATAACCGAGAATATGTATACGATTATAATTTTTTTTACAATTTTTGTCTGTTTGTTCCGGCTAATCTCTGGAACGGCTGAACCGATTTCAACGAAACTTTCACTGACAGATAGCTAATGTAATAAGGAGTAATTAAGGCTATTTTTATTTTATAATTATATAAGTTACACATAAATTTACACTTCAATGTCCAAATACTGTCCAGCACCGAGCGCAGCCGCCGTCTCGTCGGGTGCCTCCCACCAACGACTTAATATCACAAAAGCTGCCCAATTCAGAGTTAATAAGTTATAGTAAAATCTGCGAACTGAACAATATTTTTTTTTGTTGAATTCAAACGCGAAGTCGCGAAAATGGCATGTCATGTTAATCGGTTAAAACATTCTACGAGTGAGATACGAAGTGAATTCTTACAGAATCACACCGCAAAGTAAAAGAAGGGAAGCTCCTTTTAAAGAACGAACCATTAAATATATCAGATCCTCGTGCGAGTATATTTTCTACCAGCATAAATATTAAGCTAATCTGTATATATATATCTCTATTTCAGATCCAGTCGTGCATCCTTAAGGACCGCAATCTCCAAGACACGGAAAAGATGGAGTTGGTAATTTGCCTCATGGGTCAAGCGAACCCTGACAAATCTTTGGACACGGTAAGTTGTAGTTTAGGAAAATCAGGTAAAGAGGATTTAAACCAGTGCCGTAATTACAGATCTCATTCGATCATGGCCTTTCTGTCAGTGGATTTAGGAGAATGTGTCACAGATACATAAAGATTTCACGATGTTCAACCCTACTAATTACGTAGCCAGATAGGCTTGGGTTACACGGCTCCCCCTCCATCTCAACTTGGTGCCAAACCTACAAGAAGACTAGTGGTTCGTTGTTCCATCGAAACTCCCATCCCCATAACAAAACCCTGGTTACGCCGATGCCTTCACTGTCATACGAAATAAATTGTATAACTATTATACAGATTACAAACGAGTTTTATGGAAGATTTACCCCACTTTCACCTTTAGTTCCTGTGAATCAAGAATTAAATCAAATTAAAAACAATGCTAGTCTGTAAATAATAAAATGGTCTGATCTAAGTTTGATGATATTTACCATTTTTTATTTAAAATCTCGATACGGGTAATTTTTGTTGCAACGTGCTGTGGATTTATAAGGGACGACTGCTAAATAAATACACACTGAGTCTATTCCTTATCTAAATGGCGTCCTAAAGGCCTACTTGGACTATAGCTAAATCCGTCCCTGACGCAACGCTTCCAGGATATGCGAGGCCCAGTGATGGATCTGGGATTATTTTTGGGGTAGGTATAGCAAACACTAAAAATGTACGCAACATTTAATTTGCTTTAGGTAAAGTACTGTAAGTTTAATGAGATACTTTAAGATTTGTCATGGAAGAACTCAGTTGTTTTTGGGGGGGTGTTTTTTGGCTCGAATCCTCAAGTGCTGAAGCCTCATACGTAGTATTGATTTCAGTGCCTGGAGCAAGTGAAACGCCAGGCGGAGTCGGACAAGCTGAAGCGCTGCGCGGCCGGCGATCAGGGCGACGCGCTGCTGGCGGCCTACGGGGACAAGTCGGACGCCGTGCAGCGCCCGCTCGCCTTCGTGCCCACCATTGTCATCAATGAGGTACCCCCGTGGAGCTCTCTGATCTCACCTATAGATGTATTTATATTAATGTTATAAATGCTACAGTAACTTTGTGTGTCTGTTAGTCTTTCGCGCCTAAACCACTCAACCGATTTTTTTCTTTTCCTTACGTATACTTGAGTACAAAATAGTCTGCCAACGTCAAAGATGACACGTCAATAAATTTTGAAAGTTTCACTGTCATGACCAAACAGACTCAGGCGTCCTATGCACATCCTGAACGACGAAGACGATACATCACTATCGCAAACGCGCCATTCGTAGGAAAAACTACACTACACACCTCACACTCGAAACGAGGACCCAGGTTGGTGACGTCACGGAGGCGGCCGTGACGTCAATAGATTCAATCAGTGCTCCGATCAGAAGTGTTTCCCACCCCACCGACTATGTTCTGAGCCGAAGTGCGATCTCATATAAAACACCCTCAGGACGAACGTCACTCTTGAGCTCGAAAGGATTCAAACTTCAAGGCTGAGTCTAGTACTCGCCCCAACGCCCGGTGACGCTGTAAAGGCCAGTAGGGGCAACGAACATACGAAAAAAAACTAGAAATAAATCCAACAATGTCTATATCATAATAATTGACGCTTAAATTCAATTGTAATATTATAATTTTATCGTATTTCAAAAGGAATTTTACTTAGTTTTTTTTGTGTTTATGTTTCCAGAAATTCGACCAAGCCCTACAAGACGAGTCGTTCGCAAACCTCAAGGACGTCGTCTGCCGCTTGTCCACGACCAAGCCAGCGTCTTGCTAGATTTAATAAGATTATTACTTCTAAGTACAATTTTAATACACTTTTATGCCTTTTTTATTTAACACACCCAAACATATCCCTAACTTGTAATAAAATAATACTCAGGGGTTGCCTGTATCTTTACATATTATAAAACAAAGTCGCTTTTTCTGTCCCTGTCCCTTTGTATGCTTAAATCTTTAAAACTACGCAACGGATTTTGATGCGGTTTTTTTAAATAGATAGAGTGATTCGAGAGGAAGGTTTTTGTATATAATACATAGACAATATAGTTAAGTAACACTGATAATTTTAAAAGTTTCTAAAGTGATGTCGTAAATTTATACAATTTTTGCGCTTACATTGTAAACGCTGGCTGAACCCTACGAGATAGATCAAAATAATGTACTACAGTATTGTATACCTTAAAACGGTCTTCAAAAAAGTCCGCGATGGTATATGTCTATCTCTTAGGGATTACCCACATTGCACCCGTGCGAAGCCGGGGCGGGTCGCTAGTCTTATATAAAAAAAATAAAATCCACAATAGAATATCAAAAATACTTTTATATAGAAATGAAGATATTTAAATATATGTGTGATAAAGTCTGGGAGTCGCTGAGTTGTCTTCATATTGCCGTAGCAAATAGCATGAAATACGTTAATCTAAGGTTTGTTTATGTTTATTCCTACTTCCACTGGAACAGGTTATAGACATACTCTGTCTGTTATGCTTTCACAGTCAAACCACTGAACCAAATTTGATGTAATTGTTTATGAAGCAAGCGTGAGCAAGGAGTGGCATAGGCTACTTTTTAAACCTAACACTAGACGATCAATCGCTAAACAGGCTATTAGACTGGTTTTTAAAGTGCATTTTACATTATTTAGTAGAGGTTAAGGAACCCAGTAAAAGTTGTCTTTTTTAATTATAGTACATATAATTATGGTGAAAAATTTCAAAATAAAAATTCCATATTTAAATAGCCCGCGAAAACGCTACTTTGACGACATGGCGCTGCAATGGGGTCGGTGACGTCATTAGCCTGTATTGGAATCTGTGGGACATATAGTAGAGAAAACGAGGTTAATAAACAAGTGACGTCATCATAAGCCCGACCAATCGGGAGCGTTTTGTGTCAAGTGACAAACGTTTAAAAAAATGCATTTTTATTTATGGATTTTTGAACAAATTAATTATTATTTTCAACTTTCGTTGATAAATGACCATTTTTAAACTCATAATTTATACTGGTTACAATAATTGACATTTTATTTTTCGCATTGTCAAATAGCCTATTGCGAGCGAAGTCGGAGACGATAACTAGTTTTAAATAAAACAATATAACTTGGATGGAGTTTATTTACAACATATTTACAAATTCATAAAAAAAAAAAACTTACAGCAGCGACCCGCGCTGTTCACAAAGCTTAAATTTACAAACACATTTTTAATACCAAAAATATCGTAATACTGACAGTCCGTTTGAAAGACTGCTGAGCAATGGACGAGTAAAATTTTAAGGTACAATAGCTTTCATTATATTTACAGCGTTTTGATTTCGATAGATTTCTTCGGATTTCTTCGAACGAGTGACGTGAAGTATTATTATTACTGTAATCTTTTTAAATTCAATCATTATATTTTACAAAATACTGACTTAGTCGATAAGTTAGTATACCTTATTGATTCTTCCATTCTTTGATAAATTCTTGTGTAACAATCTGAACTTATCCCACGGGTGGGAACCGCTATTCACACTAGTCAAATGTATGTGGATGCAGAGCCTGACTTAAAATCTTGGAGGCCCTGGGACTACAACGAAGTGGGGGTAGACAAAAAATATATATCAGCATAATAAGTTAAAAATGACAATTAAAATGTTTTCAAGAAGTTCTTAGTGTGCAAGTTTTTCTCAATCTCCAATAGATTTTATTTAAATCAATACATATGTATTGAAATGAGGCCCCTTTCTTGTGGAGGCCTTAAGACTTTAGTCCTTATGTTCTCCTTTAAATCCAGCTCTATACATGTATTAGAAGCATGTTATTCAACACAAGGTTTCCTCACGAAGAAAAACTCCATCTACACAAGATAAATCACAAATTAAGTCCATAAAAATGGAGTTGCTTCCCCGTTTTAAACCTACTGCCTTCAGTTTAAACTCACTTGTCACAGATACAGAATAACAATCAAATTATTGCAAATGACTATATCATCATATTTTATAACTGATAATCCCCTGTTTAAAATCATCGTTAAGTCAAAACAGCACATATGAGTCGTTCCAAAGACTGACCGCCACGATAAGGCATCTTACACATAATGCAACAGGTTTTTTCATAATATTAGTTGCCGTATGAGTAAATGAGCACCTTAATGGTAAGTATACGTCACCGTCCATAGACAATGGCGCTGTAAGAAATATAAACCATCACTTACATCACCAATGTGCCGCTATTGGGAACTAAGATGTTACACCTCTTGTGATTGTAGTTACCCTGACTCACTGACCCTTAATTGCTGCTTAGTGGTATAATATCATGAGTGGGTACTAGGTAACCAGGGCTTGCAACCTCCCCCCCCCCCTTAAATGGACAAATTGTACCATTACAGGTTACTGTAATGCTCAGATCTCTCACTTATGGAATGCCAAAAACTTGAACTGTTACAATATAAGTGATTGATCTCGTTAAGGGACCTCTCACTAATTCATTATTCATTCATTAACGGCCTGTAAATTCTCCACTGCTGGGCTAAGGCCTCCTCTCCCTATGAGAGGAAGGTTTGGAGCATATTCCACCACGCTGCTCCAATGCAGGTTGGTGGAATACACTTGTGGAAGAATTTCGTTGAAATTAGACACATTCAGGTTTCTTTGCGATGGTTTCCTTCACCGCCGAGCACGAGAGCCTGCCGACCCGAAGTCATCGGTTAAGATGCACGCGTTCTAACCACTGGGCCATCTCGGCTCACAATCTCTCAATAGTTAGAGGATCAAATTATATTTGTAAAGTACAAAACAATTGTTTCCACTGCTTGCCAACGCACAAAAACTCTGTAAATAACAGATTTTCTCGGTAACGTTCGACGATTCATACATAATAAACACTTATGACCAATTGGGGGGAACATAGTCATCGTCTCCCTCCTCATTCGCCTCCTTGTGCCGTCTCAACTTATGCCTCCTCAAATCGGACTTCCTCTTAGTTTCATAGCTACACTTGCCGCACACGTACTTCTTCGTATCCGTTGTACACAAACGTATATGTTTCAACAGACTCGTCTTCACGTCCGATTGGAACCCGCACTTTTCACATCTGAATCCTCGTTTCGCGTTCACTAAACGGACACTATCGTGGGACTTTAGGTGATATATCAGACTCATGTTGTGTCTGGCTTTATAGTCGCACAGGTGACATTTGAACTTTTTCTCGTCCTGGTGTTTTCGTTTGTGTCGAGCGAACTGTGCTTTGCTGGCCGTCGTGTAACCACACATCTGGCAAATCTGTATGACCGTGGGGTGTTCCGTTGCGTGCTTCTTGAACTCCGACTTGCTCGTGGTCCTGAAGTGACATTCGACGCAGTAATACTCGTACAGGCCCCACATTATTTTCGCGATGTTATTCTCAGCGGAGTGCACGGACTTTGATTTAGTTTTCGATTTTGATGATTTCGATTTCGTCTTTTTTGATTTCTTCGGCCTCTTGTCGACTAGTTTCACGAGCGGCATGTCGTCTTCGTCGGTTTCGTCGGACACTTCGACTGTGTCGATGTGCGGCTCTTCGATTATTACCTCGTCTTCGTCGCTCGACGTTAAAAGGCTTATCGGATCTTCTTTTCTGTAAATTCAATTTCCAATTATAATTTTTTAACACGGCAACGCTTACAATTACCAAGCATTTAAATTGTAGACAGTTTTAAGCGTAATTAAGTTTCTTATAAAACCAAAATTCAAATACATTGTTTTGCTAACCGTACATATTCATGTTTACAGCTATGACGACACTTTTTGGTTAAAGTTATCCTTTCTTTAGGTCCAGAGATACATAAAAACCTCAACCGCCATCTTTACTTACTTTTCTCCCAAATCCACAACATCTGAACTGGTGTCCGCGTCGGTCTCGATATCATTGTCCTGAAACATGAGGCTACTGGGGTCCACCTCGCACTGGACGCTTTCGAGCAGCATCAGACAATCCTGGTTCGTCTGGTCCTGATCACCTGCTGATAAATAATATTCAAATTAGGTCTTTTTTTTCTAAAAAATATTATATATACAGCTAAAGCCGAAAATTTCAACTTATCTAATCAGAAAAACCAGAATTTTCAACAGTATGTTTCCAGTTCCATCGAAAACTTTTATAAAGACCCTTGAAAAATGGACCGTACCTATCCGGAGAACGTACACAGAGCCCATAATTAAAACACAAAAATATAGACATGTCATTGAACAAACCATTTAAATCCTCACCTTTATCAACGCCTACTTCGATGAAGACCGGATCCTGCAGATTGTCAACATCGATAATTTTCATCTCTTCGTTTCCAAATTCCAAATCTTGTACTAGTGTTGCCATCTCGCTGTTCGTTTGTTCATTTACGATGACATTTGCCAATTCACCGCTGTCCGTGTCGTTGATTTCCCTTTGCACGTTCAATGGTCTAATTTGTTTTATGTGATAATTTGTTATGATGTCTTCTATGTCGTTATTCGCTTCTGAATCGATGGCTGTTATGCTTGGATCTGTTCTGTTGGAAAATATATTAATATATATAAGTAGAGGATTAAGAATAAATGGTCACAAACCACTCCCCCCCCCCTCTAAATATTAAACTTTTCCCGCAATAAAATTTGGAGTTTTTTTTGTAAAGTTCCCACTAATGAGCGACAGCGTCCTCTCCCTCGTCCTCTTAATGGGGCGATGGCTTGCGAGCTTATTCCCTTCAATAAATTACGCCTAAAATACAGCCAGCGCTCACAGACAGACAGACATTAAAAGCCTGTAAATTTCCCACGGCTGGACTAAGGCCTCCCCCCCCCTTCGAGTAGAAGGTTCGGAGCATATTCCACCACGCTGCTCCACAGGTCCTTGGATACACGTGTGACAGAATTTCGTTGAAAATAGACACATGCAGGTTTCCTCACGATGTTTTCCTTGCGAGCAAGACATGAATTATAAACACCAATAAAGCACATCGAAATTAAGCGGTGCCTGGGTTTTAACCCGCAATCGTCGGTTAAGTAATCGGTAATGTTTTCCCAGACTTACTATTTAAGGCTATATCTTACCTTCTCACTATACCGTTACAAAGTTCACTATCTATGGTACTGGCCGGCGTTTGTGTGTCTGCTGTGTGGCTTTTTGTTTTTCGCGTATCTGTGGCGATTTCATTTGTTTTGGCGGGAATGTCTTCGTTCTGCTCGGCATCGTTTGCAACGGTCTTCGGTGATTTCGGTTGATCCTGTAAAGCGATCAAGGACGCTTGATTACATTTGATTGCTCAGCCGTTTTTATTGGTCGATGTGAAGGTCGCTTTTTTACTAAAAAACATTTTATGTTTAATGATAAGTATGGATAGCAAAACACATTTTACAACTACATTGTTCATGTACAGTTGAACTAAAAATGTTTTTTTTTTTATTAACATATAACATTATATAGGGGGATATGTGTTCTGTTTGATATTATATCTATATCAATTTTATAAAATCTAAAGTATTTCTGTCTGTCTGTAAATGTCAGTTGTTCTTCCACAGCCAAACCACTGCACCGATTTTGATGAAATTTTCAATGATGAAACGAACGTAAAAGACTACTTTTTATACCTAACTCCTAACAACGAACCCCTATAAAGGGCAAAGCCGCAGCGCACAACAATTACTGGAGTGAATTAAAAAAAAAAAAATTGTCTTTGATTAAGCCTATGTTAGAGTGAGGTCTATGTCGTTGCACTCGGTATTAATAATCAGTATAACCGAACAAGATCAAGAGTTCAAAAAATACTCAAGACAATTATAACCAGTGATCGAATAGTCGGATGCATATTTACCTAAATTTTTGATTTTTTCGCTTAGAAATTATGGAAGCGGCTTCTTAAAACATATTTTTTAAATATAAATCCAGGGATTTCAAAAATTCGGGTATGCAAAACTAATCGCATACGTGGCATGGAGACGACTTATTTAGCATGTAGTATTATGAATTTAAAAAAACCCGGGACTCTGGTACTACATAATTATTTATATGTGTCTTTGTTTAAAGTTCAAGGCACCGAGTTGTTTGTCGCTATGTAGAGTGAAGAAAGGAAATTACTTATCTTGACGTCTGCAATGACAGTTTGGCAATTAATTTATATCATTAGCCAGCACCCGATCTATAGTCGGAAAGCACTAAACGATAATTCTGAAATAGCTTGATTTTTTACGATCGATACAAAAGTGCATTCCATATGAGCAAACACCTGAACGCAAGTATCTGTATTCACCCGACTTAATTCTATAACCAAAACACTGTATTCGTCGATTCCGGAATCCCGGGATTTTTTCGATACAAAAGTGCATTCCATTACAGCCAACACCTCAACTTTAGATAAATATGCATCCGATTATTCGATCACTGATTATAACCTAATACTTACTTCAATGAACACGCTAGGTACCACTTTCGCCTTCAACCGCTTCTTGCCCCTTACCAGCTCGTACTGACCCTCCAGGAAGTGGCGACTGCATACCACCGAATCGATGGTCACTTTCTCTGACGGCGTGAACGCGTCCAACCATCTGCGTCGAAGTGTACGGCTGTTGGGAAACCTGGAACAATTAGGGGGTTTACCAATCAAGAGCGACGACCTAGAACACGCGAGTTTTAAACGGTTAAAACTGTAGAAATAATAAGATTTAGAATGTAAGCATTAAAAACGGTTTATTGAAAACAAGTGCAAGTGACATAACACATTGACAGACACTAGGAAAAGTTAAGAGATAACAAAAAAGTATTTAAGCTATTAGGCGTTGTTTAACTTCTTCCAACATCCTCTCTTAAACATAAGCCCATCTTGGAGGCACAGAAAACCAATTTTGAGAGCTTCTTATTCCACTGCCTACTCGCTTGTTTTAACCCATACAAAGATTTCTTGAGTTTACATACTTTCTCATTACTCTTATATAGAGGTGGCCGCTTCATATAAATCTCCTTTTCTATGTCGCCTTGCAGAAAAGCTGATAATGCTTCTTCAACAGTTATTGGATCTGTAACTTCCATAAAACCCATGAAATTATTGCCTTCCATGTTTTTTCTCTGATGTGACCTCAATGTAATTCTACTTTGTATATATTCATCATTACAATCATGATAATCATCTGTATCAGGATGATAAGTCTCATCAGTTTGTCTATTCGAGATACTACTATCAGATGAATTCTCATTACTTGAAGATGTTTCATTTTGTGAGCTTTCATTGATACCTGTTTCTTCTGTCTGATTCTCTGAGTCTAAACAATCAATCTCTGTACTACTTAGAGGAAGTGTAATCTGCTGTGGTACTGACACAGTTTCCGGAGCAACATTTTCCAAAACATTACAATTTTCAATAAACACCACATCTCTACTAATTACAATCTTTTTACTAACTTTATCATAAAGCCTGTATCCCTTCGTATTCACACAGTATCCTACAAAGATTAATTCACGTGATTTGCTATCCCACTTACGCCGATTTTGCTTAGGAACATGTACCATGGCCTCAGAACCAAATATCTTTAAATGAGAAATGTGTGGTTTCTTTCCAGACCAATTCTCATATGGTGTTGTTTCAGCCAGTACACGTGATGGGGATCTGTTTATGATATATGCGGCAGTGGCGACTGCCTCTGCCCAGAATGTTCTTTGCAGTTTTGCTTCAAACAACATGCACTTTGCACGTTCTACCAGCGTGCGATTCATCCTCTCTGCTACACCATTTTGCTCGGGCGTATATGGAGTGCTGGTCTGATGTTTGATTCCAGAAGCTGCCAGAAAATCAGAAAAATCATTATTACAGAACTCTTTTCCGTTGTCACTTCTTAATATTTTTATTTTCCTCTCTAGCTCATTTTCTACTTCATTTTTAAATTTCTTAAACACTGATGTAATATCCAATTTGTTCTTTAGAAAATAAACATATACTTTACGAGAATAATCATCTATGAAGGTTATGAAGTACTTCCCCCCACCTAAAGATGGAGTCTCCATCGGACCACACAGATCAGTATGAATAATGTCAAGTAATGCATTTGCTCTAGAACCCGAATTTGGAAATGATAATCGTGTTTGTTTTGCTTCGCAACAGGGTATACAAACAGTATTTACTTCTTTACCAGAAATAGTTACACCCTCAGTACATAGAGGTAACCTCTTTACATCGGCCATATTTAAGTGACCCATTCTTTTATGCAATGTAATTAAATCTGTCACAGCATATGCATTTCCACTTAAAACATTAAGTTTGTACATGTTGTCAATTAGCTTCGCTGTTGCTACTAAATTCTTATTGCCATTGTAAATGTTACAACCAGTATTAGTAAATTCCACTTTACAGCCATTCTTTGTCAATTGACTAACAGATAATAAGTTTGTAGTTAATTCAGGAATAAACAGAACATTTCTCACCTGTATTCGATGTTCATCTTTGTTTAATTTGGTTTGAATATTTACTTTACCCATACTCTGCACAGGGATCGCTTCACTGTTTGCCACCTTTATTCTATGAACCGGAGGTGTCTGTTCATCATACATCCAGTCTGAGCGCCTTGTCATGTGCATTGTTGCTCCAGAGTCAATATACCAGTCATCCTGGTTCAGTGTGCTGTAAGCTGAAAAAACTGCTGCAAAGGTTTTTTGATTACTTTTCTGTACTTGTACTGTACACTGATTTTTAAAATGTCCATATTTATTGCAGTTATAGCAACGAGGCCCCTTCCCTTTTGGCTTTTTATTGTCGTGAGAGGTATTTTTATGCTTTGTAAAAAATACAGAAGTTTCGGAAACTTTCACTTCCTGTAAGAGCTTTGTTTTTATAAAATCTGATGATATATTGATACCGGAACTTTCCAGACCCATGGTCATTGGTTTATAATTATCCGGTAAACCTGCCAGCATGAGTGTTCCCAACCATTCATCGTTTACTTCGAAACCAATGTTTCGCAACTTATGCGCTGTACTCATAATTTTATTCACATATTCTTCGATACTACCACAGTTGTCCAATGAAGTATTGACCAAATCCTTAAGTAAGCCGACTTTTCTCGAAAGCCCGGAGTCTTCGAACGCATTTTGTAGGTTTTTCCAGACTTCTTTCGCTGTTTTTGCATTTTCGATATGTACGTAGTTCATAGGTTCAACCAAGAAAATTATCTTCGACTTTGCTTTGACATCTTTCTTAAAATCGACATCGGTACCTGGTTCAATATTTTCCCACAATTCTTCCAATTGTAAATATGACATTACTGCAAACTTCCATGTGGAGTAATTCTCCCGTCCGACCAATTTCTCAATTTGTATGTTATTCATAGCCATTCTTTACGGGACCGGCAAAGTACAATATATCGCGCAATACTTTACTATGACTTATTTTAACGGTAAATATTTTAATGTTTACTCTAAATTAGGTATACGAGTCTGGGCCCATAACCTGTAGAAGTAATAAGATTTAGAATGTAAGCATTAAAAACGGTTTATTGAAAACAAGTGCAAGTGACATAACACATTGACAGACACTAGGAAAAGTTAAGAGATAACAAAAAAGTATTTAAGCTATTAGGCGTTGTTTAACTTCTTCCAACAAAAACATAGTATGTTTATAATTTGTCTTTAATTCATGATTTATACAATTTACACTCTTTTCCAACCAAATCTTGAGAAAAGCCAAATAAACAACATTTGACCTTGAATTGACGCGATATCATTGGTCGAAAGCTTGAATAATAATAATAATAATTTATTGGTGCAAAAGTAAATATTACAAAATAAGTATGACTATTGTTAAATATTACTATTGGCTAAGTACTCCATTTACATGTGGTTTGGCACTATAATCTACGATATTCACTATGGACTTACGAAAAAATGGCGTCTTGGATATCGACGAAGCTGTTATCGGAACTTTGGAAGTCAAATACTCACTTGAAATATGTAACATCGTCTTTTGTATCGTTGCAGCCGTCCACACAGCATATCTTGACCATGGTTCCAATTCATATAGCCGGCTGAAAAAAAAAAAAAAAATTTTTAATTAAAAAAAGGCAGATTTGGCTACAGATCCAAATAGTCCTACCTGTGAAAAATTATTCATTCCTTACAAAGTTAATACGCTAACGTCTTTGGGAACTTAAATGTTATGTCCCTTGTGTTTTTATTCACCAGCTCGCTATCCTTAAACTCAACACAACAATACATATTACTCTTTTTAAACGAATGTACGATAAATATGATAAAAAGTACATTTAATATACACAAAATATATGTTATAAATTAAGTATATTATTTTATACAACCCAGAATATAAGTGTACATATACATAAACAATGCAACACTATTTCATAAATTGTTTTATGAACAAACAAAAAATTTATTATATTTATCGTCTTCTTCGTCTTAACAAATAATATTAACTGATTCTATGTTTGTCCTGTATGACTAAATTCATTTGATAGTGATGAAACTTTGGTGCGGCGTCCCTGCCAGAGCAAATCAAGAATTTTTCTGTATTTATCCTACTCATGCAAAACCAGGTGGGGTTGCTAGTTATAATATAAATGTGATATATTATTTTTGTTATAAATAAATACCATTTTATCAAAAGGGATATAGACATTTTAAAATGTTGTGTATCAAATTATCACTCGTGAATCTTAAATAAATAAATGTGCCGATAAATTGGTATATCCGTGCAATATCATATAAACAAGAGTCGTCAATTTATAAACCACCTCAATATTTTACAGTCAATTAAGTGAAGATTATTTAGCTTTTAACTTATGAAACTTTTAAATGATTTAGATTAAAATTTTATGTTATGTAATATTAACTGCCTCATTGTTCTACTGGCCAGATATAAGACTGCAAATCCCAAGGTCCTGGGTTCTAACTGCAAGCGTTTAAGAGTTATGGGATTTTACTGTTGACGAAAATTCAGTCACAGCCCGGAGTCTAGAAATTGGCCATCTGTACCCCACATCTCAGAAGGCATGTAAAGCCGTAAGACCTACTCCTAAACTAGTTGTAACAGATTTGCCGACCCGTTGGATTATTAAAGTGACAGTATATAGAGTGCACCTGTCTTTACACACACACTTGCGAACTTAATATGGGCTGTGTAGTTGGTTGAATCTTTCATCCAATTTTGAATTGTTTTTCATACATATACTCTAATAAGTTTAAAATTCTATTGAAAAATTATGTTTAAATTATTCAATCACGTATACATATGTAAAGTATTTAAAAATGCATGTACGTAAACTACTATTTGAGAATTATGAGATTGTAATTAGATTCAAACAGGAGGTACAAGATACTACGATGGTAGCTTTACTTTAAATAGTTTGTTAAATGATTCAAAAGTGCTTGTAAAAGACTCGAATAAAGTATATTTATTGATTGATTTGATTTGATGAGATCCTATTTCAGAACCCAAGACAAGTCCACACAGTTTATTTTACTAAAAAATTTTCAGTTTTAACATAAATGTCAATATACTGGTAAGATTTTACGGAACCTAACAATTAAAAAAATGATTAATCTATATTATTGTTACTAGTATACTAAATTGCAATATAAATAGTACTTGTATTATTAATAAATAGTAAATTGTACTTTGACAAAATATTAATTATTTACAACAATTATTTTGTTTTTTTTTTTTATCTGGATATATTTGTGTCTGTTATTAGTAACTATACTTTTTTTCATAATATTTAAGAATTGTTTTTATATTAAATATTGTTGACTCAATATTATTTATATTAAACACAAATTACTTTTCACAATAAAACAATATTAACAACAATTTATTTAATAATACTCAATAACATATCACAGATTAAAAATTTAATATGTGTATACTTCTAATAGGCAAAACATTCACTAAATAACTTGTTGGGCGTCCTTATTCTGGTCCTTCTATATCGTTTTTAAATCGCAACTACATTTCGACCGTATTCTTTGGTACATAAAGCCCATTATGCAACACCGAGCGAGACTAAAACGCCGATACAATGCGAAGCGATTTAGCGAATAAGCCGCCACAATTATTATTTTCGGTCACTTAACATATCATTATTTTGAGCTTTTAAATATTTATATTGACAGTTTCATCGTATGTTTTGATTGAATAACAGTTTTCGCGCGCAAAAGCTCCGCAAACAAGGTTAGAAATAACAAAAATATTATTAAATACTCACCACGCTTTTACTATAAATAAAACCCTTTTGTATATTAACAAATACTTAATATAATAACAACATGTTTAGTTATGGCCGTATTTATTGAAGTCTTGAATAAACTATTAAGTAAGCATTAAAAAAACAAGCACGAAAAATATTTACTACTATTTCTTTATTTTTATTGGATACTTGACAGTTACTAGTGTTGTCAGTTTCAAGTTATTAATATACCTTACCGGTATCTGTTGAAGGGAATTTGCAAGATCGGTTATTTCGTTATAATAAAATATTATGACTATTTATTTTTAATTTTACAATGAACTTGATATTGAATACGAAATTTAACTAAATAATATTAGTGACTACTGAGAGTTGCTGTTGATGGTGTATTTATCAATACGTACGTAGTTATAAGTGCGAGTATTAATAACCTATCTATATTCTAAATCGATGTCAGTTTATATTCGATTTTTTAGTCGAACCTAATTACAATTACTATCCAATAAACATTATTTTATAAAGTGAAATCATACAAAAGGTTGCCACGCACTTAACGTCTTACACGTTACTTTTTAGATTAATTATTATTGTATTCTTTTATTATGTCATTTTTGATATTATGTTTGTATTAAAATTTCAAGCAATTAAATTGAAATAGTTACTTAATTAATTAATAGAGCCGAGATGGCCCAGTGGTGAGAACGCGTGCATCTTAACCGATGATTTCGGGTTCAAACCCAGGCAGGCACCACTGAAATTTCATGTGCTTAATTTGTGTTTAAAATTCATCTCGTGCTCGGCAGTGAAGGAAAACATCGTGAGGAAACCTGCATGTGTCTAATTTCAACGAAATTCTGCCACATGTCTATTCCGCCAACCCGCATTGGAGCAGCGTGATGGAATATGCTCCAAACCTTCTCCTCAAAGGGAGAGGAGGCCTTTATCCCAGCAGTGGGACATTTACGGGCTGCTAATGCTAAAAAAAAAAAAAGTTACTTTATAATATAGCTGTTAATTAAAAAAACTAGTAGGTAGCCTCTTTAAATATTCCTTTTGATGTTACTCAAGTAACAAAGATGAAGTACCAAATTTCGTGTTTACTAATATTATATATGAGTAAGTAACTCTGTCTGCATGTTTGATACGCTTTCACGGCCTAAACAATGAACCGAATTTGAAGACATCTTAAAGCTTAAACCCCAAGGAAAGACTCAAGCAACTTTTTTATATTTCACAACTGAAGACCAAACTTTAAAACATGAACAAAATCGTAGGCGACTAATTATTTAAAATATTTTTTTTGACAATTTAGGTAAGAATATTAGGTAACATCGTTGCATAAATACAGTCGTAAACTTTCTGGCAAGTCCGCGCCCGAACTCGCTACAGCCTTTGAATTTTTATATGTATAAAAGCGAAATAACACTCAACTGATTAATCACGAAATCTCAGATACTACAAATTTTAAATTTGATAGGTTGGTTCCTTATAGGATGACAGACATCTGCTTTTACGAAATTTTACATAACTACTAACTAACTAAGGAGGTAAACCCGCAGGTTCAGCTAATCTGCTATAAAATATATCTCTCTTTCCTTCCTACAAACATTTCAACATGATGACGATGAAGGGTATTAAAAAAACATAAAATAATTTATATTTTTTTTTTATTTACATATAAAACTGTTACCATTTATTTGCTAACTATATGTAATACAGTCTTACTTGTATAGTCAAAATATTGGCAGTTTATTAAAATACATTATATAAAAACAAATTCAGAATTCGTGAAACAATAATTATTAAATTCTTTGCAAGATGGAAATCATTTTCACACGTAGTATTGGTATGGCAGGGTTTTGTGTAGGCCTATGTGGCTAACGTATCCGATTGTCATTTACTCTATCAGAAAACTACGGTTTCAATACCTCATTGGCAATGAAATTACATACAGAGAGGATATATTCGGCATGAGTACAACAATAATTGTTCCAGTGGCTCATATGATCTACATATACAAAAATACTTTATAGATATTCCTATTAATATACTACTAATACTACCTGTTTAGTAAACTTTTAAGCGTTTGAAATATACAATAATTACAGCACTTTTATATTTAATGTCTGAATTGAGTAAGTGTTAGAGATAACATTAATGATCTGTGAGCGAAGCAGATTTAAAAAACTTGGTGATGGATAGTTATGTAGTTATGAACATCACATCAACAACACAAATTATATTAAATGAATGTAATCTCATTTGAACAAGTCGTTCAAATACACTCTAATCAATTTTTTTTTGTGTATACAATTCCCACACAATAGAAGTAAAAATTAATAATTAAACATATTTTTTTTTACTTTCTATCGTGACGCATTTTCATTTCTAAAGAAGTTTCACTTCAATAAATTAATGCACAAACGACTCAGTGAAAGTGGAAGAAAGATTTCAACTATTGCACCAGAAACTTATTTAAACTTTTATAAAACTTCACTACAAAAATGACTTATGTATCGCTCTGCGCTTTGTGAATATTAATCAAGGTGTCATCAAGTTACCGGTACATTGTAAATGGTCAGATAAGCAGTAGACAATTTACGTTGGTTTACAGTACATATTACACAATCAGTGGCGTAGCTAGGTGGACAAGGGACCCCCTCTTTAACTTATATTGCACTTCAAAATTATAGATAGGAATAAAAATAGGATACAGGATACATTGAGATTAACTTATCATTAGTAGGCTAAATCCATATGTCATCTCTATTCAAAGCTTAGGTTAGAGGGCCCCCTGAGCTCCGGGGCCCTGGTGCACTGCACCACCTGGCCCTACGATAGCTACGCAACTGTACACAATCCTTTGCTATAGATTATAACAAAAAAATGCAAAGTTTTAATTGATTCTAAACTCTACTATTATTATAAATGCGATATCTTCGTTGAATACATACTTGCGATGGCAACGGAGTGACGGATAGACATGATTAATATGAACAGGCAAAAATCCGGGTGCCACGCAATTGGGGATCGCCTCGCGGATAATGGTGAAGTCTGATACCATTGGTGAGGCACGCGGGTCTGTTAAAAATATTTTTTAGGGGAAGGGGAGATCGTTAGAACACTATCTGCATCAGGGCTGTTGTTATTGAGTTGGGGGGTTCTTAGTACCCCGGGAATCCCCCCTAGGAATTGGAGGACCGCATTTGCAGGCATCATGGATGCGATCGACCCGACGGAGAGGGTACCGCTGGTTGTAGTGGGTATTCCGGTGTACTAGGGTCATCCTGACTCCTGGGCACTGGCAAGTCCCACATACGCACACTTCACGAAAAAAACATAGCAAGAAAAAAAAGTTGTTGTTGTGCTTAAGATGGGTTTAGATATGAGCCGAAAGGTAACATTTTAGTATTAGATTTTGTATGAGTTTGTAGACACATATAAGATTACAATGTACTCCATGGCAGAAGGAATAAAGACAATCAAACTTTAGACATATTCCGTGTGATTGGCTAATAGCTCGTTTTTTTTTTTTTGGATTAATATATCTTTATTAATAACACAAAACTTTAAGCTTACTTCCAAAGCAACCATAACAACATCACCTTTACAAATCCTTAGTGTTATTATGTCAATTCAAAGTCGTTTATATATCTTCACTCCTGCTAAAGGCATATGTTATAGTTAATTAAAAACTTTTCATCAGGATTTTTTGAATTATAATTAACTATTTACAATAACAATTATATTTAGAACACTCTGTCTTGGTATCCCGAGTCCTGGGGCGGTTGCGCTGGCTTAGGTTGAGCGCCTGGTGGATGGTGGTGGTGCCTAAGGTGGCCGGGTCGGCGTGGAGGAGCGAGGTACTCGAACATGCTCTGAGTGTGCTGGGCTAACATATTGGCAAGGTCACACGGCATGGGATCCGTCCAGAAGAAATCGTGGTTCAGCGCTGTGTCTGCGTCATAACTGCAAATATAAATTAATATTAATATTTGATATAATATGTGTTCTTGTTAATCAGCAACAATCACTTACAGAGTGAGTGACTTACAATATGAATTTAATGTCTAATTTCATATAAATAATGAGCTATTAAGAATAATAAACAAAAATTATAAAGGTGATTTTATGATTATCAAAATACATATTTAAAAGAACAATTCTCCTTCAAACTTTTCCTCAGTTCTAGTTAATTTAACCAACATTCCGGTGGTTCTACATTAAATTTTATCTTTTAGAATGACAATTCAAAAAATTCTTATAATAAAGTAAATATACACAAAGATTTGAGTGATGATATCCTCTTATAAACACTATTCTGATCAAAGTTTAAACTAATTTCAAACAAGAGGTAATGTTATAGTAAGCGGCGTATCGTGAGCATAACGTTGATCTGCTCAATAGTTACACTTTTAGGTCTCTTTGGAGGAAGGAGCCAGGGGCGTCAGTTCACTTGTCATTTGGCCGAAAGTTTACTAACGACTCGTACTGACTATCATAACTTAAATGACTCACCGTTTCGCTGGATCTAACTGCAGCAATTTATCAAGCAAGTCGCAACCGTAGGGATCCTTTACATACGGCTTTAGCCTTTCCTGTAAAGCCAAAAATTTAATAAGTAATAATTTTACCAAAAAATATTAGGTTAAATTTCTGTTAATTTAGAAGGTTTAGTGACTGGAGGATGTACAAGTACACACATTCGGCAGAAGTATCACAGTAGTCACAATTTCTTGAGACCATCTCGGGTTTGTATATAAATTTATGTTTAATTATTTAATATAAATTTGGGTATCACCTTTACTTTTCTCTTTTGACCCTTGGGTAACTCCATTTTGTTGTACAGATCTAAACTTTCAACCCCCGGCCAGACATCAGGTGTGCAAGAACCACAAAGCTGTGATATTAATATTAACTGCTGTTGTTCTGTGGGACCCTGAAAAGTAATGATTATTTTTTTAAAATGATATTACTTATTTAAATAAAAGTCGATTAAAAAAACATTTTTTTTTTCGTTACTGTCAAGTGTGTTCCAACCTTAAAGGGTTTTTTCGTAACATTTTAAATGGATTACAGATATAAAAGTTTGATAGTAAATGTTATTATACTTTATATTTTTTAATTTTGTGTGAGACGTATTTTGCCAATAATTACGTTATATGAAAGTAACACAAAGGGAAAATGTTGGGTGTTTAATTTTGAAAATGTCAGTAAATTGGTACACCAAAAACTGAAAACAATAAATGAAAAAAAAAACTTTTACTTTATAGCGGCTATATCTGTCACGAGATTACACTCCTCACATTTATGTCTTTTTTTTTATATCTTAATTACGGTAAACGATACCCAGAAAATGAAAAGGACCATAATTGAAGATCGTACAAAAAGCGACAAAATAGTGTTATTCAAAAATAATCGTATCTCAACGGAGAACCGAGTTATGAAAAATGGAAATTACATTTTTTCAAATTGGTGTAAATGCACAAGGCTTTTTTGGTCGACAATTTAAATTTAAGCTTTTTTAGGTTATATCCAAAACTTGGCTTTCTCGGTTCATTTGCATTTCTCACCCGTTTTACCCGACGTAATGACTGGACTACAAAGTTTTACTCAACTTTTATTCAAATATATAAAATAAGTTTCAATATTCTCTTAAAAACACCGTTTGAAAATCTTTTAACTTCTAATTGGAATTTCTATCAAAGTTTTTAATTTCGATCCTGTTCCATTTCTGTTTATTTATTTTTAATAAATCAACAACATTGACTACTAATATTTTTTCAGAGACATGAATAATTCTAGTTCTCTAATCCTGTAAATGTGTCACTGTTGGGCTAAGGTCTCCTCTCTCATTGAGTGTATGTTATGGAGCTGATTCTACTGTGCTACTCCAACTGGGTGTGTGGATACACATGGTAGAATTTCATTAAAATTAGACATGCAAATTCCTCACAATGTTTTCCTTCAGCGCTGAGCACAAGTTAAATTATAAACTACAGCTTAAAGTATAATAGCTATACCCACCATTTACCCCAATTTAAAGCCTTCTTTTTGTGATGATCATATATACACCATTCACAAGACACATGTGGGTTAATAGAATATATATATAAACCTGCATAATAGGCGAACGAGTCCACATCTCCGCCATGATGCAGCCAGCACCCCACATATCCACAGGAGGCCCATAATTACGGTCACCTGTAATATTTACCATCTTTGTCTAAATAGGCAACGGAAAAACAGTTTAGCATGTTACTCTCGTGTTTGTCAAATGTTTTAATTTTTTTAGTTCGGTAGCCTTTTACAAGCTTTAATATTATTGATAAGTTTTTAATATAGAACTATATTTACTACTAGTATTTGCTTGAGACTTTGACCATATGTTGAACGTCCTGACGTCTGTTTCACGTATTAAAAAAGAAACCTATGTCCTTCCTAAAGGTTCAAGCTTGATTCATACCAAATGTTATCCAATGTTTAACCGTTAAAACATCACAGACAATTACGTTACGTTATGTTTACAATTACAATATAAGTATAAATTGTACATGTTATCTTTAACAGCAGTTTATAGGAGCTATTATGGTCAAATTTGACCAATGTTTGATCATGAATACGTAAAACAGGATAGTCTATCAGCTTTGGCCAGTTTTCATCTCATTCATACAGGTTTCCTCACAATGTTTTCCTTAACCCAACCAGAAAATTTGACTGCAATGGTTTTTGCCAGGTTTTAATTAATTCTACAAAGTTAAGATCCACAGAACCTATCCTATTCTCAAACAAATCTCAAAGCTCTTTTTTATATAGGTAGGCAGACGATCAATAGGGTCACCTGATGGTAAGTGGTCACCACTGCACATAGACACTAACCCTATAAGAAATATTAACCACTCCTTACATCATCAACGCTCCATCAAACTTGGGAACTAATATGTTATGTCTCTTGTGAGAACAATACTGAGTACAGTATAGTAGTAGTAAATTATAGCTATAATTTTAAGATAACATACCTAATAATAACTCAGGAGGTCGATACCAAAGTGTAACAACTCTATTTGTGTATTTATTAGCTTGCCCCGACTTAGCGACGCTGAAGGCTCTCGCCAATCCGAAATCAGCAAGTTTTAAAATACCATTCTTAGTTATTAAAACATTAGCGGCTTTCATGTCCCTGTGCAGAATTTTATTGCTGTGAATGTAGTATAATCCATTAAGTAGTTGCTGCATAACTTTTTTTATTTCTCCTAAACTAAATTTGACATTCACATTCGATAATAGCCCGGCGAGATCGTGTTCACAGAAGTCAAAAACTAAATAAAATGTTGATCGGTATTTATTGTGTAATGTTGCCTTTGTTCTGCATATTTCTATCAAATTCACGACGTTTTCGTGTTTCAAGAGCTGCAATATCTTTATTTCTCTTAACGCGGTTATCGGAAAACCTTCTTTTTCGTTGTCCATTAAAACTTTTTTCATTGCAACGAACTTTTTATTGCTATTCCTTGCACGCGCTTTGAACACTTCCCCGAAGGTTCCTTGACCAATTTTCGCTACTTTTTCATATTTGGAAGACTCGTCGCAAAACGGAAAGTCGAAGTCTTCGATGTATTTCTCTTTCTCTCTCATGTTCAGAATAGTTGAACTAGTGTTTAAAACTGGCGCAGGCTCCCGCGGAGCGCTGACGCCTTGCATTTTGGAAGCTATTTTGACGGTTTTAAATAACTATTCTACAGAATAATACACTTTCCACGTGATCTTCTTTAAGAAGTAACGTGGAATCTTTTATGATGAAATGAAAGCAGGACATCAGCAAATCTGAAGAATTAGAAAATATTTTGATAGCGTCAAACTGTCAAATGTCAAAATGACACATTGTTTTGAGAAAATTGACAAAATGGCAGGCAGACCACAGCTTAGTATAGGTCTAGAAAAGCGTTCTGTTTCACGACATAAAACTTTTATTTCGTATACCTATCATCCTCATCTAATTATATATTTTTATTTAATTTCAACAAATATTAATACAAACAAAAACTTTTTTTTAAATGCAATGTAAAACATACTTTGTAGCGTAGTTGTTTGTTGTTACTTTATATTACTGTCAAATGTCATTTGTCATTTGTCATATCGACTATCGTGCTAGCCGTCAATCGTCAAGTCAAATAAGCAATTTTGATAGTTTCGAATTTTTGTTTTATCTTGATAACTTTCGCATACTATAAATAAACCAGTATTTATCAACATAGGTAAGTGTATACTATTCCTTATTTTAATAATTGTTTCAATTAAGAGTGATATAAAACGACAAAAATGCGTAAGTACTCTTAAAGGCGCTGCACTTGCAATATCGATCCAGTTTAGTTAAATAGGCCGAGCTGTTTTCGCTCACCTTTCTATTGTTATCGTACCTTGTTTGATAAAGCGGTACGTATATTAAATAATTATATGACATGCAATGTATACGCCTACTTTTTTGCCAAGCTATATATGTAAATAGAAACGATAATAATGTAAAAAACCCACGTAACGCCAATTGTTTTGTTGCATTTGTATATAAATAATTGCACTATCGGTAAGTTTACTAAATTTTATAATTGAATTTGGCTTTCTTTAATATGTTTGAGAATATTTTAAATCAAAAGCTACATCTTTCTTTTTAATACAAACACTTTTTTTTTTTTTTAAATGAACATTATTCTAATAGACTTAAGTCCATTACAAATAAAATTAAAATTATATTAATATCATTAGTGTAAGCTAAGATCATCGGAAGGTTAGGTATATAAGTCAAGATATGTATTTTTATGAATCACTGGATAATTATAGTAATTTATTATGTTGTCATGGGCAATAGCGTTAACAATAGACAATTAATTAACATAAAACTATAAAATATACCATTTCATACTCCAGATATTCTAAATACTTTATAATGCAGTTATGTGTATTTTTTTTTTTAATTCGATCTTAGGAAGTATATTGATTGCCTTTGTAGGTAAGTAAAAAAAAATTAAAAGAATGTTTGTGTGAAGATAAATGATCAATAGTGTGTCTGTGGTTTTGTAACATAACAAGTTAATGCAACAATTGCCTTCATATATATATATCAGTATATCTATACTAATATTATAAATACGAAAATTACTTTGTCTGTTATCTCTTAACACTTAAACCGTTGAACAGATTTAGATGAATTTTGGTATGGAGATAGTTTGAGTAATTCATCCTTCAAGGTGGTAAATGGCGGGGTGACGGTTTGTATGCTTTAAGTTAAGTTTTATAAATTTTGTGGGGGTAAAGCTACAAGTTGACCTCTAGCCTATTACATATTTCATGAGATATGCTAATAACTCAGCTATGTTGTACACTATTAATAGTTTATGATTAATATATCTTTACTATAATACAACACTATTACACTAAATTACTTGTTTCCACTTTAAATTTACTTCCAAACTTCCGATAACAATTTCGTTGCTGTTCAAAACGCAATTTTTCGCAAAACCATAGATTAATCAAGCTCTCGACCAATGATATCGCGTCAATTTACTGTCAAATGTTGTTTATTTCGCTTTTCTCTTATGGTTGGAATAAAGTATAGTTTATTATACCGCATGACATATATAAATCTAAGGTAAGACCTTTATTGCTTCTTCATTTAGAATGGTATATAGTAGATCTAAATTAACCTGTTAATTAGAAAATGAAAAAGTAACTTTATCCTATGCATTTCCTCCCCCACTAAGAATATACGATGAATGGGTGATACCCAACTGGCCTGCACAAACCTCTACCTCCAATTTTCAAGTTGAACGTTGTTTCTTCTCTCTGTCATCGTTGATCTGACATATGGTAGAAGGAGTCAGCATTCTTTAACTAACCACCCCCTAAACTGCAGTTAATCTTAAATGGCTAATTCCTTAAAAGTTATAAATACGAATGTAAGTTTGTTACGCCTAAATTTCTTAACTAAGTAACCGATTATCATGATATTTTGTATATATGTTGTCAGGGTACAGTAAAAGATATAAGATGAACTAACATCTACCCCCCCACATTCAGTTAAACCGGTGGACGGAAAGTAGTTATTCTATACGTTGACAGAGATTTATCGTTTTTAACATCGTGTAATTTATTTTTAATTCCGTTCAAACGATCGTGAATATCGTGTTTTGTTTCGTATTCTTGTTGTTGCTAAACGATTTGCCAGTGAAGTTTCATGAATCAGCGCGTGTGCGAAATCGCGTGTACATGCAAAGATCTCATGTTAAAAGTGACCGCGTACTGCGATGGTGCTTCGTCGGCGCTGTTGAATTTACATTTCAAAATTCGAATAAGATATTTGTCAATTTTTTTTTTTGGTAATATCTGATGTCTTATCTGCTTTTTTTGTTATTTTTTTTTTTCAATAGGACAAGCAACAGTAGATACAATATCACATCAATATAAAAAAAATTGCATTCCAAAATTATCTCGGCAAATATTCTCCTATCTACAGGTAGACTCACCTTGCACTATCACATCGCACAATATGTATTAAAAATATAAATTAAACATAATCAATGATTAGAGATAAGAATTATAATACATATTTTTAAATAATAAATAATAAAGCCAAAAAGATATATCATAAAATGGGAAATGAGCACAAAATCCGTCTGTGTATAGTGTCGAAAGAAGGCGTCCGCGGTTTCGCTTGTGTTTTAGGGAGTTGTTCGTTAGGTTTTATGCATAAAAAGTACCCAATGTCTTACTTTGGAATTTCATGCACTTCGGTTTAGTAGTTGGGCCATTAAAGAGCAACAGACAGACAGAGTTACCTTCGCATTTATAATATTAGTATACAAACCAAAAAATACACGCGAACATGCATAAAACAATAATAAATGGTTGCTTTTCGTTTCGTCCACTTGAAAGTGGGGGGTTATGTGGGACTCACCGGTGCCCTGGACGCCGAGTGCGCCCCGGTACACCGGAATACCCACTAAAAAACCGGCGGTACCCTCTCCGTTATTCTGCGGGCGCCACGGGATCGCTTACGCATGCTACCGTGACGCCCTGACGGTCGGCCCGCCTATGCGGCCTTCAACATCTAGGGGGGATTCCCGAGGTACTGAGAACCCCCCCGACAAATTTGACCTGACCTGACTTTCAAACGAATGTATCGTTACAGCACAATGGCCAGCGAGAGCAGTTCGGCTGTGTTGGACCTAAACGACGCAGATGCAACGGACACAGACGCTCCGAGCGTGATGGACGTGGATGAGGTCCCAGATGGAGCGCCACTGATCATGGAGCATGGATACGACATTGCTGTCAAGGTAATGGTTACAAAAAAATATAGTAAATGAATCTTTATTGCAAAATCTTACGCAACATATGATCTATATGTTGTTCTATAGTTGTCGTGGGCGTTCTAACGTTTTATTATATATGGGGGGGGGGGGGGGGGGGTTGACCATAAAAAAGCCAATGTTCTTCTTTGGAGTTCGAGATATCAAAATCAAAATCCGTTCAGTGGTTTGGTCGTGAAAGCGTAACAAACAGACGGAGTTACCTTTGCATTTATAATCTTAGTATAGATTTATATAACCATCTCTTGTACGTGCGTGTGTCGGTTTTAAAATAGTATCAGGATACAGTACTTACGAATACTTAAGCAGAGAGAGGGAGATTACTCGATAGTAGGGCTTTGGGTAAATCCGTCTGGGTAAGTACCACCCACTCAGAACATATTCTACCCCCACACAGCTATACTAAGTATTGTTTTGTTCCGGTGAGAAGGATAATAATGTCAGGGTTGTTGCAGGTCCAAAAGACGTCTTAATTGATTAATTTCTAAGGTTGGTGTAGCATTGGTCATGTAAGGAATGGTGAACATTTCTAACAGTACTAAGGTCTAACTGTGGTCGCCAATTTGGCCGTCCACGTACCTATTTTTTTAAAATGAAAACATTTTACATCTCCATCAGGTGGATGCTCCAATGAAACAGCTGTCAACTCTTGAAACGTTCGTTACGTATCGTGTCCGATGCGTCTGCGCACGTTGGACTACACCGCCACACGTCAGGCGACGCTATAACCATTTTAAGGTAAGCTTTGTTTATGTAATATATTATTTCAACCACAAGTAAAATAAAAAAAGCGGCCAAGTGCGAGTCGGACTTGCCGATGGAGGGTTCCGTGGCAGCAAGTTACAAGGTTTATGTTTATAAAATTAAATGTTTTTTTTATATTTGAGTTGATTGAATTTTTTGATTTTCAATTCTAAGTATGGGGAACCTCAAAATTTATAGTTTTTTCTTCTATTTTTGTGTGAAAATCTTTATGCGGTTCAGAGAATACATCTACTTACCAATTTTCAAGAGTATAGTTCTTATAGTTTCGGAAAAAAGTGTCTGTGACATACGGACGGACAGACAGACAGACATACATGACGAATCTATAAGGGTTCCTTTTTTTGCCATTTGGCCACGAAACCTTAAAAACGTTTGACCTTGAATTGACGCGATATCATTGGTCGATATCTTGAGTAATCTATGGTATTCGTTATGGAATGTCGGCTAAGTCGTTATTGAAACTTTGGAAGTAAAATTAAAGTATCAAGAATTGTTTGCAGTGCACAATACAGCCGAGCTAGTAGCAAATCGCATTGAATATATAAATCTTGAGATTTTCTTCTCGTGACATTGAAATATAGTATTGACTTTCCGGAGTCTAAAATCATAAGACGTAGACGCTTATTGCTTTAAGATATATGTCCAAAATAAATATAATTAAAATAAATATCCTCCTATCTGATTTGGGAATGAAATGTTCGTCTCCAGGCTGTTTCAAATAACTAAAATATAATTATTATTGTACATGGAAAATGGAAAAAAAAAAAAATATCGCGCTGAGTTTCTTTCGCCGGTTCTTCTCAGGTCCGAGTTGTTAAATTCCGAACCGGTGGTAGTATTTTTGACTATCAATAAGCAAGTGTAAACACTTCTATATTGAATAAAGATTTTTGGCTTTGACTTTCTAATCCAGCTCCTCCACAAGCGTCTGGCCGCGTCTCACCCGCTGGTGGCGCCGCCCCCGCTGCCCCCCCTACACTCGGCGCGGCAGCAGCTCGACCGCTACTCGCCGGCCTTCGTCGCGGTGCGGTGTCTCGCTCTCCACTCATTCCTCGGTGAGATACTATAATTGTCCAAACATTGTCTCAATGTAAAATCTTTGTAAGTACTCTTGGAATATTTGCAAGTATAGAACTGAATTTTCATGTGCTTAATTGATGAATATAATTTATCTCGTGCTCGGCGGTGAAGGAAAACATCGTGAGAAGACCTGCATGTGTCTAATTCCAACGAAATTCTGCCACATGTGTATCCACCACCCCCGCATTGGGAAACTTACCGTTTGTAACTGTCTGTCTGTCTGTGAGTCCCCTTTAACCACGTGAATCAACTGGTTGACTTTCAGACAGGATATATTATATATGTATTTAACTACTTTGTATTTTAAATATTGGTAATGATTATTTACTGAGTTACTTGCCGGTTCTTCTCGGTACAATCTACATTCCGAAGCGTAATAGCTAACCTTGAATATAGTTTGTAAAATGACAAATCAAAAGCGCTTGTAAAAGGAACCTGGATGTGTCCAATTTCAAATCAAATCTGCCGCAGGGAATCCACCAACCCGTGTGGCGAAATAAGCTTTAAATCTCCTCAAAGGGATACCTTAGCTCAGCAGTAGAACAAATATTATATATGAATGTGACCACGCTTATTTCAGTTTATTTTTTACAATATCGGTAGGCGGACGAGCAAATGACCCACCTGATGGTAAGTGGTCACATCCGCCCATAGACAATGGCGCTGTAAGAAATATTAACCATTTCTTACATCACCAATACGCCACCAACTTTGGGAACTAAGATGTTACGTCCCTTGTGCCTGTGATTACACTGGCTCACTCACCCTTCTAACCGGAACACAACAATACTGAGTACTATACTATACAATACTGAGTACTGCTCTATCGTATCGAAGATGTTATGTCCCTAGTGCCTGTAATTATACTGGCTTGTTTTTAGTAGATTCATCGACCCTTTTAACGGACCACAACAATGGAAAATATTTGGGTTGAAAAACTTACGGAATTACTCAAACCGTTAAGTAAAAACTCTCTACATATAATGTTTAAATATTTAATATTGCAGGGTACGCCAAAGTTTTTGGTATATGCCCTAAAATTATGGGAATGTCCTTTGACTGAGGGACTAGTTTCGTTAACAGCAACAAATCTCAAAGGCAAATGTTTTGGAGGATGTCCTCTGAGCTGGTGTTGGTCACAGCAGCCAATCTTATGTAAATTTAAAAAAATTATTAAGAATATTAATTTATATAATTAATAAATAAATCTTATTATTCATTAAGAGAATACTTTTTTTGAAAAAAAACGCCTGGATTTAGGCTCGATTTCCATCACGGGACAGTTATTTTTGTAAAAAACAGCTTTGTAAATCTGTTTATTTGAAAAGAGCAATTATGCGAGTTTCTTGCCGTTTCCTCTCGCTGGAGGCTGCTTTCCGAAACGGTGGTAGTATTTATATATCGACGATTCAAAAACCCTTCATTGTGAAGTTTACCTGAATTAATTGATTTTGATTTGATTTGATATATTGCACACACAGACGTTATCCATTCGATCACACTAATAACCCGATGTGTCAATCTGACTGATCGAAAGTGAGTTACACGTCAGGAATTTTACGTGCTTTCCGTGGTACGAGAGTGTAAACAGCATCACGTTCCAAACAAAAACCTCCGATCTTTCAAAAGAATCAATTTTCTTGACATAAGAACCCGATATGGTCTCATCCGGGATTTGAACCTAGGAGTGTAGAATTAGCAACATTTGTTTCTGATTTTGGAAATAAATATACTTATCAGTAGACAAGCAAATGGACCACCTGATGGTTAGTGAACACGACTGCCCATAGAAATTGGTGGAATAAGAAAGTTTACATTACATTTTATATTAGCAGCCTAAAAATTTCCCACTGCTGGGCTAAGGCCTCCTCTCCCTTTGAAGAGAAGGTTTATTTAGTTTAGAGCATATTCCACCACGCGCTCCAATGTGAATTGGTGAAATACACGTGTGGCGGAATTTCGTTGAAATTAGACACATGCAGGTTCCCTCACGATGTTTCCTTACGCCGAGCACGAGATGAATTATAAACACAATTTAAGCACGTGAAAATTCAGTGATGCCTGTTGCTTGCCTGGGTTTTAACCCGAAATCATCGGTTAATGTGCACGCCTTCTAAACACTGGGCCATCAAATTGTAACCATTCCATTTTTACATCATAACCAAGAAACTAAGCTGTTACACTGGCTCACTCACTTTTCAAGAAATAACAATACTTGAATGGTTGAATATATGAGCAGTGGGTGGTACCTACCCAGACAAAATCACAATCGAAATATTATTTATTCAAGTAGACTCATGAAAGCACTTTTGAATCGTCATGTTAGTGTTGAATTAAGTGTCAAGCTACCTCCGGAATCGGTTCGGAAAGTAGATTCTACCGAGAAATACTACTAAATAATTCTAGATACTCTTTTTCACCATTTTAATTACAGATTATGTCAGTAAACTATTTTTTTTTTTTCACAAAGCCCTGCCACGATAAATTATAGTGATTCGATTTCTTTTCTAGATCGCATCGCGAAACATCCAATTTTAACTCACAGTGAAGACTTCAGACTTTTCTTGACAACGCCCGATGAAGAACTGGACAAGGTAGGTTCTCCCAAGTCTATAAAAAAAATATGTCTGTAATCGATAAAATACATAAATATTAGTTACTAGCTGAGATAGCGATTTCGTGCGCGTTTGAATTTAACAAAAAAGTTATCGTTGTAGCCTAATTTACTCCTTATTACATACTATCAACCAGTGAAAGTTCCGTCAAAATCGGTCGAGCCGTTCCAGAGATTAGCCGGAACAAACAGACAGACAGACAAAAATTTAAAAAGGTGATATTTTGGTATTTGTACCGTGTATATATGCGTTTAGTAAAAAGCGGTTATTTTAATATTACAAACAGACACTCCAATTTTATTATATGTATAGATATAGACATCGCGTTCCAGTCGAAGTGATTCAATTGTGATGTTTTTCTCACTCACAGGTTTTCAAAAGCGAAAACAGCGCTTTAAACCTTTGGGGTCTAAGCAACGCGCTGTACGGCAGCGGTGAAGCGAAGCCCGCTAACGGTGCGAGGTGAGCTATCATCGACTGTAATTCCTATTAGGTCTACTTATAAGTTACGGACCTGCTGTTCTATTTGGAGCAGAGTGTTGGACCACAAAAGGGATGAATGAAAGACGGAGATGAGATTGTCGAGAGGAATCTGTGGTGTTACGCGAATGGATAGAGTAAGGAATGAGTACATAAGAGGAAGTTTGAAAGTGCCACCGGTAACCGAGAAGCTGTGTGGAAACCGGCTGTCATGGTATGGGCATGGTATGCGGAGGAATGGGGACCATGTTGTGAGGAAGGTCTTGAGCGTGGACGTGGATGGGTATAGAGGAATGGGACGACTAAAGACACGATGAATGGATTGTGTAAAGGACGATATGGCAAAGAATGTTACTTGGAGATGACGTCAGACAGAGAAGTATGGAGATAGTGGGATAAGGGCAGGAGGATTATGATGATGATATAGTGTACTTTAGTTTTATTTACTACGTCTATGAGATGATAAGGGGTAACCACCCCATACACTCTAAGGAATGTTAATCATCCGACACATCGTCAATACCTACCTAGTCGTGTCTCGTCTCAGTCGTGCAGGTTTCCCCACTGTGTCTTCCTAAACCCAACTAGAACATTTAACCGCAGTGGTTCTTGTCAGGGCTTAAACATGTTCTACCAAGTTAAGATCCAGAGAGCCTATCTTATGCTCAAACAAATTTTGAAGATTTTTGTTTTTATATAGATAGGCAGACGACCAAAAGAGCCACCTGATGGTAGGTGGTCACCCCTGCCCATAGACAATGGCCCTATAAGGAATATTAACCATCCCAAATATCGTCAATCCGCTAGAAACCTTGGGAACTAAGATGTTATGTCACTTGTGCCTGTAGTTACACTGGCTAACTCACCCTTCAAACAACATTACTAAGTATTGCAGTTTGACGGTAGAATATCTGATAAATGGGTGGTACCTAACCTACCACCCTACCACCAAGTATGAAGTAGTATTACTTATTACTTATTTTTTAGTCTTGTTAGGCTTACAATAAAGCATATTGTATCTTTATAGTTTCCGCTCGCACCTTAACCCGCGTTTTAGGAGGGGGTAAGGAGGGGGGGGGGGGGAGGCGTGTTAAGTATCCTGTCTCCTTATATGTAGCCTTGACAACGTGTATGCAAAATTAAATGATGTTTGGTTTAGTAGTTACGAGAAAACGTAACAAACAAACTCACACATTTATAATATTCGTTTGTATTGTATTCTGTGTTTCAGAGTAAAGGATCCGGAGTTCAGTTCGGCGGCGGACTACTTGCAGTCGCTACAGCAGAAGTTGACCACTCTCTGCACACTGACCACCAAATTATATAAGGGCTCAGTGTCTCTGAGTAGTGAACTTATGGGGTGAGTTTTTTTATGTTACTAGCGCCCCGCCTCGACTTCGCACGGGTGTGATGCTTATACTAAATATACTACTGAATGTCTTGATATACGTTCACAGTTTTTTCAGCGCAAAAAAATGTGTCTTTTACGACGAAGTTATCATTGTTTAATTTATCTATTAAAAAAAAACCGCATCAGAATCCGTTGCGTAGTTTCAAAGACCAAAGTAAGACAGGGACAGACAGACAGCGGGAAGCGACTTTGTTTTATACTATTTATTGATTAACCGAACATTATTTTGATATATCATTACAGTAGAAAAGAAGTGCAATTTAATTTTTAATAAAATAAAAAAAGGAAGACCCCCCCCCCCCCTGCTCTGTAATTGCGCAGTGAACTACCACAGGTCCGTTGAGCGCGACGTCTCACCCAGAGATGTTAGGGTAATTTCATAATGACATAGACAACTATACTACTAAAGAACACCCTAAGCAGTCCAGGCTGTCCTGGCGAACTTTGGTGTCTAACCGCACCGCTTCCCGGCGCAGCATGCGGCGCGCGTGCGACGCGTGGGCGGTGTCGGCGGGCGGGCGCTGCGCGGGCGCGCTGGCGGGCTGCGGCGCGGGCGCGGGCGCGGCGGGCGCGGCGCGCGCGGCGGCCCCGCTGCGCCACCGCGCCGCGCTGCCCGCGCTCGCCGCCTACGCGCACGCGCACGTCGACAAGATCCGCGCGCGCGACGCGCTGCACGGTACGTGCCTCGGGTGGCAGGCTGCCGGCCTGAGGCCGAGCCGTTTCATAAGGTTTGAAGTTTCGCCGCGATGCTTCGATGTGACAGATTTTCATTGAAATTATATACAGTGGTTTCCTCACAATGTTTCTCATTAGATTCGCATTAGATCAGCGTGATGGAGTATGCTCCAAATTTTTCTCCCCAAAGGGAGAGGAGGCCTTAGCCCAGCAGTGGGAAATTTACAGGCTGACACTGTGAACAATTAGATATATTTTTATATTGTTTTAATGAGATTTATGTCTCTCCAGCCGCGTACGTGTCCGGCAACAACACGACGGACGAAGTCCACAATAGGTAAGTTATATGTTATTATTATATAAGATAATTTTTATTATATATTTGAGGATGTTTAAGTATATATAATAGTACATAATACTTAGATCGCAATTTTTTCATCCGTAATGTAAAAAAATGTATTTAAAAAGTATATATGTTTCCGTAAAATTATTTATGATACTTGCTTGAGTAGGTTAGGTTAGCCATTCATTCTACCGCGATGTAGTCTCAGTTAATATTTCTTAAAGTGGTAAGTAATGTCTACGGGTGGTGTTACCACTTACCATCGGGTGGCACATGCCATTCGACTATCAATCAAAAGCATTTGAATTACAGATTGGAGCAAGCTTCAGAGGCGTTACGTTCCGAACTCTCCGATTGGATACCAAAAACGCACGCAGAAATCAAGTCGTTATTACTAGACTTAGCAGACAGACAAGTGAACATACACACACAGACTCTAATGGGCTGGGAGCACGCCCTGAAACTTTCCACGGACGATATATCCGAAATGTTCAAGACAGTGTCGAAAACGGCCGTGCAAAATCTCTCGCCGTCGAAATGCCGAAGTTTGACGACGCCAAACGAAACCGAGCAAGATATAGACGACATTGACAATTACAGCAACGATTCAGATCTACAGGATGTTTCAAAAGATGACATACAGCATGTTTCAAAAGATGACGTACAGGACGTTTCGAACGATGACATACAGGATCCGAAGGATGAAAGTCACGTGCAAGAGTGCGTCAAGGTTCAGAACGGTGACGATTACGGGAAATTGGACTCTATATCGAAGGAGGACAGTTCGAAGTCGGATTCGAGGTTTTCGGACCCATTGCAGGAATTCTCTGAAGTCGATCTCTCATGATTCTGCGATACATTGTTTTGTAATGTTATAAAAGATTTTTAAAATTCCAAAATTCTTTGTGTTGTAGTCATGATTTCATCCCGTTAAATTGCAAGTTTCGTATAGTAGCCTCAATACTTGGATATTAATTTGTATTGACAATTATACTTAACCAACCCCCCCCCCCCTCCAAATTCTACTTCAATAATCAATTAAAAGTTTATTTGCGTAAAAGCTTTCAAGTTTTACGTTAGCATATTCTAAAAGAACTTTTGGATCGACTTTTCCCAATATTGAATGTAGAGCTACCGGTCCGAAATGTAGATTCTTATGTATATAACCGGTTAGATATTCGGTGGTTTCCCCTTTTGTCCAATAAAAACACTTGTGAAACAAATGAGATTCAATTTAAAAGAATGTCGCAAAGGATTATTGGAAGACGAAATTAAGTTACCTTAAACTAGTGTTGGATATCGAACGATTGTCTATCGATAGTTAGAAAGTTATTTGCAATAGTATCGATACACTATCGATATTATCGTCACCTATTAATACTGCCGAGCCGAGATGGCCCAGTGGCTAGAACGCATGCATCTTAACCGATGATTTCGGGTTCAAACCCAGGCAGGCACTACTGAAATTCCATGTGCTAAATTTGTGTTTATAATTCATCTCGTGCTCGGCGGTGAAGGAAAACATCGTGAGGAAACCTGCATGTGTCTAATTTCAACGAAATTCTGCCACATGTGTATTCCGCCAACCCGCATTGGAGCAGCGTGGTGGAATATGCTCCAAACCTTCTCCTCAAAGGGAGAGGAGGCCTTTATCCCAGCAGTGGGACATTTACGGGCTGCTAATAAATAATAATAAAATTAATACTGTCGATAACTCCCCATGAGTAGAGTAATATTATGGTAAACATCGATAGTATTTACAGAAGACTACTAGATACTATCAATAGTTTTAACAATGTCCATTATACTAAATATTTTTCGAGGTTAGTTATTGCTTGTTCTACAACAAAGCTCAAACTAGTGTTGTATATCGATATGCCACTAGCGATCGATTGCCTATCGATAGTTAAGATGTAAGCGATATTATCGATGATCGATAGTATTGTCACGTGTCAACAGATTCATGGAGAGCTATCGATACTATCGATAACCTGAATAGTTTTCGAGCTCACCAATCGATAGTAAGCATGTGTTCGATACATAGAAACACATCTAAAATCGGATGTCGCCATAAAACAGATGTCATGGATTCGATGTTAATGGTTAACCGTTTTCACCGCGTCTAAAAACATCTGACATCTGACATCTATAGTTGGTAATTTATTAACATTATACTCTTTCGGAAAATGGGTTAGTACCATTTGACGACCAAATCTAATACCGCGCGTATTACAGGCAAAAACATTAGATACTTAACACGTACCCTCGGACTTCGTTTCTCCGCCCATGTCCCAAACTATTTGCTTCGGCGCAGCATTTATTCTAGAATTGAATAATAACGATTTTAATTTTGTCAGATAAATGTAATAAAACAAAAAATTCATATTGACAAAGGAATAATTCTAAAAATGAATTCCAAATAAAAAGTAATCAATGCAATGAAACCTTCTTTCAAAATTGACAAAATTAAAAAAAAAAACATCAAAAAATAATTTCCCAAACCTGAGACACTCCATCAATGTCTTCTAAGGTTACCGTCTTCTTCATTCCTCTACGCTCTTCACTCTATCAGACACGGGCAGAAAAAAGCTTAGGTAACTCCGTCAAGCATAATTGAACGTATCTTTAATAATTATTTTTTAATCTGTTCAAAAATGTTTGTTAGTAATTTTAATTTAAATGTTTATAATTATCGGTAATTGTAAATATTAATTTAGTTTATATTGGTATAATAGGATTTCGCATAATATTTAACACTTCGATATTGATTTTAAAATACTAGAGACTGAATCGTAGCTATCGTTTATATTTTCTCCTTAAATAAACCATAATAATAAATAATCTACTTATTTGCCGAATTTTTTATCTAATTTTTAAACATTTTCTTGAATAATTTCAAAATTATCACTATTCGCGTAATTTTTAGCGATCATTTTAAATGGCGGCAAAAACGGCTTCAGTAATCGCCATTTTGATTTTTGAACACCCTGATATTTACCAAACATTAAGAACGATTTCGAAATTTGAAATGAACTTCTTAAATTACTACAGATTAAATAAAATAAAATGGGATGTATATTAGTAGGAATTTATCTAAAATTCTTAATGTATTTGTCGGCCATGCTGGTCTCGCTCTCGACTAATTCGAGAATGTTCCATAGATAATATAGAAAATAAAATATAGTTTTTACAAGCAAGCTACTGAAGCTGAAGTAATTGTTACCAGTATGAAATGTCATATAAATGTCAAGTACATCAATAGTTTCACATTTTTTACATAAATATATGTATATTACATGATATATTAACTGTGTGTAACATATATTTTGTTATGAAAACTATATAAAATAAAAATGTATGTATATCAGGCAACTAACTTAATTAGACATTCGAATAACAGTGTAGCCATTTTACTAAACGGTGCCGTTCAAACGGCCAATACATTCCGTTCACAGAAAGATTATTTAAAAAAAAAAAAAATTTTATTTTCACGAGACTCAAAGGCTAATTACTGTATATTATGAACGGAAAATTTATTGATCGGTCGAACGGAGGCGTTAAAAGGCTATTTAAACTAGTTGGATGTATGATATAGTAGCACTTTTTAATATTAGATATTATTTCTAAAGTCAAAAATAATATTGAAATGTATGTAAAATAATAAACATTGTATTTGTGTAAATAGCTTATGTAATAACGGCAATATTAAAAATATACTTTATTCGAATCATATAGGCCCTTTTGAATCGTCATTATACAAAGTTAATTTTGAAGTAAAACCTATCAACGGTTCCAAATTTATATATTATCGAGAACTTTCCGAGCCGAGATGGCCCAGTGGTTCGAACGCGTGCATCTTAACCGATGATTTCGGGTTCAAATCCAGGCAGGCACCACTGAAATTTCATGTGCTTAATTTGTGTTTATAATTCATCTCGTGCTCGGCGGTGAAGGAAAACATCGTGAGGAAACCTGCATGTGTCTAATTTCAACGAAATTCTGCCACATGTGTATTCCGCCAACCCGCATTGGAGCAGCGTGGTGGAATATGCTCCAAAACTTTCTCCTCAAAGGGAGAGGAGGCCTTTATCTCAGCAGTGGGACATTTACGGGCTGCTAATGAGAACTTCCGTCGACTGCTTTGGACCAGTGGCTGGATAGTCTTAGATCTCGAGGTAGTTTTTGGGCTATGTCCAAAAATTTTCAGCAACTGTCTGGAAGTGTCTAAATCCATGTACAATATGTACGGTGTACGTAAAACTTGGTCCTGCGTCTGAACTCTTTCGTGACGAATTTGCCGTCCCATTTGATTATAGTGCGTCTGTGTTTGAACACACAGTTGTGCACAAATATGTCCTACATATACTCTATTCCAGCCAAATAAATAATACAGCAAATTGATGCGATATCATTGGTCGAGAGCTTGATTCATCTATGATTCACTATGGATTTGCGAAAAAATGGCGTTTTGAACGTCGACGAAACTGTTACCTAAATTTTGGAAGTGATAAGTGGTTAAGTGCAATAGGGTTGTATTATAAATTAATACATATCAATCATAAACTCTCATTTGTGCACAACATAGCTGAGTTATTAGCGAATCGCATGAAATACGTAAATCTAAGGTTTGTTTATCTTTTTTCCTACTTCGACTGGAATAGGCTATAGTTGGCTGGTCTCCCATAGAAGTCCGTGACCGAAATCGGTCAGGATGACATCATCATAACTCTTTCCCAAATACACACTCATTAACTATTTTATTATTAATTGCTAATATATTGTACTTTACGATTCATAAAATAATTTTAATATTAATCTAACATGTATTTTGGTTATTGAACTAAAGTTAGAAGCGAGCTGTGACGAACGGACATATAGAACGGATATCAATCATTTAAATTGTATTCGAATTTTCGCGCCAAATTGAAAATGCGAATAATTTAATAAAATCCAACTCATAAGCAGTGCCAAGTAAATATATAGAAATAGTGTTGAAATTATCAGTATAGTTGGTTAGACTAGTGATGTTCATAATCGATATTATGTATATATTTCTTAAGAAATTATCGATATTTGCGAGTTTAGTTTGTTGATATAAAATCTATTGTATAATTTAAAGTGAACATTTAGATCTTATTAAGTGATAGAACGTTCATTCTGTTTTCTTTGTCTATAGCGCGACATTGAACTGTCAATTTGACGTTTTTGTTTTTTTTTTTGTCTATTGCAATAATCTATTTTTCGTCTATATTTGTATATAAGTACTTATGCATTTGTTTTGTATATAAAGAAGTATTTATTGTTTACAGTTGATTAATAAAAACTCTTAGTATTATTACATTGAAGTTTTATTTGTATCATTATCGTTTTTACGACATATTTAAGATTTATAGGTAACGTCTGTGTTTATAGCAACAAAAAATGTCTCATTTGTAAAGCAAGTAAAACTAGAAGTGCGTTTCGGGACGCCCGACAGAATTGATAACTTAAAATAATCTAAGTTGAAATATTTAATTTGTTTAACTTGAGAAAAGCTTAGGTTATTACTGAATATTTATGTATATTAATATGATAATGTAAAAAAGGTTATTTATTAATTAAATCTTTTATCGGTTATAAAATTTTATTCTTAGTTACAATTCTTGAATATGTACAGTTTTATTAGTATCATTATTTATTATTGCCTGCCTACCGCTGCCGTATCCGTAGGAGATAGGGAAGCCAGACAGACTGGCGCCGTAACGCGTTACTTTACGAAGACCTTACGGGGCTGTAGCCTTCTGCAAAACTCTCTTCTGGTATAAGGCTTATGTATGTAAATAAATAAATATTGGACAACATCACATACATCACTCTGATGTATGTAGCTAATGCACTTTTGTTATGGAAAATCAGAAGTAACGACGGTACAAACACCCAGACCCAAGACAACATAGAAAATTAATGAACTCTTTCTACATCGACTCCAGGCCCGCCGCTAGTTGTTTCGTCGCCCGCGAATTGTGGCGATATGGAAATACCGATTATGGCGCCCTTGTTTTTTTTTTTCGCTGGTAAAACTCGTAACGCGTTTCCCGCACATAATGTGGAGAGTATGTGGGGCTCGCCGGTGCTGACGGCGCCTGAATACCCACTGTAAAACCAGCGGTACCCACACCGTCTTTTTTTCGGGGGACGTCACGAGATTGCTTGCGCATACTACCGAGACGTCCTGACGGTAGGCTCACCTCTGCGATCCTCCACATCCTAGGAGGTCCACATCCTAGGACACTTATGTTGTGAGGAGAAGGCGTCCATAGCGAAGACGCCTTCTCCCCGGTCTTCTTCGGCGAATCGGGTCAGCAGCACTTTTATCACGCTTTCACTTCGTGGCCCCCTTCTGTGCCATAATGTTTTAACAGAACGAGACCATTTCCTTCCAGCAACTGTCGATCATAGCGTTTATCACGCTCGAGCAGCGAGAGGTCTCCGCCTACAATGGCCGCCAGGGAATGGCGCTCAGTCCCCCATGCTGCACACGCAATCAGGCTGAGTCCGAAGGATCGCCGCACTCATGATAGTAGGGTGTCACCTCTCGCCTCACTATCCGATGCAGGTACCTACCGATGCAGCCGTGCCCGGCAAGCACATGTGTCAGCCTGAATGAGAGCGTGCCGTGTCTTCTGCTGAGGGAGACTCCGGGACCTCTTCCCACCTTCTAATCAAGACTTGCTGGGCTAGAAGCCCTGACTCGCTCCACCACCACCAGTCCTGGATGATCGCCGCTTGACCTTGCTTTCACCCGGAATCGGTACACTTCTGCAAGCATTTCCGCCTGTAGTTCCTAGGGTGGATCGCTCGCAAAAAGTGTTGCCGCCGTCCATGACACAGTATGGTAACCCCGTATCGCTCTCACCGCTATTACCCTCTCCGCAGCCTTGTTACTAGCGGGGAGGGAGCCCACCCAAATGGGTGCACCATACAATGCCATAGAGTGCACCACGCCAACGTATAAACGCAGTCAAGATATTTTCGGCCCTTACGTACGTTACTGTACGTTAAGTAGAAGGCGAACTAAGGCTGAAGGCGCCGGAATACCCACTAAAAAAACCAAAGTTCCATCTTCCATCCAGGATGAGGCCCTGTTCAGGCCCATTAGAAGCTGCTCCCTTGCTCTCTGTTTGGTACAACATATCGCCTTTTGTAACTACTTTTTCAACTGGCGATATGCGGCCCACAGCTGCGTACACCCTCCGCGTCCGGTTTGACGTCGCCCTTAACTCTGCTATTTCGGGCGACCACTAGTATACCTGATGGCGCGATACCCTTCAAGCCGCCCTACGACTGCTTTGAGTTTTGTCAAAATAATGTTTCCTTATTATAGTGTCGAATAAAATAAAAATTAACGAAGACGAAACATTTATTAAGTACATATAATTAAGTACTTATTATGAGTATTATGATTGAATTATAATCACACCCGAAACACACGTCAAAATAACTATTAACAAAATAATTGCAATACAATTTGTCATCTTTACTGTTTATCTACCAAAACACTGTCAGAATGCGTACTAGTAATAGGTACCTAACCTACTAACTGAGAAGGAAGCTTATAGGGGATACCCCTAACTTCGGCAGTACTGTTTTTCATAGGATAACAGACGACGGACGTTTACGAATGCATCTTAATTTCAACGGTTGCCAATAGGTGGATGTGTTAACTTAATTCGGTACAATATTTTTCCACGCTATGAATAATTTATTATACTTGAGGCTTGGTGGGTATTATGACAATGACTTAATTTAGGTACGTGATATATTGCTCAAATTGCCGCCCCCTGGGCGTACCGCCCGTGTGCGGTGCACGCTTTGCACGCCCACTTACGGCGGCCCTGATCGACTCGGCCGGGAATCGAACCCGGGACCTCAGAGTAGCGTACCCATGAAAACCGGTGTACATACTACTCGACCACGGAGGTCGTTGGAGATAAATATTTATTAAAGTTTTTTTTTAGTAAGGCAATACAAAAAAAACGTCTTAATTAACTAATAACTTTTCCTGCGATTTCGCCCGCGTATATATTATACTTGAAACCACTAGAGATCCATTAATCTTCACACTTCTCCTAACACCTTTTTATTAGTGATAATTTCATCTAAATCGGTTGAGTGGCTTAAGAGGTACACTACAATGACGTTAATTCAAAAACGCCGACCCAGTTGAAGGATGAAGCTGACTCACTATGAGGAAGCCAATTTAATCGTTTTATGAGACGTTTTACAAACAACAGAACTATAAGTATGCGTACTTTTATACTATCAAAAATTAAACCTGATAAGGACTGATTCACACAGCCTAAAATGTAACAAAGCTTAAAATATGAGGAATTAAATAAAATAAAAAAAAACACGATTGCGAGGTAGATATTTATTGAATAAATAAAAATAAAACATTATAATATCTATGTAAATACCATTTCATATATAAACTTAAGTATAGCTCACAGCATTTTTTTATTTCTATAAAATAAATAAACAATCGACAAAAAGTTTAATCTATAATAACTATATGTCCGCGTCATTTCTATAATTGGCAGGATGTTTTGTGCCCACTTACGAGATGCGACTGAATTAAAAAAATATATACACTATTTTTATGCAATATGGACTGTTTTTAAATATAAGGACGTTTTGAGCTTTACATTGAACTACCTTTGTCAAAACTTTTATTCACATTTTGACATTTGCCTAAGAACGTAACTTTTTCGAATTATAAAGAGTTAAATTTAAAATGGCATAGGTTGGCGGACTTGCATATGGGCCATCTGATGGTAAGTGGTCACCACTGTAAATGGCGTTGTAAAAAATATTAACCATTCCTTACATCGCCAATGCACCATCAACCTTGGGAACCAAGAACCTTGTGTCTGTAGTTACACTGTCTCAATCACCCTTCAAACGGTAACACAACAATGTTTGGCGGTAGAATATCAGATGAGTGAGTGGTACCTACCCAGACGGGCTTGCACAAAGCCCTACCACCAAGTAAAAAGTCGATACTACATATCAATTAGTGCCAATAATTGAATCGATAATCAAAATGTTACGTAACCGCAATCACTAGTTGCATCCGTCAAAAAGTGAATAACCGATTTGACAGGATATCATGGAAGGTATATTACGAAGACGGGGCGGAGAATTCAGGCGAAGGACGGACTACAAAATTTCCGGACAGAAAAAGTTTAATTGGATCAATTTTAACTGAGTAAGGTGAGTTAGAGCAAGACCAGGAAAGAGGCAAAAATGTACCGATTGAATTCACAACGAATTCGTGCACCGTTTTAATGATTTATTTCTCAAGGCAATACGAGCTAATAAAATTGCTTACATTGACAAGAAGAACATTACAAAAAGCGATCGAATCAGAGGTATATTTTAACCGATCTTATCCCATTGTTTATTTAGCCCCAACTCACCCTATTTAAAACATCCACGTAAGGGCATTTTTCGGCAGATCACACCTAAGTAAACACGACGCCCCCCTCAAAAAAAAACACAAGCATAATTAATTTAGTATTCTGTAAACGAAGATCAACTATAGTAAAGCACGATATAAAAATACTGAACGTCAATTATTATTTAAGCAATAGCTAAATTTGTTATAAATTTGACGTCGAAGCGTGATCAGAGAATTATAATATTTGATTGTCTGCTACAGTAATAAGCACGAGGGATGTTATACACCGAAACCGCATCCGAATTCGATATAAAAATCATTTATTATGTTTTTAATTTTGCAAAATGTCATGCGTAAAGAGATACCTCATACTAAAAAAAAGTCAAACAGTGACCTAATACAACTGTGAAATCATCTTTTACTATTTATAAATAATCTGATATTCGTAACGTATACGAAACAATCGGATAATCTCACATAACTTAGTATAAAACCGATAATATAGTATTTTTACTCGACACCCCCCCCCCCCCCCCCCCTTTAATAGAGCTCTGACCACGCCAACTAATCAGATCTTTAGCCTTAAATGCTTTTCATTATACCAACGAGATAATAAATTCAAAAATAGATCTCATAGTAAGCTATTTAATACCTACTTATGTACCAGGACAGCGTTTTTTTTTTTAATTTGTACTATTATTAAATAGCCTAAGATAGAACATACGGTTAAGATTAATAAAATGGACAATTACATTGATAAAAATATATCAAATGTATTACTTTGTATTTTTTAATCTATTATAAAGCTATTGGCTTTTTTTGTAAACTAACCTCAGGAACTAATAGGCCGAATTGTTTTTTTTTTTTTTAAATGAATCAGCCTGTTTGTTTAGGAAGGCAAAGTTACTACGGCATCATTAGATCTAACGAACTTAAGGCGAATAGACATTTTATATAGACATACTGTATAATACAAATTAACGTCACGTCCATATCATTAAATATGATTTATAATTACTTTTGAAAGCAAAGGTCGCACATTTTTGCGCCAAAAAAACATTTTTTTTAAATAAATTTCGCCTGTAATGTCTGAAACAGACAAAGAAATATGCGACCTAAAATTGTCTACATAAAGAGAAAACTACGTATAAGGAGAAAAATATATATAATACACTCTTGTCTATGGTTAAATCACTTGACGCCATAATACCTTATGACGTCATACCTCATTACGACATTTGCATTACATAACCTCAAAAATATCTTAGATTGCTTTGTAATATAATTAAATACTATTAAAACATATTATAATAAATAATTAAATATTTAGTATAAGTAAATTTAAGTACATATTTCTGTGATCAAACATTAACTTTTGGTGGTTTTATTTTTGCCGGGGAATAATTCTTCGAGTATCGTGAACGCGTCATCCCAGGGGACAACTTTAGCTTTAATTTGTGGGTTCGGGGACGACAGGGTCTTCTTGATCAAATCGTACATTGGGTAACCCTTTCTCGGGAAGACGATTGCCTGAAAATTTTTTTTATTAATATATTAGTTATAATTATACTAAACTTTGTGTTCAATAAAGTTAATAATTTAGGAAAACGTATTAATTAAAGTTAATTTTGTTAATGGAATAGTGTTGTACATGACATCGCTAAACTATTAGCAAATCGAATGGAATATTTAAATCTAAGGTTTGGTTAACACATCGTCTATTGGCTGTAGAATTTTTTGGACATTAGTGTACGATCATTCGTGTTGTATCGCTACTTACGTCAGCCGGCAAGTTCGTAGCAGGACAATAGTCGTTCCTCCCGTCTCCGCTGTAAACGTAACGCTGGTAGTCCCTCGAACTGCACCACTGAGCGAGTGCTATCGACTTGCACAGGTTGCTGGGACATCTCGGGCACGTCGTCTGCCGCATGCACGGCTCGATGTATAAACGGTCTTGCTTCCAGAACGCGCGATTTGTCACCACCGCTGTCACCGCTTCCTGTCAAGTGCCAGTCAAAAAATGACGATAATGCGAAAGAATCCATAACTTTATTAAACAGATCGTATGGTTTGCAGCGCTGCGAGTCCTGCAATTAATCAAACTCATTCAATTAATTTAATTTGAGTCTTCGTTCATATATGTCTTAGGTGGGCCCCTAAGTAGTGTTAGCGCAGGGCCCCCTAAATTTACGGTCCGGTCCTGGGTCTAGAGTTTAGACGCTACTCTAACATACCATAATTTTTAATTGTTATATTCATAGCATCTACTTTAATTAGTTTCCTAAAAATATATAAACTTTTTTAAACGTACAAGAAAATACTTCGCGGTTGTCAGTTAAGTAAGATAAACATACTTGGAAGTTCGCTGATCATACAAATCAATGACAAAGCCTTTGTCACCAAAGTTTTAGAGGCTTTATCTCGCAAAAATGGAGGAAGACACTCTTGAGCTTAAGCATCTAAGATAGATAGATTAATAAAGTTCATGCACGGAAAATCATTTTTGTTTACATTTTAAACGCCTTCATTTAGGATGTTCGTGTGTGCCAAAGCGATGCTATTTAAATCATTGACTCCTGATTGATTGATTGAATCCTTCTCAAAGGAAGAAGAGGTCTAAGCCCAACAGTTGGATATTTTTTACCATTAAATATCCGCATTGTAGCAGCGTAGTGGAATATGCTCCAAACCTTCTCCTCAAAGGGAGAGGAGGCCTTTATCCCAGCAGTGGGAAATTTAAAGGCTGTTAATGTTGTTGTTGTTATAATATTAAAATAAAACATTGATAAAAAAGCGTGGACTTAGTGTTTGATATTACTTCATATTTCAATTGTTGGAACAGAACTACTAAGTTTCTTGTCGAATCTTCTAGAATCTACATCCGATTCATAGTATTCCGTAAACCAATTTTCCTCAGAATTTCTCAATGGCATAACATAGAACATTGTAACTTATTTTTATTTTTCAGACTTTGATCCCTCGACCTCATGTTACCTAAGCTAGCCACTGGGCCAACACATTTACACATGTGATAAGACAGATCACGGAAGCTGTTAAATTGAGTTAGAACATTGCAAGGTTCAATACTGTGACGTCACTCCGCTAATTGATGTGTACTCATGAGATCTATTAAGGCTGGCTCACACTGCGCAGAAATCAAACGATCCAAATTAGAATTCCTTGTAACACATTCAAATTTCAATTAAAAAAAAAACTTTATTTAAACCTCGATAGAAATGCACTCTAATTTTAACGTATCAAGCTTAGCTCTACAAGAAATGAAACGACAATATTTACTAACTGAAAATTAAACACTGTTTTATACCCAAATAGCTAAAACTGACAGTTACGTTAGGGCTGTTTCGCACTGCTGTAAGCCACGTGTTTCAGGAGGGCAATTCTACTAGCAAATTGTCAGTATCGCTAGCCAATGGAAACCCAATCGCCATCGATACAGTTGCATTTCAGACGAAGTTTGATCGAATTACTTTGAATTAGCAGAATAATCCAAGTTACGTTACAGCTGAGTTTTCGTTTTGTGAGGAGTTGAAAGGAAACGAATCGTAACGTTAGCGGAATTCGTCCCCAGTTTTGTATTTATGTAGCAGTTGCAATCATGATATTGGTAGGCGGACGAACAAAACGGCTGGAAATGGTCATCACCGCCCATAGGCATTATCGCTCTGAGAAATATTAACCATTACTTGGGAACTAAGACATGTCTCTTGTGTCTGTAGTTCCACTGGCTCACTCAACCTTCAAACCCGATCACTTCAATACTGAGTACTGCTATTTGGCGGTTCAATATCTGATGAGTGGGTGGTACCAACCAAGGCGGGCTTGCACATAGCCCTACTACCAATTAAACGCACTTGCGACTTATTTCTTAATATAAATTGTTCTGACGTGTAGTGTGTATTTAAATTTAAACGAGTTGTTCGTTTTACAAAACACGACATAAAAATCACACGGGATTTTATTCGCTTTGCGTGCCAAGTGATATTTAGTACACTGAATATTAACAGCGACGTTGAAAAACGCGCGTTGTAATTTCGTCTGACTTTACACCAGTACACTCTCACCTGTAAACCATGAACTTTGAGCCAATGGTTAACGAAGACGCTATTGGCGTCAGTGAGCACGAGCACATCCCATCCCTCCTTGGCTAGGGTGCTGATCAGCTCAATGATGCCAGGGTTTGGTCGCATTGAGGCGATGCTGTCCAAGATATCCGACGGGTGGAGACCGGCGGAGTAAGCGTGTTCAAATACCTGGAAATTTTAAATTCATCAACATTCATGAACCGAGATATCAAGTCAAGCACCACTGAATTTTCATATGCTTAATTTGTGTTTATAATTCATCTCGTGCTCGGCGGTGAAGGAAAACATCGTGAGGAAACCTGCATGTGTCTAATTTCAACGAAATTCTGTCACATGTTTATTCAACCAACCCGCATTGGAGCAGCGTGGTGGAATATGCTCCAAACCTTCTCCTCAAAAAGGGAGAGGAGGCCTTAGCCCAGCAGTGGGAAATTTACAGGCTGCTAATGTATCTAAAATGTAAATGTATGTTCAATGATCGTAATTCGACTCTATTTCATTGAAACTAAGAATATAGGATTAATTGGAAAGATAGGAACCGCTGTCGTCAACATGTATCGTCGTTAACATGTATCTATGTTGTCTTTGGCAGTATAAACTTCATATACATATATATGTTAAATTTTATTAATATACTAGCTGTAATTCATGTCTATATACAAATATTTAGATTGAAGACGACAAGATAATTTCTTGTATTTTTCCGGTTAAAAGTTGAATTTCTCTACTATAGTATGTATTATACGTATAAACTTCTTGAACACTGTGTCTATTGATTGAAAATCGCATTAAAATCCGTTGCGTAGTAATATAAGTAACATAAGTAACTAAGTAAAGTACTAAGCGTACAGATGAGATAATGTCTTTGGAATACCTACATATTGCAACACTGCAACACATGCTTAAAAAGGGGCACAAAAAATCTCTTTAGGTATTAATATATAGATGGCATATTTATAAATAAACATTACATCACATACAAACATATAAGTTTGGGTGAGAATATAAAAATCACCGAATATAATCTGTCTTTGTTATTGGCAAAGTTTCAAAAACCTCGACATCCGCAGTGTAGTTCGACATTGACCTCGGAAGCTGCCCAAGTTTGTGGAACAAGCGCTGTGAGTTCAAGGATGTTTCAGAATAAATGCACCATTTCACGGAATATTTTTTCATTATTTGTTAAATGTTATCAACTTTATAATTCTGATAGAAAAAATCATTAACATTATATCGGTAACAGACATTTCGTTCAGGATTTTACGCGGGAAACATTTTGCATTAATTTCAAAGCAATACGAATCGGTTACAAAATAAAATATATTTTGTTTTAAAAACATACCTATATAATATTATTATTAATGTAACTGAGTAAATTACTATATTTAACAAGAAGAAAAAAATCAACATTGAAAATAAAGGAATTTACAATATTCCCTTATCCATACAGGTTAAAACAATAAAAAAAAGCGCGTTAATCTGAATTGAACCGCCATTTATATTTCTTTTTGAGCTTGGACAGCAAGGTCGACGCGACCAGTGCTTTGTTTCATTTTGATTTGTAAGCTTAACTATGAAGTAGTTTAATTCAATATACATGATTTCATAATTTGTTATATTCAGATAAATTTGTTATTACAAATATTTTTGATTGGTTCGCGGCATGTTATGCGGAGGAATTAGGACCGTGTTGTGAGGAAGGTCTTGAGTATGGACGTGGATGGATATAGAGAAAAAGGACAACCGAAGAAACGATGGATGGATTGTGTGAAAGACGATATATGTCTGGAAATAATACTTGTGAGACAGAAAAGTATGGAAGAAGAGATGCTGCGCCGACCCCAAATTAAATTGGGATAAGGGCAGGACGATGATGGGATGATCTAATTTTTGGACACATAGCACATCTAACTCACCATATAAATACAAAACTATAACGCAAACGTGTTAGCTGTATCGATAAATGTTAACAACAAACCGCGCGTTATCTAAATCTGATAAGAATAATTACGACACGATCAATCACTACCACCAGCTTTACGTAAGTGCATATCGTTGCACTGATATTTACTACGTGAAACGTAGATTGCGTGATCAAGCCCAGGCACTACTTAATTTCACATATATATATGTCGGAGAAACAGGATGCCGAACAGTTGGGTTCGGGGATTGATCCGACATTTGTAAGACTATGTGGGCGTGCAATGGAGATATTCATAAAATAAAACGTATTTAATATCGTCTAATCACTGTATTAATTGATTCAATAATCGTACACAACAATAATATCAAAGGATTACAATAATTAATCTCGATTAAGAGCAAATGGGTTTGCAAGCAACCGTCGCATTCGAGTCGCCTGTCAAAACATAACGACTCGCGTTGCCACGACACTTAAACACCATTCGGGGTGACCCGCTCTTATAAGTAAATCAGCCATCAAACATTATTGCCAACTACTCGATTCATTAATTATCCATATCAACAACCAAAGTAACCGCGTCCCGTTATATATAGTAATCAAAGACAATGAGATTTAGTCACAGACAATTTTATAACTTTTTACCAATTGTTATAATATTTACATAAACATAATACAGTATTCAAATTCCTATTGTTCTGAAGTACAAAGCTGTTTTTAATTCTTAATGTTTTAATAACATTTTCGGAATAAAACATTATCTCCTATTACAAAACAATATTCATTTATTTATATCAACAAGACAGACAGACAGAAAACTTTATTGTAATTTATCAAAGTATCAATAAGCATTCAAGTAGGCTAATAAAAGTACTTTTGAATCGTCTTACGAATTAAATATAATCTGCAGAAGAGGGCTATTCGTGCAATTTATAACCTGGGTCCAAAAGATTCGTTAAGAGGTAAATTTAAATAAATTAAAATAATGACTGTCGCTTCTCAATTTGTTTTTGATAATGTTTTGTATGTACGCAAAAACATAAATGATTTTCCCAGAAATTGTGACGTACATTCTATTAACACTAGGAACGAGAATAAACTTGTTACTCCAAGTATCCGATTACACAGGGTTAGTAACTCTTTTTTGGGGCAATGTATACGTTTTCACAACAGGATCACAGAAAAAGTTCAAAATTATTCAATTATAAAATTCAAAAGAATCATTAAAGAGCGTTTGTGTGCTAAAGGATATTACAACACTAATGACTTTTTAGTTGACTGCACACCTTGGGAATGAAATGATCGCCTCCAGGCTGTTTCAAATAACTAAAATATAATTATTATTGTACATGGAAAATGGAAAAAAAAAAATATGCCGCTGAGTTTCTTTCGCCGGTTCTTCTCAGGTCCGAGGTGCTAAATTCCGAACCGGTGGTAGATTTTTGACTATTAATAAGCAAGTGTAAACACTTCTATATTGAATAAAGATTTTTGACTTTGACTATAAAGCTACTACCGGTTATATTTTAGCTATAATAGCTAAAATAGTTCCTCATTGTTCATTTATCAGCAACGAGTAGAAGCCTACTATAAATTAATAAACAGTTGATTATATTTATACGTCTATACAGATAATCAAAGCTGAGAACGCTTCGAAAAAAATTGTATCCAACTGATGGCCAAAAGCACACGCACACTAGTAAAGCAGTGTGACGTTTGACGAGTGTCAAGCGTAGCCGACACGCACACCAAGATGATAAAGTTGGCTCGTTTTATTTCTCTTATTTTGTAGTGCACTCTATAGATGTGTAAATAAATAGCTGTGCCCGCGACTTCGTGCGCGTTTGAATTTAACAACAAAAGTTATTATTATAGCCTAAGTTACTCCTTATTACATCAGCTATCTGCCAGTGAAAGTCCCGTCAAAATCGGTCCAACGGTCCAGGGATTAGCCGGAACAAGACAGAAAGAATTGAAAAAAATATTAGTTTGGTATGGTATGTACCGTGTATACATACATATGCATTTAGGAAAAAGCGGTTATTTGAACATTACAAACAGACACTCTATTATTATTATATGTATAGATGAATCTTCGTCTATAGGTTTGAAATGAAACCAGTGTTTGCGTTGGTCGAAATTCGACTGAAGACATTGTTGAAGATTCATTGAAAACAAAAACGTTCTAGCCTATTTAGATTAAGGCAGCCAATCTAAAGGGAGACCAGCCAAGTACACAGCACATTTTATAGTTCACAAGTGTTTGCACAAACACAGATTCACTCTCGTCATAACAAATCAGACACGACCGGAAACAGTTTAGGTGCAGGACCAACGGCTTCACATGCTTTCCGAGCCAACGGAATGTACACACTCCCAATATCCAGACTCAAATCAAATCAAAATATACTAAATTCAAGTAAACATTTACAAGCACTTTTGAATCATTTAACAAACTATAATTTAATTCTAAACCCGCACCACTTAGATGTTCGTAAATTCACAACAGCGCGATTTTTAAGGCATATTCTGCCTCGCACAACCACTCTGTGGAACCAGCTTTCGCCGGCGGTTTTTCCGAACCGATACGACTACCGAGGAGAACCGGCAATAAGCTCGGTAGTTACTCTTTTATGTTATTGAGAAATTCTTTACTTTATTCTTATTATAGAAAAACCCAATTGGACACAGGACATCGGGACCTAGCCACTAGACTAAAGAGACCGTCGATAATTAATTTTATAGTGAAAAATAAAGCATTTGTAATTTCATTATTATGACAAAATTAAATCACGTTTTATAATAATTCTCATAATAATATGTAAAATAAATAGTTTCGATTGTAATAATTATATATAATGATGTGATATAATTAATTATGACGTACTATGACGTAACACCGTAGCGGAGGCTTAGGGCTACTCGCTAACACAATATTAAAATACAAGTGCAAAAAGCACGTGAACGACGTTAATTACGTAAAATAGCTCCGGCGAATTCATCACGCCCTCGTATCGGATTGACGTTGAAATGACGTAGACACACACAAACACTGGCGCTATAATGACTGAGGAATCAGCAGAGGAAGTCATCATCGGACGTCACACACATAAGTAGTAATGGATATAGATAGTTAGATGTTGAAAACGAGTAACTACTGAGTTTCTTGCCGGTTCTTCTCGGTAGAATCTACATTCCCATCCGGCGGTAGCTATACTTTAAATAGTTTGTTAAATGACGATTTAAAAGTGCTTGTGAAAGCCTACTTGAATAAAGTGTATTTTGATTTTGATTGATTTTAAATTTTGAGTTATCTATGTTACTGTAAAAGCTCGAACTACGGTAAATCCTAAGATTTTCCAACAAAACCTAAGATTTACCGATTACGAATGGTGAATGTCCAAAAAATTTGGGATTCGAACTTTTACCATCATTCACTTGGTAAATCTTAGGATTTACATGTTAGGTTAGGTTAGGTTGGAAAGTCGTCCGTTTACAATAAATACTTACATTTACCAACTCTTGTCGGTAAATCTTAGGTTTTACTGGAAAATCTTAAGATTTACCTTAGTGCGAGCTTTTACAGTAACATATACACATATATTTACATCGAACGTATATCTATACTAATATTATAAATGCGAAAGTAACTCTGTCCATCTGTTGCTCTTTCACGGACAAATCACTGAACCGAATTTGATGAAATTTGATATTCAGCACGTTTGAACTCCAATGAAGGATATAGGCTTAATTGTAACCTAACAGCTGATGACCGACACCTAAATCTCGAGAGGAGCCACGGGCTAAAACCAGTATAGCATATACGTATTTCAATCTAAAGAGAAGTAAAAATAAACAAATCATAGATTTACATAGTCCATGCAATTTGCTAATAGCTAAGCTATATTGTACACTACAAACAGTTATCGATGAATACATCGTTATTTATAATAAAACATTATTCCACATAACTATTTATATCCCCTTTAATTTTACTTATATCCAATAACAGCTACGACGAATCCATAATTAAAATTATATAGTTAATGCCTACTGCATGAATACCTTGAAGCGTCAATACATTAAATAAAAAAAAAGCGCGATCGCCTGTCAATGAGGCTTGGGATTACTTTTTGGCGCGAATTTTGCTAGTTCGGAGTCATACAAAACATGCTGTTTTAATTGTGGTAGGCGAGCTAAACTACTCAAGCCAGTCAGTTCTCAACATCAGTTGAGAGCCCACTTCAGGGCTCAGAATACGCGCGGCCTAAGGGTGCCTCCTGTGAGGCCGGACCTCGGCTTAGGACGCCGTCGTCGACGGGAGGGAGGAAAGAATGCAAAGAATGGTAAGAATGAGGGACCTCGACCCCACCGGCGGAGTCAGTGTGTGTTGTCTGTGTTGCCTATCGAGATAGTTTTGTCGGCAGTGAGTCTTTGGGATCGTATAAGACGTGTTTAGGACGCCGACGGATCGGATAGAAATTCTAGCTCCCAAGATATCACGTCAATTCAATGACAAATGTTGGTTTTTTGTCTTTATTCCTCTTGTGGTTGGAACAAGCTAGGTATATAATAATCCCTAAATACCAAAATAGGCATGTACGAGTAACATGCACTTTTATATTTAAAACTCCCATGAAAATATAGTAACGTATAAAATAAAAAATAAAAAAGTATGTGAACAAAGAAATGAGAAGAAAAACGAATGGTCGTAATTCCAATTAAAACGGTAATTAATATTATAAGCGGAAAATTCTTAGTCATATCATGGCGTAAGAAATAACTGTAGGTACCTATATTACAAACAATATCTCTCAAAATTCCCATGACTGTTTCCAACAATAATTAATTTGTTTAATAATCAGTAATGGAAAATTTTGCATACCGTCAAGATGAGCATACGGGGCTCCATCTCTGGGGCCCCCACAAGACAGGGGCCTATACGATAGATTAAAAAAAAACATTATTTCGACGAGTTAACAGCTTCATACTTATGTAAAATTTAATACAAGTTTAATTATATCTATCTACAAAATTGTTGACTGAGATTAATTGTTCAATTTACTTCGAATATAGTTAACGACCCCCACTCTTGTCGCCCCAATGCCGTCCATAGTGTAAATCCGACCGTGAAGATGAGAAAACGAAACACGTGCCCAGACAAGGATTCGAAACATCCGCAGCTAATAATAATAGAAAAAGTTTCCGAAAGAAGTAAATTTTAGAAGAAAGACTTGGCTACGCAAACAGGGAGTGGACTCGAATCGCATGTGACCGACCTGTTCTCGCAAAGAATAGGGAGGAACATACGAAACTGACTGACAACCTTCGCTAGTTCAAGACATCACACAGCTGTTCAACAATGCTGATCGGTGATCCACTGTGAGTTCATAGGAGGGATGTTATGGAGCTCCGCAACCGTAACCAAAACCAATAAAAAAACTGTTTATTATAAATTTATTAGAACACGATGTTATATTAAAGGGAGTAGCTAATTGATTATACCTCGTAGTTTGTAGTTATCCTTTTCACAAATTCTAATTAATCCAATATTTGTAACTTAAAATATCCGAAACCGGTAAAAAATATGAGCCGAGATGGCCCAGTGGCTAGAACGCGTGCATCTTAACCGATGATTTCGGGTTCAAATCCAGGCAGACACAACTGAAATTTCATGTGCTTAATTTATGTTTATAATTCATCTCGTACTCGGCGGTGAAGGAAAACATCGTGAGGAAACCTGCATGTGTCTAATTTCAACGAAATTCTGCCACATGTGTATTCCGCCAACCCGCATTGGAGCAGCGTGGTGGAATATGCTCCAAACCTTCTCCTCAAAGGGAGAGGAGGCCTTTATCCCAGCAGTGGGACATTTATGGGCTGCTAATGCTAAAAAAAAATGGTAAAATATTATTTATATTTGCATGCATATTCAGAGTTACATATCCATAACAAATCTGGATTATAGATTTACAATGTTCTCACCACTGCTTATGTAGTTAGATGTATGATTCAAAGGTGTACATAGTTATGAAAGGACAGGTAAAAAAAAAAAGGTGCTCACATTCAACTTCCAGATATTTAACTAACTCTGAACTATCAATTTCTTGATATAAAAACCCAATAACTATTTATTAGTCCTGTAGAAACACAGAACGTAGAACCTTGGATCTGTGGCCTTATACGCTAGTCACAAGACAATTTTTTTTTTTTTCAAAATACCGTTTTCATGGTACATTGATGCTTTAATATAAAAAAGCTGAAAAGGATTATATAATAATTTTTATAACGAGTAATATGTATATTATAAGCTTTGTTATACACATTTTAAGTTGGTCTTAGATTCATTTTATCAAAGTTAGCTAGATTTTTAACCTCTGCATTACTTATATTTATTTTAGGGCACAATTACCATTGCTTAATAAATCTCTATTTTTATTTATTCTTTCCGTTTTGTTTTTATTGTTTTAGATTAAGTAGAGAGATTATTTTTTAAAAAATGACAGGTTTTTTTTCTTTCTTTTTTATAATTGTGTCCATGTCCTAAATAACCTTTTTTTTTCTTTATTCTGTTAGCAATTTCCACTACTAAGTAAACACACTTGTTATGTAAAGGTAAAAGATAAATTACACTTTAAATTAATTATAAAGATTTTTTTGTATCAAAGTTATTACTAAAATAAATGCATATTTTGCATTAGCTATTACTGGCAGTTCTAGGGGAGATCAAAGAGTTAGTTATATTTAAGTTTGATATTATTAATGTTCCATTGTATTACATAATTACAATTAAAAGTTTTTTTTTTCTCTAATTAGTAGCAGTCCTTTTATTGTAAGTAAAATTAACTTTAGATATCCAAAAGTGAAAATATATAGCACAGTCCACAGACTAATTACAATACATAATTTATGTTTTATAAATGGATGATAATGTAATAAAAAAAAAAAAACATTTTTTTGAAATGCACATAAAGAACTACATATAATTTAAAAAATAAACATTCTTAATTTAAAAATAATTTATTTCAATTTCACATTATGATTGTTTATCCTGATATATATGTAATTAATCTCCATGTTTTATGATATGTATGAATTAATTTTATGTGAAATCTTGATTGGTTTATGAACAAATTAATTAAAATTTTAATGCACGTAATATTTATAGTTTGTTTTTTAAAATAGGAATAGAATTGTTTATACAAATTTTATAAAACTATTTATTATAGGAGTTTTTTTTATTATTAATTTATGAAATATAATCTATATGTATGTCTAGGTGTAATGCTTTTTAACTCATAAAAATGTTTTCATTACTCTGTATAATTCTTATAAACTTTTTTTTAATGGGAAATTACTTTGAATGATTGCATTTTGAAACAATAAAAATAATTTCTTACATCACTCATATAAGGCGTCCAGTCATGATTACCGGCTTCCCACTCAGGTGGCGGTTTTTTTTCGCGTAACCTATTTATAATTGTCGCGTCCGAATCATCGTCAACTATTGTACGGTCAAAATCAAATACTGCTAAATTTGCCATATTTTAAAACACGCGCACTCACTTTCGCGTTTGCGAACCTACTGCGGGAACAGACTGCAGAGCGCGATATGTTATCACCTTATGATTCTGCGAATCGTGACAACTTGACAGTCAGACAGATTCGAGCTTTCGCGAAAATTAGGAATGTGACGCGATGGTTTTGGCATGGCTAATTTTTTTTATAGTTTTTCCGCAAAATTTCAAGTCTTTACATTCTGACGTTCCCATTTTGCTTTGACAATTGACGTTCAATGTCACTGCGAAACTCGACTTTAAATTTCTAAAAATTGTTCGATAATCGATTTCATATGTGCTATTTTTGTTTATATAAAATACTGTAAAAATAATTGCAATTTTCTTTTTCCAATTTTTAAAAATATTTTTACTTCAGTTTACATTGTTACATATTAAGACATGTAATTATGCAAAATCTGGGTTGTTTTTTTTAAATAATTTACCTTTTTTATATTACTATAATATAACAAAATACATCGTTATTTATATTTCTTAATACAATTTTTCCTTAAATATGCTTGCTTGTTTCATAAAAACGTGATCGTTTACTATGTTATTTAATAAACTAACTTATCTTATTAAATAGTTGATTCGAATAGTTGTACTCTTTCTATTGCGTTATCAATTGCCATTTGCCTCATACATGGAACATTTAAAAAAAAGTAAATGACAGATAAGGAATTCCGACATAACCTCTTACGTTAAATTTTGTAAATTTGTTCGAAAATTAAGATTATTTCATAAAATGGCATCGCTAAAAGTGTTTTCGGTGGGCAGACTAGCCAAATATGTGACCGATTCTTCTATGAGGACCTTAAAAACAAATATCTACAGGTAATCGTTGCGCAACTTAATCCAACCTTAAAATCGTAATTTAAACTTATAAATTTTGAAAGTTATTACATTGATGTATATTTTGTAGGCAATTATAAATAACAGGTTACTTTCTTTTTTTATATCAGACATTTTTTGCGTCTGTAACTAATAACAAAATTTCATCATCAATTATAAAATTCGTTTAAAAACTTTAAATAAGTATGTCCCTAATATAAATTCGTAGCGCAAGTTGTCCATCCACGAATTTCTGTACAAAACCCAAATCTTTTATAATATTTAAAAAAACTATTCGAATTGACATACATTTATTTAATAATTATAGGTTAAATTCATTGAACCTAACTTCAGAACTGTTTTAAGCATAAGAAAAAAAATTATATCCACATTCTTGTTTTTAAAAAAAAATATTTTAATTAATTTCAGAACAACAGTATGCAGATATAGCACAGAAGAGAAAACAGCTGAATCAGATACAAGTGACAAAAATCTGCCCTCCTCCATCGAGGAATGTCACAAACAGATTGAAACATTAACTTCAGAAGTCAGCACGCTCAAAAATAATCTTAAAGATTATGAAGTATGTTTATTTCCCTTTGATTTTGGTATTGTGTTATATAAAATATTAATACTAAACTTTTAATAAAAAATTATAGGTATAAAAGTTTTACGCATATTGGAATATTTTGCTAAAACATATTAAAACTTTTTTATATATAACAGTTTATACAGTTCTTTAATGTTTAATACAACACAATATCTATACCGCCTAAGTAACTTATTATAATCCACAAAGTAGTATTTTTCGATTTTTAACACAAGTATCGGATATATTTTAATGTAAATTTTATTTGTTTAATGAATAATTTTATTATGTATAATAACTTACATGAGAGTTAAGTAAGGAGTAAAGTTTATATAGTTATACAAGACTTAAGTGTATAATAATTTAAGATGAAACATAGAACTAAAACTACTGGATGATAATTTATATAATTTAATTTATTATCAGATAACTTGTATGACTTAAGACTATCATTAGATTTTTTTAATAAATATACAATAAATATTGGACAACATCACATACATTACTCTGATCCTAAAGTAAGTAGCTAAAGCACATGTGTTAGGGAAAATCAGAAGTAACTATGGTAACACAAACACCCAAACCCAAGACAAAATAGCAAAGTAATGAACTTTTTCTACATCAACTCGGCCAGGAATCAAACCCTACTCAACCATAGAGGTTGTCAAATCATTAGATTGATAGTGCAGTAATCAATACTAATATTACAAATGCGAAAGTAATTCTGTCTGTAGCTCTTACTTAGTCAAACTACTGAAACAAAATTTGATAAAATTTAACGAGTAACCCCTAAAACGCGAGTTAAGCCTCGGGTGGCAAATAGTATTATATATGACTAATTTCTGTCCGAACCATCACTAGTGCGTGTGGTAAGGGATTAGCAGGTGTTAGATACTCTTCCACTTTTTTGAACCCTCGTAACTCTCTATGGTTTAGTACTTAAGACATATTGCTTCGCAAATAAACTCACTTTTACATTTAAAATATTAGTAGTGATAAATTTTCTAATGTAATTTAAAAATGTTTACAGGATAAATATAAAAGAGCCTTAGCCGACGGTGAAAATGTTCGAAGACGGATGTTGAAACAAGTTGAGGATGCAAAATCATTCGCTATACAGAGCTTCTGCAAAGATTTGTTAGACGTAAGTGTAGTGTAGTATGTAAGTTTTGAATATACCGTTGATATGAAATAGTTATATGAGGACTATGAGGCAATAACTTGACTGACATAGTGTTATATCTATTTACATATACATAATATACTTTTTAAACAGCCTAATTCGACTGATTCATGCATTATATGCTTAACAATGAAAGGCATTTTAGATAAACTAATTTTGTACAAATGTAAATAAACATATATACTTTATATGTTCAGATATTCTACGGTGAAACAGTATTGTTGTGTTCTGAGGGAGAGGTGAGTGAACTAGTGCAACATTCACAAGAGACACAACAAGGTTGACGGTGCAATGGTGTGATTTAAACAATGGTTAATGTTTGTAACAGTACCAATAGGCAACGGTGACCACTTTCCATTATGTGGTCCATTAGCCAATCTGTCTATCAAACAGCAGTAATACATGTGTACAATTTTAATTCATAAAGTTAAAATAAAAAAAAGACACTGATATACAGCAGTCTAAATCCTTGTCAATCTTTAAGCATTGTTTGAAAAACTGTTATCTATCCTTATCTAAATAATGTATGCAAGTATGTATGTATGTAATATGTAGTTTATAATTATTTATATATATATATTGATAGTCTATAATTATATAATATATACCATGATGTAGCTATGTGTAGTTTATTATTATACATTAGTATAAATATTTTTATATTATATTTTTATCTCGTCTCTCTATATTATATTTCTGCACTTACCTGTTTTCGTTGTAAGCTTCTATCACCAAAGGTTGTCTGTTCGAGATCGCTATAAGCGATAAGACCGCCTTTGCGCACCATTAATTTTGTATTGTTGTGTTCCTGTGTTGTGCAATAAAGTATTTTAAATAAATAAAAAATAAAATTGTTTCTCATATGTCGACCTGATGTTTCAACCAGGTGGCGGACACGCTGTCGGCGGCGGCGGAGAGCGTGCCCGAGGGCGTGGAGGGGGAGGGCGCGCCGGCCGCGCTGCGCTCGCTGCGCGACGGCCTGCGCCTCACGCGCGCGCAGCTCACGCAGGTACCACTAGTACCGACGACATCCGCTACTACGACTACTTTCTCTTTTAACTGATGATATATTTGCGACTGATTTTATAAACATAAAGGACTTTTTTTTTTAAATTAATACTCAAAGGTATAAAACCTTGCTCACATATACATAGTAACTAGCTGACATAGCAACATTGATTAAAATCAAAATATACTTTATTCGAGTAGGCTTTTATAAGCACTTTTGAATCATCATTTAACAAACTATATTAAGTAAAGCTACCACCGGTTCGAATGTAGATTCTACCGAGAAGAACCGGCAAGAAACTCAGTAGTTACTCTTTTTCAACATCTAAAAATACAGTCGTGTTAGTTAAATACAATACATTTTTTAATTTAATTACATTTTTGCTCCAGGTGTTCAGCAGACATGGACTGGTAGCCGTGTCGCCGTTACGAGAGAAGTTCGACCCCAACCTACATGAAGCGTTATTCCAACAGGTAACTTTCATTATTAACCAAATTTAAATGCTCAAATTAAGTAATTTGAAATCAAAATCACATGAAAAAATTAATGACTGTAGATCCTGAGCAACGATATGACAGCCCTTTGGCTCTTGGTTTTGAAGATATAGGAGATCTCGGAGCATATAAAGTCCTTTGTGTGTGTCATATTCTACTGTGACATGGTTGGAATAGACAAGAATGGATACAAAAACTCACATTGAATTTTTGGAAAATCATAATTATTATTTTTATGAAATTAATTTATAAAATTACAGATGGTTTTATTCTTAATACTGTTTTAATGATAAATATATCATTTGTAGGAGGTTGAAGGTGCTGAGCCGGGTACAGTGGTTGCAGTCAGCAAAGTTGGTTACAAGTTGCACGAGAGGTGCGTCAGACCGGCGCTCGTGGGCGTCGCGAAGGGATCCTCCTAGTGTGAAACGAGCCTTTGGACTGTGCGATTGTTGAATAGAAATAAATGTTGACAGGACTTGTTTTAATTTTATTTTTATTCGAAGCAAATAAGTACCAAGATGTACCAGATGCACTATATTGGCCTCAAAAGCGATGGACAAATGGGGGGGCTGTCATTGTAATTAGTAATATCTTAAATACAACACTAGAATGTACCAAATTAAAACGACAAATGTCGTGTTTATGTTGTGGTAGATTTTAAGTCAATATATCTGTATGTATATTCTTTTTGAACGAAGATTCAACTTCCATATGTTATTATGAAATATTTTGGCGCGCATTTGAACAATTTTTTTTTCGTTCCGTACAAATTTTAAATTAAACGTGCATTTTTTTACTTTAAAATAAGCTATGTATTATACAAATATATATTTAAATAATCTCCGTGAGATTCTCGTGTAGTTTTACCATTTTTAAAAAATTTAATTAATTTTTTATTTATTATCTGTTATTAAAGAATTTTGGCGCGAAAACGAAAAAAAACACTCGAAGGTGCAAAACCAAATTTAAAATTTATATATACTTGAGCGATTTTCAATTTAATAATGGGAAATGGGAATAATTATAAAACTTCACAAGTTTATTTATGAATGGTTCTATTCTTTATAAATATTTAATTACATAATAATTTAGTTTGTTTTATTCCAAAATCTTAGTATGTAGCGTGTAGTTTAGTAGTTATTTAGTATGTCTGTTGTTTTGTGCGTGAGTGTATGTTATAGAAATAAAATTCATTTTTGTTACCAAATTCGTTTTATTCAATGCAGAAGAAAACAAACAAGACACGCGTCAAATTGATATGACGGCAGAGCTATGTCGGGTACCGTTTTGTTACCCGTGTATTGAAATAAAAAAAAAACATTAATAAAGAAATTATATCACTTAAAACAAGATTCTATTGATGATAAAAAAGCGTAAAGCATTCATTTTATCGATCGAAAATTATATCTACAGTGTTTTGCCGTTTCTTATCAGTGGAATGTAATATTATGATTTACAAATTTAATACAATTGTTTAAATAGTACGTGACTGTTTAAAATTGTTAAAAGAGCCTACTTGAATGAAGTATAATATAAAGGACGAGCAAATAGGCCACTCTATGGTAAGTGGTCACCACATAACATACATAAGAAATCTTAACCATTTCTGACATCACCAATACGCCACCAACCTTGAGAACTAAGATGTTATGTCCCTTGTGCCTGTTACACTGGCTCACACCCTTCAAGTCGGAACACAACAATACTGAGTACTGTTGTTTCGCGGAAGAATATCTTATTGGGTGGTACCTACCTACGGGCTTACACAAAGCCTAAGGAGTTATATTTTATTAACTTACGTATTGTTGTGTTCCTGTTTGAATGGTGACAGGTGACAGGTGTAACATCAGGCATAAGTTACAACTTCATTCCTATGGATAATTATGTATGTACTAACTCTCAATGGTGCAATACATTAGTGCCAAGTGTGCCTATTTTAAATTTAAATTTAAAATAATATCCATTCTTTTAATTTCATTAATACTAAAAGAATTAACGAATATTTTTTTTTTGTAATCTGTGTTCAGATATGAATACACAGTTGTTATGTTTTATGTTGATTTAAATCACATATTTAATTACTTACTTATTATTTATTACAAACTGAAGTGTAAACAGGAATCAGCCAACTAAAAGTGGTTCAGTACATAAGTGGTTTTAGTGGTTCACGGACTTTCCATCGATAGAGGTTTCGAGAGTTAGACTCTATCTCCAAATTTGATGTCCAGGCTGATCTCCCCTTTTTTCGAGACCCTATCGGTGCGGACACCGCTTCAGTAGTACATTTGTCGACAATTGGAGACGAGGACTTCTCTATGGGTTTAGTTTTAGTGTCGTTTTATAGAAGCACAGTAGAGGGATAAATTAATGGCACTTAATTTATCCAAACATTATAGAGGTTAAATTTGTTTGTATGTACGAACTAATCTCCTAAACGAATAACCCAAATGTAAAAATGTTTTCAAGTTACTGGTAAAGCTAAATTATTCCTAAGTGCTATATTAATTATATTTTTGCCATATCATAAACTTTATTAATTAATAAATTGCACCCGTGCGAAGCCGGGGCGGGTCGCAAGACAATATTAATGAAACTACATCTGAACATTTAGCACAAATAAAATCTAAATCAAATTAATTTTATATTAAAATTTAACAAAAAAATAACTAACTTCCAAGGGAAGTAACAAACACAAACTAACCGATAACCTCCTCCTTTCGAAGTCGGTTAAAAGTAGTTTTTATTTTATTTTTGCGTTCGTGTGCACTTGGCACATGCGTGTGCGTGCATACACGATAGTGTACACTCTCGCACGCAAAATATAAAACACCATCGTTTTAACGGTTTATTAAATAAAAAACGTAAATATCTTACACATAGCTTTATTTCACGTACACATCACTATCACGCAAGTCCTTATTTTGCTCGTACCCTAACTGCGACAGACTTGGGGTTCCACGATACGACCTATTATAAAAAAAAATCTAGTTTCACTAGCGATCTAGTTCCTTTATTTCATCACAAGCTGTACAATATGCTAACCATAAAGAACGCTCGTAGAGATAGAGAATGCTTTCTCGACAGTTCCGTGATAGACGACGTTACTTTGCGTGGCGACGAATCTTGAACGATTTTATAAATGCAAAGTGAATTTGTTTCCAGACCTTGTCACCACGTGTCAGTACAGACTAGGTCGGTATAGTAAGCGGGCATGAGTCGTGAGCAAAACCTTGACCTGCGCAGTAATACATCAGGTATCTTTGGAGGCATGAAGGAGCGGGGAGCGGTGAGGCTGCACGATTGGTCCAACAGTCAATGCTTGCCATCTATTGGACTCTCGCTTACCCCCACCACTGCCCATTTGTGCTAACGACTTGTGCCGGCTATTATACCTGACCAAACTTAACTCGAGCTACTGATGAAAGTTTTTTTCAAAAACAATATCTTTTAACTTTCATTTAACCGAACAGGAACCTTATCGACTGCATCCACTAAATCTGTTTTTTGGTTTATAATTAATCTCATGCTCGGTGAAGGAAAACATCATGAGGAAACCTGCATCCGTCTGATGATCTACCAAACGTCCACCAACCGAGGAGCTCTTAGCCCAGTAGTGGTTACATTAACAAGCTGGTAATTAAACTATTTTCTCGTTCAACTTCTTATACAAATTGTAATGCAATGAAACATTATATAATAATCAATTAAAAATATTTCCCTCTCGGTCCATAAAGCTACGATACAGCAGGTTCAAATCGAGTAACATACATAAAGGCTTTTTGTTTATAAGCAAAACATTTACATAATTTACACGATCCAATGTTTTTACAAAATATCATAAAATTAATTATTGTTTAACGGACATTTCATAACACACTGTAACAGGTACTAACACCATAAAGACGGTTATCTCTTGTATTTCTAAAACTTTAATTAGTGTATCCACAAAACATTTATGCACAAGACCGTCAAATGGTAAACAAATAATCTGCCTTATTTTATTTACTAACGGTACAAAACAATCCAATAAATAATAGATTTATAAAAATGTCGGGAAGTATATTTTTATACGAACGGTAAGTAAGGTCAGCATGAACATTTTCGAATTTTATTAATTTCTAATTTAACACATATTACTAACACTGATAATACAATCAAATTAATTTGTGCATACATTAAAGTTCGTGTACTTTTTTTTTTAAATTGCAATATGTGCGAGAGAGGAGGTTAGAATGAACGAGTGAGATGACACATTTATAAATCTTTTTTTTATTAACATCACACCTTACATTATAATATAACATTGCTAGACTGCCTCTCTAAACTAATTCAGTCTGGCAACATGCGATAAACACAATCACATACTCTATTCCAAACACAAGAGGACAAAAGCCATATAAACAACATTATCATTGGTCGAGAGCTTGAATAATCTACAATATTATTTACGGAATTGCAAAAAAATTTTTTGTTTTGAACGTCGACGACACTTTTGTAACTTTGAAAATAAAATTCAAGTGGATACAAGTAGTTAAGTGTAATAGTGTCGTATTATAAATAAAGATATATCAATCATAAACTCTCAGTAGTGCGCATTATAGCCGAGTTATTAGCAAATCGCATGATATACGTAAATCTAAGGTTCGTTTAACTTTATTCCTTCTTCAATTGGAATAGGCTGTATAATAAAAAAAAAATCTAAACAATACAATGTGTAACTTTACATCTATATATAAAAATCAACCTTTACTTGTCTGTCTGTTCGTTCAGGCATTTTTTTTTTTAAACTTTGTTCACTTGAACTCGACATATGCCATCAGCTAACAATAGATGGCGAGCGAGTCGTTTCGTATAATCGTTAAATATAAATCAAAGCCTTGTCGTAGTCAGTTCGAAATCACTAAGTCTTAAGGAACTACGATTTCCTTATAACGCTTAGATATTTTATCTTTAAGACATTTTTAGTAGTGATGGGACGAATATTTGCTTATTTTAGTTTGCTTATTACTGTGACTATTAATATTACTGTTAAATATCACTATTGCACATCGAACGCGAAGCGATAGCGACACAAAAATACACGATTTAATACGTAACAGCTACTGTTTGAGAAATAAATATCTTTCCGAAACATACGCCTATTATTTTCGGAACAAAACGGATCGCACAACACTGAGGCGTAAATAATTCGTTATTCATTACTGAATACTCATTCAATTCTTAGTTTAATGGCTTTCAGTTGTGCAAACAGGATACAGATCATTTCTCGAATGTTCCGTACAATGAAGACACGAAGGAGATTGTTCAGTATGGTCGATACAGAATATAATTTTAACGATAGGCATGCTAGTAACAATTTCCTTCTTAATTTAAATTAATTACATGATATTAACGATCATTACTGATATCAGACTGCCATTAAAAATTTAACTCCATGTCGGTATAAGTATTACAAAATGTAATTCTATTGACTTTTAAAATGCCTGAACAATTCCAGTACATTAGGATGCATGGGTTAACATAAGAAACCTCATTAAATATCCAAGTAACGCTAGCTACAATATTTTTTGAAACAAAATCAATATGGCAGGGCATTCTTGTGTTTTAATTTCTTTATTACCAATTGCCTCAACGATGTGCTCATTTTTAATTACGAAATAATATTTAATATATTATCTTAACAGTTGTAATGTCATTGACACCAGTAATGGCCCAGTGGTTAGAACGCGTGCAACTTAACCGATGATTTCGGGTTCAAACCCAGACAAGCACCATTTGTGTTTATAATTCATCTCGTGCTCGGCGGTGAAGGAAAACCTCGTGAGGAAACCTGCATGTGTCTAATTTCAACTAAATTCTGCCACATGTAAATCCACCAACCCGCATTGGAGCGCCGTGGTGGAATATGCTCTCAACCTTCTCCTCAAAGGGAGAGGAGGCCTTAGCCCAGCAGTGGGAAATTTACAAGTTTTAATACATTCATTGAATATACCGTAATAAAACTTTAACGAATACTTACATATTTAAAACATATTCGTCCCAACACTAATACTTAGTAATAAAAACATTTTTTTTATTATAATCAATTGAATCCAATGTTCTTTATAACGGTCAAGTCTGTCACAGTTAGGTATACCACGTGCCCTGAGGTCACTCAGGGTAACCTTAGAATCCCTCTTGGTAGGCCTTCGAATCCAGACGGGCCTGTAAGAGTTCCAGCTGTCTCCGCGCCTCGCACTGCGGGAAATTGTTTAGCTCGTAGTACTGCGGTGCAATCTTTAACAACCATTCCGCTGAAAAACATTAAACAATTATGTTTATTAATATGTAGTAGTAGTAGGCCGATTTCAATTGAAACTTTTTAAGTAAACTTCAAGAAGACATAAATAGTTAAGTTTAATACTTATACAAACAGAGATATATTAGTCAAAAAGTGTTTATTGTGTACGATCCCATCAAAAACATAAATGTAAAAATGAGAGCCAAGTCCAATATGATACAATGATATGGTCCTTGGTCGACACGACAAAAGAAGTGAGATCTAAATGGGTGCCAAGTACAATGGTCCTTTCTGAAATTTATTTATCACTACATAAAATATCATTTCTTCTTATAACTTAGGATAATATATTGTTGCCTAAGGTCTGACTTGGCTAGTTCTCATATACGAATTATATTATAGCCTTCGCAAGTTCTAAGCTATAGCTATTAGCAGATCGCATGGAATACGTAAATCTTAGGTTTGTTTATATTAATTCCTTCTTCTTCGATTGAAATATATATGCAATGCAATATCTTTACATAGTATATATAGAACAGAAATTTCGACAGAGTAACACAGACAGAGGGCATCTGGTATTTGGTAGTGGATAATAATATTTTAATTGGATTTTTTAAACTGACACAGTAAGACAGATGCCTAAACATCATTGCCAATATACATAGACAATGTAAGATATAGTGATCATTCATTAACTTAGAAGTGCGCCTTCAACCCTTACGTCACTGACCCTTTAAGCTGGAACTAGTGTTGCATATCAGACAATCGATTGCCTATCGAGATCGTAGACAATAATATCGATACTCTATCGACATTATCGTCACGACACTTTAGAAGCTCAGCTCAATAGGAAAACATATAAAGTTGGTTCTACGTCTGAATACTTTCCCGTAATATTAATTTGGCATCCCATAGGATTATCAGAGTGAGGATTTATGTTTGAGGATCACTTGTCATATGAGCGCCTAGAAGCTATTCTATACAATGTGTCTGTGACGTCACCGCATTAAATCATACCCCTAGTAATATACGGCGTTTAAGACCAAACGCAAAAAAAGATCAAACACACTCGTTAACTTAGCCGCGGGACATATTTTTTCATTTCATCAACTCACAAGACCCCGTAACACTGTCGGAGATATCGTTAAGTGAATACCAGCGGGTCGGTAACTTTCGGCCGAAACTGGCCAAACGTCGTCGCTCCGAACTGTTCGTGCACAGAGTACGGACCTAAAGTGACGCCGGCGGCAGTCACAGGGGAGCGTGCGGGGAGCGGGCCAGCGGGTACGCTTTTACGGGTTATCGAACCCATTTTGCAAATAATGTTGTATGCATTATTTTGTTCGAAAACATATCTTTTTTGTTAGTCGTCTATTTGTTTTTTTCTTTAAAATAATGCTAACAGCCCTCATATTAACGAGAGTTTCATTTTACGATGACGTCGGCGCCACTCTGTACAGAGAATAAACCCAACACGCTCGAAAACATTTTTTTTATGATATCAATAGGTTGACGAGCAAATAGGTCACCTGATGGTGAGTGGTCACCACCGCCCATAGACAATGGCGCTGGAAGAAATACTAACCATTCCTTACATCGCCAATGCGCCACCGACCTTGGGAACTAAGATGTTATATCCCTTGTGCCTGTAGTTAAGCTGGCTCGCTCACCCTTCAAACCGGAACACGACAACACTGAGTACTGCCGTTTGGCGGTAGAATATCCGATGAGCGGGTGGTACCCACCCATACAGGCTTGCACGAAGCCCTACCACCAAGTTAATTGACAAAATTTTTAAAGTAAAACTAATAATAAACTATATGCACAACATACTCACGTTTGATATCTGTGACGGTACGAATGTAATTTTTACTTGTAAGTACGAATTCATTGTAAATAACCCAGTCCGGTTTGTGGTCGAGGCACGTCGACGGATGAAGCTGGACCACCTGGTTATCCTTAACTGTTAGATAGTGTCCTGTACGTTCTAGGTGAGCGACCTGAAATTTTAATTATAATATACACTAATGGAGCCGAGATGGCCAAGAGGTTAGAACGCAAAACGCAAAGAATATACATAAAAAAAAACTTTTTGGGCGCGGACTGTAACAGACAGACAGCGGACAGTGTTCGATTTTGGACTTAGCCTAAGTGAGTAAGTAGTTCACTTCAATATGATTTATTTATGTCAAGATAAATTCGAAGTCGGAACTATTTTTGATTTGTTATTGAATTTTTTTAAGTATCATATATTCTTGTGTTTTTTGTATGCTAAATATACTTATTAATAAATAAATATTGGACAACATCACATACATTACTCTGATCCTAATGTAAGTAGCTAAAGCACTTGTGTTATGGAAATCAGAAGTAACGTCGGTACCACAAACACCCAAACCCAAGACAAAATAGAAAAGTAATGAACTTTTTCTACATCGACTCGGCCGGGAATCGAACCCGGGACCTCAGAGTGGCGTACCCATGAAAACCGGTGCACACACTACTCGACCACGGAGTTATTATTATATAATAATAATAGTAGTAGTTTAGTAGTGCATAGAAAAAGAATCGTGCCCTTGCCCCCTCTTCAACGTATATTGGCCTTCAAAATTATAGATAGGAATAAGAATAGGATACAGGATACAGTAAAATGAACATATAATTAGTTAGTTAAATCCATACTTCATCTCTATTCAAAACTCTTATCATAGCTTAGGTTAGAGGGCCCCAGAGCTCAGGGGCCCTGGTGCACTGCACCAACTGACTCTACGATAGCTACGCCACTGATCATAAGATTTTTTTATATATATGCCGGAGATGTCAACAATACGCGAGTTGATTTGACGAGCCGCAAGCGTTGTCAGTATTGCGGAGTCTAGATGGGTCAGTGCTAGCCGCCGTACAGACAACACATCTAGGAACTGGCCTTACGACTCGTCGTTATCATTGTGTTTAATAGTGTTTGAAATTAAATCGTTTGAGTGATTACGGAACTATTATTATTTACCCGTACCCGCATTACGCCCACACATAATGTCTGATGGTGAGGACATCCACTCTGACCAACCACCCATTCTGTCATATACTATAAAGAACATTTAAATCATATCAAGCGTTACCTGCATAAAGAAACCGTTGACAAGTGCCTTCCTTATATTAATGTAATAATCTTTGCTCGTGAACTCTGTGCTCGTCCTTTTCAAGTTAAATCTGAAAATAATAGTAATAATAATAATATATTTATTTTCCAATAATAGTAGTACAGAAGATTTATGACACATATTTGTAGTGAGTACTTAGAAAAAATATTAAACAAATGATAGATTAATGACCCCCATGCTAGGAGAATCCCATGTTATGGGGACATTCATCCGTCCACTAAAACTATTTAAATCGATGGTGTTTTAAAAGTAGAATACACATTTCGTATGGTAATAGCAGATAAATTTTTGGTATAATTTAATTTTTTTTTTTAATTGTAAATATAAATTATTCAACACTAAATTAAGAGGCGTGGGCTTACGACTTGAGGTTCAATATCAAACCAAGTACAATCAATCTAGCACATCAAAATCAATATACTCCTTATTTAAGTATGCTCATAAGGCGGCCCATACATTTACAATAATTTTATTGTGAAATAATATCGAATAACCTCTTTGAATCCAAACCTTCAATAATAATTAGCAATAAGATTGACGAACCATTCACGTCAATATTTTCAACACATATTAATATTTTTAAAATATTGTATATATACTACCCCTACACAGTACAAAAAATACATATTGTGAAATTTTTATTTTATTTTATTTTATTTGGGAAACAAACAGTACAATAAGTCTTAATATTAACAAATACAAATTAAATCACAAGCCAATCAAGTTTCCACTCATAAATAATATACATTATTAGAGCAACAGGAAAAAAAGGAGGATATTACACAATTACAATTTTATTTTAATTTAAAGGATAATTTATATAATTAACAAAATTAAAATAATCTGAGCTTGTCTATTAGATAAATTATGAAAACAATAAGCAATAATAATAATAAATAAAATTTAAGCTCGCTCAAACTTCTGTTCAATAATTGCGCAATTTTTCCCTACACTGTAGTGTATTATTGTAGATGTACGGGCCGCCTAAAAGCACTCTTAATAGTCATGTTACATTGTTGAGGTAAATCTATAGCTACCACCAAAGTAAATTCTACTGAGACGAACCGGCGAGAAACTCAGTAGTTAATCTTTTAACAGTCGTTCCTAACCCCTTCATCATCCTTGCTCCTTACATTAGCTACATTTACTGTACTGGAGGGTTAAATATAAATATTAGTACCGCCTTGAAACACCTGTTGTCTATACCAATCGAATAAGGAATATATTTAAACAAACGTTACTAAAACTTAGTCTAATATATCTTAATTACTAACACAACACTAATCCACTAAACTACTAATATCCACTTTAATTTTCCTTCCAAAGTCAATCAACCAATTTCATCGATGTTCAAAATACCATTTGTTTTCAAATCCATAATTATTATCATCGGATTATTCAAGCTCTCAATCAATGACATTGTGTCTATTTGATGACAAACATTGTTTATATGGTATATGTCCTCTTTTGGTATGTTTCCTACCTCGATTGAAATAGACAAAATGTAAAAACATTTGACCTTCGTATACATCAACTAGGCAAAGACCATCGGCCCTGATATATCTTTGAAAATTGGTAATAAGAATAACACTAATAAATAATATACCTGTCCATTATTCGGCTCAGCTGCTGTCTGACATTGTCTCCGGATTTAAGTGATCTGTAGTTGATGAAGTTGTCGTAGCACCAGTGGGGGTCTTCCATGTCTGGAAAATTGAGTGATTCGATTTAATATAGTTTTTGAGCATATCAAAATAACAAAAACTACTCATGAGATTCTCTTCCGCTTAACAGTAGTACTGTTGTGTTGCAGTTTAAGTACAGGCACATAACATCTTATTTCCCAAGGTCGGTGGCACATGGACTATGGAAGGAATGGTTAATATTTCTTACAGAGCCATTGTATATGAGTAGTGGTGACCACTTACCATCAGCCCGTTTACCAGTCCGTCTACCTACCTGGCGCTGGCAGAGTGTGAGAGTGTTCTGAGTGCTTTCAGTTCAGTACATTAACTGTATCGGAGTAGTTATTTGAAATCCTATTATCGAAATGTTCACATTGTGTACGATATGCCCACGTATGCCCACACAATGACGTCTGAAGATGTAGGCTTTAATCCATTTCCTAACCGATTAATATCTTACACATACATTACATACCATAGATTACCACTATGTATATATATACATATATAGTGGTAATTGTGGTAACAAAGTTAGTTTCGGGCACTCACTCTGCTTGAAAGCGTGATACACGTTGAGTAGAGTGAGGTGATCGCCGTCGATGTGTGCGAAGCGCATCTTGGCCTCGTCGGCCGCCTTGCGAGCTTCATTCGGTCGGACGAAACATTGTGGAACTGGAAATTTTATTAATTATGCATGTATTTAATTGATAATAATGAAAATTATATTACATGTATTACGCCACTCTGAAGTCCTGGGTTCGATTCCCGGCCGAGTCGATGTAGAAAAAAGTTCATTAGTTTTCTATGTTGTCTTGGGTCTGGGTGTCTGTGGTACCGTCGTTACTTCTGATTTCCATAACACAAGTGCTTTAGCTACTCACATTGGGATCAGAGTAATGTATGTGATGTTGTCCAATATTTATTTATTTATTTAAAAAGATTACCCCCTACATACAAACATACATACAGTTATACATAGTCATCGTTACACGAAAATAATTTATTCGTCAATTATTCCTTCTTAGAACTTTCTAATAAAATATCCATCAAAGGGTAATCCCCTCACACAATTAATTTTTATCTTTGAATAACATAAATTTAATAATACTATAAGATATAATCCTTATTATACCAGTACAAAGTCAAAAGCGAGTTTGTTTGATTATTCCGCATTCACGTTTTAAGGGGTTAGGCCAATCTAGATTAAAAAAAAATCCTAAGCCGCTTCGTTACGTAACGCGTTACGGCGCCAGCCTGTCTGGCTTCCCTTTATCTAATGCATGAGACAGCGATTACTTTAAGTTATCACTTCCGTCGCCGTCCCGAGACGCACTTCTCTTGATACCTCAAAAATGATTTCCCAAAAGATGGTGGTCCAAGAATTATTTTTAATTATAAGTAATTTTTTTTCAAATTATCGAATGTTCAATAGTATGCCTCCTATGACCTGAACGAGCGACTGTTTATTTTTTATCAATACTATTATTTATTTGACATCAGGTAAAACTATTAATAAAGACAAAAAAAAAAAAACTGCAGACTCACCGGAAAGCATGGCAGTGATAGATAAAATCTCATTTGAGCAGTTATGGTTGCAGCTGGCTATCAGCATCTTGGCGAGCTGGGGGTCGAGCGGGAACTCCGCCATGACAGCACCGAGGTCGGTCAGGTTACCGTCGTCGTCTGAAATTGAAAAAACAAATCAAGTTAATGCAAGATAAAGCATTTGCTCAAACTCAAATTCCTTTAAAAAGATTGTCAAAATGAACACTACCACCGGTCCGGAAAAGAAAATACCCTGAACTGAGAAGCGGCGTAAGAAACTCAACGGGTCAGTTTTATTATTTACAAATATTCGATATGAAAAGGAGCGATCGTTTCATTTCCAAGGTGTGTATCAATCGTTGTAAGCCTTCCAGTCACAATAATTCTTTAACAATTTTTTTAAATTTGTCAACAGAGGCATTTGTGAACGCTTTCTGGGATCCTTTTGTAAAAACGATTTCCATCAGCATCATAGTTATCAAAACCCTAACGCTTCCGGATTGAACAAAAGAATTTGAGTTTTTGGACAAACTATTTCAAAAGTATAGAAATAGGTTCCGCTGAATATGTATCCACCAATACACAAACATTGTAGCGGAATGAGCTCCAAACCTTTCCCTACCCTTTAAGGGTAGGAACGGGCTGTAATATTAAATAGGGGTAGATGTAGCTCACCGAGCGCTGCTAGGTAGTTGAGGAGCTCCAATGCCCTCATCAGGGTCTCGGGCGCGGGCGGGTCCATGAAGTCAAAGTGCACGAGGTCGTCGATACCCAGCTTTTTCAACTGCAAAACTACAGATCCTAAGTTTGATCTGCAAAACGTAATGCGGTGGGCATTAGGTACGAATTTACCACCATTATATACTACATGTATATACTATAATTTATATGTCATTTTTTTGTTTATCGCCTGAATGTTTTTTGTTTTTAATTCTGTCTTTTTAATCTCCGTAGACTAGTTCGTTCGTGACTATGGTGTATCTTACTATTATTTTATTAGATGTGGTGCGTCTTTTTATTTTCAAGTCTATGGGAGTTTCAGTGAACACTTACGATCAGACAGCTGATACACCCACTCCCAAACTTATAAGGATAAATGAATCTGATACTTGTAGAGTTCATAGTGGTTTTACGTGCTACCCGAGGCAAGTAAATAATTAAGAAACTCCGGGTTACTTATGAGATTTTATCGTCAGATTAAAAACCCGATGTCATTTAGCTGTTAGCTAAGGTTAGCGTGACCATGGGGTTTAAGCCCATATGTCTTCGGAATTCGAATCCTTTTAATCTTGCAAGATCAGACCGACGCAGACATTATAATACATTTACATATGGATAATAAAACTTCAGTTGTGTTAAATTTCCTATCGTGCCTCAAAGGAACGTAAACGAATAAGACAAGTAAACCCTCCGCCGGCGTCACCTCAGAATCTCGGGGTACGTGTTGTCCTGCATCTCGTGCTTGTAGGCCTTCTCGGTGTAGAGGCGGAAGCACTTCCCGGGGCGCGTGCGGCCCGCGCGGCCGGCGCGCTGCTGCGCCGACGCCTTGCTGATGGGCGACACCAGCAGCGACTCCACGCGGATGCGCGGGTTGTACACCTTCTGCTTCGAGAAGCCCGTGTCGATCACGAACACCACGCCGTCTATCGTCAGCGACGTCTCCGCTATGTTCGTCGACACGACCACCTTCCGTCCTATGGCTCCGTTCGCTCGGTTCGGGGGCGCCTGCTCGAATATCCTCTGCTGCAGGTTCGGCGGCAGCGTCGAGTACAGCGGTATACATTTGAGTTCGCCGACTTCCGGGCCCAGGTTGTCGATTTCCCGTTTGATCCGCTTGCAGGCGTCTTCGATCTCCTCCTGCCCGGTGAGGAACAGCAGTATGTCCCCAGCTATCTCCTCGCATACGTGGATCTGTATTACGGTTCGTATCGCCGCTTCCAAGTAGTCCCTCTCCGGTTGGGGTGTGTAAAATATTTCGACGGGATGAGTCCTACCGGGAACGTTCATCAGGGGGGCATTGTCGAAGTACTGCTGGAACTTCCCGGCATCCAATGTCGCCGACATGATGACCAGCTTCAAGTCTGTCCTTTGCTTTATAACCTCTTTGAGCACCCCCATGAGGATATCCGTGGCCAGTGTCCTCTCGTGGGCCTCGTCGAGGAGTATCACCCTGTACTGTTCCAACATCGGATCAGACATCGCTTCACGCAACAACATACCATCTGTCATGTATTTGAGGACGGTCTGGGGCCCGGAGCAGTCTTCGAAACGAATGCTGTAACCGACCTGCTGCCCGAGCGGCACGTCCATCTCCTCCGCGACTCTCTGAGCGACCGACATGGCGGCCACCCGCCTGGGCTGCGTGCACGCGACGCCGTGGGACTTCCCCGCCGTGTTGGCCGCGAATTCCACGCACCATTGGGGTATTTGAGTCGTCTTACCGGATCCCGTTTCGCCGACTAGCACGACACACTGGTGCGTGTTCAAAAGTCGCATGAAGTCGTTTTTGTATTCCCAAACCGGGAGGCCGAGACGACGTCGCAGGAGTTCGTGGTAACGTGGAGTATGTGGTGAGCCTGAGGAATAACGAACATAGTATAAGCTCGGGTGTTAAATCTACATATATATATATATATATATATATATATATAAGCGAAATACCACGCACTGATTAATCGCGAAATCTCAGAAACTACAACGCCCACAAACTTGAAAATTAGGTAGGTTCCTTATAGAGTAGACATCCGCTAAGAACGGATTTTACGAAACTCCACCCCTAAGGGATAAGGCCGGGGAAGTTTGTATTTTATAAATTTCGCGCGGGTAAAGCCGCAGATTCATATATCAACTACTGAGGAAATTCTCCAAAAAGAAACTTTGTACGAAAAACTATTAAAATAAGACTCTATACTCATCTTATCTATACTATTACTATAAATACAAAAGCATCTCTGTCTGTTGCTCTTTCACTGCCAAATCACTGAGCCCAATTTGATAAAATTTAGTATGAAGCGAGCTCTCTGAATGAATGAATGATATATACTTTATTGTACACCGCAAACAGAAATAAAGAAACACACAGGAAAAAAAAAAAGTAAAACAAAGTTAGTAAAATACAGAAACGAAAAATAAAAAATAAGTGTTGATTACGAGTGTCTTACAACGGACGGACTTATGGCTTATTAGCCATCCCTTTCAAGCAATCCAATCTGAGAGAGATTTTTAAAACCATCGGCGTAGGCGGTGCTATCATAAACTTACGTACAATTACAATCTCTGAACTCCAAGAAAGGACATAGGCTCCTTTTTTAAGACTATCACTTAACGACAAAACGTTAGCAAAGCCGCAGGCGATAACTAGTCACCATATATTAGTTTAAAATAATAATAATAAATATATATAAAGTCCAGACACATAATGCTAACGGTGCCTGTGCGAACTTAAACGACAAAAAAAGCATTTTCCATTCGTTCATATTCATATAAGTTATTTCACATAGCATTCATTATATAAGCGGATAAACATCATACCTGAATATTGGTTTATACCAGGAGTACTAGTTGTGGTCGGAGGGAGAGCAGTTCCTAGTGTTGCAACCGAGTCTGACGTCTCCCCGCTGCCACCAGATTTTGCTGCCGCTGCTGCTTTCTCTTCTCTGAAAAACATCCATGATTTATTGTAGTTGATTAACAAGAACAATAAACATAATTTCATCTATATTCATATTATAAAATTATCATTGATTTTAATAGAAAGCTACTTTAATTTTTTTTATAAATGATTAGTAACAAGATAAGATTAACAAACAGATCGAAGAAGTAAATTTTAAGTGGATATAAGTAGTTAAATAAAACAGTGGTGTATTATAAATAAAGATATATTAAATGAGAACTGTTTACAGTTTATTTATTTGTGCCACGCTTAATAAAACATAAAATAAATAAGGATTAACATTTAAAAGTTGCACAAATGCAACAGGCGGCCTTATCGCTAAGACAGCTAACTCTTCCAGGCAACCTTCGGGCAGAGGACTGGTTGTAAAACAAATTTGGGAATGGGTACAACAATTTTTGAAAAATTATACATTTTATGTACGACGTGAACAATGCATTATTACTAATACATAATTTGTTCATAATTACTAATTTGGGTTTTAATACCATAACATCCTTATGCATTGAATATTTCTTGCTCGGTAAAGGTATAAATGGTAATCATTGACCATTGGAACCATTGGTTACCACTGTTTGCCATACTACATTATACTAATAAATCTTATTTCAGCTGAACGCAATGACTCTGATTGCTTTGGTGGATCATAAACGGGAATAAAGATATAAAAGGCTATTTTAAGCATTTATATTATATGGTCAAATTTTGTGGAAAAAATGAGAAAACATTTTATAATGTTAAATTATTTATATATTACGATTAACTATAGAAAGCAACTTTTGATCGTTTTATATTAGTAACATAAATAAATTAAATACCGAAAAATACGCGTGTATGTATTTAATTGTTTGAAATAAATAACAGACTATAGAGTTAGTTGAACATATTGTAGTTATTTTTGTAATGATACTTAATATTATTTAAGTGTGTATTAAGAACTATAAATAGTAAAAAATACTTTTTTTTATCTACACGAGAAACACGTTGTAAAATGTAAATAATATGTTTTGTAATTGTAAAGTAACAATCTGATGGTTATGAATTTAATATAAAGATCGTTATATTAATTATTATAAGTGAGTTAATAATAATCGAACGTTGTTATAACCGAAATACTAACACAAAGGAGAATTAATTTTATAGCTGACCAAATAAATTATGCACGTCTGTGTTTTTCATGAAACTTTAATAAAACAGCATACCTCTTTTTCTTTATAAACGGATCCATCACTTCAATCCTTCGTTTGGACATATTTAAATTAACACTAATATAAGAAAAATAAGATACAGTACGAAGTAAATTCTTAAATTTTTCAATAAAACGAGGCAGCTTCAGCAAATAAAATGGCGACTGCGCGGTACACAAAACAGATAACGCAATTCAAATAGTTGCAAAAATAATATTAAAAAAATTTGTATCTATCATTTCAAAAATTGGCTAAAAAGTAAGTTTTCTCGAAATATTATTCAGTTTTGTATTTATATGATTTATATTTTTAAAATACTGTTTATTCGTAATTAATTAGATATAATAAGTACATATTTTATTTAGTCTAGTTTTTTGTCGGAATAAATAAATTTTAAAACAAAAAAGAGGTCCTGTAAGATTGTAAAAATTAAAAGTATAATTAAATACTATGTATTAACTCGCTATATATGTAGTACCAAAAAAAAGAAAACAAAAAAATCAACGTTTCAACCTACGGTACCTGAAATGTAAGCTGTAACAATGTGAAGTTTATTTTTAACTAAATATAAAGTGAAGAAATAATCATTTATTATGAATTTTTAATTTTACGACGTTTTTTAAGTATATTTATTGATTAAATGTGGATAGTTTTAGAAAAATTAAAAAAAATATCGATTTAACAAGTACATAGTTTTGATAATAGATCAAAACATTCGGAACGTTTTCAAACAAAATGTCACCGACTTAGTAATTGCGTATATTCTCTGCGTGCTATTTATTATAAAACATATTATATTATTGTTATAAATATAAAAATAGCATGTGTATAGTGCCATAAAATAATGTGAATAATTATTGTGTCAAATATTACTTCCTAGTAGTGTTATAAGGTGATATTAGTTATGAACGAAAATATCCGAATAACTTGAAACAGTATTGTGAAATAATATCGAAAACGAAAAATTTTACGATCGACCAACAAACAAATAATCAGACGTAAGTGGAATTATCATTAATCGATAAAACTTATTGCACGAGAATAGCTCATGTCCTTTTCAAGATGGCTGCCATTGATTTTATACAATTTGTTTATTTTTTTTAGAGGTGTTAATTAACATCTTTTTAAGGATTGTAGCGGTTAAATTATTATTCTCTATGTCGATGTATCTTCAATGTTAGTTCTCGATTGTTTCAATATCAATTAAGGTTATCGAACTTGTCACAACATGTCTCTACATGGTATACGGTTGAGCTCGATATGTTTTTGTTACCTTGTACAGTTATATTCCTTTTTTTTTAATTCTAGAAATAGTGACAGAAAGCTCAAGTCATTGGACTAAATTACTATAAAAAAAAGTTACGAACATTTTTTTATGGTACTCGATTAAAAATTGTAGTAATTTATTCTAAAACGGAGTTCCACAGGAGCTCAAATTTAAATTACTTTATACAATATGTTGCTTTGTCCAGCGGTTTTTATCACCATATTCGATAAAGAAACCAATTATTTTAAAAGGGTAATAGTTACAGTAAGTAACTTCTAGTTCCAAAGCAAACCATCGACTAAAACGCATAAGAATTCAAAGCCATATAGGCGGAATCCTTTTTTTTCTGTCCCCTGCCCATAGATATAGGTACACTAAGAAAAATAAACGAGGAACGCCTCATACCACAAATGTACCATCAAACTTGGGAACTAAGATGTTATGTCCGCTGTGCTCGTAGTTTGCACTGACCCTTCAAACCAACAATACATATATTGCTGCTAGATGGTAGAATATATGATGAGTGTGTGGTAACAACTCAAATAAGCTTGCACGAATCCCTACCACCTATTCCAATGGAAATAGGAAAAAAGATAAACAAAACTTAGATTAACATACTTCCGAGGATTTGCTAATAACTCAGCTATATTTTCCACTGATAAGAGTTTATGATTAATATATACTTTTACTTAATATGTATAGGTACATCAGCTTATAATTACGATGATCTACACTACATAAAATACAATAGATGCAATTCAAGGAAATAATTTTCTATTTTAATTCAATATCTATTGGAAAAAATATCTAGTTTTAATTGTTATTGTAATGACGATGACGTCAAGACAGTGATGAAATGCTAGGCAATGCTCGGTTGTTTTTTCTGAATGGTGAAACAATAAATTGGAATAATATTCGTATTATCGCTAATGTAGCTTTTATTCATATGCTTAAAGATTATTAGCAATGCTTTTATGATAATTATAAAATTACTTCTCCAGTTAAGCTTAAAGCTTCTGTTAGGAGTGGGGACTACAATAGCCCTAGGTCGGGTCAGCAGGTCGATCCTGTGACTTTTTACATCGCCTTAAACCATTGAATTATTGACGATCCTGATTTAATCTTTGAAGAAAATTATTTGAATAAACTTATTTTACATGTATATTATTATAAAATAATTTGCTTGCAAATGCCTATAAATAGTTTTTATATAAAATATATTTGGATGAAATTGTTTGATTTAATCATTCAACAAATCCAATGAATTAGGTCAGCAGACAGCATTACCAGTTTAAAAATAAGATGTCAGAAGCAGTTTTATTTACATTAAAATGAAATCAAATATACTTTGTACAAGTATATATGTAATATACTTTTACAAGCACTTTTGAATTGTCCTGTAGTGTAGGGTTTAACAAGTTAAGTATTTTTATCTAAATATAAAATAAAGGAATCATAATTTAATTAATTAATTATGGATTTTTGATAGTAAGAGGCAATTTAAAATTAACTAGTTAAAAAAATATGATATTAATTTTTCTTTGTCTAACAAGTAATACTGCTACTAGTTTAATGTATGTTTTGTTATTAATAGTATGAATACTCTTATAATTTTTTTCGTAAACAATTATAACTGTTCATTCATTCAATTGAATGAAAACTTCAATGAATTTGAGTCACAATACATTTCTGTGTAACTTAACGAATTTGCTGTTTTAATTTGTTCTAATTGTTCCAATTTAGTATGTAATGCTGTATGCATTGTATGTTTCATATGACTGTGAGTCTTATCGTAATTCACATAGGGGATAAAATTGATTCACCAATGTTTATTATCCGTGACAAAAAAGTATAGATCTTCTCGGCTAGTACATTAGTGCTATTTTTCATTATCACGTTGAGAATTTTTGTGCTTGAAGTTAATCCTAAAGTCGGATTACTCACTGGTGACTAAAAAAGTATTGTGAGAAAGTTACAATTCATTGTCGGAGAACAGATAAGCTTGTTTGATTGTTTTTCCTGTCGTGTTGTTTTAACACTGACATTTGTTTTAACTGTGGTGAACAATCAGGGAATGGTAGGTGCCATTTACTACTTTATTGATTTATACTGTAAATAGTTTTATCATCAAGGTGTGTAGGGTAATTTCTGTGAAAAACTGGTTTTACTGAGTTCGTCAGTAGGACTGCCTTGCTGTCTATTAGTTTATTATGGCTCTCCATGTCAATCGTGATGGCGATGCTGCGCCAGGATTGGGCGAGAAGGTTCTCCTTCTGTGAGACCTTCTTTGTCTAGAAGGCGGTGAGTTGGAACGAGGATAGCGGAATAGGAAAGGGCCACGAAGGCATCGTCTAAGATCAGACAAAGTTGCTTTCGCTGTATATGTAATGTATAATATTAGTATAAGATACTTATCTATAGTTGATGGCAAGTGCTCACCTGCCCCCCATAAATAATTTGACGACCTCCGTGGTCGAGTAGTGTGTACACCGGTTTTTGTGGGTAAAAGTTGAAAAAAGTTCATTAGTTTTCTATGTTGTCTTGGATCTGGGTGTTTGTGGTACCGTCGTTACATCTGATTTCCATAACACAAGTGCTTTAGCTACTCACATTGGGATCAGAGTAATGTTAGTGATGTTGTCCAATATATAAAGGCGCCGTAAATATTAACATCTATTTTATCACTAATGTACCACAAAAGTACAGAATTGGGATGTTATGTCCCTCGTGTCTGTAGTTAAATTGGCGCAATCACGCTTCAACCCGTAACGAAACTATACTAAGTGTTGTTTGGCGGTAGATTTTATAAAAGCCGGGTATATGAGTCTACTCCGCCTGACGGTAAGTGGTAGTGGAGTCCAAGGAGTCGCTACGACTTCCTTCAAGAAAAGAGCGTACTCATTCCCTAAAGGCCGGCAACGCACCTGCAAACCCCCCGGTGTTGCAGATGTACATGGGCGGTGGTAGCACCTTCCATCTGGTCAGCCTCCTGCTCGTATGAAATATATACAAAAAAAAACGCGAAGACGGCCAGCACAGTTAAGGAGAATGAACTGCACTAGTCGACCTCGCAATGTTGACCCGCAAGATGCGTCTACCCTCCTTGTTTGAACGGACCTAGGTTATAAGAGGAAGTAGATACGTGTACCCATTGGTGGAAGAGATTTGCTCAAGCCTGACGGGCTTGCCAAAAGTAATCTCTGCTATCTCCTTCCAGGCTGTGACAGTCGTAATTCCTCCTGGAAGTTGTATTTATTTCACGCAGTTACGACCAAAAATGAATTGGACCGTTAACTAATTATGATGATTAATTCTAAATGTTTTTTTTTTTTGGTAATTTCAGATGATAGTTCGCTGGTCGAACTACTCATAGTAGCGAGGATCTATTCCGATATGGGTCAGCAAACGTCGAGGAAGAGTGAGTACCGTTTAGTTTAATTAATTAATTTATTTATTTATTTATTTATTAAGGCAAACACAACAGGTTACAATCACATAGAGAATATTTCTTAAACATTAATAGTATCGAACAGATTATAACCCTAAGGGTGCATGCACAACATGACGGTATTGCCAATTATTACAGTTAACAAATTCCAATACAGGGGATAACTATGTATTAGTACTAAACGATAACAACAGTAGGTATATCAAGAAAATAATAAAATTAAATTACATGGACTAAACAAAAAAAGTCAAAAATAAAATATTAAAATTGATATTCAATGAAGTTACACGAATTAAATTTACAAGAAGAAAATAAATTAATTATTCAATAAGAAAAATTACACTAATCGCCGCTTACGATCGAAGGATTTAAGATAACCAAATCTATAGTCTATTCCAATGGAAGGAGGAAAAAAGATAAACAAACCTTAGATTTACGTATTCCATGCGATTTGCTAATAACTCAGGTATATTGTGCACTACTGAGAGTTTATGATTAATATATCTTTACTTATAATGCAACACTGTTACACTTAACCAATTATTTCCACTTTAATTTTACTTCCAAAATTCCGATAACTAATACAAGGCTACATTATGTGAAGCTACCACCGGTTCGGAATGTATATTCTACCGAGAAGAACCAGCAAGAAACTCAGTAGTTGCTCTTTTTTAACATTTAAAACACAAAGTTATGTTAGTTAAATACAATGATATATGTATATAATGAAGACCTAGCTTCAAGTAAATAGGAACGCCAAATAATTAACAATATTTAATATAGTTTAAAATATTTATTTTTCCAGTTTTTGTTACAATCATCCATTATCGTCCGCTTTTCGACCCAGATTAACAATTCCCATGTCAAATTCAAATATATTCTTCTCCTACTTTTATGTCAAACCAAAAAGTATTCATTACATTTATATAATTCTGTGATTGAATATAACTCAATAGCTAGAAGCTATAGAACCTTTAATGATTATTTATAGGCTTATACAATAATATATCCTGGCTGGAAGTCAAATAGCTTTAGCTCCATGCTTTTTTATTAATCATCTAAATAATCTTGTGCTGAGGCAAAGGCATATTGCCTTCTTTATTAATGTATTTAACAAATAATTTGTATTTATAAACTGGAAACGTTGAGTTACCTTGCCCCGGGACGGTTTTATTGACTTTGCGGAGTACGCTTGGCGTTTTGAGCTTTAATATCCCAATCAAACTGAAGGACAGACGTGTCGGGAGTACTTTGTTTTTGTAACTTGTAATTATTTATTTGAAATCGTCAACCGAAGGCGGCGAGTGCACCTGCGGCTGCGGCGCCTGGGAGAGGCGTCGGTACGCGGAGTCGCCGAGCAGCGTGCATCGCTACGTGAGCGCCGTCACTGACAGGTAACATTACGTTTAAATGAGCTATAAAAAATAATCTTTCATCTGTGTAATTTGTGTGTTTGATTCGGAACAGCGTAGTGGATTATGCTCCTAACTTAGACGAGAAGGTCTTGGGGCGTGGACCCATGTCTACGGTGCGGCGCCGTTTGCCGTGCCGCGCCACGGCGTCGTGTACCGGCACGTGCTCACTATTATTGTGTTATCAGTTGCATAGTGCGGTAATTTTTTGCATAAAATGGCGGACGATTTAGATTTAGACTTTGATTTCACTAGTGGAAGCACATCTCGTTCTTTCAAGCTCAAGCCAAATTTTGGTATACGTGTTGAGTGGGGTGCCGGTACACGACTTGCCGACGACGACGACGATTTGCCGACTTGTACGACGATTTGCCGGCGGCGGCGTCGTACCGTAGACATGGGTCCACGCCCTTAGTCGAGGACTGGTAGATTTTTCATGTTGTAAATTATTACTTAGTTAATATTATACCCTGTTTAAGTTAGCTTGATCTTTTTGTCAGACGGGCTAGTGATGAGAAACAGAAAGTATAACATATAACAGTCGATGGAACGATGGAATGCGTAATTCAAATTAGAATTAAATTATTTTATTTACTTATTTTTCTAAAAAGTGATATACTAGCTAATGAGACCCCAACCAATAGTACCCCCGTTCGTAACAATAACTTAACAATGATCTTTAATAAGGATTTTTGTAATCGATATTTGTAGCAGTTACTGCCTGTTATTCGCGTCCCTACCGTAACATTGTACAAGCGTCTATTATTTTCAGTGTTTCTATTTAAATTTTACTTTGAAGCAATAATATATAATAGAAAAAGTCTTAAAATTTTCGGATAACGTTTGAATCTTTAAGAACTTTTGTATTATATGTATTTTTTTAAATATTTTTACAATTTTCTAAATCATTAAATTAAGAAAATAATGTGTCGTCATTTCAAAGTTATGTCGATCAGAAAAAATTACATCTGTCAAAAAGATCTAGCTATCTTGTATAGGGTATAGTGGGTCTCCTGCGAAAATTCGAGTTTATTACGAAAGATTTTTTGGAATTTCGGAACGTGTTACGGGTTTTGTTTTGATTTCATTTCATTGTGAACTGCAAATCGCTCATCGAAAATGTTTGGGACAAAAATCGGCTTACGCTATTAATACACGAGAATATTATATATTAATATACGAAAGTGGCATACGATATGATAATCTTTGATTGGAATAGGTTATCGATGAAGATCTATTTCCTCCTTCGCCCGATTGAGGTCTTTGTTCACTAGTGAGATTCGACAAATAGATTGCACGAGGGACATAACATTTCAGATTCCAAAGTTGCTGGTGCATTGGCGATGTAAGGAATGGTTAATATTTCTCACAGCGCCAACGGTGGTAGTTACCACTCATGTCGTAGTATATTGGTCCGTACACATACTAAGAGAAATAATTACTAAGTTATGGATTAGGCTGGCTGGTTTTTTTCATCGGGAGCTGAAGGTAGGATCTCTGGTTCTCTGGGAAAACTACCACCGTTTCGGTAATTAACACCTCAGATCTGAGAAGAAACTCAGCGTAAAAAGTAGGAAACGCACCGAGTACCTACTCGGTGCGGATCATAGATCAATACGAAAGCTGTCAGTGGTCAATGATATAATTTACATTTTGAAAGCGTAGACTTCAAGTAACTATAAATACAGTTGTTGTTTGAAATAATTATAATTCCGAAGATGGAGTGCGAGGGAGTGCGCGTGCCGGAGACGCCGGTGGCGCCGGCCGGCCTGCGTGTGCACCGCCTACCGCCGCGTCAGCGACGCCTGCCACGACGACCGGTGAGTCTCAACGCTGTAGCCGCCCCCACATAATCAAACACCTATTGGTATTGTTGCGTTTGAAGGGTGAGTGAGTCAGTGTAACTGCGGGATGGAATGACGTAACATCTTAGTTTCCAAGGTCGGTGGCGCAAGAAATGGTTGATATCTCTTGCTAGTGACTTGCCATCAGATGACACTTTTTCCATTGGCAAAATTTAGTTCATATGTCAAAATATTCTTTATTCAAGCGGGCTCCGGTTCGGAAAGTAGATTCTGCCGAGAAGAATCGCCAAGAAACTCAGTTAATTTTCTCCATCATTCTAATTACACAGTGAAGTACAATTAAAATTATACGTATTCTGCCAAGCAATCAATAAATACTAATTCCAAGCTTTTTTTCTTGAATATAATCTTGTATCGAGTAATATGCCTTATTTTATCGATGTTTATTCGATATTTTTTTAATAGGCAAAGTTAAAAATAGCTGTGGTATCTCACTATAGAAACGAATACCGTGCCCCGGGAAAGATGTATTGAGTAACGTTAAATACACATAAATAAATTTAATTGTTATTAGTTTACCTTTCCTCCTCGTGTCCGTACAATGACTCTGTTGCCATTTCTTTTTTTTTTATGGCTTTGGTTGGCGGACGAGCATATGGGCCACCTGATGGTAAGTGGTCACCACCGCCCATAGACAAAGACGCTGTAAGAAATATTAACCATTCCTTACATCACCTATGCGCCACCAACCTCGGGAACCAAGATGTTATGTCCCTTGTGCCTGTGATTACACTGGCTCACTCACCCTTCTAACCGGAACACAACAATACAGTGTACTGTTACTTGGCAGTAGAATATCTGATGAGTGAGCTCTCGTCTCGAGCTCCCTGATTATATCTAAACCGGACAGTATAGACAATAAGAATATTCTTTTGCGTTAGAGACTTAGCCTGCTTGGTAGTGGGGGGGGGGGGGGGGTTTTGTGTTCGGTTACTCCCACGACGTCTGACAACGTCTATGTAAGATGTCATGACGTTCGGTTAAGTGTTTTAGACGTGAACTGACATATGAATTATTAATAATAATAAAATAATTCCTCTAATTACAGTTTGGCTGCAGTACTGACGCTGGGCGCGAGGGACCTCCGGCGGGAATTGGACGCCATTGTCATTAACACGGGTTAGTCATCAGCGTGGATGTCGATCCGAGTGTCCTTTTTGTATCGTTCATTCCAAGTGTAATAGTTCTTTGTTGGATGAAGATATTTGTATTTGAATGATTGAATTATATTTTACAGACACCGATACGAACCGAGAGATAGGTGAGCCCACAGCTGAAGTATATGTACTGTCAGTGGCGCCTCGGACGTAAGTGTACAGTGTATTTATATATTTATATATTAAACTAGTTGTTGCCCGTGGTTTTGCTAGCGTTTTAGGGGTTGATCGTCAGGTGCTTAGCTTATATAGAGAGGCCTATGTCCTTCCTTGGAGTTCAAACTTGCTTGATACAAAATTTCATCAATTTCGGTTCAGTGCTTTTGTCGTAAAAGAACAACAGACAGACAGACAAAGTTTATTGTATTTATAATATTAGTATAGACAATGCTTAGCATCGCTTGTTGATTCGAGGCTACTAGGCAGATTAAAAATTGGTATTTAATATTTAAAAAAAATCATTTTTAATTACATTTTTAAAGACAAATGTTTGTCATATTTGAGAGAGCATGTCTTTGTAAAATCACATTGAAATATTTAAGGCAGCTAGAAGCTAAACTTACACTGAGACGTACCCTGCTTAAGGCTTACTGCTTGACAGGATACAACAATGCCGTTATGTTTAGTAATAATTAATAATTGTTTGTGACAGTGTATTTCATAAGATAAACACTCAAAAGAAATCAATTAAACGGAATCAGTAATTACTTAATTAAATATAATTATTTAAAACACTTGCTTAAAAAATGGCACAGCGTGAGTGTGTGTGATATATGTATAATTGTTTAATATTACAGAATACTGTTTATAAATATATTAAGATGATAATTAAATTTGTCTAATATCAGTAAGAGATTTTTCTTTTTAATTAATTCTCCTTGTCATAAAAGCTAAAATAAAATATTGAATGCTATGAATGCTGTATTAAAATTATAATATTATATTTCCAGCGACGGTGAGACCTCCCAAGAGGGTAGGAGGGCGGAACTGGCTCAGGCCAACGATCCCTCGATCAGGCGTTTCCAGGTACGGTGAACTGGTTGTATCTTAAAATCCTAATTTAATATGTATCTTTACGTATTTTTATTTAAAAAAAAATATAAATTAAGATTTGATACCAATCTGCTATTAGTTGACGTCGTAGATCTGTTAGTAATTGAACTTTAATCGATTCCAGGTGGTCTGCGGTGGTGAACTGCGCGCGTTGTTGCTGCGCGCGCCCCCCCTCGCGCACCAGCCCCTGCCGCCTCCGCTCACGACAGTTCACACGCAGGTACCTTAGACTCTAATTAATAAAGACCAGATTTGTCACTGGATATATACCTTAACTGTATGTACATTGGACCAATAGTCATGTCCTTCGATTGAAACGTATATGTGTGCAGCAGCGCCATCTTGGTACAACAAACGGTGTGATAAGTCTATGTATCTCAAATAGATGGTAAAATCCAATTCATTCATATACAAAATAGATTAGGGTACCAACGAAAGATGAGTTAGTCAAAGGGTATCACGTGCAGGCCAAGTCGAGGGTGGAAACCAACTATATATTTTCTATCTATATATATTATGAAACATCCATGATTTTATGGCTAACATTATAATTTTAATATAAAACTGAATAATAGTTTATTTTTTATATTTAAGGTTGATTACAAACACTGCTTAGTACCGGACTTACAAGAAATAACTGCTTGCTCGTTCTACTGGGGCAAGATGGACAGATACGAGGCGGAACGTCTGCTTGACAACAAACCAGAAGGTAATCTTTATATATAGTATATATATAAAGCCGAGATGGCCCAGTCCTACACCCAGACGAACACCACTGAATTTTTATGTGCTTAAGAAACATCTTAAGTGTATTATTTTATTATATATCCACCAGTGATTCCCAAAGTGGTCCAGGTCGACCCCCAGAGTCCACGGGAGACTTGCTGGGGGTCTACGTAGGCGTGAATAAAAAATGGGGGTCCATAAGATGTTAATGGGGGTCCACGAAAATTTATCTGTTTTTGACAGTAAAGAGCAAAAATGTAAGCATAGTTTTTATAAGGGCCTACGACTGTTACTTGTCCAAACTTGCGTATTTGATATCGACGAACGTACAATTTCGTGTACAGACTTGCAAAGCGCTATCCTATGCCAATAGGTGGTCCACGAGAAAAATAATTTTGGGAACTACTGATCTAGACTGATTAAAGTACTACACTTGAAATGTGCTAAAGCAATATATACCTTATTCAAAGAGTTCGGAAGTTAAAAATGCTGCAAATAGTTAGCAATGTACACGGAATAATTTCAATGCAAAAATAAAATTATATTAAACATTTTTTTTATATGATATTTGGTTACCGCCACTGGTAACGTAGGAAAACTTAGAAATTAGTTCCGTCATTTAAACTAGATGTCGCTGTACCACAGTTGAATCGCGCTAACGTTTCGCTTAAATAAAATCCTCATAGAGGCGGCTCGATTGTCGTTTCGCCAGTAACACTCTACTCACCGGAACACAATTTTATTTTATTTTTTGAATGTGTATGTACGTACAACTACATACACGGCGTAATGTTGTCATTTTTTGTGACGTCATGGATAGTAAGTCTAGGAGATAGTGGGTTGTATGACGTCATGATTAGTAGGAGTCAGTCATACATCCCTATCTGGGTTGTATGACTGACTTCTAACCTAACCTCTCTCCAAGCTTAAGCTCAATAGTGAGATTTAAAAGCGGTTTTTTTTTTAATTATATAAGCTAATGCTCAAGACTGTTATCACAGCTGACGGAAAGTCATTATACAGCTTAAGGTTGAGCACGCCTGCATAGAAGATGCCTATTCTCTCTAGACTTGAAGGTGTCCATGTTGTAGGTAAAATAAACTACTTTTTTAATAAAAAAATAAAATTTTTTGTTTGTTTGGAAGATAATTTCGTTCTTTTCCCAGTAGATGGCTTATTTGTAGCACTTTTTATTCGATATGTTCGATTTCATTGATTTTAAAATACATAGTATGTTTATCGGTCGTTCGTAATTTCGCAGGATTACTTTTGATGATTAAAATGAAATTCTATTTTAATGTTATTTGTTTATTTGAAAATGCTAGTGAATCTTGCATTCATTGAAATAAATATTTCATCATGGCCAAGGAATAAATACATTAACAGCCTTTAAATTTCCCACTGCTGGGCTAAGGCCTCCTCTTCCTTTGAGGTGAAGGTTTGGAGCATATTCGACTACGCTGCTCCAATGCGGGTTGGTGGATTCATATGCGGCAGAATTACATGCAGTTTTCTTTCCGATGTTTTCCTTCACCCCCGAGCACGAGGTTAATTATAAACACAAATTAAGCACATGAAAATTCAGTGGTGCCTGCCTGGGTTTGAACCCGTAATCATCGGTTGAGATGCATGCGTTCGAACCACTGGGCCATTTCGGCTCTCCAGGAATAAATATTTAACTTATTTTTTTTTATTTTTTAGTTATAATAAATGTTGAACTAAATGAAATTAAGAAAAACGTACAGTTCCTCTGGGAACGTCCACTGAAACATACAGACAACAATAGAAAATTGAAACACAATGCTTGATATAAAAAGTAACGAGAAATGATCGTCCCCAGGCACGTTCCTGCTGCGCGACTCGGCGCAGGAGGAGCACCTGTTCTCGGTGTCGTTCCGCAAGTACGGGCGCTCGCTGCACGCGCGCATCGAGCACTACCAGCACCGCTTCAGCTTCGACTCGCACGACCCCGCCGTGTTCGCCGCGCCCACCGTCACCGGCCTCATCGAGCACTACAAGGTGACCCCACTCTCGCAACCCGACGGGAGGTCTTCTCGTGTACACCGTGTGCCCAATTACCAGAATCTGGGATGTTACTGAGAATTTTTCGATAAAAAAAATCTAATAATATTTACTCGGTCCGACGTTGGGTTTGAACCTTAAACTTCGGATACTGCCTTATTAAGTCACTAGATAGACTAATTAATTAATTATAATATGTGAACTTATAAAGATGCTCGTGACAGGTTCATTCCATCAAATGAGCTCCTGTACTCTGCTTCAATAGCAGAAGTGAAGACAGAAGACCAAGGTCGAACCTTAGATACGCACATACACCTTGATATATAGTCCACTGCTGACAGTTCTCGATTAATGTCTTTATTTATAATTCAACACTATTTATAAATCAAAATTTTCTTTATTCAATTACACACTCAGTACACTCAACACTCAACTACATGGGTCGTAAGTACAGCTGATTTTTTTTTTTAAAAATGTCGATACCATCTTTGTCGATATTCTTCACGGGGTTCATTGTAAATACTATAAACCTGTACCTGCCGTCGGATCGGCACCAGTCAAATGCAGTTCTAACACCTCGTGGCCCCCCAGCAGGACCCCGCGTGCGTGATGTTCTTCGAGCCGATGCTGACGGCGCCGCTGCCGCGCACCGCGCCCTTCTCGCTGCAGCAGCTGGCGCGCGCCGCCATCGTCTCCCGCCTCAGCTACGACGGTAACCGCCTCAACCATCACCACCTTACTCACCACTACCTAACATAACAACACCTCACTCACCACCTCACTCACTACCTCACTCACCACCTCACTCACCACCACCTCACTCACCACCACCTCACTCACCACCACCTCACTCACCACCACCTCACTCACCACCACGTCACTCACCACCACCTCACTCACCACCACCTCACTCACCACCACCTCACTCACCACCACCTCACTACCACCACCTCATCACCATCTCATATTGTCTCACACATCACTCCCACTTCGCCTCGAGTCTATGAGTAGATAATGTACATGTAATCACAGAGGTACAGGTTCTGGAAGCTGGTGCAACAATAATACTACTTAACAGTCAGTTTCTATGGTGTGATCTCATACTGGCAGAAGGCCTGTCTGCTAATTTCCACCCAATGTTTAACGAGATGGGCAATACGACATTAAAATAACTCCTCGCTGTAATATTCCAGGCGTGGAGCAGCTGCCGCTGCCGGCCCGCCTGCGCGCCTACCTCAAGGAGTACCACTACCGGCAGCGCGTGCGCGTGCGCCGCCTGGAGCCCGACGCCTACGAGCCGCAGATGTAGCAGCATCCGTGGCGCGACAGGAATGTCGTGCTGCTGATGTTCGGAGCCTTTGTGCTGCTGCAAGCGAACAGCTTGTACGCGTTGTACCTCAACATGAGTCATTTCTATGGTGCAAATCAGTGACTGAGTGTAGTGATCGGGATGCTGGTGGTTACGGTGACTTTGTGACTAGTGATAATGAGATTGAAGAAGATAACAGCATAGAGGATTCTCCACTGGGGAGATATTTTAGTGGAGAGTTTCCTGGCAATTCCTCCACGTGTAGATATCGTCAAGCAGTGATATGAACTTAATGTAAATGTACAATTGAATGTTGAACGACAGAGCTATTATCATTTGTTTAATTATTGTTATCGCGAAGAGACGATTGAATATTACATAATGGAACTATGTAAATAATATCATGGTTGTTTTGAGAACGAATTAAGTGCAATAATTAAATAATTTATTAATAGTTACATGTGATACCCGAGTTAAACAGGATTGGATACATTACAAGCACAATGTAACTGTGTTGCTTTTGGATTACACTTTAATTGTGTCAGTGGCGGATTTACTAGCAATGCTGAACAGGTTTGAGTGTAGAGCATTCTTTAAATGAAGTCTTTGAGACATATATCTGATGTTTTTGACTTCTTTTATTTTATTGTATTTCATTAAACAATGGTTAATAGTATGGTTGAAAATGATGATTGATTAGATTTTATCAATTGAATTGTCCGTCTCGACTAGGGTTTGTTGATGATTTTGAAAATTAACAAACAGGGTTTTGAGTGTTTAATAGCTGATGAATATTCGTATGTGAGTTTATAGTCTTTATTTGTAAATCTGCCACTGAACGTAGCCTACAAGATATGAACAGATGGATGCATAGTCTTTCTCTAAGCTATGATGTCATAACGCATCTATTCTATGCAGTCAGGCTGATACAAGATGTTATTAAACTCCCCGAGTCCAGTAATCACTGGCTATTGACATACTTGTCAATGAAATACACTTAACGTCAAATAATTATACCGTAATATTATATATCAATACTTATATTATATTTAACTCACATACTATATGTATTTGTTCCTTGTTGTGATAAGTTTAGCTATTTCATGTCGCTTTGTCTGCTTTGTGACTTACCATTATAAAATTTGATAGCATACTGAATAAGATTACATTAACATGCTATATTAATTAAAAATATTTCACTAGCATTACTCAATAAATTCTCTATAGTTTATTTCAATGGTATGAGGAGTAAAAATTTAAATTTAGTTTTGTAAATAGCTCTGCTGTATACACTAATAATAGTTCTCGATTAATATATCTATATTTATAATACAATATTATTCTACGTAACTACTTACATCCACTTTAATTTTACTTCCATATTACTACTCCTGCCGTTGAAATTGACTTACAAGTTTTATGAACAAGGATAAAACTTGCAATAATAAATATTGAAAATGTGTAGATCATGATTTTCTTCCATAAATGTAAATTGTCTATGAATTAGAGGTAAATATTTACTATAATAGTTTTTTAAATTATCGATAATGTGTCGTGAAATGAAATCAACTCGGTACACTCTTGAAATAATATTGCAGGTAAATTTTAAACTACGAGTATTCAAAATTGGATGCTCCGTTTGAAAATCATTTTTGAAGACAGAGGAACGACATAAAGGCAAGAGCGTTCATAATGTGTTGGTAATTGCAATGAACATTACCAGTGGGCCAACGAGAAAATAGATCTTTATCGATAACATAATTCAATCAAAGTAGTAAAGATAAACAAACCATAGATTTACGTATTCCATGCGTTTTATAGCTCAGCTATATACAAATAATCCAACACTATTCCCTTGCAGTTCATTCAAAGTTTGATCTGAAGTATTAGAATAAGTTAGATTTGGCCCCCTGGTTTGGTTAGCAATCAAATATAAAAATAACAGACCTGTTTTAGAATTAATGTCATCGGTATGCTTATAATATTAATTACAAAGTACTATGAAATTGTATATGTATAAAAATTTACATATTAGATATTAAATTCGTTATAATAACTAACGGCTACACCTATGAACGATGTTTAGGGGATGATCTGTTAAACAATGACTTATTCACGGTGACAAAAAAGTTGTGTTTAATTTTCATGACTATGATGTTGTTTTTTTGTTAATGGTGTGTCTTTGTGTATGTTATGTAGCGGTACTTAGTATTGTTGTATTGTGATGGATGAGTGAGTCATGTCGTCCTGACTGCTTCCGGTCACAGCGGTTAATCTCAAGGTAGACCAGCCAATTATGATATATTTTTGTTATAGTGCTCAAGTGTGTGCACAAACACAGATGTACTCTATTTCCTCACTGTCATAATCCGTTGGGACGACAAATCTGATACGACTGGAAAAAGTTCAGGCGCAGGCCTGCATGCTTACTGAGGAACAGAAGTGTACACACTTCCAACTTCCTCACTCGGGGCTGATGATATATAAATTCTACAGAAAACCCAATAATCTATTATCAGATTGAACCCAGGACCTCGGTAGCAGTGGCCTTATATGTAGCCAATAGAACGAGGCTGTCAGTGTAGTACAGTCACGATGGAGAAACCATCTTAGTTCCCAAAATTGTTGGTACACTAAGAGCCCCATGCCGGTCCATTAACAGGAAAAAGTTTAACTAAACATCCTCTAAACATTGTTTCTAGTAATGCCGATTATGTATTCGGTGAAACTAACTTACTAAAATTTGTAAATAACTATTTTTCTAATGTTAACTATTGTTTTGCCACAATACGGCATTGAAAAAATTGAAATATTTTTGGACTGATACATTTCGATTCTTATATGTTATTTATTTCTAAGATATATGTATATATATTATATTATATGTAAACTATTAAGGTTTAATGTACGGACGCAGCAACGTCCGGTCAGTGGTTCTCAATCTGCAGACCTGATGGGTCCATGATGTAACATGAACTGTCGTTGGAGAAATTTTAAAAGTTGTTAATCGTTACTGATAATTCGAAAAGATAGGTGTCGAACAGTAAAGACAAATAAATCTGAAAAACGACGTATCTCGTGCTTATGAGAGATAAAGATCACACGTTAATTGATGTCCCGTTTGCTAGCCTGTCTACGGATTTTTTTTTTTAATAATTAATTGCATTATAATAATAATATTCTACTTATTCATAATAAAATTATTATTATGGTTAATTTAATTTATTCTTATTTCACATACTAACAAATTAAACGTTCACAATTTTAATCTTTAGTAAAATAAACATTGTGAAATGAGAAAAGCTGTAAGTTGTCTATTTCGATCGGCGGTTTAGCGAGCGACTTTGTGTGGTAATCATATCATTTGGTGCGCGAACACCATAAAAATCCACTCATCACTTTTTGTAACGCGTGTGAAATTTATAACTTCAAATTTTATTCATATTTTGTGGTAATGTCGAAAAGATTGAGAACCGCTGCTCTAATCTAAATCTCGGTTCCCGGCAAGTATATAAAATTTTTGTTATTTATAAAAAACGTATATATGTATAAATATATTATTTAATGTATAATTTTATATGTATTATATTTGTATATATATATATATCAAGCATTTGGGAATAAACAGTGTCTTAGAATATAAGAATTTGAATATATACCGTGAAGTATTATATATAAGCTAATAATTTTACGTATCTGTATATTTAATGTCCGGTCGCTGAAACAACGTACTGATAGATACCGTGAAAAAGTGGACGACGTGACGTTGAAATGTGGAATATCGGTTCAAATTATTCGTATTAGAGTCCATACTGGAGTGCTACAACCAATGTCCTGTCAACTTGGTTGGGGGGGGGGGGGATACAAACACTCCCAAGTTACGTTAACAACTTCGTTGAAAATCAAGACGTCATATTTTCGTGATACCATAATGAATATCATAGATTATATTCAAGCTCTCGACCAATTATATCGCGTTATTTCAAGGTCGTTGTTGTTTTTCGGTTGGAATAGACTAGTGTACTAGTCTGACAGGTGATAGGGTTAGTTCTATCAGCGTCCGGCGTTTAGTCTATGCATTTATTGTACAGTAAACCATAGACGGACTTGTTCGCACTGCTTTAATACATCGATTAATTTTGAATTTGGACACGACAATGAAAAAAAAATATATCCCGCTGAGTTTCTTTCGCCGGTTCTTCTCAGGTCCGAGGTGCTAAATTCCGAACCGGTGGTAGATTTTTGACAATCAATAAGCAAGTGCAAACACTTCTATATTGAATAAAGATTTTTGACTTTGACTTTGACTTTGACAGGTGTTCTCACGGGATATTAGATGTGTAGGACATTTTAAAGTGAAGGCGAGTTGCCTCGCTCGTAAAAGTTACAGTGTTGAATTAAACGTAAAGTTGCCATCGGTTCGGAATGTAGATTCTATCGATAAGGACCGGCAAGAAACGCAGTAGTTACTCTTTTTCATTGTTTGATTTACGTAGCTTACGTCGATATATTTTAATATTTAAATTTGTATACATGATGCTTAGAAATCAATTAATACCAAGTCCACGCTTTTTTTATCTTTAATATAATCTTGTATTGAGTAATATGCCTTATTTATCGATGTTTATTTGATATGAAGTTTAAATTTTTTAATAGGCAAAGTTAAAAATAGCTGTGGAGTCTTATTATAGAAACGAATGCCGTGCCCCGGGAAGTATGTATTGACTTTGCGATGTCGGACGGCAAATTAGGCTTAGATTTTTACAGTTCCGTCCGAGGCAAAGGGGAGTAAATGGTACCTAACAAACTCCAGGGTTTACGTGGGATTCAATCCAAGATTTGCAATGTCGTAAGTTGACCACTAGGTCAACGAGGCCTCAGAATTATGTGTTTCTTTTCGTGGCGTGTGTCGCCATCCATATGGTGGCTGGTGGAAAGTGGACATGTGCAACACCAGAAGGCTCGCAGATGCTTTGTCGGCCTTTAAGAAATGAGTTCTCCTCTCTTAAAAGTTCTCAAGTGGTATCGGTTCTGAAAAAACTGCCGTCGAAACTGGTTCCACAAATTGCATTAAAATTCGTGCTGTTGTGGATTTCGAGACTTTGTTGTCATTGGATGAAATTGGAATTATAAAGCCGTGTGAACAAGTCTTTAGAATTATTAGAATCGTCATTATAAAGTAATGGTCAGACTGTAGACATAGAAATGATTAGAAGGGCACGATTGCCCTCCGTCGATATCATTTAATTTTTAACTTTGACGGAGAGTGGTCCCTTTATTTATAATATTTATCGAACTACCGATTCACGATAATGGATGTCGAACTATTCTTGAGCTATTCTGTAAGGGCAATTTCGAAACGCACCGCGGATCACGATCGTTGAAATGTCAGTGAGTCATACGCGGTATACGGAGTGAGTTACCGTAAAGTTTTTACTGGAATGGTTTCGAATTACGACTCGTAGATAGTTGTACCGTTCGTGAATAAAACGAATCGTTGATTATGGAAATCGTACAATAATTACTTTGTCTTCTCTGTTCATTGTCTATGTCTATGGTAAACCATTGTCTGTTAGTGGATTAGTATTTTCGTATAGTGTACAAATGACGCGCGGGTTAGTGATTTCGCGCCATTGTCAGCCATTTACTTTCAAATCGATTCAACCTCCTGTAACTGATATTATATTTGTTTTATAATCATTATTTATATTATTTATATAACTTAGAACGATATACTATTATAATTTCTACTTATGAATAAAGATTCTGTGAAACAAATTAATTATATATTAATAACTAACTTTTTACGATTTATGTGTAGAGGATATTTGTTAAATAATGATATTTTTTTAGTGAATCAAATCGACGATGTTCAGTATTTATCACGCTAAACCAAGTGAGGTTATTGTGTAGAATTACTTGAAATAATAATTAACAAAATATTTGATTAATTCGTATAGTTTATAAAATTAGTAATGTTGCCAACATTTGACAGTTTTAGTTTTTTTTTTTTTTTTAAATGATTGATAATAGATCTGTTTATATTTCATGTGAGTTATTTTAATCTTAAAACATATGCTACTTATTCTATTAATAAACACTGCAATATCAGAATTAGTTAAATTTCTCTTAAGTATTTTTGTTGGTCGAAAATATACGTCATTTTTGAAAAAATTGGCTTGTTATATTTTTGACTGGCTATAAACTGAACTATTAAAAGCAATTCGTTTAATCGAGCAAATCAGTTTGCGCAGTGTAAACAATGTACACTTTTGTAATGATTAAATACTCGGACTTGAGCGTTCATGTCTTCGTTTCTATGACCTCATATGAATATTTTATTATGAATTAAAAATAAGTGAGTTCATGTTCTTTATTCGTCATCATGGCTGCGCAAATCAGTTTGCGTAAGAATACGTGAAAACGAATTTCGGTTTTGCATGATTTTTTTTTATTATGTTGTAATGTACAAAAAAAATATCATCAGTGTTGTTGGAAGTCACGATTGAGTATTGAAAAAATATTTAGACTAATCTGTGACATGATTCTCTGTTGTGTGTTCAACAATATCTTTTTGGATTTATATGTAACATAATAAAAAAAATCTGATCGTACTTTGTAACACCATGTATATCGTTTTTAGTGAATTTTAAAAATCACTAGAAAATTCACTTCGCTTGATACACGACTAAAGTGTTTGTGTCGAATTCGAGTAATATTCTCTCGTGATAACAGATTTGTGAGCGTTTTAATAAGATTTGTATAAATATTTCTATGGTTTGATTTCGTGAGTGTTTGTACGAATTTTATTATAATACCTTTTTTTTATATATATTTTAATATCGATTTGTAATATAACCCTATTTAATTTTAATTTATATTAATAATGGTTATCGAAAAGGTTGTTAGTTTGTGTAATATTAAACATTGTGTCACTTTGATTGTATAATTTTGTATAGTAATATATAATTCATAGTTTGTAATTATTTTTTAATAACTTTTCATGTATTACTATGGAGTGTAAACCGCGCGAAGCGTACAAATTATATTGAAGAATCAATAAATAAATGTATTTTAAATCTAATGTTTGGTTTTCATTGTTGACAGTTGACGGAGTATTGACAGTTGACAGCAAATTTGACAGTTGAAAGCGTATTTGACAGTTGGCAGAGTATTTGACAGTTGGCAGAGAATTTGACAGTTGACGGAGTATTTGACAGTTGATATAGTATTTGACAGTTGACAGATTATTTGACAGTTGGCAAAGTATTTGACAGTTGACGGAGTATTCGACAGTTGGTATAGTATTTGATAGTTGGCAAAGTATTTGACAGTTGGCAGAGAATTTGACAGTTGACGGAGTATTTGACAGTTGATATAGTATTTGACAGTTGACAGATTATTTGACAGTTGGCAAAGTATTTGACAGTTGACGGAGTATTCGACAGTTGGTATAGTATTTGATAGTTGGCAAAGTATTTGACAGTTGGCAGAGTATTTGACAGTTGACGGAGTATTCGACAGTTGATATAGTATTTGATAGTTGGCAAAGTATTTGACAGTTAACGGAGTATTCGACAGTTGATATAGAATTTGACAGTTGATTTAGTATTTGACAGTTGGCAGAGTATTTGACAGTTGACGGAGTATTTGACAGTTCTTACAACGGTTACACCATAATTAGACCTCAGCTTAAACGTAACTTAGGACCAATTTTATTTATTTATATCGGTGACGATACTATACCGAAAATTGTGACCGAACTTTGAACGAACCGCAGCGAACTGCATCGTTGTGTAGGAAAATTGCTTTGATGTGTTTCGATTCGAGTATACCCTGTTCAAGTTAGCTTGTTCTTTTTGACAGATGGGCTAGTGATGGGAAACAGAAAATATAACATATATAACAGTCGGTGGAATGATGGAATGCGTAATTCAAATTAGAATTCAGCGAAAAAGACCACTAGTTAAAGAGACCTCAACCAAAAGGACTCCCGTGCGTAACAATAACTTAACAATGATTTTTTGATCGATATTTGTGACAGTTACTGCTTGTTATTCGTGTCCCTAACGCCCGACCGATGTATCATTGTACAAGCGTCTATTATTTTCAGTGTTTCTATTTAAATTTTACTTTGAAATAATAAAAAGTCTTAAAATTATCGGATAACGCTCGAATCTTTAGAGACTTGTATTATACGTATTTTTTTAAATATTTTTACATTTTTTAAAATCATTAAATTAAGAAAATAATATGTTCGTCGTTGCAAAGTTATGTCGATCAAAAACATTTACATCTGTCAAAAAGATCAAGCTACCTTGAACAGGGTATAAGATATGTTAAGTATGTTGTTTTTTTTTTTTTTTTTTTTTCAATCACGTTAAAACAAATGAAGGTTTCGGTATGATTGACTAAGTTTCATTAGATTTTACGGATAATGAAATCAATCTACTTTAGGACAAGTTCAAACAAAAACATTTTCATACGACAGTAGATTCTATTCAAATTAGAATAAATAATAATAAATAAAAAAGTCAATTGCTATTTTTATGTTAAAAAAAAAAATTAACGGCTCAAAAGCGTTTTTTTTTTACATTAACAGCCTGTAAATTTCCCACTGCTGGGCTAAGGCTTCCTCTCCCTTTGAGGAGAAGGTAAAAGCGTTAACATTCGGATAATTGAGAGTTCGAATAATCGACGTTTTACTGTACTTTGATTCGAATTTTCGGATTATTTGCGCGCGCCGCAAACAAAATATCCAAAGCGACTAATGTCAGCTGAACAATCTGCAGTTCTTTTGAATCTTGCGTATAAGGGTTAATACCGCTATTGCTTCCTAACGGTAATATGTTGAATTACCAATAACCCTGTATATCGAAGAAGCTGCATAAAGGCATCTTTTTTTGTCACCGGACGTTGGGGCGAGTATTAGACTCAGCCATGAACTTTGAGCACTTTCGGTCTCGCGCCTCAGCTCAGAACGTAGTCGGTAGGGTAAAGGCATCTCGATTTAACACCATTTTACAGAAAAATAAATAAATAAAATCCATATTTATCTAACATCGTCTTTTATTACATCAAATAAATTATAAAGTATATAGACAATATTATTACTTTTTAAATTATTAATAAAAAGCGCATGCACTGTCCGCCCGTCACAAAACACGACCGTACGAAACTTAAAGCTTAGATTAAACTTACATTAGATGCAAATCACACAGTTATATAAAAAAAAAACAACTACTAATTTTATATAACTGTAAATGATCGTCGTTTGATAACAAATAATTAATACTGAACAATTAATATCGTTTAAAATCGCTGACAATTGTTACTGTAAGAATATATCGCAATGGTAAGAAATAAATACGGAATGCTTTTACAAATACCTAATAAAATACTTAATCGTTCCTATTTAATAAATCTTAACTACCAATTTACAGTAAATAAGCTACATTTTAGCAACAAAACAGCAATAAATATGTTAATCTATAATATTTTACAAAAGAACCGTCAGTCAAAAACTACTATTATTTTTTTTTATCATTAGATCTAAAAGGTATATAAAAATGAAAAAAAAAAAACAAAAAATGCCGAAAAACATTTTCTTATATGGCAAGAATATAAAAAACGCGGGAATTTATTATCTGTACGCCTAATACTAACTTATCGATATAAAATATTCAATAAACATCTAGAGAATGATAAATATATTATTATAAAATGAACACAATGTTGTTTAAGATTAAAATTTGAGACAATTCATGAAAATTTTATGGCAGTATAAAATTAAGTTGTAACATTGCGTTACAAAAAAATAAACCATAAATATGTAAAATGTTCGTAAAATTGCAATTCATCGCTTCTTTAAAAGATTTTAAGAAAAAAAAAAACAATTTTCAAACCTATCCCATAGTCGTCGTCCATTTTACATATCAATGATATCCGCAGATTAAAAATATCGTTACATATTAAAAATACAGATAAAATTAATAGCCTCCAGGGCGTAAAATGTTTAACAATAAATGCATTATCTAACTGTTGAGTATATTTAAGCTTTAGTTTCTAATGGGGTATAAAGTTAGACCTAATAGTTCATTCATACAAAACATTATAAAAGTTGGTGACATTTTTAAACATTGAATAAGTTCCAAACGTCAGAGAAATGCATCAATTTTCGCTTCCATTCGCCATCATAATACGCCAGACGTTACGTCGATTTATTGTTCTCGTGATCCATAGATATTATAACTGAGTAAATGTTTTCTAATAAGTATTGAGTGGTCAAGATATATCATAGAGTAGATTTTGCTTTTATTTCAATGATGATAAACATTGGTCCTTTGACCGACTCTACTAGTAGAGCTGGCTGTGAGGAATTAATGCTGAGTAATGAGTCATACCTATTTGCCAAACAAACCCACACAAGAGGCTTTTGCTATTAATGTCACATAAAAAGGAAGTATTCTCATTCTAAATTACTGAAATAGAACTCAATTTTATCTCACAGAAAAGGATTTTCTCAATACACAAAACGCTTGATGTTTGACATTTTCGTTCATTAACTTCATAAAATCTTTTAAAACTTAAAGCAGTAGGCCGTTACATTGGAAGGCATGTTTTAGACCATTGAATTTAAAAATGCTAAAAATTAATAATTTACTATTGACGGTTATTGTCTATTGATTATTCGTTGATAAGTTTATGATCGAATTTATTTCTAAATACTCTTAAATAAAATGTCAAATGTCGGTAAAAAATCCCATTCATCGTTCTTAAATTTATAGTCTGCGACGGTAGCTTCATGTTAAGACTGTCAAATATATGCGTCCCCCTCTAACATGTAGCTATTTATATTGATATCTCTTTCTAATATTCTCAACATTCATCGAGTGTATAAAATTACGTTTGAAACTAATTTGTCCAAAATTTAAATAAATGGGCGCCATGACAGTAACATTTCAAGGTCAAATTATGCAACGTTTCCGACTGTAACATTTGGTTGAAACGTTTAAGCAAGGTTTCACATCTACAAGGTGTGCTGCGTAAGCGACTTGCTTTGACTATTGTTTTTATTTAATTTTTGTGCAAATTGTTTTGATTATGTGTGTGTGTGTTTAGTGTATGAAGGGCGTGTTCCTCGGGCACTTCTTTCCGCAGGCACATTTGCGTACTATTTCTATATCTTTGGTGTATCTTGTACCGTCAGCACAGACTAAGCGGATCTGAAAATTATTTTTTAACATATAGTTGTACATGTATATAATATTTCTCCCAGATAATTTCCCAGGCGATCCCAGTTTAATATTTATTTTAATTGTTTTATATTCGTAACATAAATGATGCATTTTAAATAATTAACAGAAACAGCTATTCAAAAAGCACTAACCAATGTTAGACTATAACAAATTCAATTAAAGTTTTCGTATAAAAAACTATTACGAAAGATTTAAAAAATAAAAGTATAATGTATTTAATAATCTGTGATGCGTTTACTTATGTACCTTTCTCTTCTTAGTTTTCCTGGGTGCGCAGCATAGGGCTCTCCCGCAGCCTCCTGGGGTTCCAGAGGCTTTAGCGGAGCACCGCGCGCCGCGTACAGGACGACGGCTCCGACACGAGCCCTCGGTTATGAATTCACGGGTGGCTTCCTGGAACGACATGGCATTCGACGTTAAGACTTCCGTTGACATTTCAATGACATGAGACAGTGTTGTATTATAAAAATATATTTATTGCGAACTGTGTATCCAAGGTCGAATTTAAAGGTTTTGAATTCACGGAGAAAAAAGGAATCGTATTGCAAATTAAGAACAAGGCGAAGAAAATAATTATTAACTGATTTACAATTAATTATTTATACAAAAATTTAAAATATTTTTATTTTCATACGTTTAATCTACGAGCAAAATTTATATTACTAGCTGAAACTGCTTTAATCGCGCGAAATTTATAAAAACTTCCAACCCCCGTTTTACCCCCTTAGAGTTTCATAATATCCGTTGATAGCGGTTATACCTGCCAATTATTTCAAGTTTATTTTATTTTAATTATTTATTTAAGATTCACCAGTGGTAAATACATCAACACGTACAAAGGTATACAATTTTAATACAACTTAAAACTGAATGCATTACCTATTAAGGTGAATACCACTTGCAAAGATAAAGTTGGAGATGACAAACTTACAAATAATTAATTGTTAGTAAATGAAGGTTAAAAATGTCAAGAATTAACAATAATAGTAAAATAATAACATACAAATATGAACAAAATAAATTAGTTCGCTGACAATATTGACAATATTTTTTTGTGAAACTTGTTTGATGAGTCTCCAAAAGGGTCTAAAACAGCACTGTGCTCATTCAAAAATTTACACAAGCGAGATACAGGTGAATTGCTTCCTAAAACAGTTTTGCGGAAAGGTCTTGCTAATGGTGTTATTGATAAGTTTGTAGACGTTATAGTTTCTGAGTTTTCGTGATTAATAAGTGACTGATATTTCGCTTTTATAAAATATATATAAATTGTGGAGGCATTTCTTGGAGAGGCACCAGGGTGACCCATTTCGTTCTCTCCAAATCAAATGTTAACGAATCACATGAATTATGTAACTCTAAGGTTTGTTTATATTTATTAGATATTTCTAGTAACTCTTTTTGTAATTATAACATGTAAGTTAGTAAAAGAGTCACCTTCCGACACGCGGCGGCGGCCGGCGGCTGCGCGGGCGCCTCTTCCGGGAACTGCTTTTGCGCGGGCGCGGCTGGAATTTGGAATTCATTTAAAATATGTACTTACTGAATATTTACGAAGTAACCAATCTGCATTATTTTTTTTGTATAATATCATATTGCTTTGACTGACTGTTATTAATCAGGTGTGCCCATTAAAATTAAAGAAGATGTATTTGGTGTTGCTAATGTCAATTTTTTAAATGGTTCAAAGAGGTTTTTCTTAATTTAAACATTATATTTTATACAATGACCGGAGTGAGACCAGATATAGACGTTAATTCGACTGTTTTATGTAGTCCTTAAAAAAAATATTTATAATATAGTTTAGAGACCTGGTGATGCCTGAACGTTGCTGATGATCTGCTTCCGTGGAGGGAGTTTGACTTGTGTGATAACCGGAGCCCCACCTAAAACGAGTTAAAAATGCGTTATTTAAAACTAAAACGCCAGTATTCCAGGGCCGGACTGTAAGTCTAGGGGGCCCTGGGCTAACATTACTTAGGGGCCCACCTAAGATATATCTGAACGTAGATTTCAAACTATACGACATGTTTAATTTAATACAGTTATGGATGATTTTACATTATCGTCTATTTTTAACTTTGATTTGACTTAGCTGGGCCCCCTTGAATCCACGGGGTCCTGGGTTGAAGCCCAAATGCCATATGGTAGCTCCGGCCCTGCTGTATTCGTCAATTTCCAAACACGATATATTAATTTATTGACTCCACGATTGAAATTACAAGTTTTGATATGTTCGTAATTCACATCTTGGCAACCTGAATATATAGGACAAAAATCTTCTACATGTGTATGGAACCACCACCACGCATTTGAACAGTATGGTGGATTAAGCTCCAACATTCCCCTTTTGGATGACATTTGGTAACCTTAGATCAAATCTTGAAGGCTGAATTAGAAAAACTTCTTGTGTGATACCGAATTGAATACCTTCTTGATGGTTCAGTTCCGAGACAGTCATTTTTATGGCGTGATCTGATACCTGATTGTGCCTGGTTAGGTACTACCTACGAATTGTTTTACTACAAAGCAGAATTTTGTATTGCGGTTTGAAGTGTAACTACAGAAGGGATGTAACATCTCATTCCCAAGGTTGGTGACGAATTGTTGCCATGGTGGCCATGAGCCTACCCACTACTTATTAATAATTCTACTCCTCGGCTCGAAACGAAGGAACTCCTCAACGGTCAACGGCATAGACACAAAATATATAAATATATGAATGGTAAATGAAAGGTAGAAGCAACTCACCGACGGAGGTGCGCAGCTCGCACTGCGCGCCCGCCGTGCCGGCGCGGCAGCGGCACGTGTAGTCCGAGCGCGAGCCCGCCTCGCGCACGCAGCGCCCCCCCCGCGCGCACGGGTTGGGCACGCACGGGTCCTGGGGGGCAGTGGGGTACACTTGTTATGGACCTCTCGTTGATTTATATGTATATCAGTGTGTTTATAGCAAGCAAAATTGATCGTTCATTCTGCATGCATGCCGTCTGTTACGTGTCTATACTCACGGGCTCGTGGGCTCCGTCCTCTTGCAGCGCGTGAGGTCGGGCGGGCATGGCGGGCTCGTCTCCGCCGCAACCGGCACGCGTGCGGGAGGTGCGCGCCGCGTTAACGAAGTCCACGCGTTTGTGGTTGATCCACGCCTCTTTCAGGCAGCCTGTTTACGAGAGATCATATACAGTTTACTAATAATTTTATTATAAAAATAAATTGTGAGTAGCAAATACTTTTGCCTTTAAACGATAATTAAACCTTCTTTGGAGATAATTTGTGCAAAATCAAAATATACTTTATTCGAGTAGGCTTTTACAAGGACTTTTGAATCGACATTTAACAAACTATTTAAAGTAAAGCTACCACGGGAAATGCAGATTCTACCGACAAGAACCGGCAAGAAACTCATTAGTTACTCTTTTTCAACATCTAAAAATACAGTCATGTTAGTTGAATACAATTATATATGTATGTTGAGTGCTAATATTAAAATACATTTTAGTAAGTAAGAAATGTTGTGCATACCTTTGAAACTGGTGATATTACGCAAGTGCCATTTGCTGAAAGCGTCCTTAGCGACGTCCTCCGGCACTCCGCCAACGAACATGGGCCTCTCGAGGCGGAGGAACTCATTACTGCCTGAAAATAAATAATAATACAAACATAATTTAGTTGAATAAACACTAATAAGAATTATGTACTTGAAATACGACTGGGAGGTCTTCAAGAAAAAATTATAACATTATGGATATAGGAATTATGAGCCGAGATCGCCCAGTGGTTAGAACGCGTTCATCTTAACCGGCAGACAAGCACTACTGAATTTTCATGTGCTTAATCTGTGTTTATAATTCATCTCGTGCTTCGCGGTGAAGGAAACCAGAATGTGTCCAATTTCAACGAAATTCTGACATATGTGAATCCACCACACCGCATTGGAACAGCGTCGTGAAATATGCTTCAAAACCTTCTTCTCAAAGGGAGATGAGGCCTTAGCCCAGCAGTGGGAAATTTACAGGCTGTACATGTGGGTCTAGTGAGTGACATACCTTCATTGATGATAGACCTCGCGGGTCCGTCGTCGACTCGCAATGTGAAATTCTTCTTAACCGCGATCAATTCAGCCTTATGGTAGTTACCGTCGGAGACCATTTCGAAACTAGAAAGAAAATCCCATTCAAAGATCCAGAAATATTTAAATTATTCCAGAGTTCAGTTAATACTTTAGCGCTTTGGTAAACTGGTATTACTGGTAGACATTATTGAGAACTCACATTCGCACAGGGAAACATACATTTGTGTATAGCAAGTTTTACGCTCAATGCGCCACACAGTGGGTCGAAATCGTGATTCGAGGGAGAACAAACTCGGATCCTAAGCAGAGCCGTCTCAAGCTATGCTGGATATTTACAACCATGTACTAATACTTTGCTTATGGCCAGGCCTTTAGTATAGTTTCAAATAAACGGTGCGGTAATTTTCGTAAATTCGTAGGAATCTGATTGGTTGTACAATCTTATGGCTATTTTATAGTATATCTATATTTCATGAAGAGCACGTCTTTCAATTTTTTATATCGACTATCGTCAATAGCCTTTTTTGGTATATATGTTAGTTATTTCTTACAAATATATCACTTTCGAAAATATACATAGCAGTCAACGTGAGCACAAACGTGTGAAGGAAATTGTTGGTCTTCGGGGCCCTCTCAGGATGGGGACCTGCGCACGTGCCCCATGTGCCCAGTGGTACCGACGGTAATAACCCAAAGTCCCTCAAATCACGGTTTCGACCCACTGTCCGACATCAACTGTAAGACTTAATGGACTAATTCCTGTAAACGTGTCTCTAACGCTGTCCTACTCAGCTATATTTCACATGAGACGTCATTAGTTATTCGACTTCCAAATTGATGAAGTGGGTGGTGTCTATCCCTGTACGAAGTATCACTTAGTCATGTTAGAATATGCAGCAGAAGCCAGATAGAGCAGTGGTTAGCCCACGTACATTTTAACCTATGATTGGTAGTATAAAACCCAAGCAGCACTGAGTTTTCATGTGTTCTCAATTAGCGTTTATAATTAATCTCGTGTTCGGTGAAGGAAAACATGGCAAGGGAATCTGCACGTTTCATATGTATCTACGAAACCACATTGAAGTAACGAGGTGGAATACGCTCGAAACCTTATCCTCAAAGGAATTCTTTAGCCCAGTAGTGGGAAAATAACAAGTTGTTACGGTTTATGTAAGGACATTATAGTGTACAAGAGTGCGCGCTAACACAGGTGCACTCTCTTTTCCCTCACTTGCGTAATCCGATAGGAGGCAAGGTTTCCGTCGAAGGACCAACGACTTTACGTGCTATCAGAGGCATATGCGTACACACACGTCTAACTTCCAGACTCCGGGTTGTTACCCAGATTTTTTCGACATAACCCAATAATTAATAGGTATGATCTGATGGTTTGAACCCAGAATCTCTTGATCTGTGGCTAGTTTAGCCACTAGACCAACGCAGCAGTCATTTAAAAGCGGTTTTTATAATTATAATTTGGTATTTACCTGTACATGGTCGATGTGGGATGGTTCCCAACGTCGTAGCTGATGCGGATCCTGCCGTTGAACAGCTCCACCGCGAGGTGCTCGCTGTCACCGAAGTACATCAGCACGCCGTGGAGCTGCTTAGTGCTGAACACTGGAGAAAGATTACAGCACTATTACTTTTCTTGAACACGTTTAGATACATGAATATCGTTGGGGAAACTGTTGAAAGGGGCTCTAATTGTGAGTACAGAAATGGTGGACTGTAAGCTAAAAATGGCGATCCATAATATTAGACCATCATGGATAGACAAGTAGAATACCATGTAGACTACTTTAAGGATCCAGAATCATGCGAAGATTATCTTAACATTATCTCAACTTTATTTAACGTATAACTCTCAAATAAACTTTTAACGCGTAACGTAAATGGTTAAAGAGACTTTGTTTTATTATGGAACCGGTTAACTCACCAAGTGTAACGTTGGCTTGAGGTATGGTCCGGAGCGGTTCCAGTTCCACCAATGAATCGTTGTAGTTGAAGGTAAGTGAGGTGAGGTACTCGCATAGACGACCTAGAATACACGAAGAGTTTATAGCAGATCAAAATAAAAAATCAAAACCAACCAATCAAATTACAAGCATTAAGTTAAGCTACCACGGTTCGAGAATTTAGATTCCACTAAGAAGAACCGGCAAGTAGTTACTCATTTTCAACATTTAAAAATAAGCGAAGCTATTAGCAAATCGCATGAAATATTTAAATTTAAAGTTCTTTTATATAAGAGTTTTATATGAAAGTCGAAAAGATCGTGTAACTTACCGGAGTACCCGGGCGCGCACTTGCACAGGTAGTCTGCGGGCGGCGCCAGCAGCGGGCGCTCCATCATGATGTCGTCCTGGAAATCAGGTACTGATATTTAATTACACAACCGTTGGTGAGGGCGGTGGGGGGACCATTGGGTACTACTACTGTACCTTTGCTATTTATGATATCTTAAGGTAAAGGAGGACATTACTAAATGTGTGTGTGTGTGTGTGTGTGTGTGTGTGTGTGTGTGTGTGTGTGTGTGTGTGTGTGTGTACGCACGTGCAGGGCGAGCGCGGGCAGGTAGCACACGCCGTGCACGCAGTCGTGGTGCGCGCAGGGCGACGTGCCGAGCGCGGCGTGCGGCGCGGCCTCGCAGTAGCGGCCCGCGTACCCCGCCGCGCACGCGCAGCGGTACTCGTCCAGCCCGTCCACGCACGTCGCTCCGTTCTGTCGACAAATTATATATTACACCACTGTGTAAAGCAGTTACCGTTGCGAGCTCGATTTAAAAAATACTTCGTTTAACAAAATGTAACGTTGCTACTGGGGTCTAGTGGAATAATTCTCAGCAAGAGCCCAGTCTAGAAGTTGGAAGTGTGTACAGTCCCGTGCCTCGTTAAACGCATAAGGCCATTGGTCCTGCGGCTGAGGGGATAGATAATGCATCTGTGTGCACACACACTAGGGCACTATAATATGTCCTGCGTAGTTGGCTGGTATCCCTTGACATTAGCTATCGTTGCTGAAATCGGTCACGACATCATCATCATTATACCGAGATTTACCATTAAAAACCATCAGGCTTCAGGTCGTGATACATGGGACTTTACTTAGTAGTAGAGCTTTGTGCAAGCCCGTCTGGGTAGGTACCACCTTCTCATCAGATATTCTACCGTTAAACAGTAATACTTAGTATTATTTTCATCCAGTTTAAAGGTTTTAGCCACAGACACAAGGGACGTAACATCCCCGTTCCCTTAGTTTTAAGGTTGATGGTGCATTGGTGCTTTAAAGAATGGTTCTTTCTTTTGCACCGACAGTGTTTATAGGCGGCGGTGGCCCCTATGATGGTATAGGTCACACATACATACACGTACATCACAACCGATGATTGCGGGTTCAAACCAAGGCAAGTACCACTGAATTTTCATGTGCTTAATTTGTGTTTATAATTTATCTCGAACTCAGCGGAGAAGGAAAACATCGTGAGGAACTACATGTTTCTAATTGCAACGAAATTCTGAATAAAACCGCCAACCTGCATTGGAGTGGCGTGGTGAAATATGCTCCTAACCTTCCTCAAACCACCTCAAAGGGAGAGGGGAACTTAGCTCAGCGGTGGTAAAATTACAGGCTATACAGGTTACTGTTGCACAATAATATTAACTGCGCAACTCGCTAGTTTCCATTAAAAATGGCTGCTAAAATCCAATTTTTACTTCCACTAGAAAAACTTACTTGGCACATGTGATTGAGGCAATCATCAGCGTTGATCGTGCAGTTCTGTCCCGAGTACCCTTTGGGACAGGTGCAGGAGAAGTGGCTGGTGTGGTCCACGCAGATGGCGCCATTCGCGCACGGATTGAATTCTGGTGTGCAGAACGGTATCTTCTTCTCGCAAAATTCACCTAAAATGTATTTTAATATTCTTGCAAATAATGCCAATTGAACGAGAATGGAAATGAATGAACGTAAACAAAAACAATCTTATATATTAAAAGCGTAAGCCGATTTTTGTCGTGATTATGGGACGATAGCTGCACCTAGAGTATTATGGTCTCATTCTGAAGAGCACCAGTCGTAGATGTGCAGAAAATTGAAGGGGATTTTTGATTGCTATTTACTAAATAATTACAATTCCAATTTTAACTGAACTGATGTTTACTATTTTACATTAAATATAGCATTTAAATGAGGTTTCATAATTTTGGCGCCAAAGATGAATGACTTGCAGATTACAATGAAATTAAATCAAAACAAAACCTGTCATAGTTTGTGAAATTCGCCAGAAAAACTTTTGAACCAACTCGCGTTTATTCAAGAGGTTTTTTTTAATTTCGCGGGTGAATTACTAGTATATGTAAAAGCGAAATACCACTCACTGGTGAATCACGAAATCTCTGAAGCTATAACACCTACAAATTTGGTAGGTAGGTTCCTTACAGGGTGTGGACATACGCTAAGAATGGATTTTACAGAACTCAGATTTACAAAATGGGGGATGGAACTTTGTGTTTTATAAATATCGCGCAGGTAAAGCTTCAGGATTAGCTAGTCTTAATGTTCATGAATCTGGAACGTCATATTAATTTTGTGTATCATTCCAAACGATTTTATACTTTTTATAGAAGAACGACTGAACGAACGAATGATACGAACCCATAAAGCCAGGGGCACACTTGCAAGTGTAGCCTTCGAGGTGGTCGACACACGTGGCGTTGTTCTGACAGCGGTGCGCGAGGCAGTCGTCGATGTTCACCTCGCAGCGCACGCCGGTGTAGCCAGCGTGACAGGAGCAGCTGCCAGAGCGAAATTATTGTTGAAAATCACAACTACAAAATTAAGGCTGACAAATAAAACCTTTTGGGAACGAAGTTCTTTTACGTTGCTTACGGTAGTGAGAGCTGGCAGAAACGTCACGTAACTATTTTTTTTGTTATTGTTTCATACCAACGTAAACTAGACGTTAGTCGATCGGGGCACTCACTGGAAGCGGCCCTCCTCCAGCAGCTGGCAGGCGCCGTGCGCGCAGGGCGAGCCGTAGCACGCGTCGATCTGGTGCTGGCACGTGTCGCCGTGGAAGCCGCGCGCGCACGCGCACGTGTAGCCGCCGCCCGCACTCGCCGCGCACGCGCCGCCGTGCAGGCACGGGTTGCGGTAGCAGCGGTCGCACTTCGCGATCACGTCCGCCGGCGGCTCGTCTGCGCGGCGGTGGACTCTCCATTAGCGAGCACGAAATAGCTCCGATCGACCGGACGATCCGAATTGAACAACAATTATTATAATTCAGGTGAATATATTTTTTTCTGTAAACCTGTTTCGCGTTAATTACCATTATATAAACACACTAAGTGTTTATATAAATACCTATATAGTAGCTTCAAATACCAAAAATCAAACATGTGTTGTAACACACATACAAATATACCAAACAGATATTTTACTAAATAATAAAAATTACGTGTATTCGTTCACTCATCCATTCAGTATAAAAGATAATGTGTAATTTAATATTGTCATTAATTCACAATGAAATCACCCGTACCTTTACAAACGAACGCACTGGAACTGGTACTCAGCACCAACTTATCCCTCATCGGAGGGGGATCAGCGCAGCGAGCGATACCGGCCTCCACGTACTCACCAGCCACCTTCACCCATTCACTCAACCAGCGGGCTGAGCAGTCACAGTACAGAGGGTTCGAACCAAGTGCGCTGGAAAAAATTAGTAACAATAATGATGATGAGGTTTTTCTGACCTATTTTGGCAAAAGCGGCCGATCTGAAGAGACCAGCCAACAACACAGGACCCATTATAGTGCATCAGTGTGTGCGTAAACAGGTGCAATCTTTTAGGGTCGACACAAAAGCCATCGGCCACAGCCACAATACGCCGCCATCGGCATATTACTCTCAAAATCTGATGAGGCACACTGACACGCCCTGTAACCCTAAGAGCGTCAGACTCAGACCAACAACTTTACGTGCTGTCTCTGGCACGTGAGAACACACCATCAAATTTGAAGACTCTAGACCGTTACTGAGAATTTTCCAATACAAAAAATCAAAAAAAAACCTGTGGGTTTAAAGCCAGGGTCTTTAGATCTGCGGCCTTATATGTAGATTCCTTTATTCGATATAGAAGCATTAAACTTACTTATTGAAAGTCAAATCAAACACCACCACCGGTTCGGAAAAGAAAATACCCTGAACTGAGAAACGGCGAATGAAAGTCAACCATACCATGTTGATTGAATGAATGAAAAATTATAGGAGAATGTCGAATGATATGTAAGGAAGTCATTCTCATAGTCTTTAAATACGCTTTCAGATTAAAGAATAAGTTATAACTTACACGTGGGATATGGACTCCAAGTCTCTGAAGACCCCATCCGCCAGCATGGAGATATTGTTACCGTGAAGGGACAGAACGCGAAGCTGTGTCAGCCCTTTCAAAGCGTCGCGCTGAAATATTTACATTATTAAATACCTTGCCTTAAATAAATATAAATAATAAATAATGAACAACATCACATACATCACTCTGATCCCAAGTAAGTAGCTAAAGCACTTGTGTTATGGAAAGTCAGAAGTAACGACGGTACCACAAACACTCAGACCCAAGACAATATAGAAAACTAATGAACTTATTCTACATCGACTCGGCCGAGAATCAAACCCGGGACCTCAGAGTGGCGTACCCATAAAAACCGGTGTACACACTACTCAACCACGGAGGTCGTCAGGTACCTTGCCATAATAATAAATAAGTTTATTAAGATGCCCGTCCAGACCAAATTCATGAAATGATATCCCAATTCTAGTCTTAAAGTTGAAATTATCAACTCCACTAACAAATTGCCGGTTTATCGCCGTTCAGCCGTTTGCCTATTCCATAAACGCAACAAAATAAAATCGGGAACGTATAAAAAAATATATGCATGTATAAAAAAACCTTAAATATTCCTTTGAGATGCTTTTCCTTTTCTGCAAATGCCCCACTCCGAGACTTTTACCAAGAAAAGAGATCATTTACGCACTACTTTTGAAGTTATAACTTCTCATGGCAGGGTAAACCGCTTCGTTACGTAACGCGTTAGGGCGCCAGTCTGTCTGGCTTCCCTTCCCTTTCTCTTAATCTTACTAATAAAGTACATACACATAATTCTAACGTACATATTCATGAATTGTAACTAAGAATAAAATATATCAATATCAATAAAAGGTTTTACTAATAAATAACCTTTCCTTGCGTTGTCATATAATTTAAGTAATAACCGAAGCTTTTATCAAGTTAAATAATTTCAATATTAAATAGTTTAAGTTAGATTAGTTTAAGTTATCACTCCTGCCACCTGAGACGCACAATAAGCTATTTGACTGGTTTTAAGAATCCATTTTATATTATTAAGTAGAGGTTAAGGAACCCAGTAAAAGTTGTGTTTTTTTAATTCTAGTGCATATTTGCTGAAAAATATCAAATTAAAAATTCTATATTTAAATGGCGCGCGAAAACGCTACTTTGACAATACGGCGCTGCAATGGGGTCGGTGATGTCACTTGCCTGTATTGTAATCTGTGGCACATATAATCCACATACAGTAGGCAAAAGAGGTTAACAAGCATGTGACGTCATCATAAAACCGACCAATCGTGAGCGTTATCTGTCATGTGACAAACGTTTAAAAAATGCATTTTTATTTATGGATTTTTGAATAAATTAATCATTATTTTCAACTTTCGTTAGTAAATAACCATTTTTAAACTCATAATATACACTGATTACAATAATTGACACTTTATTTTTCGCATTGTCAAATTCTACCGTTTTCAGAAAATAACATCCAATAATTTTGGCAAATTACCTGGACACATCTGAGCCGGTTGTAGCTGACTATGAGAGTGGATAGCTTGGTGAGACCCTCAAAAGTGTTGTTGGAGAGGACACTGATCTTGTTGTTCGAAAGGTCCAGCCGAGTCAGCTGAGTGAGGTGACGGATTTGCTCAGACGATATGCTCGTTATTTCGTTGGATTCCAAGTACCTGGAAGTTGTATTATTAATAAGATCCCTTAATAAGAATCTTATCCCCACTTGATAGTGAGTCACCGCCATAAAAACTGGTATTCAAAGAAATGTTAACCACCAACTTTGGGAATTAAGATGTTATAGCACATGTATCTGCAGTTTGTGTCTCACTCACCCTTCAAAACGGAACAGAACAATACCAAGTGGTGCCGTTTGGCGGTAAAATATTGAATTAGTGGGTGGTATGTACCCAAAGGGCTTACGTAGATGCAAAATTGTGGTCAGCATTTCTGGACGTCACTTGTGTTAAGGGGGTAAGCAAAGGGTAGATTGGAGCGGCACTCACAGCTCGGTGGTGTGCGGCGGCAGGCGCGGCGGCAGCGCGGCGAGGCGCGCGCGCGCGCAGCGCACCACCGTGCCCGCGCACGCGCAGCCCGCCGGGCAGTACTCCGCCGGCAGGCAGCCCGAGTCCTCCGCTGCGGGTACGTTATATTGAATGAGGCTCCGTTCATTGTATGCCCACTGTAGGGACGGAGCGGAGCGGGGAACGAGGCTCTAGCCCAGCAGTCTTACCTCTAATGTTACTTTAATTCTAATAGAAATTGTCTGCTAGCTCGTTTATGAAAGTGAAGTTTAGTTCTTGATCGTAATTGTTGACTCACGAGTGCACTTGAAGTCCGCCAGCTCCAGATGTTGCAGCTCAGCGCCGCGCAGGGGCGGGGGGTGCGCGCACGTGGCTCCGGTGGCGAGGCGGCGCGCACGTAACCACCCGCTCACCCACGAGATGTGACACGTGCAGTGTAATGGGTTGCCGCTCAACGACCTGCACGAGGGGTTATTAATGAGTTAATTATTTGAAAACCTTAAATAAATATTAATTATATAATTACCCTTACAATTTACAATAAGGGGATTTTATTGAATTTTATGTTTGTGTATTTTTTATGAGGTAGAGGGGGTCTCAAATATTATAATAGCCTATATAGGTTGGCGGTTGGTAGTTAAGTGGACAATTAAGCCACCTGATGGTAAGTGTTATCCATTCCTTGCATCGTCAGCGTCTCCCACCTTGCCAAAAGCCTGATCTTCGAACAGGAATACAATAATTCTAAGTATTCCTGTTTGATGGTAGAGTATCTGATGCGTGGATGGGACCTATCCAGACGAGCCACCAAGCTTGGGCTATCGGCTAAGTTAGCGTTATAAAAAAAATATGTTGCAACATTTTCTAGTTTGATCCGAATCCGTCTAGCTGTTTTTGCGTGACTCATTATCATAATCAAAAGTCAAAATCAAAATATACTTTATTTAAGTAGGTTTTTACGAGCACTTTTGAATCGTCATTTAACAAACTATGTTAAGTGAAGCTACAACACGTTCCGAGTGCAGATTCTACCGAGAAGAACCGGCATAGTTGCTATTTTTCAACATTTATTAATACAAAGTCATGTTAGTTAAGTACATTTTTTTGGAATATATTTTTTATAAATGATTTGAATGTATGAAACGGCAGAGTTAAAAATATCTGCGGAATTTTATTATAGAATAAATTTTTTTGTGAATCCTAGGATCGAGTTTAGTATTATAATATTATTAATCACACTGTCAAGCTTAAGCTGGTAAAGCAAGTTGGTACTCACAGAGTCGATAATGAGTTGAGATGATCAAAGGACCCCGGCGTTATGCACGTGATTTTGTTATCTGTGAGGGATCTGTGGAAAAAAATGTATAATTAAAGGATACCACAAGCATTAAGGCAGATAAACTATTTATAAATATAAAAGGATGCATCGATACCACAATGGTCGACACCACCTAGCGTTGTATAATAAATATTGGACAACATCACATACATCACTCTGATCCCAATGTAAGTAGCTAAAGCACTTGTGTTATGGAAAATCAGAAGTAACGACGGTACCACAAACACCCAGACCCAAGACAACATAGAAAACTAATGAACTTTTTCTACATTGACTCGGCCGGGAATTGAACCCGGGACCTCGGAGTGGCGTACCCATGAAATGGCGTGCATTTTAACAGATGATGACGGGAATAAAGTCCAAGCAGTTCTGAATTTTCATGTGCTTAATTTGTGTTTATAATTCATCTCATGCTCGGCGGTGAAGGAAAACATCGTGAGGAAAAGTACATGTGTCTAATTTCAACGAAATTCTGCCACATGTGTATTCCACCAACCCCAATCGAGCAGCGTGGTGGAATATGCTCCAAACCTTCTCCTCAAAGGGAGAGGAGGCCTTAGCCCAGCAGTGGGAAATTAACAGTTGAAAGTAGCTCTGTCTGTCTGTTGCTCATTTACGGCCAAAACACTAAACCGAATTTGATGAAATTCCCTAGGAAGCACATAAGCTACTTTTATGCCTAACGACTGATTCCTGAAACCAAATCAAATCAAATCAAAATATACTTTTTTCAAGTAGGCTTTTACAAGCACTTTTGAATCGTCATTTAACAAACTATTTAAAGTAAAGATACCACCGGTTCGGAATGTAGATACTACCGACAAGAACCGGCAAGAAACGTAAGCGAAGCTTCGGGCGACAACTTTGAATATAATTATTTAAAACAATGCAAAGACTAAAATTCCGTTGAAAGGCTAACTAGCTTCCATCTCCGATTTTGCATGCAAAAAATTGCTAGATAAGGTGATTTTCAATTAGGTCGACTAATTGGCAAAATAACTTTAGATTCTATAATATTCGCTAGGTAAATAAGTTTTGAACTCACAGAACGCTGAGACTGTGCAATCCGAAGAACATTTTGTCTGTAACCGTATGGAGCAGGTTTCCATCGAGCAACAGTTCCTGTATCGACGCGGCGCCGTCGAAGGCGTTGTCTTCTACAACTGTTATACCTGGAAAAGAAAATACGTTTACTGTACAGTACATATATAACATAAGCAGCCTGTAAATTTCCCACTGCTGGGCTAAGGCCTCCTCTCCCTCTGAGGAGAAGGTTTGGAGCATATAAGACGCTGTTCCAATGCGAGTTGGTGCAATACACATATGGCAGAATTTCGTTGAAATTAGACACCTGCTTTCCTCACGATGTTTGCCTTCACCGCCGAGTGCGAGATGAACTATAAACACAAATTAAGCATATGAAAATTCAGTGGTGCTGCCTGGGTTTGAACCCGAAATCGTCGGTTAAGATGCACCACCACATGCGTTCTAACCACTGGGCCATCTCGGCTCTTACTGTACAGTACACATTGTAAAATACTCTGTTATACTAACTACTTACTTACTTGATGGAACAGCACTCAGTATTTTCGTGTTCCGGTTTGAAGGGTAACTGAGTTATTGTAGTTACAAATACAAGGGATATAACATTTTAGTTCCCAAGGTTAGGCGCATTGGCGATATAAGTAATGTTTAATATATCTTGCAGTGACCAGTCTATGCGCGGTGACCACTTACCTTCAGGTGGCCCATTTGCTCGTCCACTCACCTATATCATAAAAAAGCGTCATGTCAAGAGATATGACATTAAAATACGCATACAAACATGGATGCTGAGCAATACGTATACATATATAGTTGGTGTAAAATGAACATATCCTTACCATTATTACGGAAGTCCAACTTCGTGAGGTCAGGCAGCCTTCCGAAGAGTCCATCCGACTTGATCTGACCCAAGTTATTATCCGGCATGATGCTGGAACGTCAGTATTGTTTATTATTAAAAATTTGTATACCCTTTATGCCTAAAATCTGGAAGCTACTAAATTGCTCTTATTATAGATCAAATCGTGTCATATTGATGAAATTTAGAATTGGTCCTTCGAGCCGGATATACGAATACTCGTATCAGCTACTCACAGAGCGTGCGTGGTGAGCGGCAGGTCGCGCGGCAGGTCGGCGAGTGCGGCGCGCGCGCACGCCACGCGCACCCCGCGGCCCTGCGCCGCGCGCGAGCACGCGCACACCTCCGGGCACGGCGGCTCGTCCCCGCAGCTCTCCGCGGTCTCCTCGCCCGCTTGACAGGCATGTGTATATTCATTTAAAATAACTGTGCAGGGGTCGAAGACTTACATAAAATATATATGAGTGTCATTCTTGACAGAAAAGCTCAATTTATATACCCGGGAACATCAGAATCTGTAGCCGTATAATCTCACTACTAAGCCGTCGAGGATGTTTACTTTGATAGTTTTAACTTACAAGCCTCCAAACTGTATCTCTACCTTAATTTACTAAATTGATCGAAATTTTGTATATTGATTTAGCAGTTTTTCAAATAGGGATTACAAAAAAGCGTCTCTTTATTGCTTAATATAGATTTTAGGGGTTAAAATTCTTACGTTTGCATTTAAAGTTTTCTTCGCGGAGAGCATCAATGCGCTTCCTGTTCATACGTTTCGGTGTATCGCACTTGGCTCCTGACGTTTCGATCGGATTTTTGCGCAAGTACGCGGCAAGCCATCGCAGAGAGCAGTCGCAGGCGAAGGGGTTCCGACCCAAATGACTGTGGGATAGAGTTGAAATTAATTTAAATGATAACCTGAATTACCAAAGAAACTTCGTAAATAGACATAAACACTTATAATAACTAGTTTTTATATTCAACATTTCGTGTCTATGTTGCTGACCGAAGAGGAGTTCCTTCACCTGGAGCCATCTAGTATTGGCTCCATAAAATCAGTCTAAGTATAAAAAATAACCGTCATGTAAAAGTTCTTATTCAGCTTGCAAGTGTTGCCCTAAACAAATTGACAACAATTTCCAGTTAAATAAAAGCTTGTAAAAATTGTATATGAATTTTAATTATTTTTTTATCATTATATTTTATAATTTCTCAACTCATGCAATAAACAGAGAATTTATTACAGACTCCTAGCTGTCACATCAAGGTACAAGAATGTATTAAGATGGCCAGTATTTATTCATGATACTCACAGCGTCTGAATGCCGGATAGCGAATCAAAAGTCCCGTTCGGTATCGACCTTATATTGTTGTCGTATAAAGATCTGTAAATAATAACAGAAGATGTTTAGTTGTGCCAAAAGTATCTGCACCTCCTCTATTGAATAAACGCAATTGGGTATGGTCTTGAAATTACTCCAAGAAGATAGATTAGATACAAAACGTCTTGACCGAAGTTAACCGAAATTCTATCAGGTCCCAATGAGAGTCACGCGTTTATTGTCAGTTCATCGCTCAGTTATGCAATGTTAGGCGAGCACCCGTTTGTTTACGAAACAGGATCAGAGCATGTGTGTATAACTTCGAAAGGTTCTTAGCATGGTCATTCTAGAAAATTCTAGACAGGATCATCGTTTCAGCATTAACACCGCCTTTGTATGTCTTCCTAAGCCTTATTATAATTGTCTTTTTTTTTAATGTGGTGTGCAATAAAATGTGTTTGTGAAAGATATTCGTCGAAAAATCTTTTGTTTCGCAAAGTACGTGAAGTCATTGGTGTCTGATGTTTCTTCTGTCGTGGTTTGTCACATCTTTGAACTAAGGACAGTATAAGACTAAAATTAACATTATTAATTATTATTTAAAATGTCACTTACAGTAATTTCAGACTCTGTAGATCCCTGAAGGTATCTTTTCGAACGCAGCTGATTTCATTGGAGTTCAACAACCTGTAATAAAACAAAATATTGTAGATAATAAATGGCAGGTAACATGGTAAGAATTGCTTTATAAAAAGATACTTACAAAAGTTGCAATGAAGTTAAACCATGGAATATTCCCGAAGGTAAGTCCTTTATCTTGTTTCCATAAAGCACTCTGTAATAAATAATTTGAGTTTATTATTCGAATTTCGAATATTATTATTTTTTTATATTATAAATATTTTAATATTTATATTTCGAGTATTTACGTGGCAGAATATAATATATTAGCCTTATTACCTTGGATTCCGCACAAATATATTTTTTAAAGTTGCAATACTTACAGAGACGTCAAATGTGTCAAGCCGTTGAACGCGTCAGCGGCTAGTTTGACAATTTTGTTGTTTGACAGATCGATTCGCGCCACTCGCTTGACAGACGAGAAAGCCCCCGCTCCCACTTCCGTGATCTCGTTCTGTTCTAGGCGACTAGAGTAATAAAAACAAATTATATAATACTCCTAGGGCATAATAACCTGTGTTAGGAGACTCCGCTCATCTAAAACATTTTACCGCCAATCACACAGATTATAAAATAAAAGGCTAAAACGTCAAAAGTGCTGTCACTTTAATTATTAATTCTTTTTGATTATTTGTATGTTTAGATGGATGTCAAAGCTGAAAAAGAGTCGCGGCAAATCTCAAGGGAGACCAGTCAATTACGCAGGACATATAGTGCACAAGTGTGTGCGGACAGCCCTACCACCAAGTAATACACTTCCCGATCGATATTATTGTTCGATCTGTTTACGAGAGGAAATTTTGGAAGTGTTTGTGTTTACGGATAAGATTGGTATTTTACGTCCTGCATAGTTGACTAGACTTCCTAAGATTACAATCATGATCACTATTACCTATTGACAGAGATACACAAACCGAGATGCTCCAGAGGTTAGAACTTGCTATTCTTAATTGATTATTGCAGGTTCATACCCAGACAAGCCACTGAGCTTCATGTCATTTGTGTAATAATTTATATCGTGTTCGACGGTGAAGGAAGACATCATGAGGAAACGTAACGGTACACCATCAACCTGCATTGGAGCAGTAGAATAGCCAGATGGAGTAGGCTCTAAATCGTCTCCTTGAGCGGGGGGGTCTACTTAGATACTTTAATCTCAAAGTGGAAGATGTGGTGCTCACATTTCGGTAGCCCTGTGAGGTATGGTAGACGGCAGTTCTGTGAGCAGTTTCTCCCGGCAGTCGACGGTACCGTCGGGGGAACAGCGGCAAGGTGGAGGGCAGCGTGGTTCCGCGGAACATTCTGCTATTATTGATGTGGTCGGACCTGGGAAAGAAAAAAGACTGTAGTACTGGCACACTTACCTTTCAAACCAGAAGAAAACTAAGGTTGACAGCAGAATACACCTTGCCTAAAAGGTTAATTTCAAGTAGATTATGATTAATAGAAAAACTTGCACTTAAATAAATGGCATTAAGGCAAGGGTTGACGATTTGTGTGCTATAGGTTTAGTTTTATAAATTTCACAGGTTTTTATCCCCCATTTTACCCCCTTAAGTAACCTTAGTCCTTCTTCTGTATAATAAATTTTTCAAGGGATCTCTTGAATAATAATATAAAAAAATCGCGAATCGATACGGTGAGTTTCGTTTGTTAAACACGGGATCGAGTTTCGAGTCCAAATAAAACAAATAGTAGGGGTGAAAGTGACAGTGGTAGTGGTAGCCAGTGTTTACGCAGCAAACGTACGAGAAAGGAGGTAGTCCGATATGGACACTTCTAATGCCGTCAACATCTACCCGCAAACGTCAGTCTCGTGAACAAGACATTCGTAGATAATGTCGAAATATCGAGCTCCACCAAATAAAAATAAAAAACATGGTAAATATCCCGTTTTAAATACTGTTAGTAATAAAAATAACCATGTTAATTTAAAATCTTATATAGATGATATTTGTTAAGGCACGCCGATAGTTTTATCTGGAGGGTGGGGGGTTCTTGTGAGTGAACAGATCTATAATCGTTTTTAAGCTAAAAATATAAGTTAATACGAAATAAAAATAATACCGTTACAAGTAAGTTCGTGTGCTTCCAATTCCGTGAGTAATGCGCCTCTGAGGGTAGCTGGTGCCTGACATCTGGAATTATAGTTAAACAATTATTATGTATCTGATATGAAATTGAAATTTGTATTTTTTATTATATCGGTAGTCGGACCTTATCATAGCCAAAGGTGTTGTAAATAATATTAATAGCTATTTGGGAACTAAGATGTTACGTCCCTTGTGCCTGTAGTTACGTTATGAGACGTCAGACGCTAAAGAACACTCCGTACTAGACATATCCTTGTAGATAGACATACTCGTACTATAGCAACTATCATCATCCTCCTGCCCCTATCCCAATTTTACTTGGGGTCGGCGCAGCATGTCTTCTTCCATACTTCTCAGTCAGACGTCATCTCAAAAGTAACATTCTTTCTAACCATATCGTCTTCCACACAATCAATCCATCGTTTCTTGAGTCGTCGCCTACCTCTATATCCATCCACATCCATTCTCAAAACCTTTCTCACAACATGGTCCTCATTCCTCCGCATAACATGCCCATACCATGACAGCCGGTTTCCAGATAGCTTCTCGGTTACCGGTGCCACTTTCGAACTTCCTCTTATGTACTCATTCCTTACTCTATCCATTCGCGTAACACCACAAATTCCTCTCAGCATTCTCGTCTCCGCCACATGCAATTGTCTTTCAGTCATCCCTTTTATAGCAACCAAGATATACGGAAATCTTACACTTGGTCAAGCTTTGCTGTCAATCGTCAAAAGTCTGGAGTGTAACAGTCAGAAACTTTAACTTGTCATACAATTGCCCTTACCTGGCTCCAACCCCAAGTATACCAGCTGCGCGAACTGACGCAGACAGGCGAGCGACTCGACAGTCGCACACGATAGGATTGTCTGTGAGTCGCAACGTGTGCAGACGAGCGACTGACGCAGCTTCCAATGATAGGTAGGTTAGGTTATTGTTGTTCAGGGTCCTGAAATCAAATTTTCGTTATATACTTGTTACTTTTGGTCATCTTGAAAAATAGGAAATTGAAGACATTGGTACTAAAAAGTAAAAGTAGCGTGTAAATGTTCAACTTTTGGACTAAGTCCTCCCCTTCCTTTCAAAGAGGAGATTGTGGGAATTACTCAACGCTCTTAGCGTGGCAGGTTCTCATCCTCCGGGCAGGTTTTCTCACGATGTTTTCCATCGCGAGCAGGAAACGAATTATGAATACAAATTAAGCACATCAATTCACTGGTGCTTGCTCCGGCTTTGAACTCAGAATTATCGTTTAAAAGTCACGTCTTGTATCCGCTACACAATTAAGGCTCTTCTAGAGTACTAATGGAGTCATGATATTACAGGACAAACATACGAAAAAAAAGTCTTTTTTCGCACTAGAAACCTTCTTGGGTATATGCAGAACTACTCATCAAAGTTTCATCACAATCGGATGAATCGTTTAGGAACCCCTAGATGATGAACTTCCAGACATTAATTTTACATATATTAATATCCGATTATTCTGATTGCCAAGTATATACATATATACCTTCCATTAGTCATTAAAGTAGTTGCTAGTAAATCTATCCGGACTCCGAAGGACCAAAAAAGTTCTTAACAATAATACACCATTATCTGAGTTACTAAGAGTCATTATGGATTACTCACAGCACTTCCAAGCTCTTCAAGTGTTCCAATGCCTTTTCGTCTATGCATTTCAGCTGATTGCCGTCCAGGTGGAGACTCTTCAAAGCGGTCAGTCCTCGGAACGTGCGCTTACTGATCGCTGTCAACTCGTTACGACTAAGATCCCTGTGAAATTACACCATCAATAAACATACGGACAGTTTTATATTTTTAGAAGCTATTTTAATAATACGCCTACAATTTGAAAACGAATTTGTTTTTGTTAGGGCTTATAGAATTTAGATTACATTAACAGCTTGTAAATTTCCTACTGCTGAGCTAAGGCCTTCTCTCCGTTTGAGGAGAAGGTTTTGGAGCATATTCCACCATACTGCTCCAATACAACTTGTGTTGTGTCAGAATTTCGTTTCAGAAATTAGACACATGCAGGTTTCCTCACGATGTTTTCCTTCACCGCCGAGCACGAGATGATTATAAACACAAATTAAGCATATGAAAATTCAGTGGTGCTTGCCTGAGTTGGAACCCGAAATCATCGGTTAAAATGGACGCGTTCTAACCACTGGGCCATCTCGGCTCTTTACAAACAACAACTCAATTTACCTTTAAATCTAAACAGACAGTAGTGTAATGGTTTACGAGCACATCAGGGGTCCAAAAACATAGGGTACCTAACATCTGCGTCGTCCTCACCCCCACGCGGGTGCAATTTGCAAAAACTATTTATCATATAGATAATATTTAGAATAGAGTGTATAAGGGAGGTAATATCAGTGCTGTTTACAGTAGGAAAGAAAGGTGACAGATGGACGGTGACCAGCAGTGGGAAATTAATAGGCTGCAGTTGTTGTTTGTAAATGGAGTTTGTTGACACTCTCACGTCTTAAGTACTCAAGCGATTTCACGAGTTCAGATGGCAGCGTCCAGACACCTGCCAGTCATTGAACGTGGCTAGTCGGTCACACATAAAATTGTTAGTGCTTTAAAACGTTCTAAGTCCGGTTTAAAAACACTCTATTGTTCTAAAATTTAACAAACTATATTGAGTGAAGCTACCACCGGATCCGAATGTTGATTCTACCGAGAAGAACCGACAAGAAACTCAGTAGTTACTCTTTATCAACATATTAAAAATACAAAGTCATGTTACCTGAATACAATAGGCTATTTGACAATGCGAAAAATAAAGAGTCAATTATTGTAATCAGTATATATTATGAGATTAAAAATGGTTATTTATTAACGAAAGTTGAAAATAATAATCAATTTATTCAAAAATCCATAAATAAAAATGCATTTATTTTAAACGTTTTTCACGTGATACCAAAACGCTCCTGATTGGTCGGGTTTATGATGACGTCACATGCTTGTTAACCTCGTTTGCTTACTGTATGTGGATTATAATACAGATTACAATACAGGCAAGTTATTAGAGCTGTCTTTATAAACGCAATGTCATAAGAAAATATAATTATGAATTAGGTCTCACATAATGTCTATTGTAACTTACTCTGTAAATGCTTAATAATTGGGTCTTAAAGAATGTTCCTTAACTGTATAGTTTTTAAAGATTGACATCTCTTACTTGCTTCTGGAACGTTCTCGAATGTGTTAATATACGGATTAAAAATCTTTTCTCATCTCTTTGGTGTTTGCATTTCCAACATTAATCTATCAGGTTATGGGCCCAGAATGCCGAAATTAACACGGCTATATTAATATTTCACGTAAAATACGAAATTAGAAGAAAAATTAATTATACCTTCTACGTATCCATGCGGAAAAAATGGCTGGAAATAATTCACCAATGCAAAGCATCGAGAAACTCAAAGGTATTGAAAATTATTCGACATGGAAGTTTTGTATGAAGATGATACTAATCCATGAAGACCTCTGGGACACTATCGATGGTGAGCAAAAAGAAAAAACACGTAGCGATGTAGATATGAAAAAATCGCAGAAGGCACTAGCGAGAATATGTTTGTCGGTTCAAACGAGTGCATTTCCCCACGTCAGGAACGCAAAAGATGCACGTGAGGCGTGGAACAACCTGAGCAAAGCATATGAGGATAAAGGGCTGTGCCGAAGACTAGGTCTGTTGAGAACGTTATTCAGTACTAAACTGTCAGAGTATAATAGCATGGAAAGCTACATTGGCCGACTGCAGGAACTATCTCAACAATTGCATGATATCAATTCATCTCTGGATGATGAATTCTTGGCTGTCATCATGCTCAGCGGGTTACCAAGTAATTATGATCCACTCATTATGGCACTTGAAAATTCAAATTTAAAGTTGTCGAGCGACATGGTCAAAGGAAAATTATTACAAGAATATGACCGCAGGAATAATACTGATGGTACCATAGCATTTGCAACAACTAGAAAAGCACCAAAATGCTATAAATGCAAGAAGACTGGACATTTTATAAAGGATTGCCCGAGGAATTCTAATAAGAAGCCAGAAAAAGACAAGAAGTTTGATAAGGATAAACCATCAAAGGCTCTCTTAACGGCACTCTCAGTCAGTATCCAGCGTGGTGTTTGGTATGTGGACAGCGGTGCATCACACCATATGTGCAATAATCGAGAACTTTTTTGTGATTTTAGTGAAAAAAATACATCACAAGTGAGTGTTGCCAACGGTGATAGTTTATCAACAGCTGGACAAGGTAATGTTCATGTCAAATTGCAAGACTGTGCGAGAACCATTAGAGACGTTTACTTTGTGCCTAATCTTTCAGGAAACTTACTTTCTGTTAGTTGTTTAGTAAATAAAGGTTATACAGTAACATTTAGTAAACAGAAATGTATTGTATCTGATGAGGATGAAGTTTTGGCAACTGCCACTCTTAGAAATGGTATATATCAACTTGATACCATTGATCAGCCTTTGTGTGGGGGGGCAGGTAATAATAATTTTGTTTCTTATAGTACAGTTAACAATGAAGTACAGTCTAGTGAAATGACTGTAATGATTTCTTCATCTAGCTCAAAAGGTACAGTAGAAGAGGAGTCACAGGAAATATGGCATCGTCGACTTGGCCACTTGAACTCCAGAAGTATGGCACTGATGAATAAAGGTATGGTCACAGGTATTAAATATAATTCAAATGTTTTTAATCCCTGTGTAGCATGCATTGAAGGAAAGCAAACCCGTGCTCCCTTTCCTAAAAAATCATATACACGAGCCACACAGTTATTAGGATTAGTACATACAGATTTATGTGGACCAATGCCAACGCAGTCTATTGGTGGTGCAAAATATTTTCTGATATTTATAGACGATTTCAGTAGGAAAACATTTGTTTATTTTTTGCATAATAAAGATGAAGTTTTTGAACACTTTAAGAATTTTAAAGTTTCTGTGGAGAATGAAACTAACCACAAAATTAAAATTCTTCGCAGTGACAATGGTGGTGAATTTGTCAATTCTAAACTACAGGCTTATCTGAAAGCATGTGGTATCAAACATCACACAACGGTTCCATATTCTCCTCAACAAAACGGTGTGGCAGAAAGAGCGAACAGGACCATTGTTGAGAAAGTCAGATGTATGCTAAGGGATGCCGGCCTGGATAACAAATTCTGGGCGGAAGCTGTAAATACTGCCGTGTATCTCAAAAACCGGACACCAACTAAGGCTCTATTTGGACAAGTACCTGAAGAAAAATGGAAGAATAAAAAGGTAGATGTTAGTCATTTACGTATTTTTGGCTGTACTGCCTATGCTGTGACCCCGATTAGAAACAAACTGGATTCGAAATCCAAGCAGCATATTTTTGTTGGGTATTGTGAGGATACTAAAGGTTATCGACTATTAGACCCTGATAGATCATATAAGTGTGTCAAAGCTAGAGATGTCATTTTCTTGGAAAATAAATTTCAGAATAATAGATTGCATGATGATAATTTTGACTCTGAGTTAATTATATTTCCACAAAATGATGATTCGAAGAAACCTGTGAGTGTTTTGCATGATCCAGAATCCACCCTGGATGGTGACAGGTACTCACAGCAAGACGAACGGCCTGAGTCGAGCCAGTTTGAACCATCCACCGTAAGACCACAGTTTTCTGATGACCAACTAAAAACACGGTCGACCACAATTACAGTGAATGATACAGATAGTGAGATTGACACAACTATAGAATCAAACAGTTCTGCGGATCCTACATACGTTCCAGGAAGCTCAACACTGGATGAGATGACATCAAGTTCATCAGAATATGAAGATCTCGATGAGGCTGAAATGTCTGTCTTGTTAGTTAAAAAGTTGTGCAATGATGATGATGAACCAGAAACAGTTCAAGAAGCGTTGTCAGGAAACGAAGCAACTGAATGGACTAAAGCTATGTCAGATGAGTATAAATCGTTTAACTACAACAAATGTTGGACTTTAGTTGAGAAACCGAAGAACCAGAAACCAATTAAGTGCAAATGGGTTTTTAAAAAGAAGAGAGGCCTGAATGGTGAACTTCTGAAATACAAAGCACGGCTGGTAGCAAAAGGTTATTCACAGAAGTACGGAATCGACTATGAGGAAACTTTTTCGCCAGTGGTAAGACACTCAACTATTAGAACTCTACTTGCTATTGCTGCTGAATTCAACATGGACATCGATCATCTTGACGTTAAAACTGCATTTTTGAATGGAGATCTAAACGAAAATGTATTTATGGAACAACCAGATGGTTTCATAGAAAAAGGGAAGGAAGATTATGTGTATAAATTAAATAAAGCTATTTATGGTTTAAAACAAGCTTCCAAAATGTGGTACGAGAAGATAAATGAAGTATTGTTAGAGAAAATGCACTTCAAAAGGGTATCTTCAGAACCATGTGTATTTTACATGAAAACTAAAAGTGAATTGTTAATAATTGCACTTTATGTTGATGATATTTTATTGTTTTCTAACAATTCAAATTTAAAGGATAAAGTGAAACGTGAACTTATGAACACTTTTGAAATGAAGGATTTTGGACCTGCACACCATATCCTTGGGATGAGAGTAATTAAAAGTGAGAATAAAATTACACTCGATCAAGTCGGATACATAAAAAGGATATTGGAGAAGTTCAAAATGACAGATTGCAAACCATCTGCAACTCCATTACAAAAAGGGATCAAATTACCAAAATGTGATCATAAAAGTGAAAATTCTCATTACAGAAATTTGCTTGGCTGTCTGATGTACATCGCAGTGTGCACCCGACCAGATATCGCTCATGCGGTGAGTATGCTCAGTCAATTCAATGAGTGTCACACTGAAACTCACTGGAAAGCTTTGAAGCGTGTTCTTCGTTATCTTAAAGGTACGCTGAACTATAGGTTAGCTTTTCAGAAGAGTGGTTTGGATGTAATTGCTCATGTAGATGCTGATTGGGGTGGGAATGAACTTGATCGTAGATCTTTCACTGGTTTTATTTTTAAGCTAGGTAATTCATTGATTTCTTGGGAAAGTCGAAAGCAAAAGACTGTTGCTCTCTCCAGCACAGAGGCTGAATACATGGCAATCTCTGATAGTTGTAAAGAAGCACTTTTTATAATAGGTTTTCTTCAAGAATTGTTGAATATTAAATGTAAAGTTACTTTATATAATGATAACCAATCTGCACAAAAATTAACTGCTAATTGTATGTATCATAGTAGAACTAAACACATTGATGTAAGGCATCATTTTATTAGAGAAAACATTAAGAAAAATATTATTAATGTTAAGTATTTGCCAACAGATTTAATGATTGCTGATTTGTTGACAAAACCTCTGACAAAAGAGAAACATGATCAATTTGTGAAAGGTTTATGTTTACATAATTATGTTTAAGCTTTGTTTATATTTTTTGGTTGTGTTGAAATAAAATTGCATTATCTTAGTGATATTGTATTTAAGTTTTATAGACATCAATAAGTAAATATATGTTGATTATAATTCTGATAGATAACAACTTATAGTTAGTTATTATGACATCGGTTTAAGGGGTAGTATTAGAGCTGTCTTTATAAACGCAATGTCATAAGAAAATATAATTATGAATTAGGTCTCACATAATGTCTATTGTAACTTACTCTGTAAATGCTTAATAATTGGGTCTTAAAGAATGTTCCTTAACTGTATAGTTTTTAAAGATTGACATCTCTTACTTGCTTCTGGAACGTTCTCGAATGTGTTAATATACGGATTAAAAATCTTTTCTCATCTCTTTGGTGTTTGCATTTCCAACATTAATCTATCACAAGTGACGTCACCGACCCCATTGCAGCGCCATATTGTCAAAGTAGCGTTTTCGCGCGCTATTTAAATATGGAATTTTTAATTTGATATTTTTCAGCAAATATGTACTAGAATTATAAAAAACTACTTTTACTGGGTTCGTTAACCTCTACTAAATAATATAAAATGGATTTTAAAAATCAGTCAAATAGCCTATTACAAGTGTATATAATAAAACCTACCTGGAAATCAACAAGCATTAGCTCCACGCCTTTCTATCAATAATATAATCTTGTATTAATATGCTTTGTTTATTAATGTACTTCTTAAAAATTATCTGGAATTATGAATCGGCAATCTTATATGTAAGTTTAATAAGCGTCATATAGCTTGTAAGTTGTATATCTGACTGTAATATGTAACAAAGATCAACCATTGAACTATGTAGCGGCAACTTGGCACGCTATCGTATACCGCGTTAAAATTTAATGAGCCGTTTCCGACGTCGATCTGAAATGGATACGGTCATAATAATACTCAATAAAATATTCCTTTAATAACTTATGTACGGTTGCGTAATAATTAAGGCTTATTGAACGACGGACATTCAAAAATAATCTTGTCTTCTTTTGAAACTTCAAAAATCCAAATTTTATTGGAAGGCGTTTGTTGATACGAAGAATTCTCTGAAGATTTCAGCCACGTCTGCAATTCTCAAGCCGATATATATGTCTGTGTGAGACATAGTGCACAAGTTTTTGCACAAACACAAGTACGTTTTGTATTCTTTTCTTGACTTTTCGTTATGATTGACTAGTGTATACCGTGACGGCTACCGGCACATATTACAATAATAAGGAAAATATATTGATTTTATAAAGACGTGAGATGAAACAGTGGTTAGAACGCGTGTATTTAATCGATGATTGTGGGTTTAAACCCGAGCGAGCATCGCTGAATTTTCACGTGCTTGTCATCATGCTCGGTGATGGAAAATGTCGTAAGTTTGCATGTATCTAATTTCATTGAAATTCTTCCACGTGTTTATCCACCGACACGCATTGGAGCACCGTGGCGTGGAGAGGAGGCCTTAGTTAATCAGTGGGGCACTATGTAACTATTAAGGAAACTCAAATCCAAATACATATATTTAACACCAGATTTATTGATAGGTTTTTTTTAAATACAAATTAATTTTATAACCGCCCAATGAGAAATGAAAGATATTTTTCTTTTTGCTCAAACTGACCAATGAGGCAGTCTCGCTGTGATCAGCAAAGAGCACATCCATATTGCGCCTATCGTAAAAGGGTAGTCAAAATTGCAAGCTATCTGTATCGGCTGAATAATTTATCGTATTCTCGAATTGGGTGGCACACCGTAGCCCATGACTCCCGGGCGGGATTATAGTGTAGATTTATTTATTTCAATTGATCCGACGCCATAGTTTAGAGGGTTATGTCCGTATTTAATATAAATATTTGGTTTGAGTCGTCATTTTATTATGAAACTGATCTATGTTTCTGGTCGCCCGGTTCGCAGCAAACAATTTTTTGAAATAAAACTAGTTTTTAACGGATTTAATCGCGTATATAAATTATTTTATTTTAATTATTTTAACATCCCGACGTTTCGAGCACTTTGCAGTGTTCGTGGTCACGGGCAGACTAAGGTGACAACAATTTTTTGGTTGCACGTAATTCCAAATTCGGAATCGACTATATCTTCTAAAGCGTTCATTTGAATGGTTTATTATAAAAGGCAAGTTTAATCTATATTAAATGTTCAAGGTAACTAGCATAGTAATATGCTAATAAGGATTAATAATTAATTCTTGAAAATGGCTTAATAATATTTAATATTGTTGTAATATTATCTTCAGTAATGTGACGCTTAGCACAAATAAATTTCTTGCTTATTAAATGGAAATACATGATTAACTTTTTACAAAGCTTTGGCGAAGAACGTCTCAAGTAAGTACCTAAGGGTACTCCTATCTTAGGTACACAAACAGACACTAGATAGTAGCTCTGAAGCCCTAAGGCTACGCAATGATCCCTCAGGGAGAAATAGGTTAAGACGAGCCTCATTACGGAAGGGTCCTATTCACAGGGTGGGGTAAGGCGAAAGGTGTCAATAAAAAGATCGCTTGATATTTTGAATATATCAAAACTACCGAATGAGTTTATTACGGATGTGTTTCTTTGTTAAAGAAAAAATATAAATAAATAACGCAAACGCAGGAGATAAGTTAAAGAAAACATAGTTGGACATATTCCATGCGGTTTCTTAATAGGTCCGTTATATTATATAGAACTAACGGTCCTTGATTAATATATCTTTATTTAAAATACGATACTATAACACTGAACTACTTATATCCGCTTTAGTTTTACTTCCGAATTTGTTTAATTATGTTCCTACATTGATAACGTTCTTAATTCAAAAATTTATAACGACTACCACAGATTACGAAATTCTTTTTTTACCATATAGTTAAGACTTTACCTGATGTTAAGTGGTCACCACAACCCATCGACATCGGTGCTGTAGGAAATTAACCACTCCTTACATCATCAATGCACCACCGAACTTGGGAAGTAAGCTGTCATGTAACCAGTACCAGTAGATACACTGGCTCCGGAACTCAATATCACAAAACATTGCCGTTTCACGGTTGAATATCTGATGAGTGGGCGGTAACCACCCAGACATATAGCCCTACCACCTAGTAAACACTAGTTTCTAGCAGCGGCTTAGCCTTATTGGTAAGACGAGGCAGATGATAGATACCCGATTTTCTTCTCTGAGCCACTGAATGTGATAATAATGGTTGAGTAATGAATACGTTCGAGCGTAACAAACAGACCTACTTTCATATTTTTAATATTATCGAGGATCTCGACCAATGAAATCACGTCAATTCGAGTCGTTTACTATAATAAACTATGCAATAATGCATCTTTGAATCGTCAATAAAAGCAGCAGCTAGACGAAACGGGAAGAAACTCGAATAGTTCCTCTAAATAATCAGATTTAAAATTATGTTAGTATTCATAATTATTGTTCAATCTATCCCTTGTTGGAGTACCTATTCTTATAATGAGTAATAATATTCATTGATTAATTTTGTCTTTTTAAAAAAAAGGATTAGTCAAATTTTAAATCTAAAATTCTATACTAATATTATAAATGTAAAAGTACCTGTTACATAGTCCGCTTGAATCGCTGAACCGGTTTAGATGAAATTTGGTATAGAAATAGTTTGAGTCCCGGAAAAGGATATAGACTACTTTTTATCCATACCTCAAGGGTATTAAATGGGAAGTGACGATTTCCGTACTACCTATTGGTAGTTTTACTAATTTCGCGTGGGTAAAGGTGCGTCTGTCATTATTATATAAATTTAAACTGTCAATGAAACCGATTAAATTCCACGCTAGTGAAGTCACATTAAATAGCTTGTAAGAATACATTTTAAGATTAGAAACTCCTTTTAAAACTCCAATAGTATAAACACAGTGACTGTGAACGTTATATTCCCAGCGACAGTTAAGCCGCCATTTGCATTCCACTTCAAAACAAGATGGCTGCGCACAATGGCGGCTAATGCACCTTTCAAGTTGGCGGGAAAACAAAGGCGATCTATCGCATTGAAAAAAGGCAGTTTGATTTGAGTGTTCAGAATTTAGTTATTATTTGAAAGAATTGTTTTAATTGTAATAAAAAAGGCACGAAGTCCTTATGATCGTTTTCGTTAAAGGCGTGTTAAATTGTCACAGACGGAAAAAAACGTTTTTAAACGATATGATTTAGATTCGATGTTTATTGGCAACTTATACTACAAACTATAAATCAAAGTCGCTTGTCGCTGTCTGTCTGTCCTTTTGTATGCTTAGATCTTTAAAACTACGCAACGGATTTTGATGCGGTTTAATTTCTTAGATACTTGATAATTTAAAAGATTGCAAACGCTGGCCTGCCCAGATATATCGAAGTAATGTACTACAGTATTGTACACCTTAAAGGTCTACAAAAAAGTCCGGGATGGTATATGACTATCCCATAACCATATTTTATCCTGCAATTTTTACGAGAAATAATGGCTTATTTACGAAGCGATTTTAAGCAAAACAGCATTAATCCTTGTCCAATTAAGTATGACCCTTTACGGCATTTAATTTAAATGAATATTTTTGTAGATATTACAGATTTAAAAAGCAAGGACATAGCGGTTTGTATTGTCTAATGACAAAAAGCTGTGAACGTTGTATGTAAAGACGTTCTGTAGTATATTTAGCATCAGCATTGCATCCGTACGAAGCCGGGGTGGGTCGCTAGTATACTTATATATACTTGACCATTGTTGTAACTTAAATCGGCGGCTTATGAGTAATTAAATAATCCATTGTTATAATACGCGTATCTTAATATGGCGATTGGCGCCGTGTTGAGCGAAGGCTCATTTCCTATAACTTGGTGGTAGGGCTTTGTCTAAGCTCATCTGGGTAAGTATTACCCAATCGTCAAATATTGGTTTATATTTACATCACCAATGTCTGATCGCCAGTGACCACTTATCATCAGATGGCTCCTTTGCCAGTCATCTACCAATATTTAAAAAAAAAAATCGATTAAGTAGTTCGTTTAGTATTATATATATAATAGCAATTTTCTTATAGACGTCGTGCTTATATGATCTTTCTTAGTAGAATCTTACCTTAGAGTTTGATGGCATAATATCATATTCCTTTGCCTAGCTATGCAACATTGCAACCCGTAAGAATGAAGCAAGGACATTTCAATATACAGCTTAAATTTTCTACTGTTTAGTTCGATATGTAAGCAATTTTTAATTTCAGTAAATGTTTAGCTTTTTAATTGATATTTTTTTCAAATATTGTATAAAAATAAAATAATAATTTAACTTCAAAATTAAAAACTTTATTCCAAATAGAAGTATCAACCATCGGCTTCGAAAAGAAACTTAGCGAGATTTTTATTTACCAAAATGTCTGTTGACAATCATTATTTTTTGTTTGAACCGGCTAGCGTCGATCGTTTCATTGCCAATTAAATCGTAAGAACGGACGACGTCATTAATTTGTGGAATTAAAGTTTATACTCATTATTAAAAACTAAATGGATTTAAATAATACATTTTTTTACATTACATTAACAGCCTGTAAATTTCCCACTGTCGGGCTAAGGCCACCTCTACCTTTGAGGAGAACGCTCCATATTCTGAGCATAGTCCATCACGCTGCTCCAATGCGGGTTGGTGCAATACACATGTGGCAGAATTTCGTTGAAATTAGACACATTCCGGTTGCCTCATTCATAAACACAAATTAAGCACATGAAAATTCAGTGGTGCTCGCCTGGGTTTGAACCTAAAATCATCGGTTAAGATGCACGCGTTCTAACCACTGGACCATCTCGGCCATTTCAATATAACTATATTATATGTTATAAAATGTTATTAACATACATAACATGATATAATTTCTCAAGACGTCATTCGATTACGGAGACACCTTGCACTAATTAATAAAATTAATTAAGACTAATGGCTGACTCGGGGCGCCATTTTGTGGAACGCCGCGAAATGGCGGACGGTGTAGTGAAGCGACGATATTAATTACTCATTAGATGAGGCTGCAAGGGTTGGTTTAAAAAAAAAGATTTACTTAAATGTTTTAAATAAAACATATATGTATATTATATTTGTTGTACGTCCATTTATTATTTATTTAGTGATTATTTCAGATTTGTAATTGTGATTGGAGAAACGAGGAGAGGCCCTAACGTCCTTAGGAGTCTTAGCCCAGCAGAGGGTGGAGTTATTCCGATGATAAATTCAAATCACGATATAGAACACAGACAGTATGTAGGGTCGTATATATATATTTTAAAATATTATCAGAGTTCAATTCACCGTGAGAATAAATTGTGCCACATGTGTATCAAAAACTAAAATTGTATTAGTGTAGATTATAAGGTTTTAACTCCATAGCTTCTCAAGGAATGGATCTTATTAGGATTACACTAGGAACCTTGGATATATATATGTATGTATATCCAAGGTTTTATAATTTGTATTAACGAACGTTTTAATGAGTCATGGTTTTTTTTTAAATTTAATTTACAAAATCCACGGGCTCACACTTGTCCGTGCCTTTATGTACATTTGATTTTTATAAATTTTGGCGTTATTTTATATTTTTACTGAACATCAGCAGGTCTTCGCTGGACTTCGAGCTTGTCGTCTTCTTGGAAGACGTGGCCCGCACTGATTTTTTTTTAATTTTTTAATAATACATATATAGATAATCCATAATAAATAATATATAATGTATAAAACATACTGTATATAGTAGTGTAATAAGTTGATTATAACTAATTAATGTATACTAATATTAAGTAAGAAAGGAACTCTCTCTGTCTGTCTATTTCGGTTTTACGACCAAATCTATACATATAATAAAATTGGAGTGTCTATTTGTAATATTAAAATAACCCATTTTTACTAAATGCATATGTATGTATACACGGTACATATACCAAAATAACATTTTTTTACAATTTTTGTCTGTCTGTCTGTTTGTTCCGGCTAATCTCTGGAACGGCTGAACCGATTTCGACGGGACTTTCACTGGCAGATAGCGGATGTAATAAGGAGTAACTTAGGCTACTTTTATTTTAGAATTATATATAGAATAAAAATAAAATCACGGTACAATATCCAAATAACTTAAATTCAAACAACGCGCACGAAGTCGCGGGCACACCTAGTAATAAATATATACGAATATATCGAATTTTCCTATTATCATATTCAGAATAGTATTTTCTAAAGGAATATCGCCTCAAGCAAATGATACCAGTTAATTCATAATGGAAACCTCAATTTAACTGAAATAACGTTCCGCACGTCCGCACCGGAAGGCAGTCAGACGTCAACTGAGCGGGACCGGATGGAACGCCATCTTGACTCCGGATGTCGGTGAGCTTAATGAGCTCCGTCTTTGAGTGGAATGCTCTGTGATGTCCTTTATAGTAAATGTTTTTGAATCTTTGTGGTTGTACTTTGATTGACGAAAAATATAACCGAAATTTAAGTTATATTTTTCATAGTTTGTACATAAGTACTGTAGCTTTAAAACGATTTATAATCCGATTACACCACAGACTATAAAACAAAAGGCGCGCGCGGGATATTGAAGTTAGTTGTCAATTTAATTATTAATTAATAGCGATTCTCTAATTTAGTCTTAATAAACTTTTTAATTTTTTTAAAAATGAAAAATTAGTTTTGGAGGTTACCCCATTATAAACAAACAAATATACCTACGTCTGTAATATAATAGTATAGATTGACGTATTAACAAAAATATGATTCGTTTCGCTACCGAGGAGTTGTAATCGCTTTGGTTTGCTTCATTGTTATATTCTATAAGAGCCGAAATGACCCAGTGGTTAGAACGCGTGCATCTTAACCGATGATTTCGGGCTCAAACCCAGGCAGGCACCACTGAATTTTCATGTGCTTAATTTGTGTTTATAATTCATCTTGTGCTCGGCGGTGAAGGAAAACATCGTGAGGAAACCTGCATGTGGCTAATTTCAACGAAATTCTGCCACATGTGCTTTCCAACCCGCATTGGAGCAGCGTGGTAGAATATGCTCCAAAACCTTCCCCTAAAAGGGAGAGGAGGCCTTAGCCCAGCAGTGAGAAATTTACAGACTGCTAATGAAATGATGAAAAATTATATATTCTATATATTGAGGGGTTGGTCATCAGTTGTAAGGAAAAAAATTTGTATTCTTGGTGTTCAAGCTAGCGTCGTAATAAAATTTCATCAAATTCGGTTCAGTAGCTTGACGTTATGACAAAAATCGTTGCGTCGGCCAGGCGACTTCTCTCTCTCTCTTTCTTTTTCTGTCTCTTTCTATTACGGTTTTGTATAATACTAGCTGTGCCCGCGACGTTGCGCATTGGAATTTAATAAAAAATATATTGTTCAGTTCGCAGATTTTACTTTAATTGATTAATTCTGTATTAGGAAGCTTTTGTGATGTTAATCGTTGGAGGCACCCGATATGACGGCGGAGTGGTGAAAATTCGGTTCGACAGTATTTGGACATTGCATCGTGACTTTATTATTATTTTATATACAATTCTAAAATAAAAGTAGCCTAAGTTACTCCTTATTACATCACCTATCTGCCAGTGAAAGTCCCGTCAAAATCCGTCCAGCCGTTCCAGAGGCTATCCGGAACAAATGGACAGACAGACAAGAATTGTATAAAACTGTTATTTTGGTACAAGTACCGTGTATACATAGATATGCATTTACTAAGAAGCAGTTATTTAATTATTACAAACAGACACTTCAATTTTATTATATGTGTTATTGTAAAAGCTCGAACTACGGTAAATGTCCATAAAACTTTGGGATTCGAATTTTTACCATCGAATGATGGTACTTGGTAAGTCTTAGGATTTACATGTTAGGTTAGGTTAGGTTGGATTGGTAAAAGTCCGAAAAAGTCGTCCCTTTATGATAAATACTTACATTTACCAACTCATGTCGGTAAATCTTAGGTTTTACCTTCGTTCGATTCGATTCGTTTATTTAAACTAACGAATATCTAAAGAAACTTCTTCTAACCGGGTGTTTTGACGTTTCTTTTTTTTAAATAGATTGGCACACACTTTGTTGTGCACTCAATTTATATTAAGCCGTTAAATATATATAAAATACAATGTTGCCAGCGTGAAAGTGTTAGATGAAATTTCATAGCATTTCTCTTAAACAAATTCGTTTGTTTAACGTAAGCAAATATATCATATTATTTAAACAATGAATATTTCGAATTGTTATTGTAATTTTACACGTCTGTAATTAATAGAAACGGAAGTTAAGTTCGTTCGTTTTTTTTTTTTTATTAAACGCTTTGTATTTTAAGACGAATATGTTTAAGCCTTAGACAATTTATGGTTGTTTTTTTTGAAAAAAAAAAACAGTTTTATGTTAAAATGTAGATATTATTTTTTACTTTAATTTAGCATTTTGTGGGAAGTATCCTATATATTAATAGCGTAAGCCGATTTTTGTTCCAGTGATTATGGGACGATAGCTGCACGTAGAGAATCCGTTATGGTCTCATTTTGAAGAACTCAAGCCGTAGATGTGCAGAAAAATAAACAAGATTCTTGATTGCAATTTAATAAATAGTTACGATTCAATAAATAATTTTAGAGAGCGGAAAAAAGTTACTAGCCGGATAGAGAGCGGCGCTATGGCTGTATAAAAAAAAAAAAACGAATGTAAAGCCTGCGAGCAGGCGTCGTCAGTTTGGAATGAAATTAAATTAAAATAAAACCTGTCATAGATTTCGAAATTTATAAAAATCAGTTGAATAAACGCGAAGGTTCGCGTGCGTGCGCGTAAAGTTTAGTTTTTTTTTTTTTATGATATCGGTAGGCGGACGAGCAAATGGGTGATCTGATGGTAAGCTGTCACTACCGCCAATAGACAGTGGCGTTGTAAAGATATTAACCATTCCTTACATCACCAATGCGCCACCAACCTTGGGATCAAAGATGTTGCGTCCCTTGTACCTGACTGGCTCACTCATCCTTCAAACCGGAACACAACAATACTGTGTACTGCTGTTCGGTAGAATATCTGATGAGTGGATGGTACCTTACCCAGACAGGCTTGCACAAAGCCCTACCACCAAATATATAAGTACGATAAACAAGTACCATAAATAGATGTTATAAATAATACAGTACCCACAGATTATATATTATAAAAATCAAACAAAGTTGCTATAAAGAAGAAACAATAAATTATAGGATACTAACTAAACTATGACTTATTTATATGTTTTTAACTTGGATTATTTATATATATATATAGAAAGAGTGTCATAGTACAAAATAATTCACACACAAGAGCCAACTTTATTGTCTTGGTGTGTGACAGCTGCGTTTGACACTATACTTGACGTCATAATAACTTTACTAGTGTGCGTGTATGGCGACCAATTTTTGACCACTTTGATTTTCGACGCGTTCTCAGCTTTGACAGTCTATCTAAACAATAATAATTAAATCAAAGGTTTTTAAATTTCAATGTTTTTTTTAACTAGCGATTTTTTTTAATGTAAGCTATTGTTCCACTTATTCGTTTCTAATAAATTTAAATTAATAAAGAAAAACAATTTTAGCTAAAACAGCATAAATATGACCGTCTACTAGCAGAAGCACTTAAAATCCACTGCAATAAAAAATAAACAACGCAAACGTCATAAAACGAAATGTCAATAAGCTATTGTTTTGGCGCGAAATCCGCCATTTTGTGGAGCCGTGTCGTAGGGATTTGAAAATGCCAATTTAGTTGGATAAAGCCGCATCCACACGAGGATAAAGTCGAATCAATGAGGAAATATATTTAACATAAGGAAAAACAGACACTTGCTTAAAAAAATAAGACGAAAATAAATAAATAAAACGTCTTATGTAACGATCGTTGATAACTCAAGTGCGTTTAAGTATACTTTTGTGATTATTACAATATTTGAATTGAATACGGTTTAATATTAAAATAAATATGTTTTTATTTTATTTATAATATTACCTATATTATTTAAAAAAAAAAACTAGCTAATGGGTCAGCTGATGGTAAGTGGTCACCACCGGCCATCGACATGGCGCTGTAAGAAATGTCATCCATTCCTTACGTAACCAATGTACCACCAACCTCGGGGGAACTGAGATGTTATGTATCTTGTGTCTGTAGTTAGCAGAAAGTATTGCTGTTTGGCGGGTGAATATAACGGGGGCGGTACCTAACCAGACTTGCACAAAGCCCTACTCCAAGACAATTAGAATTATTTTCTATCAAGAATAAAATAAAATAGTCAGAATATAAGTATAATAAATATACAATAAAACGTCGTCAGTTCAAAAAAAAAACCACAACGTGGAAAAATCTTAACATCTATTACGCCCGGCAGTTTGTTTTTATGTCACTTGAGACATAAGAAACCTTTTTGGACAACGACTTCAGGGGTGGAATTATTAGTATTTTTCTAAGTTCGTATTTCGAATCTTTCACGGCTTCATTTAACACTGAATACAAGATGGCGGATTTCATTTTTCGCGCGGTTTATTTTATTACGCGATCTTTTGTAGATTTTGACGTATTTTATTAGATAAATACTTTTAATGTAAATATTATATCGTATATATGATGGTTTATTTTCGGCATGGTGTACATGAATTGCCATGTTTTACTAAACGATTTAATAATTGCTTTTTTTTTTTTAATGTTCCATTTTCGAATATACGTCTAATATTTTCTGTTTACGTCTAATTTGCAACTAAATATTTATAAAAAAATTACTAATTTTAATTTCCTAATCTAACATAGATTAAAATTTCGAACTTTAATGGCAGTTAATATATCGGACTTTTGATACTGCATTGATAATACCATATAACAAACACATAATTACGAGAAATGTAATAACTCCCTTTGTTATTTCCGGTATGCCTAGTAACCTCATTAAGTATTTTAATTCAATCATAATAATTAAGAAACAAAGTCGATTAAAAATTTCATATACTCAACGTCTGTAAATCGATATACCTTTAAAATTCATGTACAGCCTATAAAGACCGCTTTGGTGTTGCCACCGTTAATATTTTAGCTAGCCAACTCTATCTCGAATATTAATCAATAATTTTGAAAACAGGTTAGAACCTGATCCCTCGGGCTAGTGTCTCCGCTTCTAGTACAAGCTTGATTCGAGGGGTAATTGGGAAAATTAGTGGTTGTTTTAAAAGGGGCTTTGCTTTTATCCTTAAAAAAAACCTTATCGAATTGACAGTGTAACTTCGAATTGCTGATGAAATAAATAATCGTGTCTGTGCTGTTGATCCTTGAGGAGTTACTTCGCTTGGAGCCAATGCTGGGCGTAGCATTAACATAAACGTGTATTGTCATCGGAGCTGATCAAGTAACATTTTTAAATTGTAGGATAATTTTGTGCTAAATTTAATTTTATAATGATATCGAGGTTATGGAGACATTTTTTCCGTTTCATAGATTCAAGTCATTTGTAAAAAATACATCGGTAAAGAAGGCATATTATTCGATACGAGATTATATTGATGATAAAAAAGCGTGGAGTTAATGCTCGTTGACTTCCAGGCAGGAGACATACGTATATAATTGTATTTAACTAATATGACTGTATTTTTAGATGTTGAAAAAGAGTAACTACTGAGTTTCATGCCGGTTCTTCTCGGTAGAATCTACATTCCGAAACGGTGGTAGCTTTACTTAAAATAGTTTGTTAAATGACGATTCAAAAGTGTGCTAAAACTGACGCAATTTATTGTACTGGAAATGCAAATATAAGAAGCAAACTGTAATAGTCTAGTTTAATTATAAAATTAAAATAGCCGGCACATTTGCAAGCATTATATGTAGTCTATTCCAACCACAATAGGACAAAGCCCAAATAAACACCATCAAATTAACGTGATATGGAGACCTTGATAATCTATGATATTCAATATGGATTTGCGAAAACATGGCGTTCTGAACAACAACGAAACTGTTATCGGAACTTTGGAAGTAAAATTAAAGTGGATATAAGTAGTTAAGTGTAACAGTGTTGTGTTATAAATAAAGATATATTAATCATAAACTCTCAGTAGTGCGCAATATAGCCGAGTTAGTAGCGAATTGCATGAAATACGTAAATCTAAGGTTTGTTTATCTTTATTCCTTCGTCGATTGGAATAGACGGTACGTTAAATAAAGAAAAAAAAAAAACATTTCAACAAAAACATCTCTGAGTATTTTGTATATGTTTTAATAATTTAATTTCCATCAAAATCGACAGCGCTTTTCGCATCCAAATCGAATAAAGTCACCCTTCGTTTGCGTTTAAAAAAAACCTTTTGAGTATCTCCTACAATTGTTATGTAAATCATTGGGAAGGCATTTTCAATGTATATATAGTAACAATACTGTTATACGTCTGTACGATTGAAATACAATTTCAATTATTATTAATTTAAAAAAAATATCTAGCCATGAACATTCGCATGAGTATTTGTTTAAGGGTAATTTTTGTGGTCGAATTTCGATATATGGATATAAGTTAAATGAAAAATAAAATCTTTGAATATAGAACGACACGATCTTATAAAATTGATAATATCCTAGAGCTATTGTCGATAATTTAAAAAAAAAATCATTGTTAAAACAATTTATTGCCAAAAAAAGCAATTATCCCTCTGAGTTACTTTCGCTGACTCTTCTCGGGTTTAAAGCGTATCTTTCCGAACCGTTGATAGATTTTTGAGGATGAATAACAAATGTTACCGACTTTAGGTATTTAGATTTAAATACATTGCGGAAATATACGATACTTTAATGAATCACAAACTATATCCTTAAAATATTTTAGTATTTCAATTGATTCTTTCCGTTTAGATTTAAATATTTATTTTGATTATGAATACGGTTTTTATTTTGACTAGAAATTAAACTTATAATTAGAGTCGGACAACCAGCCATTCGTTTGACTGGACGCAAACGAGAAAGAAGGGTTAACTAGTAAATATTAAGTGTTTTCTTTTTACTATAATTAAAATCCTAACGTTGATAATTAGTGTTATAGTGTAAAGTTAAGTGTTGTGAAGTTTGAGTAATTTAAATAATAAAGGCAACACAAAGTATAATGTTTCTATGTTGAATAGAGACGAATTTGTTATATAAATACAACACTTTGGGAGAAATCATGCATACGTATTAGACATGTATGTGACATTGTTCACCAACACATGAAGGCTTCCTCACGATGTTTTTACTTCACCGAACATTTATTCTCACAAATTAAGGTTGACCCGAAACAAAGGCTTCATGTAAATTAGATACATGCAGCAGATTTTCAAACGACACGTACAGGCTTCCTCACGATGTTTTCCTTCACGTAATAATTGATTCGTTTTGTTTTTATAATTCATCTCGTGCTCAGTGAAAGGAAAACTGCATGTGTCGAATCTCAACGAAATTCTGCCATGTGTATTCCACCAACCCGCATTGGAGGAGCGTGGTGGAATGTGCTCCAAGCCTTCTCCTCAAAGGGAGAAGAGGCCTTAGCCCAGCAGTGGGAAATTTACAGGCTGATTGAAGGCAATATGTTGACTGTAGATGACAGCTTATAAGTGCACCATATTTGTTACAGATTTTCAACCGACGTCCAGGTCACAATAAATGTTGTTTATCCGGATTTGAAGCCGTAATCTTCAGTATATATTTTCGTGTTTTTACAACTGAACCATCGCTTCAAGTTCCTTCACTGAATTACACAACCTTACGTCGAAAGCGTGGGTACTATGAATAATTCCCAAGCAATAGACCTCCCAGCGATACCCATGGGAGCGCCATTCTTCCCTCCCCATTCTTTCAAATGTAACAAGATATTTTCACCTTAAAATTTCATCTTTGCTAGGGTTGTCTGCACTTGTTATCCAGCATCATAAATATAATCTTGTATGTAATATTTTTACTAAAAGCATATGTATGTATACATGGTACATATACCGAAATAACATTTTTTTCAATTTTTGTCTGTCTGTCGGTTTGTTCCGGCGAATCTCTGGAACGGCTGGACCGATTTTGACGAGACTTTCACTGGCAGATAGCTGATGTAATAAGGAGTAGCTTAGGCTACAACAATAATTATTATTAAATTCAAGCGCGCACGATGTCGCGAGCTCAGCTAGTAAACAGCTAGAGGTACATAACTAAAACCGAGATGTTTCACTGAAAACCGTAGACGAAACCGGGACGGCTAGCTAGTACAGTAGAATCCGCTTATAATGACTCCGCCTATATTGACCAACCGTTTATTGTGACGTACTTACACCATGAAGTTTGGTTCTCATATAAAATTATTTGTAAAAAAAGTCGGATGTAATGACTTTTCTTAGAGTTAGCTTATTATGACCCATTTTTAATAAATTATGTCCGGTTATAGTGACCGACATGATTCTTTACACCTTCGGTAATGTTCCCGGCGACGTTCGGCACCTGGCTCATTGTTTTTAATCTGAGTGACTAATTGTCACTCAAAGGTCGTCTGAAGATGTTCATGGCAATATTGAAAATGATAATTCGACCATGTCTATGTCTTTTTTTTTATGGCATTGGTTGGCGGACGAGCATATGGGCCACCTGATGCTAAGTGGTCACCACCACCCATTGACAAAGGCGCTGTAAGAAATATTAACCATTCCTTACATCACCTATGCGCCACCAACCTTGGGAACTAAGATGTTATGTCCCTTGTGCCTGTGATTACACTGGCTCACTCACCCTTCTAACCGGAACACAACAATACAGTGTACTGTTATTTGGCGGTAGAATATCTGATGAGTGGGTGGTACCTACCCAGACGGGCTTGCACAAAGCCCTACCACCAAGTAAAACACAATAGTATTAGAAACTGTTATTACAAAAAAAATTAAAAAAAAAAAAAAACAAAAGCAGACAAAAATTACAGACTACTTACATTAAAATATGAAAAATATAGTACATACATACATGTTTCGTATGTACTTATTACGTGCAAAATATATATATATTACAAAACGCTTTATATGACGTCCGGTTATTATGACGTGTCTGTCAATTCCGTTCGATGTGATTATAAACGGATTCCACTGTATATAGAATTAGTTTTACTCGTAAGATCGCAGATTGAATTTCTAAACTTTGTGTTCTCAGGCTTATGATATCAAAAGACGAACATGGTATATTATTATGCGCGGTCATGTTCCTCCGTTGACACACATAATGTAGCGGAAGCTGCTGGGACCGGAAGTATTTGGATCATTCCTGTATAATGAAAATATAACGTTTAATGTTTTTGTCTATTGCAACAGCCTGTATCTGCTCAAAGGCGGGAACATCACATACATTACTCTGATCCCAATGCAAGTAGCTAAAGCACTTGTGTTATGGAAAATCAGAAGTAACTACGGTACCACAAACAGACAGACCCAAGACAACATAGAAAATTAATGAACTTTTTCTACGTCGACTCGGCCGGGATTCGAACCTGGGACCTCGGAGTGCCGTACCCATGAGAACCGGTGTCCACACTACTCGACTACGGAGGATAAATATCAAGAAGGTTTACTCGGTGGTTGAGCTTTGTGAAGGTCCGGGTAGATGTTTATTAAATAGAGAGACGAGACGAGAGACTAGACGCGGGCAAATTGACCACCTGATGGTAAGTGGTACTCTCATATACTTTGGCGCTGTTGGAAGTATATCGTCAACACGTCACCAACCCTTGGTACAAATGAAATCAAATCAAATAAAAAAATATTCTTTATCAAGTAGGCTCATAAAAGTACTTTTGAATTGTAATTTTGTAGTGTCAATTTAAATGTAAAGCTGCCACCGTTTCAGAAATAAGATTCTGCCGAGAACCGGCTAGATCTCAGTAGTTACTCTTTTTAGTAATTCGTGTTTATAGTTACACTGGCTCACTCACTTAAAATAGAACACTGAATATGAAAATCGACTTAATTTTCAAAAGACGTGTTCCACAAAAACAGTACATTTTCCTTCTACAAGTTTCCACAATGGATAACTTTGTAAAGTGTTGAATCATTTATTTGAATAATAGTGAAGTCGGGAATAAAGGCTATACAAGTCCTTTGAAGAATTTCGCCTTTGAGGACTCGCTATACGAGACGTACACACGCGGCCAAATAAAGTGTACACACTTTAAATACTTAATATTAATTAATTTTTATATATTTTTCTATAAATTTCTAAACTATTCACAGGAAAGGCCCATAAAAAAGTACACGCATATAAAAAAACCCGGTAAGTTTTTTTCGCCGGTTCTTTTTAGTGTAGTTTCTATTCCGGACCGGTGGTAGTGTTTAATTTGACAATCAATAAGTAATCAATAAGTGTAATTCTATATTGACTAAAGAATCTTGATTTGATTCGTTTATGTATGTAGGACTCCCCAGTGCTGGAAACGCCTCGCGCACCCCAGCATATCGGAATACCAACTAAAAAACCAGCTCACTCGATCTCTTCAGGGGGACATCGGTTGCACATACTACCAAGATGCCCCAATCTAAATACAGTACTAGTATGTATTAAAATGAGTTAATATACTCAAGTTGCTCAAGGAGGCGCCACTGACGCGCACGTTACGTAACCTCAACGTGACAGCCGATGGTGGATTTGTCTATTGCAGCCTGAGTGGACTCACAAAGATAGCCATCTGGACTATATCCTTTATAACGTAGTAACTGATTTAATATATTGTCATAAAACGTGCTGTATTATGAAATTAGGACAAACATGCCCTGTATATGTACAGTTATGTATTATAAATAAATAAATTTTGAATAAATAAAAATGTTTATAGTTTTTATTGTGCTAAAGTGTACGCAATAAAATGGCGCTAAGTTCGTTCGTACCCAGCGCCATATAAAAGCAACTACACTTTAGAAATACAGTAAAGGTATTTTTTTTTGTTAAATTCCGAGCTGTTTTTTTAAAGTGTAAATTTTATTCAAAGTTTATTATTGACGTAGCGAATATCATTCGAATTAATCAAAAACAAAATTTAATTATATATACTGACTAGTTGATTGCTATAGCTTCGCTCGGGCTATGAGTTAGGTGATAGACATAATTACTTATCAAATACAGTTGTTTGGCATTGAAAGAGCCACAGACAGATCGACAGAGTTGCTTTCACATTTATAATTGCACTCGTGCGAAGCCGGGGCGAATCGCTAGTCCAATTAAGAACCTTAAATACATTGTGCATTTAATATAGATCAACATGGCCCTTTACAGCGTGTAATTTAAATGAATATTTTCGAAGATATCACAGATTTAAAACGCAGGGACATAGTGGTTTGTCTTTTCTAACGACTGAAAAACTGTGAACGTTGTGATACATTCTGTAGTATATTTAGTATCAGCAATGCGCCCGTGCGAAGCCGGGGCGGGTCTGTAGTATTAGCACATATAGATGAGACTTGTTTTTGTAATGCCGGACTGTGTAAGCTACTAAACCAATATACATAAAACTTATACATGAAATAGAAGTGAGTTTCGGAGAAGGTTTAAATATAATATATGTAGTAATATGATATTATATTATAACTAGCTGCGCTTCGCAGTTTCGCCCGCTTTAATTTAAACTATTGAGGTGACAAGTTTGACGTTCGTGTAGTTTTTCATTCGGTACAAACGCTAGCAGAAATATCGATATTATTTGGTTTTGACGACCGTGGTCGAGTACTGTGTACACCGGTTCTCATGGGTACCACTCCAAGGTCTTTGTATGTTGTCTTGGGTCCGGGTGTTTGTACCGTCGTTACTTCTGATTTTCCACGACACAAGTGCTTTAGCTACTTACATTGGGATCAGAGTAATGTACGTGATGTTGTCCAATATTTATTATACAACGCTAGGTGTTGTCGACCATTGCGGTATTGATGCTTCCAATTACAATGATAGATAGTTTATCTGCATTAATGCTTGTATCCTTTAATTATACATTTTTTCCACAGATCCCTTACAGATAAAAAAATCACGTGCATAACGCCGGGGTCCTTTGATCATCTCAACTCATTATCGACTCTGTGAGTACCAACTGCTTTACCAGCTTAAGCTTGACAGTGTGATTATCGATCGATCGATCCTAGGATTCACACTAACATTATTTATTTTATTTATTTGTTATTTTAATCGTGGTGTACCAGTCGTCTTTTGTTACGTATTCCAACCACTTAGATCGTGGCTACATCATCATCCTCCTGCCCTTATCCCAATTTTACGGGGTCGGCGCAGCATGTCTTCTTCTTCCATACTTCTCTGTCAGACGTCATCTCACAAGTAACATTCTTTCTAACCATATCGTCTTTCACACAATCCATCCATCGTTTCTTGGGTCGTCCCCTACCTCTATATCCATCCACATCCATACTCAAAACCTTTCTCACAACATGGTCCTCATTCCTCCGCATAACATGCCCATACCAAGACAGCCGGTTTCCAGATAGCTTCTCGGTTACCGGTGCCACTTTCATACTTCCTCTTATGTACTCATTCCTTACTCTTACTCTATCCATTCGCGATCGTGGCTACAAAGATCAAATATTTAAAAATTGATTCATACATTTACATCTCAAATTTGACCCGGTTTTTCGACATTAGATGAACGATCGTGATAAAATTTGTCTGTCCGTTCACATGGGCATATATCATACTGTCAGCATGGTTACATGGTGTCTTAAGTAGGTTTGGGGTTAGAGATGTTCGGTGTCCTTCATATCGATAGTTTGATATTTTTAGTTTTGGTATTTCTTTGCTTTCGTAAATCCACGATGAATCTTATTAGTCATAATATTTATAACAGAGCAAGAGGAAGGTTTATATGTATAATACATGCATAATATAGTAGAGAAATTTCAAGTTTCAGTTTCAGAAATTTCAAGTTTCCTAACCAGAAAAAATAAAAGTCGTATACAGACGGTCTGTATTGTGTAGCACTGCCGGTAGCTAGTATAAATTAAAGTCGTCGCGTCTGTCTACTAAGCTCAAAAACCGATGGACGGATTGATTCATGCAATGAAACGTTGATAAATGTCCAAGGTATGATTTTGACGTGTGACGTACTTCCGTGGGCCGCGGCGACGTGTGTATCGTGAGTGCGCCGCGCTTAAAGGTTAGCTAGTGTAACGAACTTTTATCTTTCTCCTAACCTGTGAAGACTAAGGGAACCAAGGTGTCTTCGAAAGTAAGAGTCCAGATTTCGCGGTAACGACTCTCCTTTTTAGTCATTTTAATATAGTACACTTATCTCTCGCGCGTACAAAATTTTTGTTTATTACTGGTCCAGATCGGCTTAACAGAGACAATTTACCCACAAAGCCGGTATTAAGGCACATCTGGGGGCTTTAATTAAATACTTGATCCAGCCAGGTCGGCAACGTATGAGTTATTTGTTTATACATAGAGCCTTAATGTCTCAATCGATTTTACTATAGAATAGCGTCGTATTCGTAAATGTACATCAACTAACGTTTCCAAAGACGTAAATATTACTACGTATTATAAAAGTAGGTGCTTCTGGATTTTAATACGGTTCGTGAACTCAGTAGTGGCCTAGAGTATGAGTCCTTTGGGATATTGGTTTTATACAGGGTGTTAATTTAATTTTGTTTATTCGCACTTTTAAAAAGAAATCACTTTTATACAGGACGTTAAATTAATTCTGATTATTCTCATAATTACACTTTTAAAAAAAATAAATCACTCAGACTATCTGTCTGAAGGCGACGAACTCAAAAATTATAGATCGGTTTTCATACGGTTTTCTTCATAAGATAAGACTTTTGTTTTTGATAATATTATATGTATTACTAGCTGTGCCCGCGACTTCGTGTGCGTTTGAATTTAATAAAAAAGCGTGACTATATTATTATTATACACATAATTCTAAAATAAAAGTAGCCTAAGTTACTCCTTATTACATCAGCTATCTGCCAGTGAAAGTCCGGTCAAAATCGGTCCAGCCGTTCCAGAGATTTGCCGGAACAAACAGACAGACAGACAGACAAAAATTGTAAATAATGTTATTTAGGTATAGGTACCGTGTATACTTACATATGCATTTAGTAAAACGCGGTTATTTTAATATTACAAACAGACACTCCAATTTTATTATATGTATAGATGACATAGACTTTGTATGTAGATCCTTATTCTACTCTCACGTAGGGTAGGTAAAACATAGTCCTCCTGCCGCGTCTGTCGCGATAAACTTAAAAAAATTGGGCAATTGCGAGTCAGACTCGTCCACGAAGGGTTCCTGGTGGTGGGAAAGCTTTGGTGGTAGCTTCACTTCACTTCAATATAGTTTGTTAAATGACGATTCAAAAGTAATGTTGTCTTAGATTTTCGCGATTATTACACATTGAAATAAAACTAGTTTTTAACGGATTTAATCGCGTATATTAATTATTTTAACATCCCGACGTTTCGAGCACTTTGCAGTGTTCGTGGTCACGGGCAGACTAAGGTGACATTTGTCTGTTCGAATTACAAAAGAAATATTATGAAGAAACAGACAAATGTCACCTTAGTCTGCCCGTGACCACGAACACTGCAAAGTGCTCGAAACGTCAGGATGTTAAAATAATTAATATACGCGATTAAATCCGTTAAAAACTAGTTTTATTTCAACGATTCAAAAGTGCTTGTAAAAGCCTACTTGAATAAAGTATATTTTGATTTGATTTGAGCGATGCAGATTCTCACTAATTAAGAATATTTGGAAATTTTCAGTTGAAGTAATGGTAACTGTATCTTTGTATTTTACCCGTACGGAGTCGGGGCGGACTACTAGTATATATATGTTTCAGAAAAATAGAACTCGACTACGTTTGACAGACCACCATGGCAAAGATTTTTTTTTACTACAAACTCTGTAATTAAGCGTTACAGTACATGTACTTCTTTACAATTATAATTGTTATATACACACGCAGGACGTTATATAATAAATAAAACTTCAGAACACTAACCGTCCGTATGTAATAATTGTCCAGTCATAAACCTCTTAAACACGTACGGCAAAGTAATAAATCTAAGTATTATTTCAATAAGATTTAAGCTTGTAATAAAAAAATATATATATACAAAGAAATAAATACGTTTATATCGACAACGGCATCGACTAATCCCATCCCTAGTGTCAAAGTCACGTTGAGTCTATTGTGGGCCAGTTGATTGCATTATGAGACTACCGTCCGGTCTGTGAATGCCTCGTGTGGAGGACTCTAATGTAATTAATTATTGTATCGATATTCAGTGCACGGCGTATGAACGCGTTCGTAGCTTGGGAATTCGATTTAAAAAAAAAAAAAAACTCTTATATATTAATAGCAATTCACCGATCTCCTTTGTCGAATAGAAAAAGTTTATTATTTTCCTATGTTGTCTTGGGTCCGGGTGTTTGCACCGTCGTTACTTCTGATTTTCCATAACACAAGTGCTTTAGCTACTTACATTGGGATCGGAGTGATGTATGTGATGTTGTCCAATGTATTGTTCGGTGATTATGGGGCGATAGCTGCACGTAAATAGTTATGATCTCATTTCGAAGAGCTCCAGTCGAAGATGTGCAGAAAAATAAGGAGAATTCTTGATTGCAATTTTCTAAATTGTTACGATTTAACAAATAATTAATTTTAGAGAACGGAATCAAGTTAGACCTGTGTTACGGCCGTATAAGAAAAATAAAATAAAAAACGTAAAAAAAATTAAAGTAAATTATTTGACATTAAAAATGTCATTTAGATAAATATACATAATTTTGGCGCCAAATGTAGATGACTGACTTGCAGTTTCAGAAATGGAAACAAAACCTGTCATAGGATACGATATTCCTAAAACATATTTTAACTACCATTAGTAATGATAACTACCATTTATTAAATATTCAATGCGCCACCAACCTTGGGAACTAAGATGTTATATCCCTTGTGCCTGTGATTACACTGACTCACTCATCCTTAAAACGGATCAAATATCGCTATTTGTAATGGAAATATATGATGAGTGGGTGGTACCACATATAGTGATATCGTTCTTAAATAATAAAATAACATACCATGGTTTTGATCTTAACTGTTTTAAATAATATTCCAGTTTAAAGAACACGCTTTATTAGACAACGTCGCACGAATGATAGAGCCGGGATGGCCCGGAGGTTTGAACGCGTGCATCTTGCACGATGAATGCGGGTTCAAACCCAGGCAACACCTACTTTTCATGTCATTAATTTTTGTTTATAATTCATCTATAAGATGTGTCTAATTCAACGAAATGCTTCCACTTGTGAATCGACCCGCATTGGAGCGGCGTGGTGGAATATGCACCAAACCTTCTCCTCATATTAAAGGAGGCCTTGGTTCAGCATTGGGAAATTTACAGGCTGTTGTAATTATTGCACGAGGATTTATGGTGTTTAAGGGGTTGGTGGTGAGGTATTTAGGATTACAAGGAAGCCTGTGTTCCTTGGAGTTCAAGTTTACTTCATATCAAGTTTCATCTAATTGGAATCAGTGGTTTAGCCGTGGAAGACAGATAGACAGAGTTGCTTTCGCATTTAAAATACTAGTATAGATACTGATGTATGATCGACCCTCAGAAAATTATTAAGACTTCTGGCATTTTTTTTTTTAGCATTGGTAGCCTGTAAATTTTATCACTGCTGGGCTAAAGGCCTCCTCTCCTTTGAGGAGAAGGTTTGGAGCATATTTCACCACGCTGCTCCAATGCGAGTTGGTGGAATACACATTTGGCAAAATTTTGTTGAAATTAGACACATGCAGGTTTCCTCACGATGTTTTCGTTCACCGCCGAACACGAGATGAATTATAAACACAAATTAAGCACATGAATATTCAGTGGTGCCTGCCTGGGTTTGAATCCGAAATCATCGGTTGACATGCACGCGTTCTAACCACTGGGCCACCTCGTCTCACTTCTATAATAATAAATATTGGACAACATCACATACATTACTCTGATCCCAATGTAAGTAGCTAAAGCACTTGTGTTATGGAAATCAGAAGTAACGACGGTACCACAAACACCCAGACCCAAGACAACGTAGAAAACTAATGAACTTTTTCTACATCGACTCGGCCGGGAATCGAACCCAGGACCTCGGAGTGGCGTACCCATGAAAACCGGTGTACACACTACTCGACCATGGAGGTCGTCATACTTCTGGAAGTCACTTAAAATTATCTTTCATATACTTACAGATCTAGCTAATAAAAGCTTTTTATTATAGGTATATATATGACGGTGCCACTGTGAGAGTGTCCACAAACGAAAAAAAGCAATAATGACATTTTTGACAGTAACATTGGATATAGTGCGGTTTGACATTTCTTCACTCTGACGCGACTTCAGGCTCTTTTGTGTGATGCATTGGCATTTGTCGTAAGCAAGACGTGCCTGGTGGAGCGTCAATTATATTATAGAAAGTGCTTATTGTATCACTGTTATAGTGTAAACCTTCAAACACGTGGTTTTAATTCCTACCGCCTACCCACGATCGCTCGGCAGCCACAGATGGATCCAAAATATAATGATAATGGCAATATGTCGTTATTTATAGATGTGTAGTTCGTTAAAAATACCATTATAATTTTTTTTTTCATTATATGATTATTGTCAAAGGTATTTTTTTTAACATTTTTGTTTTATATCTTTAAGTTAAGTTGTAGGTATGGTAGAACTCGGTAACAGAAAGAGTGTAGGCAAGTAACCAGACAGTACACTAGGCCTAAAAATAAATGACAGTTGTAATCTTTAATCTTAGTCTTTATAGTTAAGAAAATTGCATTATAAATACATCACATGAATTGAAATTTCGGTGAAAGTAAGTGTACCCAAACGGTACACTAAGCCTGCGAAGACTGTAGTAATCGAATGGTTGTAGTGTAGAATCTTAGCATTATTAAAACTAAAAATTATATCTAGCTTATACCTAGTTTATTTACAATACACATAAAGCTATGGTACCCCAGGTAGAGGGTATGTACAACCTTACACCATAGAAAGCCCTGAAGGTGAGCAACCTAGCTAGAGGATGACGGTTAGAAGAAATTATGTATTTACGATTATATTTCGATTTGTGAACGATTTTCTAATCAATTATTAGTTTAAAAAGGTGATGATGGTTTTATTTTCATTTAGGCCTAGTGGACTGGTGTACGGCTCACTAGACCTAAATTAATTGTAAAAGTCTTATTAAATTTTTTTTTTGTCGTTCACAAAACGATAGAGTTTTAACCATTAAGGGTAAGAGATATCTTTATGTGGGTCTATTGATGAAGAATATAAACCCGCTAAGCAAGGGTAACGAGAGGTCTGCGAAGCTGAGCCTTAATAACGATTCCTCAATCAACGATCGAAAATGAACATTTGAATTGTCAGATTTAAACATCGAATCACATTTGACTCTTTGACTTTTTCACTGTAGTCAGTATCGATAGAGTGGCATAAGTCGCAATTTATAATGCCTTGGAATAAAATAAATGTTTCGCGCTGTTTATTGTTCTTTAATAGAACATAAACTTAGCCTAATAGCTTGGTGAGAACAAACAAAATTGCTAACAATACTGTATTATTACTAAGAAATAAATAAATTAAAAAAAGAAAACATAAACACTCGTAAACATACACTCAAGTGACTACAACACTCGTAACGAACGCTTGTAACGTCACGTAATGTAAAGTATTTAAAAATATAATTGAAATTACAAAAAAAAGTGCTATAAAACTTTAAAATAATCTTTTTATTTATGACAAAAAAATAAAAATTCAAATGATATCCCTGTGTATTTATATTTATTGATTGCAACACTTTGAAAACGATTCGAAACGCATAAATAGGAAATCGAAAATCGATTAAATACTTCTGTTGAAATCGATTCTCGTGTTCATCTTCGATCAGTCAATCTGATTGTACGAATGGTGATTAAGGGGGTATGGTTACGAGATCAAAGCGCCGGATACCTACAGGTATGGATCACCCATCAAATCGGAACTTTTTTTTTTAAATAAATATATATATAAAAAATAATACAAACAGATAATAAATAATTTTCACACTATTCGTTTTTTATTAAAGATATACTTATTTTTTTATTTAATGTAACATTTAAGTTACTATATAAGCGAACAGATTCATTTTTTATTTTTAAATGATGCGATTTGCAATTTAAACATTTGGACCCAGGAGTAGTGTAACTTCTTTAAAGGTATAACAAGTCGCATTGCCTCCACTGGTGACAGGAGGGCTGGTTCGTTCGCCCAGAGGATCGGAAGTGCGATTCGACGGGGAAATGCTGCTAGCATTCTCGCCGCCATTCCACGCGGTCGTTCAACAGTAACTATTTTAATTTTTAATTTTAATTTATTTAATTAATAATAATAATTATTAAGCGTACATATTAAGTGTAGTATTTTAGATATTGTGCATCGCTAGGACACATTCGTAAACTCGTAACAATTCGTATTCGTGTACTTTAAAAAGTCGATTGTCATGAGTATTTTGGTGATATTTGCAATTTTATTTCTATCTCAAAATACGTGTCATTGACGCTTTTTGCAAGCAGTGCGAGCAGGACAGCGAATAATTTAGTCATTTACGACCATGATTTCAAAGGAATCATACAGATTATTATATTATACAAAGTCTGTATTATGTTTAATTATTCAAAGCAGGGTTGGATCTACCGTATGGCTTTTTGGGCTTCAGCCCAGGGCCCCGTGGATTCAAGGGGCCCCGAGTCAATGTCAAAAATAGACGATAATGCGAAAGAATCCATAACTTTATTAAATTAAACAGATCGTATGGTTTGCAGCGCTGCGAGTCCTGCAATTAATCAAACCCATTCAATTAATTTAATACAAGTCTACGTTCAGATATGTCTTAGTTGGGCCCCTAAGTAGTATTAAGCCCAGGGCCCCCTAAAGGCCCAGGGCCGGTCCGGCCCTGCTTCAAAGATTATTGAAAATCAATTTTCTCAAAATTCTTCGAAAAAAAGCTGTTGTGGTTCTCATTAAGAACAACTTTGTAATATAATATCTGAACATGCGGCTTTACCCGAAATTTATAAAATTTAAATTGATTAAAAACGCAAACTTCAAACCCCCGTTTAGCGGATGTCTACACCCTATACGGAACCTATCTAACAAATTTTGAAGTTTGTAGGTTTTATTGTTTCTGAGATTTGGTGATTAATCATTGAGTGATATTTCGCTTTTATATATATATAGATATATATTTATTATATACATAGCTGTGGTCGGTTATGTACGATGTTAGTCGATGCACAATATTGCACCGCCTGATGCAGCGTTGTACAACACACACACAGATACACAATACATGCATTTATTGTGTATCTGTGTAGATATTTACTCCGAAGTATTGTGTGTTAATTTATTATTGAATGCCAATATAATTAAAATAATACATATAAATATGACTATTATTATTTAAAAAATATATATTTTAGTATATGTTACGTAAATATATTTATATAGAATATAATTTAAATATAAGTTCTGATTTGATTTGTGAACTCAATGAAATGCCGAGTCGTTATTTTAAAAAGGTTTTTCGTTAATATACTTAAATAACAAAAACATATTACATACGAAAAAAAACCTTAGTAAAACGTCAATCATCAGCATTTTTCAGGGGGGGGGGGGGTGAGTATGCGGGCACCACACCATTGGCTGGGTTAGCCCAAACCAACTACTCACAAACGCTGTAGATGCCTCAATCTCACAAAAAGGCCATCAGGCATGTGGCCGAGTCGGTTATTGCTCAGTTTCCTGAAATTTAAATACAAAAAAAAACAAATGACAAAACTACAAGGTCACCCCGTACGAAACTACGCGTTTCGTCGTCCACGATTGGTCGGTTTTTATTCTGTTGCGAATGTATTAGAGGACGGCACAACTTTGTAAGGACGTTCTTTGATTTATTTAATAAAATTGTACTCACAGGCGCTCGAGTGCGTTCAGCTCCAAGAATGCGTCTCGTTCGATCGTGTGTATTTGGTTTTCTGATAATTGTCTGAAACAAAAATATATGTTAACAATGGATTTAATAGCCGTCTGTTGTTTTTTGTTAGTTAGTGATAACTATTTCTATTGAAAAAGTAAAGATAAACAAACCTTATTCACTACAATACAGACAGTTCCCAAATAATATATCTTCATTTATAAAACAACACTAATTATATCCAAATTAATTTTACCTATAGGAGCCGAGATGGCCTCTCTCGTGCATCTTAACCGGTGATTTCGGGTTCAAGCCCAGGCAAGCACCACTGAATTTTCATGTGCTTAATTTGTGTTTATAATTCATCTCGTGCTCGTGAAGGAAAACATCGTGAGGAAGCCTGTTTGTGTTTAATTTCAACGAAATTCTGCCACATGTGTATTCCATCAACCCGCATTAGGGCAGCGTGGTGGAATTAGCTTCAAACCTTCTCAATGGGGAGGCCTTAGCCCAGCAGTGGGAAATTTACAGGCTATTAATGTAATTTTACCTCCACTGTTCAAAGACATAATGAACATCGTCGATTGATGATAATTGATGACCAATGATATCGCTTCAATTCAAGGTCGAATTTGTTTATTTGGCTTTTCTCCTTGCGTTTGGAATACGTTAAAGACTAGCATACGTAACAAAAAACACTAAAATAGATCTTTAATATGATTAAATGTACTTACAGAATCTTCAATTCTTTCAAGTTCTGGAAGTCACTCTGGAAAATTATGCTGATGTTATTGCCTTGCAGGTCTCTGAAACAAGTTACAGGTCGTTAGTAATGTTTTGTTGACAATTTCAACCTTAATCTTCTTAAATGCGACGTAATCCTTATCGTTCTCATTTTTCAACGCTGATAATTTGCCACCTGGCACGAGCCCTAGAACCCCTAGTGTAAATACAAGATGGCCTTCACAGTTTTGACGACCTCCGTGGTCGAGTAGTATGTACACCGATTTTCATGGACACGCAATTCCGAGGTCCAGGGTTCGATTTTCAGCCGAGTCGATGTAGAAAAAGTTCATTAGTTTTCTATGCTGTCTTGGGTCTGGGTGTTTGTGGTACCGTCGTTACATCTGATTTTCCATAACACAAGTGCTTTAGCTACTTACATTGAGATCAGAGTAATGCATGTGATGATGTCAAATGTTGTCCATTAATTAAATTTATTTTCACTAAGATCGTACCTTCCGGGAACTGTCGAAGGAATTCAATTGAGCCATCTAAAATTTTCGTCATTAATTTCTAAGTGCCATCGATTGATTTTGACTTTAAAAAATATTGTGCAACAAGTTTTAGAAAGTTCCTTAACTAGCTCTATGAATATTTAGAACCGGAGTGCTCTCAATTTAACAGCCGATCACTCCGGTAAGTGAATTACCTCCGTCGGGGAAGAGTGAGTTAGATACAGTGAGCTTCTAAAACATATATATCACTACATAGTATAAAACAAAGACGCTTACCGCTGTCTGTCCCTGTGTATGCTTAGATCTTTAGAATTACACAACGGATTTTGATGCGGTTTTTTTTAATAGATACATTGATTCCAGAGGAAGATTTATATGTATAACACATGCTCAATATAGTAGAGAAACACTGATAACTTTAGAGGTTTCTAGTGTGATGCCGTGAATAAACACATTATTTTGCGCTTACATTGCAAACGCTAGCTTAACCCTACGAGATAGATCAAAATAATGTACCACAGTATTGTACACCTTAAAAAGGCCTACAAAACACGATGGTATATGTCTATCTCTTATGGATACAATCTTTTACAATAACCATTTTTTATCCTTTACTATTGACGAGTAACAACGATAGTAATTTATTTACGAAGCGATTTTAAGCAATACTGTATTAATCCTTATCCAATTAAATAAAATACATTGTACTTTTAATGTAGATTTTAAATCTGCCATATCGAAGATATTACAGATTTAAAATGGAGGGACATAGCGGTTCGTATTGTCTTATGTCAAAAAGCTGTGAACGTTGTATGTAAAGACATTCTGTAGTATATTTAGTACCAGTATTGCATCCGTGCGAAGCCGGGGCGGGTCGCTCGTGTATATATATAACGTGTGAGGGAAACGGTAAAGCGGGCCACCTGATGGTAAGAGGTTTTTAATACTTTTTTACATAACCAATGTACCACTAACCTTCTGGTACTGTTGCTGTGTGGCGGTAGAATATCTGATGAGTGAACAGACTGGGGTTTGGGCTTGCACAAAGCTACCACCATTTTGATATAGTATGTCAGTGAAGTACAATTATTTATTTACTATATCCTGTCTCGAAGTCAACAAATAGTCCGCGCTTTTTTTTCTTTAATATAATCTTGTATTGATTTTTTTTTTATATGAGATTTAATTCTTTAATAGGCCAAGTTTAAAATAACTGTTAAATTCTAGATATATATGTTTTACTATGCCAAAAAAATCATTTTTAAATATGAAAAGTAAGTTTGGCGAAAACGATTGCGATGTTTTAATACTATCTTGTATATTAATAGCGTAAGCCGATTTTCGTCTCAGTGTTTATGGGGCGATAGCTGCACGTAAAAGATCGGTCATGGTCTCATTTTGAAGAGCTCCAGCCGTATGTGCAGAAAAATAAACAGGATTCTTGATTGCAATTCATGAAATTGTTACGATTTAACAAAGAATTAATTTTAGAGAGCGGAAAAAAGTTCCTAGTCAGTTAGAGAATAAGAAAAAAAAAATGGCGACAAATTCAAATTCTAACTTAACTAAAATAAAGTTTCATAATTTCGGCGCCGAATGAAGACGAGTGACTCGCAGTTTACAATGAAATTAAATTAAAAAAAATAGGTTTCGAAATTCCTAAAAAATATTTTCAATAAACGCGAACTATCGCGGGATACCCACTAGTTTCTCCTTAATGGATTAATCTCGTGCATATTCCGTGAGATTTATTTATACATGCACCGAGCATGCCGTCTTGAGTATAGCTGGTAACTCAAAAGGTTTATAAAGACACACATACATTTTAAATAAGTTGCTAAAATACACACGTACTGAAGTTATATTACTGTCGTGAAACGCATCTGGATTACGGAATGAGATTTCCTTGAAAATCAACTCATATAAGAGGCATATGTTTACTTGGTGGTAGGGCTTTGTACCAGCGCGTCTGGGTACCACCCACACATCAGATATTCTACCGCCAAACAGCAGTACTCAGTGTGGATGTGTTCCGGTTTGAATGGTGTGTGGATGTGTAACTACAGGCACAAGGGACGTAACATCTCAGGACCCAAGGCTGAGGAGGACTTTGGCGATATAAGGAATAGTTGATATTTCTCAACCCCTAAAATGTGAGCAATGCCGGGGACAACAACTAGTATTGTTCAAGAAGATTCTGACAGACTTATTCTCTCTCTCCTGTGCATTTATTATTTTTATCTGATGGTGGGAGCCGAGATGGCCCAGTGGTTAGAACGCGTGCATCTTAACCGATGATTTCGGATTCAAACCCAGGCAAGCACCACTGAATTTTCATGTGCTTAATTTGTGTTTGTAATTTATCTCGTGTTCGGCGGTGAAGGAAGACATCGCGAGGCAAGCATGTGTCTAATTTCAACGAAATTCTGCCACATGTGTATTCCACCAACCCGCATTGGAAAAGCGTGGTGGAATATGCTCCAAACCTTCTCCTCAAAGGGAGAGGAGGCCTTAGCTTTGGGAAATTTACAGGCTGCTAATGTATGTATGGTGGGGTCTGCCTTCCCAGTCTTTCACTTCCACGTCGTTCCATTTGACGGAACTAAGATCTTTTTTGACCACATTTGTCCATTTTGTTTTAGGTCGCTCTTCGGTCTGGATCCTGTTACGTTAGATTGGTCAATAAATTATGTACTCGGGAGGTCTTCTTCTGATGTGCCCAAAACAGCGTGTTTTCCTGGAGCTTGTCTGCGATGACACTCCCAGGCTACCGTGAACGTATTCGTTGCGAACTTCTAACAGACCTTTTAACTGGCTTAAACATAATCTTTGATGTACCTTTGAAATTGGAAAATCAGAAAAAAGATCTCCTTTCTATAGTTAGTTATATAAATTATATTATGGTCACCCTACATCCGTGTCAATGTAGTTATAATTAGGTCAATAATCGAATTCGAGTGCACTAGTGATGTGACACATATCGACAGTTAACAGTTATGGAAAATTAATATCGTTGCGCAAGTTTTATATACATATATATTAATGAACATCTGGGATAGTAAATATAACAAGGTCTCGGGTTTGGTTTCTCGGTAGCGAATTGGGCAATTAAATTGAAAGTGATATCGATGTTTACATAAGTTTTATAGTGATGTAAATTTTATTCAATAATTGTAGACAATAATGACGTTAGATCGATTATTAATGTTTTATATTCGCATTTAATATATTTGAAACGTATAATAAATAATGATTAATGTATAAATATACATTTTATTTATATTAATTTGATTGTTTCAAATAACGAAAATATATTTATTATTATAGCATGAAATTAATTATTGTAAATTGTGACATTTAACAAAAAAAAATCTGAGTTTCTTTCGCCGGTTCTTTTCAGGTCCGAGATGTTTGTTTCCGAACCGGTGGTAGATTTTTGACAATCAATAAACAAGTGTAACACTTGTACATTGAACAAAGATTTTTGACATTTGACTTTTGATACTTGTAATTGAATAAATTAAAAAAAAACAGCAACTATTAATTGCTTTGCTTTTCGTTCATTTTATATTTAGTATTTTTTTTTATTTGTTGCGGGCAAATAGACTGTCCGAGGGGGAGTGGTCACCACCTTTTGACAATGTGACATAAACACGGTATTAAGTAATTAATAACTTCCTTACGACTCATTAAGACTCATGAGTCATGAGTTACCATCCATGGGATCTAAGATTCCCTTTGCCTGTGTTTAAACTGACCCCCAATAACTACTTTTTAGGAGGGCTTTGTGCTAGCCCGTCTGGGTAGGTACCACCCAATCATCTGATATTCTACGCCAAACAGCAGAACCCAGTGTTGTGTTTCGGCTTGAAGGGTGAGTGAGCCAGTGTAATCATAGGCACAAAGGACATAACATCTTAGTTCCCAAGGTTGGTGGCGCATTGGCGATTTAAGGAATGGTTAATATTTCTTACTATGGGCGGTGGTGATTACTTAACTTCAGGTGGCCTATTTGGTCGTCCGCCTACATATATAATAAAAAAACTAAGAAATTAATTAAATATTGCGTTCTGAGTTTTGGAGGCAAAGGGGTGACCTCAATGTGTGCACCCTGATGGACACCAGATCAGAATATCTAAGATAGATAAAACAAATATAACTTTACACGTTCGAAAAAAAACGACAGCCATCTTGTTTTAGGAAATATCGATAGAATACACATCACTATTTAAGATCCGGAACAGCTGGCACTAATAATTGTTCAATCGTATATAATTTATACAAATTATCTTTAATAACCAGTCCTTAATACGAATATAATATATTTCTGGACTAATTATTTAATATACATTTTTTTGTATATATCTTGGTTTTAAATAAAATTTCTATATAGCCTATTCCAATGGAAGTAGGAATAAAGATAAACAAACCTTAGATTTACGTATTTTTAATGCGATTCGCTAATAACTCGGCTATATTCTGCACTACTAAGAGTTTATGATTAATATATCTTTATTTATAATACGACACTATTGCACTTAACTACTTATATCCACTTTAATTTTACTTCCAAAGTTCTGATAACAGTTTCGTCGACGTTCAAGACGCCATTTTCTCGCAAATCCATGGTGAATATCATAGATTACATTACTACTGTTGTACAGTAATGAACAAAATTTGACAGCAAATTGTCGCGATATCATTGGTCGAGAGCTTGAGTAATCTATGGTATTAACTACGGTTTTTCAAAAAAATCGCGTTTTGAACGTTGGCGAGACTGTCATCGGACTGTCAAAATAAAGATACATTAATCATAAACTCTCAGTAGTGCACAATATAGCTGAGTTATTAGCAAATCTCATGATATATAATCTAAGATTCGTTTAATCTCTCCGCCATTGGATTACAATAGTTTTTTGTTCCTCATTATGTCAGCCATTTTGATTTCGTGCGCCTGCATTCATAGTTCGGATTAAGCGTCTTGTACAAATAAATCAAATATCGTTAGGATAAATGTTCAATGGTAAAGCGTAGCTATATAAAGATTATATTGCGAAATTATTTTAAATCTGATTAATACCGCTGGAGTTTTAGCAAATAACTTCAAACATTAAAAATGCGTCATTATATTTCGACGTGCGATTTAAAAAATATACATGCTTAGATCTTTAAAAGTACACAACGGATTTTGATGCGTTTTTTTTTTAATAGATAGTTTGATTCAAGAGGATGGTCTATATGTATAATACAAGCGTATTATAGAAGAGAAAAATTAATAATTTTGGAGGTTTCTAATGTGATGTCGTAAATTAAAACCTTTTTTTTGCGCTTACATTGCACACGCTGGCTGAACCTTACGAAATAGATCAGAATGACGTATTACAGTATTGTAGACCTTAAAAAGACCTACAAAAATGTCAGCGGTATATTTCTATCTCTTAGGGATAACCCACAATAATCCGGGGCTAGGGGCTGATAAAAAAGCGTGGAATTATTATTTGGTGATAATCAGGCAGATATATAAACATTACCGTACAGAATCAAAAATTGAGCCGAGATGGCCCAGTGGTTAGAACGCGTGCATCTTAACCGATGATTTCAGATTCAAACCCAGGCAGGCACCACTGAATTTTCATGTGCTTAATTTGTGTTTATAATTCATCTCGTGCTCGGCGGTGAAGGAAAAAATCGTGAGGAAACATGAATATGTATAATTTCAACGAAATTCTGCCACATGTGTATTCCACCAAGCCGCATTGGAGCAGCGTGGTGGAATATGCTCCAAACCTTCTCCTAAAAGGGAGAGGTGGCCTTAGCCCAGCAGTGGTTAATTTACAGGCTGCTAATGTTAATGTACAGAATCAACGTCAATAGACAGTGGTGACCATTTCAGTGAAAAATAACGTCTCGTAATTTATGGGTACAGATTTAATTTTTAATTTTCATCGTGTCTAATCGTGAACAAGGCTTAAGGTGAACGAGCCGGCCCCTTAATTACAGACTCATAATTGAATACCAATAAAGAGTGTTGCCAATATAAAAAAAAAAACATTGATGATAAGATTTTTATCGCAGAAAAAAATATTAATTGATGAAAAAACACGGTCTATCTTAAGCCTCTACACGAGCGAAGGCACGGGTGGAAGCTAGTGTATAGTAATCGTATAAGATTTTTTTTACTCACGAATTAGTTTTATCACAATCAGCTACGACTTGTGGGAACTGCGATGGCCCAGCTGATAGGATACGAAGGTCTTAAACGTCAATTGAAGGCTCAAATCTGGGAGAACATCGTTGAATTTTCCTGTTCTTAATTTGTTAACCGACACAAAAGGGGGAGGTTCTCAATTGTTGCCTCAGAACTCTGTAATTTATGAACCGATTTGGAATTTACCAATAGGTTTTCTACCAGTTTGGTTCTATTTCAATTTGAAGTCAAACTACCTCTAGGGTTAAAAAATACAGGGCGAAATTTTTTATGGGCCCTATGTATATTTTTTAGAGTGTTATTTAACTAGCTGTGCCCGCGACTTCGTGCACGTTGTTTGAATTTAAGTTATTTGGATATTGTAGTGTGATTTTATTTTTATTCTATATATAGTTCTAAAATAAAAGTAGCCTAAGTTACTCCTTATTATATCCTCTATCTGCCAGTGAAAGTCCCGTCGAAATCGGTTCAACCTCCAGCGATTAGCCGGAACAAACAGACAGACAGACAAACAGACAAAAATTGTAAAAAATGTTATTTTGGTATATGTACCGTGTATACATACATATGCATTTAGTAAAAATGGGTTATTTTAATATCACAAACAGACACTCCAATTTTATTATATGTATAGATATATTGGGGCGCGCTCACCCTTTAAACTGGTATTGCTGTTAGGCGTCAGATTTGTCATATACAAAGCGTACCATTTTACATTGAATATAATCTTGTAAATTATCTACTTATATCTTATTGGAAATAATTGTAATCCGTTTAGATTGTATGAAAATATGGATGATATTAGTTAATTACCGAACATATGGCAACACTGATGAAGGGTGACATTGTACGCACTTTCCCCACCCCTTTACCTCCCTCCCAGTTCTTTGACCTATGTCACGACAGAAATGAGTGATCGATCTTTACCAAACCATCGAAATATATACTTGTATATTGAGACAAGATTATAACAAACCTCAGATTTACGTATATCATGCGATTCGCTAATAACTCAGCTATATTGTGCACTACTGAGGGTTTATGATTGATATATCTTTATTTATAATACGACACTGTTACACTTAACTACTTATTAGCATTAGCAGCCACTAAATTTTCCCACTGCCGGGCTAAAGGCCTCCTCTCCCTTAGAGGAGAAGGTTTTGAAGCATATTCCACCACGCTGCTCCAATGCGGGTTGGCGGAATACACATGTGGCAGAATTTCGTTGAAATTAGACACATGCAGGTTTCCTCACGATGTTTTTTGTCCTTCACCGCCGAGCACGAGATAAATTATAAACACAAATTAAGCACATGAAAATTCAGTGCTGCTTGCCTGGGTTTGAACCCGAAGTCATCGGTTAAGATGCACGCGTTCTAACCACTGGGCCATCTCGGCTCTTAACTTAACTACTTATATCCACTTGAATTTTACTTCCAAAGTTTCGGTAACAGTTCCGTCGACGTTCAAAACGTATTTTTTACGCAAATCCGATTTAATTCATTAATTTTGTTCTTAATATTCTTTTATTTTATTTTATTTCCTACCCATTAGGTAGGTAGGTAACCACCACTTACTTTGCCAGTTCGCCACCAACCTTGGGAACTAAAATGCGATGTATGTATACGTAATTAATGTACATATATATTTCAACTTATAAATACTAGATGGCGTTATGTCAAATTGTAGATAATTCTAAATCGCGATGGCAAGATTCGCTAATTGTTTGCATATAGCATTTTGGAATTTTTTGAATTAATATGGTTACCAGTGGCACCTAATAGTTTTATTAGTAAAACATTAGTGTTGTGGAGCATCCTTAGGATCGACTGAGCTAGTTGTTTATGTCCCTTGTGCCTGTAGTTGGCGCATTGGCCTTCTAAGGAATAGTAAATATTTCTTACAGCGCCATTGTCCATGGGCGGTGGTGACTACTTAACGTCATGTGGCCCATTTTGCTCGTCCATAGTATACACGTGGGAGATAATAATTTTTAATCAAGCTCCGATCTTATAATACGATTGTGCTATTGACTCAAACGGACAAGTTGCTATAAAAAGGCTCGACAGATGTCAACAGATCAGAAATGGTTCAGTGTTGAACACGGCACTATCGGTGCTCCGAACTGATTTTTGGTGATTAATCCATCTTTGTACTTATTCTGTAATTAAACTCAATTATTCTATACATTATATCGAATTCATTGTAATTAGTGTTTAAGAATAACTATAATTTATTATTTTAAATACACATTGTTTACTTATAAATTAGTTTTGCTATTTATTTTGTCACCCGTTCTCCGACAAAAATATAACGTACAGAACTAATTACAGTTTCAATATACAATACACAGACAACTTGAAGTTTTCTTTACAGTTTCTCGCAGACACTGTATCTCAAAGTGTTATCTCGTGTAATTACTAGCGGGGGTAAGACGCTCATTACACTTTGGGAACCGCGGAATCTTGGGTACAGTTACATGCTAAAGCGATTTAGAGAAATAATATTTAAAATTACAATAATACACTTTTGTCTACGGCTAAGGAAAAATAGCGCTTTTGATTTCTTCAAGCTTGTATGTACGTTCATAAGTCGTCGTATATCTTCTAAACTTTATAGTATAATGGACGTTTGAGCAGCAAACTAAAGAGTCTGCTCCTCATAGATTACGGTTTAGTTTGATGTGCCCAATGTTATATAATAATTTGTATATAATTCATCTCGTGCTTGGCGGTGTAGGAAAACATCGTGAGGCATGCATGTGTCTAATTTCAACGAAATTCTGCCACATGTGTATTCTACCAACCTGCATTGGAGCAGCGTGGTAGAATATGCTCCAAACCTTCTCCTCAAAGGGAGAGGAGGCCTTAGCCCAGCAGTGGGAAATTTAAAGGCTGTTAATGTAATGTAATGTTATTATTTCCAGACAGCACTCATGATTTCAGGATTAGAATTTCATATACAACTACAAGTTGCCTCTCTAACTTGTGACTTAAATTTGGTAACCGGTCCATTACTGCCCGATACGGGGACTTTTGGCTGCTGGGTTTCCCCTCTGGCCTAGTTCGCCTCAACTTAGTGAACCTGCATCCCTCGGATTCTTCCAGGTAATATTATTATTCCAAATAATACTGGGCTTATTGTGGACGTCCAGTCAACATGGGCCACATAGCGCCATCACTCCTCAATCCTCCGGCCCCGACACCCGAGTTGCCGGATGACGTCATGCTCCCAGTTAAATTATTAACCCGTCCTATCCCCCTAAAGTTAAAAATCTCATATATATTTTCTTAGCGGAATCAGCATTTTAGACGAAACAGTGTTCTGGTCGTCGATAGTCAGTCAGAACAAATTAGATTATATAAGATACATTTTAAGGCTATCATTGGATTTTGTTAGGTTTTTTTTTTATGGCATTGGTTGGCGGACGAGCATATGGGCCACCTGATGGTAAGTGGTCACCACCGCTCATAGACAAAGGCGCTGTAAGAAATATTAACCATTCCTTACATCACCTATGCGCCACCAACCTCGGGAACTAAGATGTTATGTCCCTTGTGCCTGTGATTACACTGGCTCACTCACCCTTCTAGCCGGAACACAACAATACAGAGTACTGTTATTTGGCGGTAGAATATCTGATGAGTGGGTGGTACCTACCCAGACGCGCTTGCACAAAGCCCTACCACCAAGTAAAGTAAGTAAGGTTTTGGTTTTAACGTAGCACTTTTATTCATAACTGTACTTTAGCAGACTGAAATTAATCACAGCAGAGTTTCGGTTACAGAAATAGTTTAAATATTCTCGAGGTTGAGAGGGTAAGGAGGTTTAGAAACGGTTGTAGATGTAATAGAAGTTCAGAGCTGAGACCGAACTAAAGTTAATGATAAACTTATTAATAATCGCTGGGTATTATTAAACTTCTACAAAACAGTAATCGTATTGCTGTTTCAGTATAAAGATAGAGGTAGCTATTGTACCTATGTGAGCCGAGATGGCCCAGTGGTTAGAACGCGTGCATCTAACCGATGATTTCGGGTTCAAACCCAGGCAGGCACCACTGAATTTTCATGTGCTTAATTTGTGTTTATAATTCATCTCGTGCTCGGTGAAGGAAAAGATCGTGAGGAAAGTATGTATCTAATTTCGACGAAATTCTGCCACATGTGAATCGACCGTCCCGCATTGGAGCAGCGTGTTTGTATATGGTCCAAACCTTCTCCTCAAAGGGTGAGGAGGCCTAGAATATAATATAATTATTATAGATAGTGATGTTAACACAACTGAAGTGCAAAATTAGCATTAACAAAGTGCCCAGAACACAGGCACAGGCAATTTAATTCAATCCAAATCTAAACTCAATTCCGCCTGTAGCCGATTGGCGCTTCGCCAGTTCGCAATGCGGAGCATCCGAATTAATTTAACAACGATTGCCATTTATTTTTCTCTAGATTTCGCCTCGATTATATCATTCAAATTTGAATTTACTTTACTTTAAATATTCGAGCGGTAGTATTGCTTTGTGTCGGTTTGAATTGTGAGTGAGCCAGTGTAGCTGTAGCCTCGATCAAATCAAAATATAATTTATTCAAGTAGGCTTTTACGAGCACTTTTGAATCGTCATTTAACAAACTATTTAAAGTAAAGCTACCACCGGTTCGGAATGTAGATTCTACCGAGAAAAACCGACAAGGAACTCAGTCGTTACTCTTTTTCAACATCTAAGAATACAGTAATTTTAGTTAAATACAATTATATATGTATGTTATGTCTCCTGCCTGGAAGTCAATAAGCATTAACTCCACGCTTTTTTATCATCAATATAATCTTGTATCGAATAATATGCCTTCTTTACCGATGTATTTTTTACAATAGACTTGTATCTATGAAACGGCAAAGTTTAAAATTAAAAATGTCTGCGGAATTTTATGATAGAAATATTAATATTTCTTACAGGGCCATTGTCTATGGGCGGTGGTGACCACTTACCATCGTCCGTCTAAATATATTACAATGCTCTATCAGGAACCTTTTTGTGCGTCTGCTATTAAAACATAAGCGTATAATATAACGATTACCGACGTCATAAAAAAAAACACATGATAACAACATCTACTCTAAGTTAATAAGGAATTGGTCACCCAGCTGATTCCAGTAGAAGTCTAGTTAGGACCGGAATTTGCTGTCTAAGAATTGTCGATAAAAAATCGGACCAAAACGCGGTCGAAAGCTAGAGAATTATTTTTGCGTGGTTTAATAAATTCTATCAACACAAACGGACAAAGCGTTATATATATACAATAATACAATATTAATAATGTCTTCGTGCATTCTCCCCTACCAATAAATTCCAACGAAGCACCTTATAACGATCGTAAATGAGTCGAGCTGGAATCCGGCCAGAAGTAGCCCGGGTTCCGTACATAATTGAATTAAATTGAAAGTAATGACTAAACTTCGCAGACGAGATGGAAATTGGAGATCAGCTAATTTGTCGTGTAATAAATCAATTCTAATATCAAACTTTTATTTATTTTTTAATTTCTAATGCACATTAAGGAAGTTTGGAAGCGGCACCGGTAACCGAGAAGCAACGTGGAAACCGGCTGTCATTGTATGTTATGCGGCGGAATGAGGACCATGTTGTGAGGAAGGTCTTGAGTATGGACGTGGATGGATAAGGAGGAACCCCTTCCTGGATGGATGGATAAGGAGAACCAAAGACACGAGGGGTGGATTGTGTGAAAGTCGATATGGCTGGAAATAATGTTACGTGTAGATGACGTCAGTCAGAGAAGTATGGAAGAAGACATGCTGCGCTGATCCTAAATCAAATTGGTATAAGGGAAGTAGAGTGATGAATTTTAATATCAATTAGAGCATATGAGTGCATTTGAGGTTATTAATATCGATTTGCAAGCCTCTCTTTTATTCCAAACCGGTAGGCAGGCTGGCAAATTGCCCTTTGACATTGTGAGAAGTATAGTAGTAAGAATCCCAAGCATCGTCAACGCCCCCCATCATTAAGTACTATGTTAAGTAAATGTACCACTACTGGGCTAAGGCTTTATCTACCTTTAACAAGGTTTGGAGCACGCAACTCGGATGTGTATTGATACGCAAGTGGCAGAATTTCACTAAAATTAGACCTGCACCGCAGACCAAGAGATGAATTGCTATCCAACACCTGGAAATTCAATGATGCTTGACCGGTTTTGAACATACAATAACCAGTCCACCAGTTCTAGCCAATGGGCATTTTGTACATTATTCTATATTGTAAACTTCCATTTAATAACGAGTATAATAATTAATCAGTCTTACAGTGACCGCGGTCGGGTATACACGTATGTAAGATACTATTATTTATAAATAACCATTGATTACAGGTTGATTAGATTAACCATTGATAAGGGATTTATATTGTTATCCTATTCAATAAAATTTTATTGTGAACTAGATTTCGCCCCTGGCATAGCTATTTTAGGGTTTGTTTGTCAGGTATTACTAACACAATATATTTGAAATTATACCCTATGTGTTACTCTGAAGTATGATCTATATTATCGTAAAGTTTCATTAAAATAAATTCAGTAGTTTTGCGTGAAAGAATAAGAGCAATTTTTATAAGAAAACGTTTATGGGATGTTGTAGTGGACAGTCTCCTTTGATTCGAGAATTTTATATTCTTTCCTCAAAATTAGGTTTTACGTTCGTCCCGCGGTACCCTAAGTTCAATTAATATTAATGTACACGTAGGGCGCATTTCTCAGGGGTACAGTCTATGAAGCGTATAATTGTTGTAAGGTGCTTTAAATTTTCAATTTTTCTGCTGTATTTATCCTTGAATTTGTCGCATTAAGTGTGTTTAAGCACATTAGACTGTTATTGGTCTTTATTTTTTTTAATATTGGTTATCATTAGCATTATTAGCAGCCTGTAAATTTTCCCACTGCTGGGCTAAAGGCCTCCTCTCCCTTTGAGGAGAAGGTTTTGGAGCATTCCACCACGCTGCTCCAATGCGGGTTGGCGGAATACACATGTGGCAGAATTTCGTTGAAATTAGACACATGCAGGTTTCCTCACGATGTTTTCCTTCACCGCCGAGCACAAGATGATAAACACAAATTAAGCACATGAAAATTCAGTGGTGTCTGCCTGGGTTTGAACCCGAAATCATCGGTTAAGAACGCGTGCAGCGTTCTAACCACTGGGCCATCTCGGCTCTAATTGGTTATCAGGGGTGATATTATATTGTAGCTTTGTCCAAGCCTCGTTATGAGTACATAACCCACTTATATGATATTCTACTGCCAAATAAAAGTACTTAGTATTGATGTGGTTCGTTTTGAAAGGTGATTGAGTCAGTGTAACGAGAAGTACATACAAGGGTCATAACTTAGTTGCCAAGGTTGGCGGCGCATTGGCAATGTAAGGAATGGTTAATATTTCTTACAGCGCCATTGTCTATGGGCGGACGGTGACCACTTACCCCCAGTAAGCCCTTTTACCGTCCGCCTAGCTACAATACAATAAATGTGGTTTAAGATTAGTGTATTGAATTTATTTATTTATTTAACCAAACAGCGTCAACAATAATATATTTATACTAGTCTAAAAATTAACACTGACTGAGAGTCCACCACGGTACTCCAAAGCGGGTTGGTGGCTGTTCTCCTTTACCGACGAGCACGCTATAAAATTGTAAAAGTTTATGACTTAAACTCGACTTTCGGTTTAATTCAAGTCCACGGGGACTATGTGTATAAGTATCACACAATAAGATTAATTTTTGTTTGTATTTGGAATTTAAATAATAATATACTACCTACCGTTCCCGACTTCACATGTGTAAAATAAATATGCATTTTGATTCAAGAACGAATAAAAAGAAAAATACTTGTGTTATTTGGTTAGGAAAGTTGTAATTCTCGGCATTTCTCTACTTTAATATGCATATATATGTATTATACACGTAAACCTTCCTCCGCTCCGTTTATCGATGGAAACCGCATCAAAATCCGTTGAGTAGTTTAAAAGATCCAAGCGTACAGACGGGAAGCGACTTTGTATTATACTACTTAGGCATATATCTAACTAAAATACTGCCCAATAAGAGATCTTCGATACTATATGTCCGACTGACTTAACAATCATAACATAGTTACCACAATTGCAAAGTACATTTACTGAGAATTTCGGATTAACATTTCCCGATTTCAAGATGATTTCATCTTTAATTGTTAACAAACTTTATTGTATATCAAATACAAATACAGAAATCTTAGAATCAAACACAAAAAAAGACATACATTTGAAATGCGTAATTTTGTATGAATAATAAGCGTACGAAGTCGGAACGCACAGCTAGTTTAATGTATATGTCATATATTTCCGGTCTAGTGACTCTTTATTGTATCACAATCATAATATCAATTCGTAACTATGACAATGTGCGACCTCCTGACCGAATTTCGGTCGATACTTATCTCACAGGAAATCGTGAGGAAACCTGCATGTTTCCGTTAATTTTTTTCACTAAACCGCTTTGGAGGGGTTTGGTGGAAACCTAAAACGTGTTCCTCAAAGAAGTGTGTAGTTTAATATGGTGGAAAATGTCAGAGAGTTTGGTGGTAGGGCTTTATGCTAGCCCATCTGGGTAGGTACAACCCTCTCATCGGATTTTCTACCGCCAAACAGGTTTGAAGGGTGAATGAGCCAGTGTAACTACAGGCACAAGAGACATTTTCTTAATTCCCAAGGTTGGTGGCACATTGGCGATCTAAGGAATGTTTAATATTTCTCACAGCGCCATTGTCTATGGGCGGTGGTGACCACTTATCATCAGATGGCCCATTTCCTCGTCCGCCTCCCTATATTATAAACATATGTGTCCCGTGCCTCGTTAAGAACTTGAGCACAATTATTTATTATTATTTTATTATATAACTGTGTTTGTTATTGAAATAATCAACCAAAATAAAATACCCTTAAATTTATTGGTAAATAAAATAGGCCCTATTTTTGTTCCTCGAGGGCCTTAAGATTTTTAAATCTGGGCTTCCATATAGACGCTTTTGGTAGACACTTATTTTACTAGAGTCACACCAGGAGCGTTAGTCTATACTAATTCTAAATGCGAAAGTAACTGCCTGTCCGTCTGTTACTCGTTCGCTATGAAACCCCATAATTTGGTTATATTTGAGTAAGTTTGAATTTCAAGTTAAAAAAACGTTACTTTTTTAAACCTGACTATTAACCCCTAAGCCGTGATCGAAGTTGGGGGCGATAATTATGCTATAAAACTAATGAATACAATCAATGATTGATGTCAGTCATAAAACACCAATAGAATAATATAAATGGCGACGCAATAAACGAATATTATTGGGTGTAAATGATCTATATACTTCATTATGTACTGATGAAACGCTAGTTGTGACGCGCGGTTTTGTGTAGGGTTGCGCGTCAGGCGTTAGACATGAAAGACATGAGAAAATGCGTATGACATTATATTGAGTTCATTACATTATATTAGCAGCCTGTAAATTTATCACTGCTGGGCTAAGACCTCCCTTTGAGGAGAAGGTATGGAGCATATTCCACCACGCTGCTCAAATGCGGATTGGTGGAATACACGTGTGTCAAAATTTCTTTGAAATTAGACAAATGCTTTCCTCACGATGTTTTCCTTCACCGCCGAGCACGAGATGTATTATAAACCCAAAATAAGCACATGAAAATTAATTGGTGCTTGAAGCCACAATCATCGGTTAAGATGCACGCGACGTCCGTTCGTTTTCGCTAAAAAAAATGGCTACAAAGCTTCACGTATTAATTTACAGAGAACCCAGGACTTTATTATTTCCAGCCGTATAAGCCATTGGGGCACATGAAAACCGTTTCACAAATGCAAATAAAACTAAGTCGGTCTTAAGTTTTGTCACATTGCAAATATATTTGAATCGTGTTCATGAATATGTTAGGGCCTCTGTTCAAATATTGTCCGTGTCAAGAACTATTTACTAATAATACATATCTTGTCTATACGTTCGGTAACAGCCGGGACATTCACATAATTTTTAGGTTTGGTTTGGTTTATGATATCGGTAGGCAGACGAGCAAATCGGTCACCTGATGGTAAGTGGTACCGCCCATAGACAATGGCGCTGTCAGAAATATTAACCATTCCTTACATCACCAATGCGCCATCCACCTCGGGAACTAAGATGTTATGTCCCTTGTGCCTGTAGTTACACTGGCTCACTCACCCTTCAAACTGGAACACAACAATACAGAGTGCAAAATAGGTGACTAATTGTTTATATAGATGACTAGTTGTCGCCTGCGGTTTCGCCTCCGTTTTCGTTTTATGGGTTGTTAGATTTTAAGCATAATAGTAGCCCTTACCTATGACTTTGACCATCCCTGTAGTAAGCTTGCTTCGTGACAAATTTCGTCAAATTCGGTTCAGACGTTTATTGGGCTCATTGAATCCGGGCCGTGAAAGAGTAACAGACAGACAGACATAGAATTACATTTATAATACTATGAAGATGATAAAAAACTGTGGACTTCCATATAAGTAATGTATATATAAATGATAAGTTCTCTTTAGGTCCAATTAAAATTTAAAGAAAATACACCCCCCCCCCACTAATGTTGAATACATACGGGGATTTATGTCCTTGATTTTTTCTAATTTCTAAGAGAATAATTTGAAGTTAGTTATTTTTGGTGTAATTTTATATTCTATAAAATATCAAAACAGTCATTAACCTCTGTCAATACAGTTGGACAAAGGGCTCTCAATGGCCACTGAGCTGTCCTAAGCTCTCGCTTAGGTCGCGCGGTCTCGCGGTCTTCACTCGATAACTCATATAATAAACAAAAGTGAGCCAGGGTAACTACATTCACAAGGGACATAACTCTCCTAAGATTGGTGTCAAAGTGGTTTCTACTTAGCATCAGGTCGCACCAATCAGTCAAAAAACAAACAGCTCATTTCAACTATTCGAGACGCCGTTAATATTCAAACGTCAATTTGGAGCATGAAATTTGAGCGTGACTCAGAATAACTATTCTTGAAACACCAATCAAAATTAAAACCGAAAAAGTTTAAGTTGACAACTTTATTGAACTTAGGATTTTGCGTTTAATTTTTTTTTAATGTTTTAAATTGTCATAACCCTAGTAAGTTTATGACTTAGGTTATGATATCGCTAAGCGAAGCAAGGACGATAAGTAACAGTTAAAACGAAACATACAGACATACATACAAAAAGACAATAACACATTGTAGCAGAAACGCCCTGTGGTGTACTAGAGGTTTATATTGGATACAGTTAACTACAAAAGTGTTTAAATTGTTATTTATAAATTTTATTGTAAATATAAACATGAGCCAATATAAGCTGTGATGGATCAGAGGTATAAACGCGTGCATCTTAACCGATGATTTCAGGTTCAAACCCAGCACCACTGTACTATGTGATCGATTTGTGTTATGAATTAATCTAGATCTCGGAGGTGACGGAAATTCCGCCACATGTGTATCCACCAAGCTGCAATGCAGCAGCGTGGTGGAATAAGCTCCAAACCTTCTCATCAACGGGAGAGTAGTCCTCAGTGCGCCATTTACAATCTGTTATTTTAATAAACACATACACAGTGTATCATCATAGCACCTGAGTATATCCAACAGCAGACACGGCGCGTTTTTATTTTATTTGTGTATATTTTAGTTATCAAATACTACCCAGAAGGGAGGGCAGATGTAAGGTACCCCTGACAACTCAAGTAGTTAAGACGTAAAATAATAACAGATGAACAAACATACTTTGGTATTAATAATATTAGTTTGGATAGATTATACGCCCCGCGAAAATCCGTCTACTTCAAACTAAACATCTCCCTTCCCCAAATATCTTATCGAAGTTCTAGGGTAATTTAATTTGAAATCGGTTCAGTAGTTTCATCGTAACGAAGTTACAAACATACTCCTTTATCTATAGCGTCTATACTGACAACATTAATGCACAGATAAACAAAACTTTTATGTGATTTATAAATAGAATCAGGCCGCCATTAATCTTAATATGTCAAAATAATGATCAATAATTTCTTTCGACAAATTAAACGAGTAATTACACATTAATTGCTTGAATTAATTACGCAAATGACGTTTAGTGTTGTTCGAATTAATAGCTTTAATGTAAGCTTGGACATAAATATTTATGTTAATTAAAAAACTTGCAACATATAGAGAGAAGGGATATTTGATCGCATTGAGGTTTTACGTTAAGGTATCATAATGTACGTTTCCCACCGCTGGGCAAAGGGTAAGGGGATCTACACGCGCTTCACTCCTCGTCACTGATATCGACTAAGGCGACCATTTTGTAAAGCCTGGTCAACTATACAGGACATAAGTGTGTACGCCAACAGAAGTTCACTCGCCTCATCCTTACAGAGATTTTTATGGGCTATCGATCTACACCAATGTCCAAGGCAATCCTCAGTACTATGAGATAATTATGAACCATAAAATTTATCTAAATGCTTACGTCATGATGAATACGTTTCGTTTTTCACATACATGACTTTTCATGTGTAATTATTATTATACCTACAGATAATCTATATATATATATACATAGATTATAAGCGAAATACCACTCACTGATAAATCATGAATTCTTAGAAACTATATCACATACAAACTTGAATTTGGCAAGTAGGTTCCTTATATGGTTCCTTATAGATAACTGAGAACGGATTTAACGAAACTCCACAACTAAGGGGGTAAAACGGGCGCTGGAAGTTTGTGTTGTATAAATATAAGCGCGAGTAAAGCCGCAGGCTCAGCTAGTTTATCTATATTTATAATCCCTGTATAGTCCTTAATAGGAATTAAACACTAAAACGAGTACTTTTATCATCAATAAGATTTTCATACAAAATTCCAAATATTATTTAAAGGTTTCCAAACACAATATTGTAGCGCTTCTGTGCGCGACAGTACTTTATTGTATAGTGAACTCGCCCCTACTTTATTGAACATTGAGTATGAGACGCCCAGAGTAATTATAACAGAGATGGTTTTTTATCTTTTATACGTATTAGTTTTTATTTAATAAATATCATAATGAATCGCATCACGCGTGAACGACTGGAAGAAAATATTTTTGTTTGTTATCAGGAGAAGGTTATTATGAAAGAAAAGGTTTAAGAAATTAAAGAAATCTTATCGACCATATTAACCATTCTTTACAATCATGAAAATTAATAATAATATATTTAGTTTAAATGTGACGTTAATTTTATGGGAACTATGATGTTGTTTTTCGTAACCTTTAACCGGATCACAGTCACTAAAATGATATTCGTCTGTAGAATAATAGGTGGTAACGGCCTAAGGAAGGTTGTTACCCCACCGGTAAACACGGTATCAGAAAATCCACCAAATATTTGTTCAAAAATTTAAAAGAGAAGTTTCAATTATCGAGTTTCTTTTCGGTGAACTAATTTCCGAACCGGTGGCTTTACATTTAATTCAACTGTAACATGACGATTAAGCATTAGCTGCCTGTAAATTTTCCCACTGCTGGGCTTAAGGCCTCCTCTCCCTTTGAGGAGAAGGTTTGCAGCATTCCACCACGTTGCTCCAATGCGGGTTGGCGGAATACACATGTGGCAGAATCTCGTTGAAATTAGACACATGCAGGTTTTCTCGCAATGTTTTCCTTCACCGCCGAGCACGAGATGAATTATAAACACAAATTAAGCACATGAAAATTCAGTGGTGAGCCTGGGTGTGAACCCGAAATCATCGGTTAAGATGCACGCGTTCTAACCACTGGGCCATCTCAGCTCTTGACGATTAAAAACTACTTTTATGATCCTACTTGATTTAATTTTAAAGCATTTGTTTAATACTAATATTTTTTTTATTAAGGACAACTTACAAAACATACACCATTTATAGGTTTTAAAATAAAGGTAATTTCATTTATAGCTGAGTGTTGTTTCAATTAAAAGTTATCACGGCATGGAAAAGGACAGTTTTTATCTATTCACCTAACACAACTTTTTTTCTACTATGTTATACAAAAAGGGGGAAAAAATATACTAACAATAATAATACATAATAAAAATGAAAATTACAAAAGACAAGAGAATTACAAATTACCAACTAATTAGTAAATAATTAAAAAATGCTGAGGTCATTTGAATTCTACTGAAAAAATAACACTTTCACTGGAAACTGGAAATTACTATTACAGATATGAGGTACATAACAGTTCCCGAAGGTGGGTGGCGCATTGGTATTTTGAGTAATGGTGACGGCGCCAATGTCTCTGGACAGTAGTTACCACCTACCATTGGGCGGATTTGGCCACCAGGATACCACATGTTACAAAAAAAATATTAAATAACTTTACAGTACATTCTGTACGTAGATACTCTGTATCTCCCCTATACCTTACTAATATCCTATAAACGCGACCACGTCGGAATGGAAAACTACCCCCTAGTTTAAGGGAAGCGGCTTCTTTCCCATCAAATGGCAAATTGCATATTGTTCAACCCTTGGATGTTATATTCGACGTCGGTTATCGGACGAAATTGTTTTTCATATTTTGTCTAAAAAAAGTAACTCTTTATGAAATGTCCACAGCTGGGTTACGACTTTTGAGGTATGGTGCTCTAATTCGGGTTGGATATACATGACGCACATAACACACCTATTTGGTGGTAGGGATTCGTGCACGCCCGTCTAAGTAGGTACCTTAAAATCGCTTATTGTACATCCTGTTCCGGTTTTAAAATCGAACAAGCCAGTGTAACTACAGGCACAAGGAATATAGAATCTTGTTACGAGGGTTGGTGGTGTAGTGGTGTAAATATTTTTAACAACGTAAATCTTATATATTAACAGCGTAATTGTTTTGATTATGGGGCGATAGCTGCACATAAATAGTTACGGTCTTTCGAAGAGCTCCAGCCGTATGTGCAGAAAATTAAAGAGGTTTCATGATTGCAATTTACTAAATTATTACTATTTAACAAAAGAATTAATTTTAGAGAGCGAATAAAGTTACTGGTCGGTTTGTATAAGAAAAAGAAAATGTAAAAACGTAAACTAAATTAAAGTAAATTGTTATCGACAAACTCCAGTTCTAACTGAACTAATTTATACTATTTGATATTAAAAAATCATTTTGTAAAAGTTTTATCATTTCGGCGCCAAATGTAGACGAGTTACTTGCAGTTTACAATGAAATCGAAATAAAACCTGTCATGGGATTCGAAATACCAAAAAAATCTTTTGAATAAAAACGAAGTTGATCCACTAGTGGAAGTAGAAGTAGACGGTGGTGACCACTAATAACCAAGTGGTCATTGATGGCAGTTCAACAATCACTTTTATATAAATAATAATAATAAATAAATAAATAAGAAATATTGGACAACATCACATACATTACTCTGATCCCAATGTAAGTAGTTGTGTTTTCTACATCGACTCGGCCGGGAGCCCGGGACCTCGGAGTGGCGTACCCATGAAAACCGGTGTACACACTACTCGACCACGGAGGTCGTCAAACATATACAAGAATATTGTCAGCAATATGGATGAACAAAATTAAAACTTACAGTCGCTGCGCGTCTATCGGCAGTCTCCGTGGCGCGTGCAGCAGCGCTCTGTGCGCGCAGTCAGCGGCATTCGGTCGGCAGGAGCACGCCCAGGGGCACGCGGCAGCAGCAGCGAGCAGCACCGCTAGTAGCAGCAGAATTGCGCGCCGCATGACTGTTTGTGCTGCAGTTAAGTCATCTAAAACAAGAATTGTATTTGTTAAATTTCAATCCGGTTTAAGACACTTATTACTCAAAAGAATCGTAGTGTTTGTTGATTTATATTATGATAGCCGTTCCAGAGATTAGCCGGAACAAACAGACAGACAGACAAAAGTTGGATGTATATCGTGTATACATACACATGTTTTTAGTATAAAGTGGTTACTTTTACGAACAGACACTCCAATTTTATTATATGTATAGTAGATGAGAGAATTCCAGACTCTGCTGTTCCTGAGTATATTTCGATAGAAAACCCAGAGTATATTTTGCTGGGGGTATTGCCCTGGGGTTGAACCCAAGAGCTCGGAGCGACGACTCAAAGAATCATATATAGATTCGTACGAAGCCGGGCCGGATAGCTAGTCATTTAAAAATATCTTGTAAACTGAAATCAAAGCGCTCGCAAGAGTTTACTTGAAGTTCGTTACTATCTCGCAATAAAGATATATATAAAAAAATGACTGTAAATCATTACGGCCAGATGCATTACCGAGCGATAGCCCTAAGTGTGTGTCTGTCTTATCAGCGATGTTCGTGCTTTTTATCATAACGAGTACATCCACTATGTCGAACGGAAATGGAGTCTTTAATAGTTTCGACTTTAATGATTTATATTTGTAGCGATGACACTACAAATATAAACTATACTTTCCATTTTCATTTTGAAATTAATTTCATTTGATAAACAAAAAAAAAAAAACAAAATATTTTTTAGACACCGGTTCGGAAATTAGATTCTACCCAAAACCGGCTAGAAACTAATTTCTACCATTCTAATTACATAAGAGTATGTCAAAATAACTAAATTGCTATATGTACATATATCCTGTCTGGAAATCAACAGATACTAAGTCCACGCTTTTCTATCGATGTTTTTGGACATGTCATTTATTTTGTTTGAAAATATACTTAAGAAATTAATCTCTAAGCCGGCATGAAAGATGCAGTCTTATTAAAAATTCCGCAGACATTTTTAACTTTGCCGTTTGATAGATTCAAGTCTATTGTAAAAAATACATCGGTAAAGAAGGCATATTATTCGATACAAGATTATATTGATGATAAAAAAGCGTGGAGTTAATGCTCGTTGACTTCCAGGCAGGAGATATAACATACATATATAATTGTATTTAACTATCATGACTGTATTTTTAGATGTCGAAAAAGAGTAACTACTGAGTTTCTTGTCGGTTCTTCTCGGTAGAATCTACATTCCGAACCGGTGGTAGCTTTACTTTAAATAGTTTGTTAAATGACGATTCAAAAGTCCTTGTAAAAGCCTACTTGAATAAAGTATATTTTGATTTTGATTTTGACTTTGATGATTTTGGAAAAAAACCAATGAGATCGATCGAGTTTCCGACATTGCACTCAAAGAGAATACTTGAAATCCGCGTGTTCTTTTTCAAATAAGTAAATTTTATTAGTAGTTTTTAAAATCCACTAAAAATAATTAAGTCGTCCTAATTTTGATAATGATTGAAAATGTCACAAAAATTTTTTAAACCAGGATAAGGAATACTTTAAAATCTCGATCGACTTAAACCATAAAAATGTTTTCGAATAAATAATAAATTCTAGATACGATACTGTTAGTTTTATTACTCGTATAGATAAGGGATATACCACCTGTGTGGTGTAAGTGGTCGCCTGTTGAACATGACAAAGTTTTATCATTTTTAATTCGATAAATAAAGGTAATGAAATTTATAAGTATGATGAAGTAATTCTTTTTCCGTTAATAATTAACATCAACATTCTTTATTGTGAGGTGGTCTGTGGTACCACCACTAATAAATATGGCACTGTTCACAATTATTGAATTTTAGAGGTGCACAGTGATTCTGTAAGAATCTATTTGGTATCACATTGATCTCTTGAAATTTTGACAAACGACTTATGGTGATACGCCATTTTGAAACTATACCCTGTTCAAGTTAGCTTGAACAGTTGCTAGTGATGGGAAACAGAAAATATAACATATATAACAGTCGATGGAGCGATGGAATGCGTAATTCAAATTAGAATTCATTTTTTTTTTACTTATTTTTCTAAAAAAAGAGTTATACCAGCTAAAGAGACCCCGGTATGTACGTAGTAGCGTTGCATATAAGTAGTCCACTATCGATAGACTATCGATAGTTAAGGTGTTAGCGATACTTGACACGTGACAATACTATCGATAGACTATCGATAGCTTCCCATGAGCAATACTATTGATACTATCGATAGTTTTGCAAAATCCATTTCATTTAACCTAAACTATCGATATCCTGAATAGTTTTCGAGGACATAGAAAATACTTATGACATTAAAACATCCAAACGATAGCGCGATGCAGTGTACTACTAACGCCATCTATTATTAGATTGCGTAAAAATAACAATTAATTAATATAAAGGAATGACAACATTAACATTACACCCATCTGACAACACGCACAAGTATTGTGTTTCAGTTCGAATGGTGAGCCAGTGTAACAGCAATAAATATATACACATAATAAACGCATAAGACCGACATAATCTCAGTTTCAAATAAACACAATTGCCTCGCCCGGGTACTGAACCCATAATACAAATTCAATGATGACCTCACTTGACCTTAATGGGGACTGATTAATTTATGGGGTTATTGGGTTTAAGAATACGTTATATTGCAGCTGATTATTGAGACATCCATGTACACTCGAAGCTACGACATTATTAACTACTAGCTGTGCCCGCGATTTCATTAAAAAAGCGTGACTTTATTATTATTTTACATATAATTCTAAAACTAGCGACCCGCCCCGGCTTCGCACGGGTGCAATGTGGGTAATCCCTAAGAGATAGACATATACCATCGCGGACTTTTTTGAAGACCGTTTTAAGGTGTACAATACTGATGTACATTATTTTGATCTATCTCGTAGGGTTCAGCCAGCGTTTGCAATGTAAGCGCAAAAAATGTATAAATTTACGACATCACATTAGAAACTTTTAAAATTATCAGTGTTACTTAACTATATTGTCTATGTATTATATACAAAAACCTTCCTCTCGAATCACTCTATCTATTTAAAAAAACCGCATCAAAATCCATTGCGTAGTTTTAAAGATTTAAGCATACAAAGGGACATAGGGACAGAGAAAGCGACTTTGTTTTATACTATGTAAAGATAAGACATCCTAAGTTACTTCTTATTAGATTCGCTATCTGCCAGTGAAAGTCCCGCCGAAATCGGTTCAGCTGTTCCAGAGATTAGCCGGAACAAACAGACAGACAGACAAAAAATGTAAATAATGTTATTTAGGTATATGTACCGTGTATACATATGCATTTAGTAAAAATGGGTTATTTAAATATTACAAACAGACACTCCGATTTTATTATATGTATAGATATGTAAACTATCACTAATTGGCAAAGCCTGCTGAATTTGATTCGCCGATTTTTTTTTTCCGAACCGTAGGTCGTAGTGTTAAATTTAACAACCAATCAGTAAAAATGCTTCCATATTGAATAGAGGAAGAATTCTTATTATTCAAATAACATATAATTGCGTCATATATATGTATTTAAATATAATTACTGCCTATGAAAATAAATTAACAAATTTCCCATACGGTAAACAAATAAAAAAACCAAACTCAATAAATCTTTAAACACTCCGCGCCCAATAATTCCCACACTAATTTTACACTCATTAAGCACTCACTCTAATTGCATTACAACCCCATTACCAGTTAATTTAACTTGGATGGTATAAATCACTGCATTTAAAAAAAAAGCAAAAACTCAGGTTTCCGTGCCGCATTTAAAACCATTCAGCTGTCAAATGCCATTGTCCGATATTTGAATTCAACACCTTTGTGGCAGCGTCACAGATAATTTATAACTGTCAAATAGGGTTAGGTTTCGAAAGGAGTCTTTACATTATTATTTTTTTGGTAGGTTTTAAATTAAATAATATAGTTGTGTTTTTAATAAAATAATATATGGCTACACGTTCTAATTAGGTTTAGGTTGGTATTATTTTGTAGTTACACTATAAAGACAGAATAAAAGCAACAATGAATATCCAACTATTTTAATAACTTCATATCAATGAAAAATATTGATCTTTAAACATAATAATAATAATAGTTTAAAGTTTGGTTGTTTGGGTAAAATTGAAGAAAATTTTTTTTTTTTTTTAATATACATATTTATATTTATAAATAGAACAGAATAAACTAATCCATGTATTTTATTTTAATGAATATACAAAAAATGGAAACTTAAATAGAAAATTTTAATTGAACGAAATAAAAAAAAACCAAATCATTTCTTTGCTTGGTGCTTTGTTAAAAAAAAAAAAAAACGTTGTTACGTCAAGTTAATCTGACGTTTCAATTACCTACAACTGTTCTCGGAAGTCTTTTTGTCCGTCACAATACAGTTTGTGGGTCATTGGCGAAAGCTACTGTTTTTTTTTTTTATTTGTCGAAAATATTCAAAGGTATCTTTGTTTTAGGACAAAGGAGGTCGTATTTTTTTTTAATTCACACCACGAGGTGTCGTATATTATTTAAATAAATAACTAAGAAAATACTATCTGTTAGATTTATTAATATATTAAACCTTCGCTGCTCATAGACATTGAAACTGCAAGAAATATCCCATATGTCAATGTGCCTTGGAAATTATATGTTCCTTATGCCTGTAGTTACACTGACTCACCGTTTGAAACAATACTAGGTATTACTGTTTGGCAGTAGAATATATAATAGACCTTCCAAGACTGAGAGAGTTGAAATCTTGGATGTTTAATAGGCAATATTTTATCACAATAAATCATTAAATTACGTAATAATCACATGTATGTTGTTTTATTTGGTTTGTATTGTATACTATATATAGATAGTGTCACGCTACAAAATAACTAAATAAAAAAAAAACGAGCCCACTTCATTGTCTTGGTGTGTGACAGCTACACTTAATACTAAATACTTTGCAAGTATGCGTGGCTATAATACTTTAAAAGTTGGCCCCATTTTATTTGGCACGTTCTACGATTTCGGTCTATCTAGACAAAATATAAATAAACAATCAATCAAAATCGAAAAAAATCTAAATATTTTACAAGCACTTTTGAATCGTCATTTAACAAACTATTTAAAGTAAAGCTACCACCGGTTCGGAATGTAGATTCTACCGAGAAGAACCGGCAAGAAACTCAGTAGTTACTCTTTTTCAATATCTAAAAATACAGCCATGTTAGTTAAATATAATTATATATGTATGTTATGTCTCCTGCCTGGAAGTCAACGAGTATTAACTCCACGCTTTTTTATCATCAATATACTCTTGAATCGAATAATATGCCTTCTTTACCGATGTTTTTTTACAATTGACTTTAATTAATGTCTTCGGATTTTTATTATAGAAGCGGATGGATACCTTGCCCCAAGAATGATTATTGATTTTACGGAGTCGGAAACTTGGCGTTCTAAGCTTATCCTTACTTCTTGTGCACATACAATGATTATCACTGATTTTACTGATTATATCAAAGTGATAAAATAATGGAAATTGGGATTGAAAATACGTGTTTATATAAATGTGATTGATTTTGATTTTTTGATTTCGACCTTATCTACAAATGTCTTGTTCACGAGCCAAAAAAAAAAGTGATTGGTATTTTTCTATAATCTGTGCAACAATGACCAAGATTAATCGATTTAAATAATACACGGACAGACAAGACTCCGTTAAAGTTTTATATATATGTAAATAATCACATGTTTTTAATTGCGAAGTAAACTTATAATTGATTCCCGCCTTTTTGCGGTCAAACAAAATGGCGTCGTATTAACTGTCAAAAGATGATGATTTAGATGTGTGTGATTTATTCCTTATTATTTATCTGTGAAATATTCAAAAGTATTATTTGATATTTCGATTTTAATATAACTTTTTTTTTTTAATAACTTATGATTAGAATAGACTTACTCACCAGAATTTATTTTAATAACATATTAAATGAATATTATGGATTCAAAAGTGAGTTTAATGTTTCGTTTTTATATAAAAAAATATATACGTCATCGAATTTACCCGGTATTGGTCGAGAGCTTGAATATAGTCTATGATATTCGTTATGGGTTCGTGAAGCTACATGACGAAGCTGTCTTCGGAACTTTGTAAATAAAAAACAGCGTACTTGGTGGTAGGGCTTTGTGCAAGCCCTATGGGTAGGTACCACACATTCAACAGCTATTCTACCGACAAACAACAGTACTCACTATTGTTGTGTTGCGGTTTGAAGGGTGAGCCAGTGTAATAACAGGCACAGAGGACATAACATGTTAGTTCCCAAGGTTGGTGGAGCATTGGCGATGTAAGGATTCGTTAATATTTCTTACAGCCATTGTCTATGGGCAGTGGTGACCACTTACCATTAGGTAACTCATATGCTCGTCCTCCAACCCATAACATAAAAAAAAATCCCCATTGAATTGAAATTTCGATCCTTTGAGCGAATAATGAACCTAATGTCACCAGTGGAGGCAATAAGGCGAGGAGTTATACTTTTCATGAAGATTTTAACGTCACTTCATCTACTACTCCAAGGTCTAAGGGTTTCAGTAATTATATATATATTTAGGCGCTTTCATTCCTAATAAATTTGACCCCATTGAATCGATTCACTCGAGTTCTTTTGATGTTTAAAAATAAAAATAATGAATGGTTTTGATTGATGAATGTTCTTTGAATTCATTCGCCGTGTCTAAAACGTTTTAATCTTGCACTCATTATATTATGGTTTGAACCTGCAGTCTTAATTTTAAGAACGTTTAACTAGGTCACGAGGGCTCGACCAAACTATGTCTATTTTGATATTATAAAGAGTTTGTTTGTTTGTTACGAATATACTACTAAACTGATTTCGCTTCTATAATTAATTTCCTCGTGTAACATATATCTCCAAAATTATACTATGTAACAAATTACCTTTTAAATTTAATACGTAATGTACAAACATATATTGTAGATTATATGTTATATGTCGTTCGCAATGGCTTGACACAAATTGGCGAGGCAATGACGAAGGGTCACTAAGTGATACGGACGGACAACACGCGCGACTGTTGGGTGTACTGTCGCGATGAACCAATACGTATGTTAACATATACTATCGAGGGAATTAAGATAATAATAATAAGACATTATATCTCGTAAAAAGTAAAGGATAAAAGATAGTTATTGTGGGTTATCCCTAAGAGATAGACATATACCATCGCGGACGTTTTTGAAGACCTTTTTAAGGTGTACAATACTGTAGTACATTATTTTGATCTATCTCATAGGGTTCAGCCAGCATTTGCTATGTAAACGCAAAATAAAATATTGATTTACGACATCAATTTAGAAACCTCTAAAATTATCATTGTTTCTCTATTATATTGAGCAAGCATACGTATAAACCTTCCTCTGGAATCAATCTATCTATTAAAAAAAACCGCATCAAAATCCGTTGTGTAATTCTAAAGATCTAAGCATACACAGGGACAGACAGCGGTAAGCGACTTTGTTTTATAGTATGTAGTGATGTTATTTACTAATATGTCGGGTAGGTTGACATAATTGGATTAAATATAATAAATAATAATAAATATCGGACAACATCACATACATTACTCTGATGCCAATGTAAGTAGCTAAAGCACTTGTGTAATTGAAAATCAGAAGTAACGACGGTACCACAACCACCCAGACCCAAGACAACATAGAAAACTAATGAACTTTTTCTCCATCGACTCGGCCGGGACCTCCGAGTGGCGTACCCATGAAACGGCGTGCACACTACTCGACCACGGAGGTTGTCATTTATTGTTAGTATACCTAAATTGGATAAGTTAGATAGAGATATATTGATTTAGAACTGTTTGTAGTGCGTAATAGCTGAGCTATTAGCAAATCGGCTAGAATAGGTAGGTATAGGTAGATTTTCATAAAATCCGTTCTTAGCGGATGTCTGCAAACTCTAAACTTTGTAGGTGTTATATTTTCTGAAATTTCTTGATTAATCAGTGAGCGGTATTTTGCTTTTATATATGTACATATAGTATACTGGCTGTGCCCCACGACTTCGTCCCTGGAATAGTGACTTTCGGTAGCGTTTATATTTTTTGAAGGCTAATTATTTTGCAAACAAAACGCATACATACATTTGACTGCAAGTAAGGAATGTACATAAGAGGAAGTTTGAAAGTGGCACCGGTAACCGAGAAGCTATCTGAAAGCCGGCTGTCATGGTATAGGCATGTTATGCGGAGTGAGGACCGTGTTGTGAGGAAGGTCTCGAGCATGGATTTGGATGCATATAGAGGAAGGGACGACCAAAGAAACGATGGATGGATTGTGTGAAAAACGATATGGTTAGAAAGAATGTTATTTGTGAGATGATCTGACAGAGAAGTATGGAAGAAGAAGACATGCTGCGCCGACTCCAAATTAAATTGCGATAAGTAAATTTATATACACGACGTTTTTAGTTAGTCCATGTTTTGCCAAAAGGAAGCTTTTTCGGGTGAGCATGTCACAGCATTTCTTTCTTCAGCGTTGATCTATTTATTATAATTGCAAATGCTGCTTAAAGAAGAAACTCTTTAAAGCCGAAACAGCAAACCAGTCGTAATTATCAGCTAATCACTTTTCAACGCAACTGTATCCAGCAACAATAGTCTTCGCTTGCCCGCTGCATTCATTTAATTGTAAACCACTTGTGTGTTCCACTGTACATGATGTATATACGTACTAAACTTATTTAGGTATTAGCGTATGTAGCGTCCGGAATAATTTATATGACAAAAAGATGGAACGTAGTTTCTCTCGCTATATACAATGTATTAAATAACTAAGTAAAATGTTGACTCATTATCATACATTTAAAAAACAATTATCAGATTATTAATAACTAGATCTAATTTATTATAAAACAATTAAATTTAATTTGAGTATATGAGGTGGGACAAAGTTAAACATATAAATTATACTTGATTTTTGTTTTGTTTGTTGCTAGTAAGAGTCGAGATGGCCCAGTGGTTAGAACGCGTGCATCTTAACCGATGATTTCGGGTTCAAACCCAGGCAGGCACCACTGAAATTTCATGTGCTTAATTTGTGTTTATAATTCATCTCGTGCTCGGCGGTGAAGGAAAACATCGTGAGGAAACCTGCATGTGTCAATTTCAACGAAATTCTGCCACATGTGTATTCCGCCAACCCGCATTGGAGCAGCGTGGTGGAATATGCTCCAAACCTTCTCCTCAAAGGGAGAGGAGGCCTTTATCCCAGCAATGGGACATTTACGGGCTGCTAATGCTAAAAAAAAATGTTGCTAGTAAATTTTGTTTTGTATACGTACATACAGTTATACATACATATTATGTATATAATTATGTATAATGGCTACGACGATAAACTTCAAGTGAACATTACTTTAATTTATTGTTAACACATAAGTGACAATGTATGTCTTTGTTGATAATAAATTATTTAAACCTAACCTAAATAACATACAATGAAAATTAACAACGATTGAGTTAACTTGGTGGTAGGGCTTTGTGCAAGTTCATCTGGGTAGGCACCACCCACTCATCTATTTTGATATATAGATTATCTGATGAGCGGGTGATATTCAGCACGAAGCTTCACCACAATAGATACATACCAAATCCATAAAAATAATCAAAAAATTTAAAATTTAACATCAACACGTAATCCCAGCACGTTACAAAACATCCCGTACGCTTACACTCGTAATAAATCATCCGCTATCAAGCTATCTAACGAGATAAGTGACATGCGATGATCGATAACGAGCTCCTGAACTTGGATCGGCCGGAGCCAGACCTGAGAAGCGAAGCTATGAGGACGGTTTTAGGAATGTTCAGAAAGCAATAGATATAAACTTAGATTTACATACATACATATATTCAACTAATGAAGGATATAATGCTGATACTAAATAAATATACTACAGAATGTCTTACGACAACGTTCGGAGATTTTTCATAAGACAATACAAACCGCTATGTCCCTTTATGTGCCTTTCAAATCTGTAATATCTTCGAAAATATTCATTCAAATTACACGCTGTAAAGGGCCGTATTGATCTATATTAAATGCGCAATGTATTTAAGGTTAATTGGATACGGATTTATGCTGTGTCGCTTAAAATCGCTTCGTAAATAAGCCATTATTTTTCCTAAAAAGTAAAGGATAAAAGGTGTTTATTGTGGGTTATCCCTAAGAGATAGACATATACCGTTCAGGAGTTTTTTGTAGACCTTTTTCAGCTGTACTATACTGTAGTACATCGTTTGATCTATATCGTAGGGTTCAGCTAGCGTTTGCAATGTAAGCGCAAGAAAATGTGTTTATTTTCGAAATCAAAATAGAAGCCTCTAAAACTATTGGTGTTTATCTACTGTTTCATGCATGTATTATAAATACATAATACGACATTCATCTTGAATCACTTAATCTATTAAAAAAAACTGCATCAAAATCTGTTGCGTAGTTTTAAAGATCTAAGCAGACATAGGGACAGACAGACACCGGGAAGCGTCTTTGTTTTATACCATGTAGTGATGCGATTCGCTGATAGTTTTGCATTATGCGCGGTATAAAACTTAATCCAGAAGATGCAACACGTTTCGGAGAAGGATTTAGTATGTCTGTCTGTCCGCCTGTGAAGCAAGCTTGAACTCCAAGGAAGGATACAGGCTACTTGTTAACGCGTAACATCTCATGACCAACCCCTAAAATGCGAGCGAGACCACGGGCTCCAACTAGTCATTATATCAACAGCAGCGCTTCAAAGTTTTATCAACCCTTAAAACATTTACATGACAAGCGCAAATTATATTCTTGTACAGTATATCTTATTTATAGGGCCCATTCTAACCGACTTTAGCCAGTCCCGGGACTGGTATCAAGTTTCCCCCCTCACCCGGCAATTCCTGGTTGCTATGGTTACCGGATCACTTGTTTGCAACAGCAATTAATAAATATCTATTTATTTACTAAAACAAATACACAATCAACTTATCATTGAACACTTAAACTTAACTAAGGTAACATCCGAAGTGATACGTCTTTAAAGGCGTAAACAACATTGACCTTCAAACTAACCTATATAGAATTTAATTAGAAAAATAAAAACACTTAAAAGTATCCTTACATAGTATAAAACAAAGTCGCTTACCGCTGTCTGTCCCTATGTATGCTTAGATCTTTAAAACTACACAACGGATTTTGATGCGGTTTTTTTTAATAGATAGATTGATTCGAGAGGAAGGTTTATATGTATAATACATGCACAATATAGTCTACTAACACTGATAATTTTAAGGGTTTCTGAAGTGATGTCGTAAATAAACAATATTTTTACGCTTACACAACCAAACGCTGGCTGAATCGTACGAGATAGATCAAAATAATGTACTACAGTATTGTACAACTTCAATAAGTCTACAAAAAAGTTCGGGTGGTATATGTCTATCTCTTAGGTATAACCCACAATAACAATTTTTATCCTTTACTTTTTAATTTTTATCATTATTGCACCCGTGCGAAGCCGGTGCGGGTCGCTAGTTACTTATAAAAAAGCTCGAACTATGAGATCTTTGGAATGTTTTACAAAATTAATTTTATTATTATGAACTATGCCAATATCGTTTAATGAAAAGTCATTAAACAAATTCATGAGTCTGTTCAGCAGATTTACCCAAATCTGCTTTGGAGGTTGGAGTCCAAAAAAATTTAAATATAACGATAACTTTATAGGAGCTGAAAGGGCAGGCAGGGTTTGCCGTTACGGTTTACGTCAATTTTCCCTATCGTCTGATTAGTCTTTTGACTGTCGTATCTGATGATATTTTTTTACAGTGAGATAGGTTTGGTCACCTGATGGTTACCACTGCCCATAAGCATTGGCGCTTGAAGATTTTTTAAAGGTTCATTACTTCACCAACTCGCCATAAGCCTTGGGAACTGAAATGCGATATCCCTTGTGCTTAAACACTGGTACACTCAAAATTCAAACCAAAACATAGCAATCCTAAGCACTAGATGGTGCCACACAGATGGGCTGGCACATAGCCCTGCCACCAAGTAGAATGGCAGTTGTTTTCCCCTTTTCAAACCTTCCAAGTTCCTTAAGCGTTCGTTATCAATTGGAAACTCAGATATTTTGCAGATGTCATCATCATGGCTGCGTATATCGAGGGCGTCTCCACTTCCGGTAATTAAAAAGGCAGCTTAATTAACTGCGCTCGATATACGGAGTATATTTGTATGTCAGTTCCCTTTGATATAAAGTAAAATCGAAAATAATTTCGACAAAAAGTTATCGGCTCGGAATTGGAATCTGAAAACTACCCAAGAAGACTCAACGTCATTGAGGATTAAATGGAAACGAAACAGGAGTGTTTTCCTCAGCTAATACGAAATTCTAAGTTTCACCCGCACCGGATGACATATGATAGATGGATGATGATGACAGATGTCCGAAAATCCACAACGCGCGCGATTTTTAAGATATTTTCGCCTCGTCCAACCACTCTGTGGAACCAGCTTTCGCCGGCGGTTTTTCCGAACCGATACGACTTGGGAACCTTCAAGAACAAGGCCGGCAACGCACCTGCAAGCCCCCCGGTGTTGCAGATGTCCATGGGCGGTGGTAGTCAAAAAAAAACAATAACTTGATTTATTTGATAGTTTATTTTGTATGTTTGCGCAAATGGTTTTCAGGTGATAGCGTCAGCGGGCGTAGTGGCGAGTATCAGAAATTGAATTTTGACCCTTCTCAGGCACCGAGTGCGGTTCTGATGTCTCTCCAATACGATCGAACCACGGCTCTTGGGTTTATACAGGATGTTAATTTACGCATTATTCTCTTAACTACACGTTCAATAGAAATCTCTCCATTGCGTTTGTCTTTCTGTTTGAACGCAATGAATTCAATACCTATCGAATTATTTTTATACGATTTTCACCAATGGACGGAGTTGTTTATAAGGAAGATTTAGGTATAGGTTAGGTATTAATTCATCGTGGTTTTGTGTAGATGTCAGAAATAAAAAACATATTTGTTTGAAGACTAGCTGTGCCCGCGACTTCGTGCGTGTTTGAATTTAATAAAAAAGCGTGACTTTATTATTATTTTACATATAATTCTAAAATAAAAGTAGCCTATGTTACTCCTTATTACTTCAGCTATCTGCCAGTGAAAGTCCCGTCAGATTAGCCGAAACAAACAGACAGACAGACAGACAGACAAAAATTGTAAAAAAAATCATTTAGGTATATGTACCGTGTATACATACATATGCATTTAGTAAAACGCGGTTATTTTAATATTACAGACAGACACTCCAATTTTATTATATGTATAGATTTGGTGCCGCGTAAACCAATAATGTAATATTTAGGATATAATCGTCTTATGTAAACGCTCATTATATACGTGCGAAACCGGGACGCGTAGCTAGTTATCAAATAAGTAACGTTTAAAATAAAAGTGTTTTCAACACCGGAACAACGGAGCTATTTTCACACATAATTTAAAAATGTCTAAATATTTACACGGACAATACGAACTCATTGTACAACCAGTGTCAACGTGGGAAAGAATTTAATACGTAAAGGTGTTTACGCTTATCAAATAAATTTAAAATATAAGTGTTAAACTTTGTTACGTATCTATAGACGAATATAATACAGATTATAAAAAATCGTGGAGTTAATACTTTTAGACTTCCAGGCAGGATGTATTGCATACATATATAATTGTATTTAACTAACATGACTGTATTTTTAGATGTTGAAACTACTGAGTTTCATGCCGGTTCTTCCCGGTAAATCTACATTCCGAACCGGTGGTATGTTTTTTTTTATGATATCGGTAGGCGGACGAGCAAATGGGCTACCTGTTGGTGAGTGGTCACCACCGCCCATAGACGTTTGCGCTGTAAGAAACATTAACCATTCTATACATTACCCATGCACCACCAACCTTGGAAACCAAGATGGTATATCCCTTGTGTCTGTAGTTACACTGGCTCACTCACCCTTCAAACCGGAACACAACAATACTGAGTACTGCTGCTTGGTGGTAGAATATTTGATGAGTGGGTGGCACTTACCCAGACGGGCTAGCACAAAGCCCTACCACCTAGTAAAGCGGCGGTAGCTTCACTTAATATAGTTTGTTAAATGACGATTCAAAAGTGCTCGTAAAAGCCTACTTAAATAAAGTATATTCGGTAGTATAGTATGGTATATTCTTTTTATTGTTAAATTGGTATCACCATAAAATTGTCAGAGCCTTTGGTTTGTATTTTCGTGTCATTATTTTTAACACAATTGTAGTTTGTGGATTGTTTTTATCGATTGTGGTATTCATATGTTTTAGACGAACATTCAGAATGTGTCTTTGAAGTAATTTGGCTTCTTGGGATTTTGGATTTCTTGGAATATCTGGATGACATCGGACTAGTTTGATTGTCAGGTCTCTAAACATTCTCAGATTTTAGTCTAGCATAGTGTTTGTCGCCATTTGTGCCCTTTACCAGAGTTCCCAACGTGTTCGTGTCTTCAAAAGACTATCCAACTTACGCAGTCTTCCTTAAGGGGTATTACAGTGCACAATGGCTAGGCCATATCTTAAATCTATGGGGTATAATCCAACGATCGTGGAGCGATCAAACGCAGGACAAAAAAATCGATTTCAGGTACTTATTTGAAACTAACTGTCGTTCTCAGCTTCCTACAATATAAAAAAGTTTAAATAACCAAAAAACCTCTTTTGTAAATACTCGCGTTATGAAATGTTCCAAATTTAAATTCCAAGCTTACTGATCGGTAGTTTTTTCTGTGCGTTGATTGGTCAGGGCGATTTATAAGTATTGCCTGTTGGGTTTCATCACTGAGATATTCCATGCCACAGGAAGTATGTATTCACTTTGCGAGCTTGTTCTTAACTAATATTATAATTAGTTTATTATATCGCTCCTCAAACAAATCGTGGAAGCGTCCATCAAGCTCGGATTAGTTTTATCGTAAGTGACGTAACTTTTAGCGACATTCACGAGAAAAATTTATATAATTGTATATATATGTGATACAGCTAGGTAGACTGATCACGAGCCACGTGATAGTAAGTGTTCTTAGGGGCCATTCATTTGGGGGGGGGGGGCTCGACCATGTCTTATGTTTTCTTACAAGGGGGTGGGAAGGAGTGTCGATAGTTCTTACGTAAGTAAGTAAAAAAATGCGCAAAGTTAAAATTATTTCAAAAAGGTTCGATTGTCGAATATATCCATTTCCATGGCAACGGGCGGGCCAAAAAAAATAAAATAAAGATTATTAGTACCTTTGAAATTACAGATAAATATTACAAAAAAATGATTCTTTGAAACATAAACATTCAAACGTGTATAAATTTTTTCCTTTCTTTTTACGTAATAAATATTAAAAAGGGGGGGAGGGCGTCAAAAACAATTGTCTTAGGTATTAAATGAATGGCCCCTTATAGACATTGGTACTCGCGGTATGGAATTGGACCAATGCGGAACGTGGAAACTAATATTCCCTTATGCCTGTTGTTACACTGGCTGACTGTTCACTCATTATTCAAACCGAAATCTACATACTGCTGTTTGGTGGTACGATACGATCAGTAGGTGGTATCTATCCAGACGGGCTTGCATGAAGCCCTACCCCGAAATTATTTAAAGAACACTTAGAATTGACAATTTAATTCCACAGATTAGGTAACAACCAAAATTGCAGTTTACAAATGGAACAGCTCCATATGAAGCACTTAAGAATGCATCGTAATTAATCAATTTAATTTCAGCTTTATATCTTTGTGATAGAGTCTAAAATCATTCGCATCAAAATTCTTTATCCTATTAAAATTATTTTCAAAGGAATTTGTGTCGTATTAGTTTTGCATAGAGGTGATAGTGGATTGTATGTTAAGTAGTAGATGGTCGGTCGAATCTATGGCTAACGAATGCTTTTCATCCTGATCTACGTTGGACAGTGGTTGTCAATCTTTGGATTTTTTTTTTTTGTTTAATTGTAAACTTTTTCGACTTATACTGCTTTCGGCGCGTTATGAAAAATAATGTTGAAATTTTATAAAATTTAAACTATATGATGAACAATTTACAAAATTTTGACTAGATTTAATTTGATAATTAAAAATGAAAGGTGAAAATAATAATAAAAAAATTGTTCATATTTTTAAGATTTCTCTTGCTAGTACACGACTACCTGTCTCCCGAAGTAGTATAGAATCTTTCATTGCATTCCGACCCAGTGGCAGCTGGTTAAGTGCTTGCCTACTTGAATAAAGTATATTTTGATTCTGATTTTGATACCATTAATGTAAACAGTTTGACAGCCACTGCTGTAACCCGAACCACACTTGATACCATCAAAAGTAACAGTCGTAGCTCGGCTGACTTTTTTTTACAACGTTCATTAGACATCAAAGTTTGGATGTATTGTGAAGACAAACAAACAGACTACTGACATGTTCTTTATGTAAATTAGATAAAACTAATGGTCCAATCATAAAAGCAAAATAAACATTTGACCTTGAAATGACGCGATATCATTGGTCGAGAGCTTGAATAATATGATATTACGGATTTGCGAACGTCGACGAAGCTTTTATCGTAACTTTGGAAGTAATAGTTAAGTGGAACAGTGTTTTAAATAAAGATATAGATTACATAAATTAACAGCCTGTAAATTTCCCACTGCTGGGCTAAGGCCTCCTCTCCCTTTGAGGAGAAGGTTTGGAGCATATACACATGTGGCAGAATTTCGTTGAAATTAGACACATGCAGGTTTCCTCACGACGTTTTCCTTCACCGCCGAGCACGAGATGAATTATAAACACAAATTGAGCACATGAGATCGAGAATTGTTTGTTAGTACATTATGCTGTTAGTGTTATATAGCTGAGCTATTAGCCAATCACAGGACGCAGCTTCTCGGCCGGTGACGCTGCTGCCCGTCACCGGCCTGTGGTACTTAGCTACGCCTATTTTTTTTATTATGCCCAATACCATTGGTAGCCACGGCCAAGGCCACGGCCAGCCAAGCCACGGCCCCCAGTTCCCTATTCCTCGTCATGATGGCGACGATGGTAACGGCGGGACGGTACTAAGAATCACCGGGGTACGGACTGACCCTGGCGACCACAGTGGCGTGCGTAGAGGCCTATGTCCAGCAGTGGACGAATGTGGGCTGATGATTATAATGATTAGCCAATCGCGTCAAAGGTTTGTCTATCTTTCTCCCCTCTTCGATTGGAATCGACATTTGATGTTTTGATGATTAGAATCTTATAATATATAACGCACTTTTGTTGGATTATTTTATGGGTTTTAAATGTTTGTTGGGATAGCGGAAGGTGGACGAGCAAATTAACCACCTGATGGTAACAGATTAAATTACCAATTTCTTAAAAAAACCAAAGAAAGAAAGATAGAAATGTTTATTACGACGCGACACAATTATAAAAAGTATACAAAATTTAAAAAAGAAAAACAACAAAAATAAAAAATATATTAACTAATTATAACTACTAACTTAATCTACAAAAACAACAACAACAACAACAAAACAATGACAGTTAACGCGTTCTAAAGGTGTACCATTCAAAGCGCCACCAACCTTGAGAACCACCAGTTTACTCAAGTATCAAACCAGAACACGAGAAATAAGCCAATTGCGCAATGGTTTACGGGCGTAGCGATGTGAAAAGTCGCAAGTTCGATCCTGACACACTCACTACACTCCTAGCACAAGCTTTAAGCTTAATTGGAGGGATTGTATAGAGCATGAAAACTTAACCGAAGTTCGATTTGTATAACAATAAATTCGATAATCTATACTTATATTGAGAGATAATATTTGTATGTTTGTATGTAAGGAGTAATTTCCGAAACTGATAAGTGATGATCCACTTCAATTTTTTTTACTGGTAGAAAGCTACATTTTTTCTAAGTGACGGACGAAGCCGGGTCGTGTCGCTAGTTTGATATTTAAGAGAATGGGATTTGACAAAAAATCCAAATAGTAAAAATGTATTTTTTTCTTCACAATTTGTTGAACACTGTGTTAACAATAAACGGGGTCAATGCACCTTTAAACTAAAAACTAAATCACTTATGACTCAGCAACCCTCAATGTTCCTAAACAGGGCGCAGAACCGGAACCGCGGACACACATAATGACGTGCCATCACGAATATATCGATAAAAACGTCAACGATGTCACATCACTAGTGTTAAGTGATTTAACGCATTCCATCGTTCCTTTGTTGCGTAGCGTTGGAAAAAAAAATTAAAATAAAATCTCGATCCCTATATGTTATGGTATTTTGTACACGCACAAAAAAAAAACTTAATATTGGTAATAAAAGGTTACACAATATGGCACTTGTTTCTGCCATAATGTCATAACGACACTTCTCAAAACTGTTTGGTTTTATACAAATAATATTACAAATAAATGTATAAGTTTAGATGGATGGGTGTTTGTTGTTACGTCAGAACGGCTGAACCGATCCGAATGAAATTTGCAACAGAGATAGATTATACTTTTCATACCTAAAACCTGCACTCCCTTCCCTAAACGAGGGCGAAGTCGCGCGTGGAAATTACTTATATTGTATAAACAATTAACAGCAGAGAAGTGAACTCCTGGTTTACTGTTACTGGAACTAAGAAGGGCGATGGCTCAGTGGTTAACAAGTTATTGCGAGTTCAAAACCCGAGCACGCACTATCAAATGTTCTCGTTTATTAAACAAATATATATTTGTATGTTTTTTTTTTTATTTAATCTGTCGAGCAAATGGGCCACCCGATGATAAGTGGTCACCACCGCCCATAGACGCTGGCGCTGTTAGAAATATTAACCATTCCTTACACCACCAATGCGCCATCGACCTTGGGAACTAAGATGTTATGACCCTCGTGCCTGCTCGCCCTTCAAACTTGAACACAACGATACGGGTCAAACAGTACTGTTTGGCGGAATATCTGAAAGAAAAAGCCCTACCACCAAGTAATGTGACACAAGTACATATATATATATCTTTCTATAAAAACATATATATAATAAAAATAGCGCCAATATGGCGCAATGATTTACATTTAATACACATACTAGGGATTTTAATAACTATAACCTTTTTAAATTTTTTTTATGTTTGATTGATGAGAATTGTTATTCCTCTAAATAGACCATTGATGTAATTTCTTAAATCGAGTTAATTAAATGTACTCGAAGAAACATTATTTAGTCAAAGCTCAGATTTCAATTGCAATGAAATAAGAACAAAAGCTCTTAAACTACGCTTTAGTTTGGAAGCTCTACGAAAGCTCGGCTATTTATCTTGTCAAGTGTCAAAGCCTTAAGGCTTAAGTTTATTTGTAACTGACTTAACCGAGGGATTTTAACTTACAATACCATTTAATAATGCCATCGACCTGGTTCCTTCGGTTGTTCATTAGTTCGAAGGTTGAAGCCGATGAAAAGTATTACGAGCGTAATGGTCCATGATTTCTGAAGGCTTATCAAAGACTGATGGTGTTTTTATAGGTAATAATTATTACAATTTTTGTTAACGAACAAGTTACACACATTCCTTACTATGTTTTAATATGCCGACACTAACTCAAATTGAGCATTTGAAAATCGAACTGTCATTACTCGAGTTTGAACTTGGAATCATATTAAAAATTCACCCGTTTTCACCACTGGTCCATCTACCTTCCAGTCAGAGTAGTTTAAAATACATTTTTTTCAAACTCAAACTCAAATTCCTTTATTCAATATAGACGTATTACACTTACTTATTGATTGTCAAATTAAACACTACCACCGGTCCGGAAAACGAAACACCCTGACCTGAGAAACGGCGAAAGAAACTCAGCGGGTAATTTTTTGTCAAACTAATTAAATACATATATATTGAATATGAATTAAAATTAAACCCATCGTTATCTGATACAATTAAAATTATGATCACATGATTGTGAATAATCGATAAATTAAAATTATTCTATCGACTACACCCCATCACTTTACAACGTAATAGAAAGCAGCGGCGCGTGCGCAAGAGAACTACTCGTGGCTGGCGATTGAGGGTTTAAATTCTACCCGTTTTGGTTTTGTAAATACAACTCGGTCGGGATTTTCGTGTTTCGTTTTTTTGTATATTTTGTAAACTCGTTCTTGCACCGGGCTTCGTTTGTTATTTATTATAAAGGATTGGAATTGTTATTACTACTGTACTAATTGTATCCAGGTAATTTTTTTTAAGCAAATTTCTGCCCGCGGGTTTGCCTGCGACGGGGTGTGGAGTTGGAATATAAAGTACAATGTATGTATGTATCTATTCCACACTAGAATCTATCTATGTGCGAAATTTCATTCGGATCAGTTCAGCCGTTCTGAATTGAGTATCAAACGTCCAAACATCCAAACTTTCATATTGAATATCAATTAAGACTTACAGTAAAATCTTTTACGAGTGTATATAGTTACGTGTCTGCTGACAGTCGAGGAGTTCATTCTCCTGGAGACAGTTCTAAGTAGAATCACGTCATGATAGCGATAAAAATGACAGTTGAACCAAAATGAAACTGAATTGGAATAAAATTTGAACTTCTTGGGATCATAAGTTCGAATCAGCTTGTTAACTATAAGTATTGAATAAAATTGAGAGCCGAGATGGCCCAGTGGTTAGAACGCGTGCATCTTAACCGATGATTTCGGGTTCAAGCCCAGGCAGGCACCGCTGAATTATCATGTGCTTAATTTGTGTTTATAATTCATCTCGTGCTCGGCGGTGAAGGAAAAAATCGTGAGGAAACCTGCATGTGTCTAATTTCAACGAAATTCTGCCACATGTGTATTCCACCAACCCGCATTGGAGCAGCGTGGAGGAATATGCTTAAACCTTCTCCTCAAAGGGAGAGGAGGTCTTAGCCCAGCAGTGGGAAATTTACAGGCTGCTTATGTAATATAGCGGTCGCTAGCGCTAATGGTCTGGGGACGGGGCGTCTGCTTAATCAAAGACCGTCGTTACTTAACTTTACCAACATTTTTGGGGACATTTCGATTTATAAGAGGCGCCACTGTTCTTGACATGAAAATTTTGCGTGACAAACGCGACGCGCTGAAAACCTGTGAATTTTTGAGCTGCCAAACAAAAATGGTAGCAAAAACGCTTTAAAAACAATAGAATATGATAAGATTTTAAATTAACAGGGTTATTTTTATAACTTCGAACTCGTGAACAAGACATTCGTAGATAACGTCGAAATATCGAGCTCCATCAAATGAAAATAAAAAAACATGGTAAGTAATCCGTTTCAAATACTTATAGATATAAGATAATATATAATATATAATCGTTTTATATACAATATAGCTGAGATATTATCAAATCGCATTGAATACGTAAATCTAAGGTTTGTTCCCTAGTTTCCATTGGAGTAGGCTATACATGCTTACACTTAACGTAACTTAACTTCGATTGGAATAAGCTATTCTAATATAAAATTGTTTTTAATTCAAAAAGTTAAGTGCCTAGTTTTTTTTAAATCTTATTTTATTTTGGGACTTTTGTCCTACAAAGGTACGTCAGTCATTGTACCCTTTTCCTTTGGTTTTGACTTTATTTATTATTAATAGCTATTAAGTAGAACTCCAGGAGCATCCTAGCAGATTCTGACGAGGAATCTGCTGGAATACTCTGAACAAATCTAAGATTGAACGAACTTACATTTAAACTAGATAAGAGTAACTTTCTCTGATTCTGAGTCTTGCCACGTTCCATTTACAAATGATATAAATATTTGGCATACGTAGAAAGTCAATTTCTTGGCTTAAACCTGGTCAACCTTTAACTGTCAGAATGATTGCTATGGTGATTGACGTCAAGCCGACCAGTCGCCTTACTAAGAAATTAAACGAAGGGTCTTTAAAGAAAAAAACAAAGGCGTGATGTTATCTTTGAATATTGTACAAATAATTATATCCAAAACCGCAAAAAAGTCGGACAAAAAGGGGTCAGTTCGTCCATCCCTTTCGTTCCGCTTGTGCCAGAGAGGGACGACGGTAGGGTCACTATAAGAACCCTGGTGAAAGATATTATCAAAATATGTTTGAGTTTTGATGTTAAACAAAAACTAATAATTAAATATGAAAATAAAAACTATTGAATAGAAACCTCTATGGTTTTGTCCATAGATATGTCATAGACTACTAGAGCATCGCAATCGGGTAGAATAGACTAGCGACCCGCACCGGCTTTAAATTAAAAAAGAAAAGGATAAAAAATGGTTATTGTGGATTATCCCTAAGAGATAGCCATATACCATCGCGGACTTTTTAGAAGATCTTTTTAAGGTGTACAATACTGTAGTACATTATTTTGATCTATCTCATAGGGTTCAGCCAGCGTTTGCAATGTAAGCGTAAAAATATTGTTTATTTACGACATCACTTTAGAAACCTCTAAAATTATCAGTGTTTCTCTACTATATTGAGCATGTTTTATACATATAAACCTTCCTCTTGAATCAATGTATTTATTGAAAAAAACCACATCAAAATCCGTTGTGTAATTTTAAAGATCTAAGCATACACAGGGACAGACAGCGGTAAGCGACTTTGTTTTATACTGTGTAATGATTATGATATCAATATAATTAATACTTTATAGTATTCAGGAGTAATGAAGCATTCCAAATCATATTTAGACTCGGATCATCAGTTCCGGAAATAACCCCCCTACATACACGGCAAGCAGCCTGTATATTTCCCACTGCTGAACTAAAGCATCTATCTTTCAGGAGAAGATTTGTGGAGCTTATTCCGCCACGCTGCTCCAATGCGGGATACACATGTGGCAGAATTTCGTTGAAATTAGACACACGATGTTTTCCTTCACCGAGCACGCTGGGTTTGAACAAGCATTCATCGGTTAATACGCACGTGTTCTAACCACTGGGCCATCTCGGCTCAGTATAGTGGTATCTCCGGCTGTTCCCCCTACATACAAACAATTACCTTTTTAAAATATATTTGAAAATTATAAATGCGAAAGCAGGCAGGTAAGTTCCTTTTAGGGTGTAGACATCCGCTAAGAATGGATTTATCCGGATAGATCCGGATTTTACGACACTTCCTTAAAGGCTACCCCCTTATATAACGGGGTTTGGAAGTTTGTATTTAATAAAAGCCATTTCCATGTATTTTCATCAACGGTTAGTATATGTAGAAAAAACTATATCCACACGTTTAATTCGTTACACTCATAGTTTAAAAGGTATGTTAAACCAATGACGTACCCCACGAATGTTACCCCTAATGAACGAAACGTGTGCGATATTCGCTTTTATCGTAATAAAAATAAAGTTGAATTTAACTTGACAACAAATCAGTATAAGCACGTGTCAATTCCGATGAAGTGGTCGTGTGTTGGAATTCCCAGTACGTTATAATTCGAATAGGTTTATACGTATGTTACAACTTAGAACGTAAACTTATTGATTGGTTAAAGAGCGCTGGTTTTAAAGCACTGTAAGAAATATTAACCAGGTTTTGGCTTAAGTTTTACAGCTGACACCAACTCTTCTTGGGAATGGTATTGGGTGGTTTACCCGTCACCTAAGAACTACTAATGGATCGTGTGAAAGACGATATGGCAAAGAATGTTACTTGTGAGATGACAGACAGAGAAGTATGGCAGAAGACATGCTGCGCTGATCTCGAATAAAATTGGGCTAAGGGTTGGGGGATGATCTTTACATCTCCAATGCGCTATCAACAAAGATATGATATATATACTGGCTGACTCACCCAAATCTGAACACAAGCATACTAAGTCAGTACATAAGTAATAAATGTATCCCCAGATGTAACTCCTCCCATTTTAAGGAGGGAGTTTGATGTACACACTTGTGTGTGTCAGAATGTTATGTATAACTACATACAAATTGTCTATGTCTGGTCTAAAACCTCTGAAATGTATCTTGTATAAGTTTTATGTAAATTTGTTTATTAGATTTATTAGTCACACATTACAAAAAACCCATCACGATTATTCCATAGAATATAGAATTGACGACCTCCGTGGTCGAGTAGTGTGTACACCGGTTTTCATGGGTACGCTACTCTGAGGTCCCGGGTTCGATCCCCGGTCGAGTCGATGTAGTTCATAACTTTTCTATATTATCTTGGGTCTGGGTGTTTGTGGTGCCGTCGTTACTTCTGATTTTCCATAACACAAGTGCTTTAGCTACATCGGGATTAGAGTAATGTATGTGATGTTGTCCAATATTTATTTACTATAATATTCATATAAAACTATCAGTACTGGGTGTCTGTTGCACTGTTTTTTTTATATATAAAACTTATTCAAACAAACCGTGCGAACTTGGTCTTGAATTATTACATTAATTGGTTCGAAAGTGTTTTAAAAGATCAATTCAGTAGAGAGTTTTTGAGTTTTGAGTTTTAAAGTGACGGAGAACGGAGGCACGTGTTTCAAATTAAACACGAGAAATCTTAACAAGGGATGCTATTGCACCCCTTTGTTTGAATATTTGATCTAGGGGTCGGAATGACCCCTATACTAGCAGGTGACGCTTGAATTTAGATTTTGAATGTTTTAAAATTCGTACATTACTTGAGATTTTGTCATTATTGTTTTGCAATATGGACGCCGTCCGCCATGTTAATTTTTATGACGTCATTTATAACTATTTAATTTCTTGTATTATAATCGTGTATTTTTAAAAAGTATATACCATTGTCTTGGCAATACTCTGGGTTTGGCAATAATCATTGGCGAGAATTTTGCACATAAGGTGCAAAAGTCATCAAGACAAATACACAAGATTTAACATCGAATAGACTCAATTTTTATGATGAATGCTAATTTCTTATACATTGAAAATATTAACCATTCCTTAAGTCGCCAATGCACCACCAATATTGGGAACTAAGATGTTACGTCCCTTGTGGCTGTTGTTACACTGGCTCACTCACCCTTCAAACCGGAACACGACAATACTTAGCTGTTTGGCGGTAGAATATATGATGACTGGATGGTACCTACCCAGACAGACATTTACAAAACCCTACCACCAAGTGAATTGGATATCAACGAAGCTGTTATCGGAACTCTGGAAATAAAATTAAAGTTGATATAAGTAGTCAAAGACAGTGTTGTGTTATAAACTAGCGAAACGCCCCGGCTTCGCACGGGTGCAATGCTGATACTAAATATACTACAGAATATCTACAACGTTCACAGTTTTTCAGTCATTAGACAATACAAACCGCTATGACCCTGCGTTTTAAATCTGTGATATCTTCGAAAATATTCATTTAAATTACACGCTGTAAAGGGCCATATTGATCTATATTAAATGTACAATGTAGTTAAGGTACTTTAATAGATACGAATTAATGCTGTACTGCTTAAAATCGCTTCGAAAATAAGTAATTATTTCTCGTAAAAAGTAAAGGATAAAAATGGTTATTGTAGGCTATCCCTAGGAGATAGACATATACTATTACAAACTTTTTGGAGACATTTTTAAGGAGTACAATACTGTAGTACATTATTTTGATCTATCTCATAGGGTTCAGCCAGCATTTGCAACGTAAGCGCAAAAAATGTATTTATTTACGACATCACTTTAGAAACCTATAAAATTGTCAGTATTTCTCTACTATATTGAGCATGTATTATACATACAAAACCTTCCTCTTGAATCAATGTATCTATTGAAAAAAACCGCATCAAAATCCCTTGTGTTATTTGAAAGATCTAAGCGTAAGGAATACGTAAATCTAAGGTTTGTTTATTTCTACTTCTCCTGCCGTTCGATCGGACTATAAACCCCCTTGTTCATTATCGTTATGTCATGTTAAAACACCCACCCGATCTCATCTTAAATTTCACGTCTTAAATTTCGACAAAAAAAAAATTATTAATCCCAAAGTCGGTGAAGCGAAAGCATAAATAAAAACCCATCAATAGATTTTTCTAATATTCTAACATTTTTGACGTGGCCGATAAGAACTTACGTGGGTATCGAGGAATTCGGTTTTTTGGGGTTCCGTGGCGAGATTTGCGAAAACGAAATCGTTCTTAGCTCACTGTGATATTTTTATTTATGATATAAATACGGTTGTGAAGAGTGGAAAAAGTTTGCAATTTTTTTTTTGTATTTTTTTTAATGACGGTTGCGGAAGAGGGATTCCTGATGGAGGGCGGTCACTGACAGGATAAAAAATTCTTCTTCTCGTGGTAATATACCCGATGATGATAGGCTATTTGACAGTGCGAAAAATAAAGTGTCAATTATTGTAATCAGTATATATTATGAGATTAAAAATGGTTATTTATTAACGAAAGTTGAAAATAATAATTAATTTATTCAAAAATCTATAAATGAAAATGCATTTTTTTAAACGTTTGACACAAAACGCTCCCGATTGGTCGGGTTTCTGATGACGTGCTTGTTAACCTTGTTTGTCTACTGTATGTGGATTATATGTGCCACAGATTACAATACAGGCAAGTGACGTCACCGACCCCATTGCAGCGCCATATTGTCAAAGTAGCGTTTTCGCGCTCTATTTAATAAACGAATTTTTAATTTGCTATTTTTCAGCAAATATGTACTAGAATTAAAAAGAAACAACTGTTACTGGGTTCCTTAACCTCTACTAAATAATATAAAAAGGATTTTAAAAACTAGTCAAATAACCTATTGTATCTCTACATCCTAGGTCTGATGGTGTGTTGATATGGTACAAGTATGTATTTTTACACTGGCTCACTCACTATTCACATGAGAAAAGACCAATTTTAAATAATCAAATCAAATTAAACTTTATTCTAGTGAGCTTTTACGAGCACATTTGAATCGTCATTCAGCAAACTACATTAAGTGAAGCTACCACCGGTTCGGAATGCAGATTCTACCGAGAAGAACCGACTAGAAACTCCGTAGTTACTCTTTTTATATGTTATAACTAATTGATGTTAGTAAGCGATTGAAGATGATAATATATAAATAAACGATAAACGTTCTGAACGATTCCGGAAAAGGATGCCAATCTCTAGAAGACCAACTACACACACAGGACGTACTATAGTGCCAAGTGTGAGCGCAAACACAGATGTTTTCTGTATTCCACCACACTCATAATCCGACGAGACAGCAAATCCGCCTCAACCGAGAACCTCGTGATCTATGTATTTAGCCACTGGACTTATGATGCAGTTAATAATGAATCGGTTATCAAAGAAATGTCGAGCCGAGATGGAGTGGTTACAACGCGTGCATCTTAACCGATGATTTCGGGTTCAAACCCAGGCAGCACCACTGAATTTTCATCTGCTTAAGTGTTTATAATTCATCTCGTGCTCGGCGGTGCAGGAAAACATCGTGAGGAAAGCATGTGTCTAATTCCAACGAAATTCTGCCACATGTGTATTCCACCAACCCGCATTGGAGCAGGAATTGGAATGTGCTCCAAACCTTCTCCTCAAAGGGAGAGGAGGCCATTAGCCCAGAAGTGAGAAATTTCCAGGCCAGTAAAATGTATCAAAAAAACGCCCTCAACTTGGTTTGTGCCAAATGGTCCAAGCTAATCTCGGATCAGCTTCACGTATATTGATATGTTTCCCAGCGTCCGAGTGTTTAGAACGTGTGTATTAATTACGTTAGCAATATTAGCGTCGGTTAGCTAGTTTACGGGTAACGATTCGTTTTGGCGAGTTGAGTTTATGTTAAGTGATAAATGTTTAAACTGAAAACCTCGTTACTAAGAGATATTCTTATCTTACGTATAGTCTATTCCAATCAGGACAGAAGCGGAATAAATAATATTAGGCCTTTAATTGAAGCGATATCATTGGTCGAGAGCTTGATTAATCTATGATATTCATTATGGATTTGCGAAAAATGACGTTGAATGTCGAAGCTGTAATCGGAACTTTGGGAGTGAAATTAAAGCGGACATGACGACTTCCGTGGTCGAGTAGTGTGAACACCGGTTTTCATGGGTACGTCACTCCGAAGTCCCGGTTCAATTCCCGGCCGAGTCGATGTAGAAAAAAGTTCATTAGTTTTCTATGTTGTCTTGGATCCGGGTGTTGGTGGTACCGTCGTTACTTCTGATTTTTTTTTTTATGTCAGAGGTGGCAAACGAGCAGGAGGCCCATGGACATCTGCAACACCGGGAGCTTGCAGGTGCGTTGCCGGCCTTTCAGGAAGGAGTACGCTCTTTTCTTGAAGTTTCCCAAGTCGTATCGGTTCGGAAAAACCGTCGGCGAAATCTGGTTCCACAGAGTGGTTGTGCGAGGCAGAAAATGCCTTAAAAATCGCGCTGTTGTGGATTTACGGACATCTAAGTGGTGAAAAGTAAAATCTGAGAACTGAACAATAACACTTTTGTTAAATTCAAACGTGCACAAAGTCGCGGGCACAATTAGTAAATAAACAAGAACTTAATTTAAATAATTCTTGTGTAAATATAACTTCGATGTGATGTTTTTAATACTTCAAAGATGAAACCGACTGAAATAATTAATTATTACATTACATTAACAGCCTGTAAATTTCCCACTGCTGGGCTAAGGCCTCCTCTCCCTTTGAGGAGTATGTTTGGTGCATATTCCACGACGCTGGTCCAATGCGGGTTGGTGGAATAGACATGTGGCAGAATTTCGTTGAAATTAGACACATGCTGGTTTCCTCACGATGTTTTCCTTCACCGCCGAGCACGACATGAATTATAAACACAAATTAAGCACATGAAAATTCAGTAGTGCTTGCCTGGGTTCAAACCAGAAATCATCGGTTAAGATGCACGCGTTCTAACCACTGGGCCATCTCGACTCTAAATAATTAATACTTAAGCTTTTAACGAAAACTATGCGCGGGATATTTCTTAATCGACGATAATACAAATATAAATTTAAACAAACATTTTATAGCCAAGGCAAACTAAACTCTCTCTGTATTTATATCGACGTTGACGGACATACGGTCCGTGTCAATTTAGTGAAAATAAATGAGATCTAAAAGCGTTATATCCAACGAAATAAGCGCAGATATTTTAATTTTATAATTTTAAAACGGGACCCTGTCACTAAGTCTCCTCTGTCCGTCTGTTCGTCCGTCTGTCACCAGCCTGTATCTCATGAACCGCGATAGTTAGACAGTTGAAGTTCACAGGTGATACTTTGTTGCCGATATAAGAACGGATACTAAAGAACAGAACAAAATAAATATTTATTTGCCCTCAGATATGTGCCGTTTTTGTAGATAATACCCTTCGTACGCGAGCCCGACTCGAACTTGGCCGGTTTTTAATTTTATTATAGGTAGGTAGACTCGCAATTGCCACCTGATTAGTCAGGGAACATTAACTGTTAAATTTCCTACCTAATTAATACATTTGTTTTAAGTAGTTCAATGCCGATATAAGTGTTTAAGCAGGCATTGGTTTATATAATGAACTCCGGAGATATTTATAACTTTGCCGATTAATAAATTCAAATCGTTTATAAAAAAATATAAAAAATTTGACGACTTCCGTGGTCGAGTAGTGTGTGCACCGGTTTTCATGACTACGCCACTCCGAGGTCCCGGGTTCGGTTCCGGGCGAGTCGATGTATGTTGTCTTGGGTCTGGGTGTTTGTGGTACCGTCGTTACTTCTGATTTTCCATAACACAAGTGCTTTAGCTACTCACATTGGGATCGGAGTAATGTATGTGTTTTCCATTATTTATTTATTTATTATTATTATAAAAAAATATTTATTAATAATTTAACACAATTTTTTGATTATATAGATGATTAGAAATGGTGGAGCCAATGAATCAACGTAACTGTATTTAACTGGCATTACTGAGTTTCTTGGTAGAATCTTCATTCCGAACCGGTGTTAGCTTCACTTAATACAGTTTGTTAAATGACGATTCAAAGGTGCTCGTGAAAGCCTACTTGAATAAAGTATATTTAGATTTTGGTGTTTCCTAACGAAACATGTAGCGGAATTTCGCGCGGGAAAAAAGTTACACGCATAAAAACATATTTTTCGTGACGTTGCGTTTTGTTTAACACGACACACGTGAAACGAATTCTTGTCACGACATTCCGTGAAACCGAGATTGTATGTATATTTAAATGGTGATTAGCTGGACAGTGAAACATTACTGTCTTCTTTGAAAAATCTTATATATTAATAGCGTTTTGATTATGGGACGATAGCTGCACATGAAAATAGGTTATGTTAGGTTATAATATCTCATTTTGAAGAGTTTTAACCGTAGATTTGTAGAAAATTAAAGATTCTTGATTGCAATTTACTCAATTGTTACGATGAATGAGATAGTTAATTTTAGCGAATGGGAAAAATGTACTGGCCGAGATAGCCCAGTGATTAGAACGCGTGCATCTTAACCGATGATTGCGGTTTAAGCCCAGACAAGCACCACTGAATTTTCATGTGCTTAATTTGTGTTTATAATTCATCTCGTGCTCGGCGGTGAAGGAAACCTGCATGTGTCGAATTTCAACGAAATTCTGCCATATGTTCCAAACCTTCTAAGGAGGCCTTAGCCCAGCAGTGGGAAATTTACAGGCTGCTAATGTGTAGAAAGAGGCGCTATGGCTGCAAAAGAAACAAACGTAAAACTTGTGAACAGACGTCGTCAGTTTAAGCTTAAATTAAATCAAAACAAAACCTCTCATAGGCTTAAATATTTCTAAGAATCTGTTCAATAAACGCGAAGTTACGCGACCGACTAGCAAAGGTTATTTGCAAGTCGAGTAATTTAATAATATTCCTTAAAACTGATTTACTTTATCGTTCGCTATTTTTAATTTATTTATTTATACATCTCTCGACGCATTGTAAAAATATTACAACCGAAGTGATTTTTTTTATGTTGCGCGCGCAAAGTGACTTAAATACAAGACGACGAAGTTACTCGCAAGACCGCCATTTTAAATTAAATTTTTTAAAACATCTACATGTGAATAGTAAATGCGTGTTATATATTGTTACGAGACTAGCCCTAGCCTCCAATACGGTGCTACGTCATAGGATATCATAATTAATAATATCATTAATAATGTCACATTATTATTATTACATATTATTACAATTATTATTGTTATTAATTGATCAATAATTTGTACAACTTTAGTTGATATTATTTTATAACATTTAAAACTGGCATGTAACACTATTTCTTATTTTAAAAGTGATTGAGCTGTCATAAGGAAAGCAATTGGATGATTGGGGGCATTGTAAAAATATAGAGAGAGATTGAAACATCATTGTACAAGATAATTTTATTTTGCCATCCCGAACTACTGAAATTACAATATATTTAAAAAAATAAATAAAAAATAAACGTTACCTTACGATTTCTGGCAGTTTACTCTAATGTGAGCGTACAAAAAACTTCGTTCCAAAAAAAAAGATTAATTTACGAAGTTTTACAAATTTTACTTCCAGCACATTTCAGTGTGTCCGTGTAAATTTTGTACCATAATATCTTTGTAATTTTAGTTCCACGTGAGAAGTCAAGTGAAATTGAATTACGAGACTCGCTTCTCGCACTTATTCTCGACGCGGAGGCTATGAATAATTAGATGCATGGTACTCCTTAATAAGCAAGATACGCCTACACGGTTTGTCTGTTTAATGCTTATGTCGTGACAGATACGTGCACACAAGATCTTAACAATTACACTTATCATTCAAATTTAAAGTTTATATATGTAGGTTTATATTTTAAACTAGTTAACATGATAATATAATAATTTGTCAAATTACTTTTTTGTCCCATTTGCTGTCGAAACACTTGATTCTTGGAGTAATGGTGCAAAAAGATTCATCACCACTGGTACAGGAGGGCACGTCACCTGGACACCTGTTTCTGTCACCAGTGGAGGCAATAAGGCGAGGTATTGTACTTTTGATGAAGCTTTTTGCACCATTACTCTAAGGGCCAAGGACGTCCTGTTCCTGTGACACCTGGTTCGTTTTTAGCCCAGAGGATCGGAATTGCGATTCAACGGGGAAATGCTGCTAGCATTCTTGCCACCATTGCACGCGGTCGAGATTTATACAGTAACCATTTTTAATTCATATTTGTATAAATTTAAGCACTTAATGTTATCAATTCTTATAATAGATATTGCACTAACATGACTGTACTTTTAGATGTTGAAAAAGTGTAACTACTGAAGATACAGCTTCAAGTAAATAGGAACGTTACATTAGAAAAAAAAAAAAATGCTAATGCTAATGTAACGTTCCTATTTACTTGAAGCTGTATCTTCAGTAGTTACACTTTTTAAATAGGAACGTTACAATCATCCATTATCGTCCGCTTTTCGACCGAGATAAACAATTCCCGTGTCAAGTACAAAAATATTCTTTTTCCACTTTTATTACAAATATGTCAAACCAAAAAGTATTCATTACATTTATATAATTCTGTGATTGAACTTTACAACCTTAAATGATTATTTATAAATATTTAAATAAAATAATTTATAGGCTTACAATACTCAGTTTCTAGCCGGTTCTTCTCGGTGTAATCTACATTCAGAACCGGCGGTAGCTTCACTTAATATAGTTTGTTAAATGACGATTCAAAAGTGCTTGTAAAAGACTACTTGAATAAAGTATATTTTGATTTGATTTAACATAGCTGCCGATGTCGACGCATGGCCGGTGTAAGGATTGGTCAATACGGCTTACCATTTCAAGTATCCCATTTGCCAGGCTGCCTACCTAATATTATAAATAAAACAATTACACTTAAAATTCAAGTGGTATGTGCACGCTGCGAGTTATGATTAATGTTTTCGTGCTAAGTAATAAATATATACCACAAAAGCTAGACGTTGAATGGTATTGTTGACGCGTATACTTTGTAAGCTCCGTTTAACGTGAAAGCTCGGTTTTAAGTGGAGATATATACAATTGAATTGTATTTACGATTGTTGAACGAAAAAAAAAGTCTCGCAGTGTCTGATGTGGTGTTTCCGAAACGGTGGTAGATTTTATTTCAAAGATCAATATACCTGTGTAATGCTTAAGACCCAATATGGATCAGTGCAGGCAAGCACCCCGGAATTTTAATGTGCTTAATTTGTGTTTATAATTCATCTCGTGCTCGGCGGTGAAGGCAAACATTGTGAGAAAAGCATGTGGCTAATTTCAACGAAATTCTACCACATGAATATTCCACCAACCCGCAATGGAGCAGTGGTGGAATATGCTCCAAGACCTTCTCCTCAAAGGGAGAGGAGGCCTTTAGCCCAACGGGTTTTCATGCGGTTTTTTAATAGAAAGAGTTAATCAAGAGAAAGGTTTATATGTATAATACATGCACAATATAGTAGAGAAACACTGATAACTTTAGAGGCTACAAATGTGATGTCGTAAATATACAAATTATTTTGCGCTTACATTGCAAACGCTGGCTGAACCTAACATAACCTTCGTATATGTCTATCTCTTAGGGATAACCCATAATAGCCATATCTTATCCTTTACTTTTCACGAGAAATAATAGCTTGTTTACGAAGCGGTTTTAAGCAATACAGGATTAATCCTTATGCAATTCAGCACCTTAAATGCATTGTGCATTTAATATAAATAATATAGGCTATATATATATATATATATATAATCGAACCATAACTTTTGGCAGGCAACCTCACAAAATTGACAGATTACGTACGGACGTTGATATGGTCGATGGGATTTTACACTGACGCTGTTTGGTATTAAATAACAAAATGAATATACACTTTAGTTAAAATTTCTTATCTTTTATCAACGAATTCCCCCAACATACCTGAAACAGAAACGATATCATTAATAAAATTAATCAAAGAATGTATTAAGATTTAAATTCTAGATGGATTGGAATTTTAACGAATGGTCGCGGGTTGTTATCTAGTTAAGCAACGATGATTATGGTTTTTAGAAACTGAATTAAATAATTGACTTAAACACAAACGAATTAATCTTAAAACAAAAAAATCTTGTCTTGTCTGATTCGAATACTTGTAAAAAAGGATTATAAATACATTAAGGTTAACACACACATACGTACAACACACAGAGATACATGTTAAGTAATAGATCACATATATAGATAATAAATAGATACAATAAAATTTTAGTTTTAAGACAAGCTTTCGATAGCTTCGAATAAATTTATCTATTTACGATAATCTTAATTTATTACTCTGTGGTTAGTTAAAACGTCGTTTATTTTAAATTTACGATCAACCTTTTATTCTGTGGTCACATAATTTCAACTAAAATATTTATAATAATTGTATGATTTATTGCTCTGGGGTGCGCCAGGGCGTCACTTTAGGGCCTTCACTATTTATTATATTCAGAATTGACTAAACGGTAATTGGGAACGTATTTTATCTGATCTTTATCTGAATTGAGAGAATCGTTTGAAAAATCGAGTTTTAAAAATTAAGATTTGTTATGTGATAATTCTTATTTGTCGTTTAGTAATTTATTTTTTTGAATTATTTAGATTTGATACTTGGATTAATAAACTGCTTGTACTGGGCTGGAATATGATAAGGATTGATGAATATGTCGAAAAAAAATACCGACAGAGAGTTTTACTGGCGCCACGTAAACCAATAAATATATATTATGATGAAAATTTTTAATTTAGCATTAGCAGCCCGTAAATGTCCCACTGCTGGGATAAAGGCCTCCTCTCCCTTTGAGGAGAAGGTTTGGAGTATATTCCACCACGCTGCTCCAATGCGGTTTGGCGGAATACACATGTGGCAGAATTTCGTTGAAATTAGACACATGCAGGTTTCCTCACGATGTTTTCCTTCACCGCCGAGCACGAGATGAATTATAAACACAAATTAAGCACATGAAAATTCAGTGGTGTCTGCCTGGGTTTGAACCCGAAATCATCGGTTAAGATGACGTTCTAGCCACTGGGCCATCTCGGCTCTCATGTGTATTCCGCCAACCCGCATTGGAGCAGCGTGGTGGAATATGCTCCAAACCTTCTCCTCAAAGGGAGAGGAGGCCTTTTAATTTAGACTCTTATTTAACTCGTGCGAAGCCGCGACGGGTAGTGACAGATTTCATTATTAAACTTGACAAATATTTTCACGATCGGTTCAATAATGGTTTAATCTGTATGTATTTTTGTTTTTTGTAATAGTGTTGTAACTGCAATTAACTATTATTATTTAACGTGGAAAGAGAACGATTACGTCATTACCGATTTTCTGATTTTCATCGTAAGACTTTTCAGAGATCTTATTTTATTTATGGTACTCATTTCGCAGTTATTTTAAAACCTTTGCCTTTAATTAATAATGGAGTTTATGTTTGTCGAATTTCAGGCAGGATTGAATAAATTTAACTGTATTTATTTCATAGAACTTTGTATTTCAAATATTGGTGAAGAGTATCTATTGAGCTTAGAGGTCATTTTGAAGAAGAAGAAGAAGAAGAAGAAGAAGAAAAAACATTTATTAACATACACACATATAAAGAAAAAAAATATATATATATATACCAAAATATAAAACAACATAAACAAATAAAGATATAATAATAAAGAGAAAAAAATATATAATGAATATAAAACTTGTGTGCAGTCAAAAGGAGACAACTCAGGCTATGAGTAGAATATACATTTTCAACCGATAGTAGCATAAAATTTAATAAAAATAAAATTACGATTCAAAAGTACTCGAATAAGGTATGTTACGATTGATTTATTCATTAGACTTTATTTTATATAAAGTAACGGCCTGCAATTTTCTTACTGTATACAATATCAAAGTTTCAAAGACACAACGCCAGATTTTGCCCCAGAAAGTTATTTGATAACGTTGCTTTGATATCTCACTGATAACGATAATGCTACGAGATACATCTCAGCGATAAACTTGAGATGAAAATTGATCGTACTAGGACAACCTTTTCGCAAAACTTTATAGAACAATTCACGATTAGAACTAGTCTAAAGTATTTACTTCCTCATACTTATTGTTTGGGATCAGATTTTGGGGATGATTTCTCCGAATTGGGTTCAAAAAATTGGGTACATTTAAAAAGAGTCTACTCATTTCAAGTGTCGCAGATGATCCGTTGTCACTTTCGTTCAGTTGAGCTTCCTGCTCGGTCATCACCTGGGCCATAAAACAAATTTGGCATACGTTTTGGCTATGTATGTACCATTCAATATGGCAATTGTGAAATGTGTGCTGCAGCGTCATCTTACCACATATAATAGTACTAATAATAACGTATTGTTGTAAGACATTCTGTAGTATATTTAGTATCAGCATTGCACCCGTGCGAAGACGGGGCGGGTCGCTAGTTTTAAGTAAAATAAAAAAAAATACATCTCTATATATTTTCACTTATATTGATATTTTGGAATATTTTTTGATGGTTGATGTCATCCTGAACGATTTTTGTCACAGCGCTAATACTCAATATGAGGGCATATTGAGATTTAGCGCTGTGACCAAACCGCAAGACAGTGTTACTGGTAATTTTTCGATAGAATTACCTTACCTTTATCGGACCGACCTGCGATTGAACCCAGGACCTCTAGCCACTAGACCGACGAGGCAATACTTTTGATGTTTCAATGTATAAACTTTATTTGGATGTTTAAACCCTACTTAAACAAATGCAGTAAACGTCACTGATAACAACCCTAGTTCTGTCAATCTAGACAGTATTTACATTCAGATTGTTGGTAGTCCGACTACAGACAGACAGAACTCCAATATTACCGAATTATTAATTAAAAAGTTCCGAAGTTCGAATTGTGATTAATTAATTCAGTGGATGAATAGTGTAACATCTTTGCTTTATACGGATCCTTTTATTTATGTACTTTTTTTTAATAACTTGACAAGGGTACGTCTTTTTAATTATGTATTAAGTTTTTAAAAATTTTTGAGTTATGTTTTTAAAGTTGCTTTTTTTTTAAAATAAACAAATGAGTCACGTGATGGTGGTCACCATGCCCATAGATATGGACCAAAAGAAATGTTAACCATTCCTTACAACACCAAATCGTCATTTTTCTCGAATACCTTGTTTTAAAGGATAGATGTATTATATATTACATATGAGTATTTATTTATTTAAAGGCTCTATTAACCACCAAAAAGTAGATGAAACAAACAGTGGACTTAATGCCTGAAGGCATCTCTGCCAGTCAACCTTTAGGTCAAAGGAAACCATGAACGATAAACAAGTATTATAATTCATCTCATACTCGGCGGTGAAGGCAAACATCGTGAGGAAACTTGCGTGTAGCTCATTTCAATGAAATTCTGCCACTTTTTTATTCCACCAACCCCCATTGGAATAACGTGGTGCAATATGCTCCAAGACCTTCTCCTCAAAGGGAGAGGAGGCCTTAGCCCAGCAGTGGGAAATTTACAGGCTGTTTATGTAAACAACACATAATAGGTCGTCCGCGAAACTTCGCGTTTATTCAACAGACTTTTAGAAATTTTAAACACCTATGGCAGGTTTTGTTTTGATTGAATTCCATTGTCAGACGACGCCTGTTCGCTTGTTTTAAATTTGTTTTATACAGGCATAGCGCCGCTCTTTAACCGTCCAATAACTTTAAAATTATTTAACCGATTAAACATTATTTAAAGTTGTTAAATATTTTTTATTAAAACACGACGGAGAACATATGTCGTTGTCGTATTGGACTCATCCATCCATCCAGCGTGGTGGAATATGCTCCTTACCTTCTCCTCAAAGGGAGAGAAGAATGGGAAATTTACAGGCTGCACATGTTGTATGCATACTTATATATAAAACTATATTAAAAAACACACACACACACACACATATCAACCATAATGTTTCCTTAGTCTAATGACCGCGAGTACTTCATCAATATAATATTTTTCGTCCGAAAAAAATCGATTCGTTAACAGATTCACGACACTAATTTTTTAAGTCGTTTAAAAAAACGTTGTAGTATAAATTGCATCGTACTTGATTTACGATTCATTATATATTTTCTCTATCGATCAACAAATAGCAATTAATTACCGATCGTTACGAACGACATGAGTAATAGTTGATTTATTATATACAATAAAATGTTTTGTTGAATTATATTCATTGCAAATTATTAGATATAATAACAACGGACATGTCCGTTGAGTTAAGATAATATTCTCGTGAGATTGATTACACGTTCAAAATCAAAACATTCGTAATTATTATTATTATTATTATATATATTTATTAATAATAAAATAATCATTATTATTACGATAATTGTAATTTATTTTTGCAATACGACAACATAGTAACAGTTTTAATTTGTAATATATGTATTTAAAAGCGAATTACCGCTGATTAATCACGAAAACTCAGAAACTATATCACGTACAAACTTGAAATTTGGGAGGTAGGTTCCTTATTCTACGAAACTCCACCGTTATGGGAATAAGTCGGGGCTTGGAATTTAGTATGAAAATCCTATGAAGTATGAGATCAGATCTCAATTTAAAATGTATGCTCTTTAGCTGGTGTGGAAGTGTGCTAATAATATATCTTTAGAAATGAACCTTTTGGGGGTTAAAACAGGGTATACTTGTTTGTAATAAAATAAACATTGTGTTAGAAATACTTATTTATGTAGTTACATTTATATTATAATTATATATTTAATAAACTCACATTTCTTTATTGTATCCGATTTCAGAACGTCATTCGTATGGCCTTAAAAAATAATACAAGATGTTTTCCCGCGCAAAATGATTATTAAAAAAATTAAAGAGAGTCGCGCATGAAATAACAATAGGAGATTTTTGTTAATTAGATATTTAACTTCAGGACTATAATATTTATAAAATAAAACAAATAATAAATAAATATTCTGTGTACTGGTGTATTTATTAATTGTAAGATAAGTGTGAAGTTGTCTATTTCGAGCGACTTGACACTTCATTGGCGGTTCCGCGAGCAACTTCACTGTGAGCGCGCCATTGTAAAAATTCTCTCGTGATATTTACCTTTTCAAAATTAACTTCAAAATTTAAAACGAATGGTAACATTAGTAGAGTTATTTAATAATTTAATTATTTATTGATTATTACGTTTGCGTAAAGATCATTTTCGTAGAAATAAATAAAGATTGATGATTTTGAAGGTGCACTTAATTCGGGTGCGATCGGTTTTACGAATTTTGCCGGTGCTGCCCAATAAAATCTAAGTTGGTACGTTATCCTACTTACTTGCTGGTAGGACTTTGTGCAACCTTGGTGGAAACCACCCACTAACTAGTAAGAATTATTCGTATCTAACTCGTAAAATGTTGACAACTGACTTACAGTGACATGCCATTTTGATACGAGTATCCAAATAGTCATTATTGTCAATCACATTCTGACATTTGACGTTCGTGTTCCGCGGTGAGTATCGACTTGCAGAATAGTTCTACTCAACAAGATTATATATTTTTTTATCTGTATGGAAAGTGCTAATGAATAGGCTAGTTGACAAAATTTGGAAATTAGTTTAAAACTATAGCTTAGCATCTATTTCACCCCAAAAATATACTATTTTAAGAAAAATAGGTTTTTTATGTTAGTATTTTGAGTTTTTAGAAATGAACTTGAAATTGACCGCGAAAAAGGCCAAGACTGTCATGGCGTCTTGAATGACGTCACACCTCGCGAAACAGCCGTGTTTGTGTATGACAGTCAATTGTGTTTTTTAATAAATAATGAATTCCTCGTATTATAAATACTGTATGGTGCCCCAATGTGAAAGTACAATGATAAAAACGCCAGACAAATTATTCATATACGTACCAAACAATAAATAAATACGAATAAAGTGCTTAAAAATGGCATGGAGGCAAGATGCTCTTATTTTGTCAACTAATTCCACAATTTATTTCTGTGAAGATCATTTCGATGTAAGTATTAAATACAACTTTATATATCTAGTTATAAATGTATCGTAAAAGAAATGAATTTAGCAAATATAATATATTACACATAACCTATAAAATGTTAGGACTAGAATAGGACTTTATAATTTGTTTGAGTTAAAATATTATTTTCGTTTTATAAAATGTAATAATTCAAACTCTTCTTATGTTTTTAGTTGCCAAATGATATGACTAATTATACAGAGTATCATATTATGGGTAAAGACACAAGTGCGCATGAAACCAGGTTGTATACCAACGAAGTTCGAATGCCAAGAAGATATATGTTGAAAAAACAAAGTTTGTCAATAATCGCAGAGTGTTTGAAAGATCCAGAACCAAGTAGTACCCCCAGTTTATCTGCCATAATGATAATTGATAGCAACAACGTAGCGTTCCGCGCTTGTTTCGCGAGGTGTGACGTCACGCAACTCTGATTGGTGTTTAATGTCACGTGATTAAATGCCTCATTTTGTCGATTTTATTTTCCAAAAATATAATTAATCTTTTATTATTTTTGTAGAAAAGTTGTTTTTTTATTTACTAATTATCATGGTTAATCATTAGAAACTCAAAGCCATCCGATTTATTATTAGTGGAAACAAGCCTATTTTCATGTGCCTTATTTGTGTTTATCATCTCGTGTCTTATCAATTCTGTCACAAGTCTATATCCAAACCCGCATTGGAGCAGCGTGGTGAATTAAGCACTAAACCCACCCCTAAAAAGAAAAAGAGGCCTTACATTTAGGAACTTCAACGGATAGTTATTTTTTTTTACTTACGTAATTATTGACTCGAATGAGCCAGTGTAATCACACCAACGAAATAACTTTCCAAAGTTATCAATGCGTTAGATCGTACTTTTCTAAATACTATAATTTTATTAAAATCCTTAAATAGCGTTAGTTTTGCTTTCGTTATTATTTTGTTTATGTATTAACACTCGGATTCCGTCTCCGTATAGTCAATTCATCCTTCACTGGGCAAGCTGTTCGCTCCTATAAAAACATTCCTCAACTGGGCTAAGGCCTCCCTTTGAGGAGAAGGTTTTGAGCATATTCCACCACGCTGCTTCAATGCGGGTTGGTAGAATACACCTGTGGCAGAATTTCCTTAGAATTAGACACATGCAGGTTTCCTCACGATGTTTTCCTTTACCACCAAGCACGAGATGAATTATAAAAACAAATTAAGCACATGAAAATTCAGTGATGCTTGCCTGGGTTGGACCTGAAATCATCGGTTAAGATGCACGCGTTCTAACCGATGGGCCATCTCGGCTTTTTACTTATCCTGTGATAAATAATAAATAATTATCGTTTCTATTAATCCATGTAACTGATTATCGGATAAGAGCAAAATTTTTCGTATATATAATAAAGAAGGCACATTATTCAACACAAGATTATATAGATGATAAAAAGCGTGGTAATAATTCTTATTGACTCTAACTCAAACTCCTTTATTCAATATAGAAGCATTACACTTTCTTATTGATGGTCAAATTAAACACTACCGGTCCGGAAAAGGAAACACCCTGACCTGAGAACCCGGCGAAAGAAACTCAGCGGGTTTTTTTTGTCAATCTAATTAATAACATATATTGAATATGAATAGACACAGCCAGGAGACGATCGTTTCATTCCCAAGGCTATCAATCATAAACTCACTGATTGTATAGTACACTTTCGCACACAAGCGTTCCTTGACAAATTTTTTTCTAGACTTCCAGGCTGGATATAAGTAATTTATTATTTGACTGTTATAACTTTGTATTTCAAGTTCTTTTCGATAATATGATCTACATTACGAACCGGTGGTAGCTTCACTTGATATAGTTTACTCGTAAAAGCCTACTTGAATAAAGTATTTTTCGATTAACAGAGATACCAGTACTACACCTTAAGGACTACCTCGAGTCGAGCATACGTCAAATCAATATGGATCCATCCGAACTGTTACATTCAGTACCTAATATACCACTCCGTAAACATTGACAGTGACATGGCGGGTCAATATTGGTCGTAGTGAAGTGACAGCTATCGATAGTCGATATAAATTGAAGGTCGAGTTTATCGCAAGTAAATATTTATACAGATAACATTTGTATATCTAAAACGAAGGCGTTAAAAGTTGAGGTTTTCGTGGTAAGTGATGCTTTGGTAGATATCTGCCTTCGCCTTATTGCCCCACTGTAACCATGGGAACTAAGATGTTATGACCCTTGTGCCTGTAGTTACACTGGCTCACCCTTCAAAGCGGAACACATCATATATAATCCTATATAATGCTGCTTGGAATAAAATGGACCACCTAAAGGTAAGTGGTCACCACCGCCCATAGACAATGGCGCTGTAAGAAATGTTAACCATTCCTTACATCACCGATGCGCCACCACCCTTGGGAACTAAGATGTTATATACCTTGAGCCTGTAGTTACATTGGCACACTCAATCTTTAAACCGGAACACAACAACACGTGATTGGGTGGTACCTACCCAGACGGGTTAACAACCTCTACCACCAAGTATAAAAATATATTTCAACTAACTAATATATTGACGGCTATTTATTAGAGCAGCGTATCTTGAACTGACTGGCGCACTATGCGCACTAATAAACCTATCTCGAGTATTTATATTATATATATACTAGCTGTGCCCGCGGATTTATCCGCAGTTATTACAGTTTGCAATAATTCTTATATGTACTTAAATACCATTTAAAATCCTTCTGCCGTAATTACTTTAACTTCAATAACATTGGACTTTCATACAAGCTAGTATCCCCTGGTTTAATCCCAAAAGGGGGGGAGTGGGGGACTTCATTTCACTCGTCCACACCATTTATAGAGCATACATTTTTAATTTCACGTTTCTTGCTTCAAAAACATAGATTTTCATACAAACTTCATTCATTTACCCCCTTAGGGATTGAGTTTCGTATAATCCGTTCTTAGCGGATGTTTACACCCTATAAGGAACCTATCTGGCAAATTCCAAGTTTGTAAGTGCTATAATTTCTGAGATTTCGTGATTAATCAGTTTGTGGTATTTCGCTTATATACATACATATATGTATGTTATATATTTACAGCGAGTATTCGAGTGATTACTTGTTTTATATCATATAGCGAACTGCTTTTTTCGTCTAGTGCCTATATATAAGGCTGTAGGTCCTGAGGTCCTAGTTTTAACCCCAGGTGGGACTGATAGTTTAAGACTCTTTATGGCGACACTAGTCCAAGACTTGACTTTGAATTCGTCTCAGTAAAAGGTATCGAAAATCGTTCCTTCAAAACAGTTAACGCATTATTAGAGTTTCTATATGTTAACCGTAATCAATAAAACAATATTAAAATCAGACATACATTGCACGGACCGGGAATTGAAGTCACGACCTCATTCAATAAATTAATCTGCGTCCGACACGAGCTTTGACAATTTCTATAGGACTTGAATTGCGTGAGGCGGACAGACATACTGGTTGAAATCTTTGAATTACATTTAAATCATACGGGGCTAATTTTCAATCGTTTGTATCTTGATTGCCTCGTTGGTCTATTGTTTCGTTTATAGCTTTATAGGCCTAAGGGTCCTGGGTTCAAACCCGCGTCAGACAGATAGTATAAATGTTATTGGGTATATTTAGTAGAAGGCTAAGAAATTTAGGACGTTATACTGGACTTAGTTTCCGCCCGCAGCTTCTTTCCAACGCTGGAGTGGGGGGTTTGAATATATTATATGTCATATTATGTATATATGTAATAAAGTGCAACAAATAAACTTAATTTCTAAGCCGATAAAGACAAAACTTATATCAGAAGACGCAGCGTGTTTCGGAGAAGGTTTTATTACATACATAACTAGCCGCGCTTCGCAGTTTCGCCCGCACTCGAATTCGACCGGGATCTGAACCCAGAACCTCGGGTTCTATAGCCTTATATCTAGCCACAAGATATATAATCGTATTTAAATGTTTGCAAAGAGTAACTAGTGAGTATCTTGCCGGTTTCCCTCAGTAGAATCAACACTCTGAACCAGTTTGATCCAGATCTGTTAAATGACGTATGACGATTCAAAAGTACTTGTAAAAGCCTACTTGAATAAAGTATATTTTTATTTGTATATAAGTCCGATCTTATTTAATATTCGTTTGAATCGAAGTCGTAAATAAAACTTCATTCGAATATGTTTTAGTTTAAAAACCTAGTGTAGTTGACGCGAACGGCTTCAACGCGGGTCGATACGTCAATATTTACTGGTAGGGATGGCAAAGCGTCGATAAGATGTTAATAATATCGATAAATGCTATCCATATTTTATGAGTAAAATTGACAACATTATTTTTTACATTAGCAGCCGGTAAATTTCCCACTGCTAGGCTAAGGCCTCCTCTCCCTTGAGGAGAATGTTTGGAGCATATTCCACCACACTGCTCCAATGCGGGTTGGTGGAATACACATGTGGCAGAATTTCGTTGAAATTAGATACATGCAGGTTTCCTCACGATGTTTTCCTTCACCGCCGAGCACGAGATGAAATATAAACACAAATTAAGCACATGAAAATTCAGTGGTGCCTGCCTGGGCAAAAATTGACAAGGAAGTCCGAAATATAAAAAAAAAGTTAGTTGTCTAAGAGAATGCTTATTGTCTTTGATCGATTGAGGATATGTAGATGTCTATGTTGGACGCATCTATAATAATAAATAATTACATAGTGTAATAATAATTAAAAAAGACTAAAGAAACAGTTTCAATATTTTCAAATATTTAGTATTGTTCTGTTACGATTTGAACGGTGAGTGAGCCAGTGTAACAACAGGCAAGGGACATAATGTCTTAGTTCTCAAGATTGGTAGCGTATTTACGATGTAAGGGAACATCAGTGTTTTTAAAGCGCCAATGTCTATGGAATTCGGTTGTGAACACATACCATCAGTGGTCCAATTGCCTGTCTCACAATCCTTCTCACAACTACAAAAAAGATAAAAAATGAAAGGCCTAAGTAATCACTTTCTGGATTTCTTGACGTTTCTTCTCGATAGAATAAATATTCCGAACCGTGAAATCTTACTATAATTAATAACAATGTTTTCCAACATATTATTAAATAATTTGCATTGGAATGTATCGATATCGATAAAACTGAACACCTACCAACACTACGGTTAAAAGCTAATAACCGTACCGTGACAGCGATGTTAGCGCCGTGTCTTCGAGCGCTTTTATTTCATGACGAGTGCTTTGAGAGCTTTCGAGGTTGAGCTTTTTGAGCTTGTCGAAATAATTGGGGGGCTTGAGGGGGGAATAATGTTTTGTATTAGACAGATTGACTGCCTTGTATTACTTATGAAGCAACCAATGATAATAGGAATTGAACATAGCGTATAAGGGGCTTAGTAAGTTATGTACCAGCTTGTAAATAAGAGCCGAGATGGCCCAGTGGTTAGACCGCGTGCATCTCAACCGATGATTGCGGGTTCAAACCCAGGCACACTGAGCAGCACTGAATTTTCACGTGCTCAATTTGAGTTTATAATTCATCTCGTGCTCGGTGAGGAAACCTGCACGTGTCTAATTTCAACGAAATGCTACACGTGTACTGTATAATCAACAATAAAACTAAAGATTTAAATTTATCCATAGGTAAAGTTAAAAATATCCGCGAAATATAATTATAGAAACGAATAGCACTCAAATATTGACTCCGCGGAGTCGGAAACTTGGCGTTATAAGCTTGTCCGCACGTCTCGTGTATATCAATGAAAATCAAAATGTACTTTATTCAAGTAGGCTTTTACAAGCACTTTTGAATCGTCATTTAACAAACTATATTAAGCGAAGCTACCGCCGGTTCCGAAAGTAGATTCTACCGAGAAGAAACGTCAAGATACTCAGTAGTTACTCCTTTTTCATACAAAAATATGATCAGTTAAATACATTTATATATAATATATCCTGCATGAAATTCAACAAGTAATAATTATAAGATTTTAAATTAACATGGTTATTTTATTACTAACATTATTTAAAACGGGATATTTACAATGTATTTTTATTTTTTATTCGGAGACTGAACTCTCGTAAACAAGACTTTCGTAGATAATGTCGAAATATCGAGCTCCACCAAATAAAAATAAAAAAAAACATGGTCAATATCCCGTTTTAAATACTGTATGTAATAATTATCACTGATTCTATCAAAGCGAACAATGTTCTGGTGAAGTTACATAATATTGCTGTTAATATATAACGACGAAACTGTTTAAGACCAGAACTCAGGCAATTTCGTCTAAACTTCGTCACAGAATTAAACGGAATTTTTCACGACCGCAAGGCAAATTAAAGCCTTCGAATCCAGTTGCGCCAGCTTTGAAGCTTCGTCCAATATCCAATTTCAAATTTGACTTGTAAAGCAAGCGATTTGTATTCAGCAATCAATATGATTACAATATGGGATGTTCCTTAGTATTTTTTTTTAATTAAAAAGTTGCCTAGACTGGCAAATGGCAATTGTTATTCATCCCAACATCGCCAATGCACAACCGACCTTGGGAACTAAGATGTTATGTCCCTTGTGCCTGTGACACGGCCTCACTCACCCTTCAAACATACTTCAAAACTTTGACGACCTCCTTGGTCGAGTAGTGTGTACACCGGCTTTCATGGGTACGCCACTCCGAGGTCCCGGGTTCGATTCCCGGCCGAGTCGATGTAAAAAAAGTTCATTAGTTTTCTGTTTTCTATGTTGTCTTGGCTGTTTGTGGTACCGTGGTTACTTCTGATTTTCCATAACACAAGTGCTTTAGCTACTTACATTGGGATCAGAGTAATGTATGTGATGTTGTCCAATATATTTAAAAAATAAATAAAAAAAAAACCGAAACACAACAATACTAATTCCTGTTTGGCGATAGAATATCTGATGAGTAGCTGGTACCCGCACCACCTCGTGATGGTCGTCACCACATAGATGAGTATTGTCAAACCATGTTTGTTTTAAATAACCTTATTGTTTCAATTTAATTTTAGACTAGCACATGGCTCGCGTGACGTCATAGTTATTAATCAATAATATAATTCGTAATTACTTCATTATAATTAATAATCAATCAATCAATCAAGTCAATAAATCATTCTTGGGGCAAGGTATCCGCTTCTATAATAAAATTCCGCAGACATTTTTAACTTTGCCGTTTCATAGATTCAAATCATTTGTAAAAAATAAATTGGTAAAGAAGGCATATTATTCGATACAAGATTATATAGATGATAAAAAAGCGTGGAGTTAATGCTTGTTGACTTCTAGGCAGGATATGAATATAATTGTATTTAACTAACATGACTGTATCTTTAGCTGTTGAAAAAGAGTAACTACTGAGTTTCTTGCCGGTTCTCGGTAGAATCTACATTCCGAACCGATGGTAGCTAGTATAGTTTGTTAAACGACGATTCAGAAGTGCTTGTAAAAGCCTAGTTAAATAAAGTATATTTTGATTTAGATAATAAAGATACAATGAATTGTGCTAAAAGTTTAATTTATAGAAATTTATTTAACTAAATAGTTATGTTAGATGTTTATAACGAAATCTTCGCTCGTCTGCACAAGAATTAAAAAAAAAAAATCTCTTTCTATCTGTAATTATAATTATCTGTGTTAATATAATATCTTAATTGTATTCAATAATATAATATTTGACACAATTGAATATTAATTGTGTATTATTTAAACGAAAATTAAAATTACTTATTATTTATTCGGGACAAGCGGCAGGGGTCGCGTCGTTAAATAAACTTATAGACCTTAAGGACCATTAATGTGATATATTTATGAACGTAACAATATCACATCGTGAATTTAAACTGATATTATTTTTAATTATTTCTTGTCATTTTTATATGGTCACGGAAATATGTCTGATGGTAAGTGGTCACCACTATATAGGGCCATAATAATATTAACCATTGCTTACACAGTCAACGCGTAACCTTGAGAATTTAGATTTCCCTTGAACCTATAAGGGGTTTTGGTACAAGACAATTCAATCCGAGCCTCCTCGGATACCGTGGTTTATAAATATGTAGTAACATTAATAAATAAGTAAGTTAGTTATAGCATTCAGACTCCACTAGGCAAATTTAAGCATCTAATGAGGAAAAGTTACACTCCCAACTCTGAAGTATGTGGTGTATTAGAAGATGTCTCATACTTGTTATTGGCACGTGTCCGTAATCACAGTTTGAGAGAAACACTAAAATATGAACTTAATTTAAATTTGTTTAATATTGGTGCTTTTAATTCTATCCTTATTAACCCTACGAGTATTTCACCAAGTAAAATTAAATTGAATTTACGTTTGGTAATAAAAGACATAAAAATAATAATAATAAAAGAAATAAAAAAAAACATAAATGGTTCTTGTAACGGTATAGTTGATATCATTATTATTGTATTATTATTAATATACTTCATTGTCATAACAATTCAATCATATTTTTTTATTTACGCTTCTAAAAAATATAACTAAAAAAAATGGTGATCACCATTCTTTTATTTATTTTTCATGTCATCCTTAAAGTTATTCAATTTAGACATGTATTTAACACGTACATGACAAATAGCGAAAGAAACTTCGTCCCAACTCGGTAATCCCACGCCACATTCAATCACGAACAGATAAAAAATAATTGTACAAACAAAAATGAGCTGTCACACGTGACATTGACAGTTTAATAAACCACAGATAAATAAGCGAGCGCTTAAGAATTTAAATAGGAAAGAGTAATAGAATTTCAAATATAAATTCAAGATACGTTAAATGTTTAAAGAAATGTATATGGTAATTTATTAAAACATTATAGCTTTAGTTTAAACTCGAAGTCGATGTTTCTAGAATGCGTTAAATGTTTCTATAAGCGATTGATAAATATATTATGTCTAAATTATAGTAATTGCTGTTCAACTGAAATCTTGACACTTTTCATTGAATACCTTTGCATTTTTTATGTGTTTTGTTTTAATTTAAATAAGTCTTGATAGTAATATTTGACTTGACGGAAAATCGACTTTTGTACATTGAATAGCGGTTAGCGGTAGCGGTAGTTTTTTTTTTTAATTATTGGAAGGCCTGTAAGGCTGGTAAGCGAATGGTACTGTAAGAAATATTATTGCCAATGTCCCGCCTACCTTGGGAACTATTAGTTATCTACACTGTCTCACTCACCCTTCAAACACAACAATACCAAGTATTATTGTTTTTCGTTGGAGTATATGATGAGTGGGTGGTACCTACCCAGACCTACCACCTACCACCAAGTAACACGGTTGATGAGGTTAGTCAAAAAATAATTCCAGGCAGGGTTTACACAATGTAGTTGAAATGGTGAAGGGTAACTACTGAGTTTCTTGCCGGTTCTTCTCGGTCGGATCTATTTTCCGAACCGGTGCTAACTTTTTATTTAATACAACGCTTTAACATGACAATTCAAAAGTGATTTTAAGAGTCTACTTGAATAAAAAAATATTTATATTTTAACTTAACAAGTAATACACAGCGCTCAGCTGTTGTGGCATATAATAACTATTCTCAACGATATTTATCTTAGTGATTTATTATCCAATACCTTATTTCCATAATTCATTATTAATAATTTAACCTTAATAGTTGGTTAACTGACTTCCGATAATTTTCGTAAAAAAAAGGCAGGACGCGCCAAAGGAGCACATTCGGCTGTTTTAATAATTCCTGGCACAACGTTACGCTGTCCATTAGCATTATTAGCATTAGCAGCCCGTAAATGTCCCACTGCTGGAATAAAGGCCTCCTCTCTCTTTGAGGAGAAGGTTTGGATCATATTCCACCACGCTGCTCCAATGCGGGTTGGCGGAATACACATGTGGCAGAATTTCGTTGAAATTAGACACATGCAGGTTTCCTCACGATGTTTTCCTTCACCGCCGAGCACGAGATGAATTATAAACACAAATTAAGCACATGAAAATTCAGTGGTGCCTGCCTGGGTTTGAACCCGAAATCATCGGTTAAGATGCACGCGATCTAACCACTGGGCCATCTCGGCTTACGCTGTCCGAATATTATAAATTGAAATGTACCAATTATTGGACTGCGTTCTATTTGCATTAAACCCACAAGTGTTAACAATTAATATAATAAGTTAACGAGTATTTCGTCTCGAATAATAAAGACTTCTTGTACAATATATAAAGGTCGAAGAGCGTGAGACAATTAAAATCAATAATTAATATTAGATTATATTTATTAAGGAACGCCGATAGTGCATTGTGGAGAGGCGTGGAGAGGCGCGCCTTCGTGAATCTATATCGTGAGCTAATGTTGTCGCCATTTTGAAATTCAACAAATGTCAAAAGTCAATGATGAATGAGATGGCGTCACACGACAAATTAACGTGCGTGTAAATTGCATCGGATAGTGATGTGTTTTCTATCGATATAGCTATCGATAATTTTATTTATTGAATTAATTTAGTTATAAAAATTTTTGAAGCGCCAATAGTGTATTGTTTTAAAAGCCGCCTAGCGTATTTCGAAGTCGCAGGATCGATCCTGACTCCTTGGGATATTGTTGTTCACACTACTAATACAAGGCTTTAAGTTTAAATGAAGAGGTACCTAGGAATATTAATAATTTCTTATAGTAGGGCATGGCTGCTACTCAAAAATAACTTTATAAGTAAGCGTGCTACGAATCGTCAATTTAAAAGGCTGTCTATCAGTAAAGCGTGGATACAATATCTACAATCGGTAGACGCAATACAGATGTGAAAACTACACGCAGTTATTCTACCGTGAAAAAATGCTTTATAGGACCATTAACACATTCGCGATGGACGCGGCGAGCGAGGGAAACCGATGCACATGCGAATCGCGACGATTTTTGGACGTGAGTCAAAGGCAAGACTGGCGAGTGGTCTGTGAATGTTGCTATTCTGCGGATTTATGAAAAATGGAACGAACGAGTCCGAAGCTCACGCAAATCTAGAATTTTTTAACTGTATTGTGCACAATATACAATAAGAATGTTTTATATCCTAAGGCATATTGATAGTGTCATACTGACTGAATTCGGAGACAAAATAACGCAGAACCTATCGTAGTGCATAATGGGGGGCAACACAGGTGCACTCTGTATTCCCTCACTCACATAATCTGATAAGACTGTAAATCCGATACGACAGGAAAGAGTTTAGGACCAATTGCTTTACGTGCTGTCCGAGGCAAAGAAGTGTTCACACTCCCAACTTCCGGATCTGCTACATAATGTATTGAAAAAAAAATCCAACACCTTTTTATCAGCCCGACTTGGCATCAAACAGGACCTCGGGATCTACAGCCTTACCATCACATTATTACACATACATACACATTAGACCATCGAGGTCAAGACTATGTTAGTAAGTACCAGTTTGTACCACCACCATCCAGGCGTCATATATTCTACCACCATACTTCCCAAGGCTGGTGGCGCATTGGAGATCAAGGATTTTTTTATGACGACAATGTATTTTGGCTGTAGCCCAATTGCGTACCCACCTATTGCATAATTAAAAAATATACATGATATCATTTAAAGAGAAGTCCAGATATATGACATTTATTGGCAGATAACGTTAGACCGTCGATATCACACACAAATTCAAATATAAATAAACGCAATTGAATGTAAAACGTTACTCGTGTCCGCGGGAATATTCGCTAAACTAGAAGTCGCATATTTGTTAACGCAGCTTAATATATACTAATATGAATGCCGAGTGAACCTTGAATTACTCTGATCCTTACAGCTTTCTAACACGGCTGGCAATCCCGCACGTAATAAGCCAGTACCGAATGACCGCCGTGATTGTTTATTTATATATAATTAGGCTTATCAGTTTAACTTGGTTTGAAGGGTGTAGTCAGTGTAACTGAGGTTGGTGGTGCATTGGCGAAAGTAACTTTCTGTAAAAACGCGAAACTTAGAAACTCTTTAATTATTGATTTAAGGCTTTTATTGGCGCTTTAGGGAACTGAACCGTATGCAGTGACGTCATAACACTCACTCCTGAGTGTGTGAGTGTGTGTGGTAAGTGTACTATGTTTATTTAAGTAACGAAACCAAACCAAGAGTCCACCAACATAGATCAACAGGTGTATATATGTATATAAAGACTAACGCGTGCCAAAGAAGAAAAAAGTTAATAAGAGGAATAACTTGTTCATACATATATAATTTAGTACGGTCAGCAAGAAACTTTTAATTATTTTTTCTGCTTAAATTATGTTGACTCTGTGAATTGCATTACCGGTAACCATTTTATTAAACTAGTATCTACTTACGTCATATTAAAAAAAAAAATATCCCGCTGAGTTTCTTTCGCCGGCTCTTCTCAGGTCCGAGCTGCTAAATTCCGAACCGGTGGTAGATTTTTGACTATCAAAAAGCAAGTGTAAACACTTCTATATTGAATAAAGATTTTAGACTTTGACATTGACTTTAAAATAAGACCATGCAAAATAAAAGATATTAAATCAAAAGACGAGAGGTGTCGCGGGACATTCAATTGGAATGAATGCCTTCGCTTTACAATATACTTTAAATAGACGCACTAAACAAAATAACAACATTTGACAATTAAATATCAATGATAAAACTGTTATCGAAATCCGTATTGAATTAAAACAATAACAAAACGTAAATTTAAATGGTATTCAATAAAACCTTATAGAATTATCCAAATCATTTTATTCCTCGTTCCAAATTTAAATAAAAAAAAATATATAATATTTACAAATGTTTTCTGTTAATATATATTTTTTTTTCTAATGGTACAGGAGTGCAAAAGAGATGCAAACAGTGTAGGCGAGACGGAATCGTTCGTTTTTTAAAATCTTTCCTTCATTGGCACAGATTAAAACACTTGATAGATTGCGTGTGTGAGATGAGGGATTATTATAGCACACATTGCAGCGTATTGTGACCAATTAGTGCTCTCATTAGCCCTATACAAACAGACAGAGGCTGCATACCGAGATAGTTACACATAGTGATGTGCTTAAGTTATCGATACTCGATTTATTACGAAATTTTATATTTATATTATTCTATAAATATTGTCGATGCGAACATTTTGTTGGTATTTCAAATAAAAACTAGTGAGTGAGTTTTGAATGTAATAATTAATAAAGATAGATAATACCCTGGCTTAACACATACAAACAGACTACACACACAAGCGAGCGGAAGCTTCTTCTTTCAGGTAGCCCATTTGCCAGTCCGCCTACTTAAACCATATATATATGTATTATTCTTGTCAACTTCCAGACAGGAGACATAACATATATAATTGTATTTAATTAACATGACTGTATTTTTAGATGTAAAAAAAGAGTAACTACTGAGTTTCTTGCCGGTTCTTCTCGGTAGAATCTACTACCGGTGGTAGCTTTCCTTTAAATAGTTTGTTAAATGACGATTCAAAAGTGCTTGTAAAAGCCTACTTGATTAAAGTATATTTTGATTCTGATTCAATATAATAAACCAAAGTGGAATCGCATAATTTATCGATACTAACATTTGAAATCCCTACTCCAACAGACTTCAGCGCTGCACCGCGCAGATAACGCATTCAAATAGTGATGTGCATACAATCTACATAAATTATCGATTAACTCTGAGCAAATATAGATAAATTGGATGAATGTGTGTGTGTGGCTAATGGAAATTATTTGAAATTTTAAGATGTCTGTTTGTATATTTTATAAAATAGTGGAAAACATAGAGACGTGTCGTGTCTCCATTTTGATGAGGTTTCTTGTTTTTGATTTTCAGCTGTAATTAGATAATTTATTTGGAAAGATTTTAGTATCTAAGAAAATTATGGTATTTATGATATGTTCACTTGGTTGGGCGTTGGTGGTAGAATGGGCTGGGTAGGTACCACCCACTCATCAGATATTCTAACGCCGAACAACAGCTTTCATTATTTGTTGTGCTTCGGTTTGAAGGGTAAGTGAGTCAGTGTAACTGAGGTTGGTGGTGCATCTTATGTGGTGGGCGGTGGGTGACCACTTACCTGGTGCCTCTAATACGTGGCCCATTTCCCCGTCCGCCTACCTATATATTTCATAAAAATATATGTTTACTTTTTTTGAAAAAGAGTAACTACTGAGTTTCTTGCCGGTTCTTTTCGGTAGAATCTACACTCCGAACCGGTGGTAACTTTACTTTAAATAGTTTGTTAAATGACGATTTAAAAGTGCTTGTAAAAGCCTACTTGTAAAGTATATTTAAATAAAAAATCAAGAACCTATAAAATATATTTTGATTTGATTTCTCTAAGTGTTAAATAGATTATTTCTGTGTGTGTGTTTTTACATATTACATGGTCCTTATCAAAGAATTTCAAGAAATAATGCAAAATTAAAAAAAAATTACAAAAACTTCAAGTAACACTGAGAAAAGTGAAAAAAAAAAATGATATTCACGTATGTAAGTAAATACCGAACGAGAAAAATACCCATTCAAACAAATAAAATAATTTTCCAAATCAATTTATAAACGGCGGTGTGTGAGAGTCGTTAAGAATGCCTTCCAAAGTTCGTTGTTTTGATAGATTTTTTTATCAGCAAACTTGAGAATACAATCAGAAAGGCGACAGGCTAAATTGAGGTCTGTATAGAATATTGATGCTATTTCCCGTCTAGACTTCGAGTTATACCAAAAGATAGTCTTCAATGCCATTAGAGTTGCTCTTTGTAATGAAGCCATCGAAGAATTTTGTGATGAGCGCTCAGGGTTACACGAAAAGTATTGAAATTTATTTAACTAAGTAACTGACGCTACGCTCTTTTTAATTATTAGAAAGAGTGTTTATTAGGACACGTGTACGACCCGCACAGTCGTACATATTACATAAGCTTACTTCAGGAACCAGTAAAACACTTCTTACCCTGATATTTTATTCTTCACGTATACATTATTATTTTTGAACTGAATACGCAAACATTTCTCGAACATTAGTATTTACAACAATACCAAACGTTAGCGCGATTTAATTTCTGTACAGTGACATCTATTATTTAAATAATTAAACATATTAGAAATTACTTTTAACTAAATACTTTTTGTAAAGCTCTGATCTGACGGTTTTAAACTTACACCTAATGACAGTTATCGAACTATGACCATTATACAACACGGCACAATTATAAAAACTATAAAAAAAAATCAAAAAAAAAAAAACAAAAGAAAAACAACAAAAATAAAAAAACATAATAACTAATTGTAACTACTAACTCAATCTACAAAAAAAAAAAACAACAACAACAAAACAAAACAATGGTAGTTAACGTGACCTAAAGGTGTACCATTCAGCTTCCAAGTTGGGTCCAAGAACCCAACGCTGATTTTCAATGGTACCCTATTTGGTTGTGACGGGCTGTGACAATATAAAATAATATTCAAAATAATACTTAAACATACATTAACAATACAATTAGATTCTAAGCTTCAAATTTTACAACTGGATCCCAGAAATCGTACAAAATGCTTTATGTATTAAAGGTATATTATGTACTAAAGGTATACTAGTAGTGAGTTTAAGATTTATAGCATACCTTGGGGATGAAACGATCGCCTCCTGGCTATTTCTTTTCATACTGAATATATGTACATAATAAAATTGACAAAAAACGGCCCGCTGAGTTTTTTCGCCGTTTCTCAGTTCAGGGTGTTTCCTTTTCCGAACCGGTGGTAGTGTTTCATTTGACTATCAATAAGAAAGTGTAATGCTTCTATATCGAATAAAGGAATTTTATATTGAGTTTGATTTAGTATAATCCTTATTTATAGTCACAGGAAGACTCAGCGAAGAGCAAACGCGGTTAGAAAGGACAACTAACCGATATTGAAACCGCTCGTCCAGTATATTTTTGTTATTTTCATAGTATTATCTCATATGTTATAATATTTTGGTAAACATTACATATATCACAGTTTTATTTTGCAAAAAAGTCCGGTCTCTTTGTAATCTTGGAGCTAGAGAATCCCTTCGGGATGTTTTTAACAAAGTACGAATACTTACAGTTGCGTCACAATATATTTACAACATAATAATAATACACGAGAGGCTAAGCTCATAACGCCAAATTTCTGACTCTGAAAAAGTCAATAAATCCTTCTTGGAGCATGGTATTCAATATTAAGCAGATATTTTTAAATTTGCTGATTATTTTATAAAATAATTTGTTAAAAAAATGTATTTTTAAATAAGGTATAATGTTCAACGTAAGATTATGTACAGGAAAAAAATTTTGACTTACGGTTTCAATTTTATTATATTTAACTTTGTGTCTCCAATAGAACTGTTGGAAAAGAGTATCTAGTATCTACTGAGTTTCTTGCCGGTTCTTCGTGGTATCTACACACAAGCGGTAATAGTTTAACGTTTCATACGTAATGCAAATATATATAAAATGACGTTACAAAACCTTAACGTACTTTACTAAATTACATATATTTTGATTTGAATTTCGAATGAAATAAATAATAAATTGAATTCAATCAAATATAGTACACAATGAACATAGATAACGTATCTTTTACCGCAACGTATGAGTTTGTTTACATTCTCACGATCGTATCTCCTAAATTCAATATTTAATCTAACACGCAAATTTAAAAACATATATTATTAAATATCAAAATGTTTATGGTACTACGATATTATTATCATTGATCAACGTTCCCACTGCTGGGCTAAGGCCTCCTGTCCCTTTGAGGAGAAGGTTTTTGGAGCATATTCCATTGAATACACATGTGGCAGAATTTCGTTGAAATTAGACACATGGAGGCTTCCTCACGATGTTTTCCTTCACCGCCGAGCACGAGATGAATTATAAGCACAAATTAAGCACATGAAAATTCAGTGGTTCTTGCCTGGGTTTGAACCCGAAATCATCGGTTAAGATGCACGCGTTCTAACCACTGGGCCATCTCGGCTCTTGAATCGATCAGACCTCTCGAAGTTGCTCACATTCCTTCGACTAGAAAGATCTGATGATCTCATAACAGTTGAAAATATTCTCTTTTTTTATTATAAGTCTGGGTAGGTACGACGTACTCATCAGATATTCTACCGTTGAACAGTAATCATTAGTATTGTTGTGTTCCAGTTTGAAGGGAGAGAGACCAATGACTACAGGTACAAAGGACATAACATCTTAGCTCCAAGGTTGGTGGCGCAGTGGTCGAGTAGTGTGTTCACCGGTTTTCATGGGTACGCCACTCCGAGCCGAGGCCGGGTCTATGTAGAAAAAGTTCATTAGTTTTCCATGTTGTCTTCGGTCTGGATGTTTGTGATGCGGTCGTTACTTCTGATTTTCTACAACACAAGTGCTTTAGATACTTACATCGGGATCAGAGTAATGTATGTGATGTTGTCCAATATTTATTAAAAAAAAGTAATGTTTAATACATCTTAGAGCGCCAATGTCTATGCCCATGTATTTGCCCGTCCGCCTACCTATTACATAAAACACTCTCGATGAAGTCACCTTCAAAACAAATAGGATTACTCACTGATCCTGTTTTGTTTTTTTAAATGGATCAGTGTGTCTACAGTCAGACTTAGCACTGTAAGAGATGTTAACCATTCCTTACATCACCAATACGCCAGCAATTGGAAAAAGACGTTATTGGCTCTTCAAACAGGAACAAAATAATACTTATCATTACTGTTCGGTTTGTAATTGTTGTATCTAGTGTAAAATTTGTTTGATTTGTTTATTATCTGTGCACCAGAGACGAGTATCTGTCACTTGTATAATAAAATTATTATCTTAATTATTGTCTTTTTAATCTGTAACACAGAGAGTCTACTACTATTATGCCTTCAAAATTGAATTAAGCCTGTAATCTCGACCGTACCGTTCAATCTCTATCGTGACGTTGGCGAAATAATCTGTGCCCGCCAAATAAAAACCAGAAAAAAAAAATGACATTGACAGATACACGTCATGGCGGGAAATGGTGTGTGGAGACAAATAATAATTATTTGGGCGTCGTGTAAACGTAACGATTGTTATTATAAAATACTATAAGGAAACACAAGAAACATCGTTTTATTTGAGTAAAGCAAGTTCTTACACTTCCCAGCGTTGCAAAAAGTCCGATAACCAACTGTTTTATTCCGAGTTCAAATAATGAAAAAAATATTAGTGTTTGAATATTTTATTGGTGTTTATTTAAGTTTGAACGTACAGCCTTCGGTTTGAACTGTATTTGTATACAATAGCGAAACCCAATAAAGTCCTGTAACAAGATAATGTTTTGAGTTATCTATAATCCGATTATTTCGTTATGATTTCGTTGTTATATGATAAAGACGTGATGGATCAGTACATAGCTAAACATACATTTTGAAAGAAAGTCTATCTTTAGTTTAAATCGCTTTAATTATTACTATTAATTGAAAAGTCATACTTTAGAATTATTTCATCCACATAATTATATTGTATCAGCTGTAAAACGCACGCCATTTTTTATTTTTCTCCAATGTCAAATTTATTAAAGCCCGCTAAAACTTATCCGTTTCCCACAAAAAATAAAATATTCATCTTAGCGATCAGCTGTTAAACCGGCGCCATTTTTTATTTTTCTCCAATGTCAATTTTTTTACAGCCCGCCAAAACTTATCCTTTTCCCAGAAATAATAAAATATTTAATTCCCGCGACATTTTTTATTTTTCACAATGACAGATTTTTAAATCCCGCCAAAACTACTTATTCTTTTTTCCACAGATAACGAAATCTTAGGTTAGGACATAAGTCAATTAAAAAAATTAACGTTCGATTCCATTAGACATAAATTATTAATGATTCGAAATATTAATTAATTCATATACTAAATTATGATATTAAATCTTGTTATCATATGCTTATAGTTGTGAATTGAAATTCAATTTTGATTAATAAAGTATTTTGACATGCTTAATTTATATGTAAATTATTTTGTCGTTGAAGGTAAAAAACGTGAGTTATGATCTTGTGACTTCAATGGTATTACATCTCATGGTAACCTCGATCTGATGCTGCAGGATCTGAAATAAGCTGGGCACCCAACTCTTGAGCTCATAGCAAATGTATCATTTTTGAGGTCATTGCAGTGATCATGGGGAATAGGGTCTATAATATATATTCTAGAGGTTTACGAGTCTTTTTTTATTTTAATTTAATTTTAGCAGGGGTAACCACGGCTAATGACTTTGCCCTGACCGATTTCGAAGGAGACCAGCCAACTACGCAGGACATAAAAATGTGTGATAAAAAACACAGGTGCATAGAGAGTATTCCCTCTCTCTCATAGTCTGATGGGACGGTAATCCGACACGATAAAAAAAATTATTCCCGCGCAAGAGAAACAGCTATACGTGCTTTCCGAGAAACGAGAGTGTACACTTCCAACTTCCAAACTCCTGGGCTGTTACTGAAAAATCTTCGACAGAAAAAGTCAATAACATTACATGCGACTGAACTGTTGTTATTACCCAGGGATCTGAGGTCTTATAACAGTGAACCTCGGGTATAGCTATATAAATGCACTAATGCTTCACATTCACACTTCTCTGTCAGTATAAAGGGTGCATTAAAAGGGCTTATAAAGCGGTCTCGTAAGTGTATGCGGGCGAATTCAACGATTAAATTAACAAAGGCGAAATATTCAGCGGTTTGTTTAAATTAAGTTATTAAATAAAATATGGCGTCCTATTTCCGCCATTTTTAATTTGTTGACGTCATTCCTACGATATTCGTTATGTTTAATCAATATATAAATAACTAAAATGATTTTATTAATCATAAAAAACTTTACATTTTTTTTTATTGTATAGGTAGGCGGACGGTCAAACGGACCACCTGATGGTAAGTGGTCACCGCCCGAGACATTAGTTCTATAAGAAATATTAAACAATCCTTACATTGCCAACGCGTTATTAGCATTTGAAGCTGATACGTCATATCGCTTGTGCCTTTCCCTTCAAACCGGAACACAACAATACTGATTATTGCTGTTTAGCGGTAAAATATCTGATGACCAGGTGGTACCTACCCAAATGGGCTTAAAATAATATAAATAAAAAAAATTACTGGGTGGCACAAGACCGCCTGGATAGGTACCATTAAATCCCGAAATGTTCTTCCGTCAGCAATACTCAGTATTATTGTGTATTAGTATTGTGTTAGGGTCAAGGGTGAGTGTGTTTACAAGAAAGACGTAACATGGCCTATGGGCGGTGGTGACCACTTACCATACTATAATATTTATGTAATATCATCATTACATAGTATAAAACAACATCGCTTACCGCTGTCTGTCCTTATGTACGCTTAGATATTTAAAATTACGCAACGGATTTTGATGCGGTTTTTTCAATAGATAGATTGATTCAAGGGGAAGGTTTATATGAATATTACATACACAATATAGTAGAGAAACACGGATAATTTTAGAGGTGCCGTAAATAAACACATTTTTTGCGTTTACATTGCAAACGCTGGCCGAACTCTACGAGATAGATCAAAATAATGTACTACAGTATTGTACACCTTAAAAAGATCTCCGAAAAAGTCCCCGATGGTATATTTCTATCTCTTAGGGTTAGCCCACAACAACCATTTTTTATCCTTTACTTTTTACGAGAAATAATGGCTTATTTTCGAATTAATTTTTAACAATACAGCATTAATCCTTATCCAATAAATTACCTTAAATACATTAAACATTTAATATAGATCAATATGACCTTTATAGCATGTAATTTAAATGAATATTTTCGAAGATATTACAGATTTAAAACGCAGGGACATAGCGGTTTGTATTGTCTAATGACTGAAAAACGCAATTTGAACATTCAAGACATTCTGTAGTAAATTTAGTAATAGCATTGCACCCCTGCAAAGCCGGGGCGGGTCGCTAGTTATATACTAAAACCTTCAAAACGCGATGTCTTTACTGGTATTATTTTAATGTATTTAAATTTATTTTTTTGTGTTCTAACGGTTAATATTTCTTACAGCGTTCTTAATATATGCAGAAAGAAGACACATCTGTCTGTGTTTGAATTTGATCTAATACTAGCTACTCGTCGCATCTTCGCTCGGGTAAAATAAGGTCCTACAAAAATGCGTATATATCTTGAATATAACTTTATTGGTGTACGAATACGTGATTTTTGTGACGTCAAAAATCCTCATTATATTTCAGTCAATTTAAAATTAATAAACCCTAATGAATTGTACATCTAAATCTTCCTCATGAATCACTCCGGCCGTTGTTGAAAACCGTGTGATAATCGGTTCAGTAGTTTCGGAGTTTATCGTGTTCAAACGGAGCGGCGATACTTTGTAGTGCAACATTTTTAGTGATTACTAATTTAATAAAAATACTTTTTATATTGAGCGAAAAAAGAATTGTTATTTGTTCTGGCAACATTCGATTACAGAGTACATAATTAACTGGGCCGTCGCCGTATATATTCTGTGACATTTAATTTGGCATTAAAATCTTAATATTCTGCCAAAAAATTTACACGATTCGCCCCCAAAACACAAATGACAATTTGATAAATTACGTCGTAAGTGAATCCGTCAACGGCGAATTAATGTTATCGTATAAGATTTATGTTAATAACTAAAACGTTTAATTTGTCACGATGTAATTTGTAAAGATATTCATTTGTTCCTGTAACCCGTGATAGCCAGAGCCGTTTCAAGCTATGCTGGGGCCCATGACCACCCACGAATTTGGGGCCGTTTTGGTAGATATTTACTACCATGTACAAATAATTTGCTTATAGCCTTGAGTATAGTTTCAAATAAACGGTGCGGTAATTTTCGGAAATTCGTAGGAATCCGATTGGTTGTACAATCTTAAGGCTATAGTTTTTTTTTTTATGGTATAGGGGCAAACGAGCAGGAGGCTCACCTGATGGAAAGTGATTACCACCGCCCATGGACATCTGCAACACCAGGGGGTTACAGGTGCGTTGCCGGCCTTTAAGAAATAAGTACGCTCTTTTATTGAAGGTTCCCAAGTCGTATCGATTCGGAAAAACCGCCGGCGAAAGCTGGTTCCACAGAGTGGTTGTGCGAGGCAGAAAATGCCTTAAAAATCGCGCTGTTGTGGACTTACGGACATCTAAGTGGTGCGGGTGAAATTTAGAATTTTGTCGAGTGAAGTGAGTCGAAGGTGGAATTCAGCTGCCGGGATTAATCCAAACAATTCCTCGGAACACTCCCCGTGGAAAATTCGGTAGAAGATGCAGAGTGATCCAACATCTCTACGCAACGCCAAAGGATCGAGCAGATCAGAAAGGGCTTGATCGTCGATAATTCGAGCTGCTCTACGTTGGATACGGTCAAATGGAATATAGTATATCTCTTTCTATCATGAAGAGCACGTCTATAGCTTTCTGCTTCTAATATCGACTATCGTCACTAGCCCTTTGATAAACATGTTAGTTATTACTTAAAAATATGACATTTTCGAAAATATACATAGCAGTCAACGTCAAAAAAAAAATTTCAATCAATCAAAACCAAAATATACTTTATTCAAGTAATCTTTAACAAACTGTTTTAAGTAAAGCTACCACCGGTTCGGAATGTAGATTCTACCGAGAAGAACCGACAAGAAGCTCGGTAGTTTTGAAACAAACTTGGTTCAACGGAGCGGGCTCAGGATTAAGGCCCTGGGCACGTGTACCGTGTGCGCTATGGTGAAGACGGTGCCTTATGTCATAGCCCAGAGGTTTAATTGGTTACTATAAATTAAAATTCAGATTTCTTTTTTTTGTAATAAAGGTACACGGACGGACGAACGATGGACGGATAACCCATATAGTCTATTCCGACCACAAGAGGACAAATGGCATTGAACAATCTATCATATTCATTATGAATTTAAAAATGGCGCTGGACGTCGACGAAGCTGTTTATCGGAACTTTCGAAATAAAATTAAAGTGTATATAAGTAACGATGGGCCTTGTGCTAGCCCGTCTGGATAGGTACCCAAACAGCAGTATTGCTGTGTTCCGGTTTGAAGGGTGAGTGAGCCAGTGTAACTAAAGGCACAAAGGACATAACATCTTAGTTCCTGAGGTTGGTTGGTCGCATTGTTGATGTAAGGGATGGCTAATATCTCTCACAGCGCCTTTGTCTATGGGCGGTGGTGACCACTTACCATCACTTGGCCCATTTGTTCGTCCGCCTACCGATATCCGAAGTGATATAATTTTGTATTATAAATAAATATATATTAATCAAGTGCACGATAAAGCAAATCGCATGAAATACGTAAATCTAAGGTTTGTTTAACTTTATTCCTACTTCCATTGCAATAGACAAGAGATACTGGCGCTATAAGAATAATTAATAATTCCATAAATTGCAAATACACTACCAACATTGAGAACTAGCATAAGCATTAGCAGCCCGTAAATGTCCCACTGCTGGGATAAAGGCCTCCTCTCCCTTTGAGGAGAAGGTTTGGAGCATATTCCACCACGCTGCTCCAATGCGGGTTGACGGAATACACATGTGGCAGAATTTCGTTGAAATTAGACACATGCAGGATTCCTCACGATGTTTTCCTTCACCGCCGAGCACGAGATGAATTATAAACACAAATTAAGCACATGAAATTTCAGTGGTGCCTGCCTGGGTTTGAACCCGAAATCATCGGTTAAGATGCACGCGTTCTAACCACTGGGCCATCTCGGCTCTAAAAGAACTAAGTAGCTTTATATTCAGCTTAAGATATGACCTAAAAATATATATTTTATTATCTAGTTTTTATTTAGATTTTAGTATCTTTTTAGAAAAAAAAAGCCTGGATTTATGTTCGGGTCACAGGACAGTAATTATTGTAAATCTGTTCATTTGAAACGAACATCTATGCGAGTTTCTTGCCGTTCCTTCTCGCTGGAGGCTGCCACGTACCACCGTATTTAAATATCGACGATTCAAAAACGCTTCATTGTTAAATTAACTTGAATAAATTGATTTTGATTTGATTAATAATAGTTTATATTTACTAATATTAACTTTTTAATTATTATTTAATAATAATACTGTATCCCTGAAAGCCTGCGTTACGTAACAAAGTACGTTTTGGCCTATTACGTTATGCAAATTCATTTCGCTTATTACACAAAAGAGACGCTTATATCAGTATATAAAGACGCTTGACGATGGATTAAAAAACAAAAAAAAACGTTTATCCAAGATTTATCGTCTTGACCTTAATGACCGAGATTTTTTATTTATAAAACAATTAGGATATATCCATTATATACAAATCACGAAGTCGTCGTTAGTTTATTGTTTTTTAAACACGACGATTTGATATTTTATTTCTTATAATGAAAATGGACAATCAGAGCATTATGACTATTATTTTTATGTTATAATGTTTTAATGATTGAAAATTATATATTATTGGTTATATTTAAAACGGCAAAGTGACACATGGGCCTCCGTCTTCATCAAACTTGGGAACGAAGTTGTTATGTCCCTTGTGTTTGTTGTTAAACTGACTTTAAATTGGACACAATAAAACTACATATACTCTATGCCAACTATAACAGGAGAAAAGTCAAATAAACAACATTTGACAGCAAATTGACGCGATATCATTGGTCGAGAGCTTGATTAATCTATGATATTCACTGTGGATTTGCGAAAAAATGGCGTTTTAAACGTCGACGACACTGTTATCGGAATTTCGGAAGGAAAATTAAAGTGGATATAAGTAGTTAAGTGTAACAGTGTCGTATTATAAATAAAGATATATTAATCATAAACTCTCAGTAGTGCACAATATAGCCGAGTTATTAGCGAATCGCATGAAATACGTAAATCTAATACTTCAATTGAAATAGGCTGTACTGTATTTTTTTTACACGCTAATTAAATTTTTATACTTTACTTTTGATTGGGTAATATTTAATATGTGTTTGGCCATCAAAAGGAATACACAACTATAACTTAACACCAAACTATAAAAAATACAAACTTGAAATTTTGCAGGTAGGTTCCTTATAGGGCCTAGACATCCGCTAAGATAAGATTTTACGAAACGTCTTTTATAAACGATTTTAAAAGAGTGTATGAATGTCCTATGTTTTAAGTAAGAGACTTGAAATTTAAAATGAAATGCTCTAAAGATAGTGTCGAGGTATACTAATAATTTATCTTAAGAAATCACCCCCCTTTTAGGGTGCAAACAGGGGATGCTAGTAAATAAAGAAATGGTTATTACTGTTCGGGGGGAAATATCTGGTTACCAACTGAGACGTAACCACAAATAAAAGAGCTTATTAAATATTAATTAATCAAATTAAATATATATTATTTGGTTTTTTAATTAACGTCTCAACTCTTAAGTCGATCACCGTTTCGTAAATGAACGTTAAGCGAGAAGAAACGTAAGAAGACTCGCGTAAATGCACTTTTAAAATAAAATACAAAATTCCGTTATTTACATAAATAAAAATATTTTAAATCGTAATGCAAATATTTCAGTTGTTAAATAATTAAATAAATTAAATAAAATATTCAATAACAAAAATAATATTCGAAAGAAATTCTATTTAAATAATTCAATACGAATATTACATGCGTATATTCGATTCGGTTACATTTCTACAGCTAAAAAGCTGAACAGATTTCGATGAGACTTACATAATGAGCTCGTAAAAGCTATCAATCGGAAATCTATTTCCGCGACTTCGTTCGAAAAGTCCCCTAAGGGTCGGTTTAATAAAACACGCTGTGTACAAAGCAGAGGTTTCTGAGCCGAGATCATTTTTAATGCAGTTCGACGTTCATGAAATCAAAAGTTACTTTGGTACACTAAAATAAATACCTATACTTAATATTACTATAAACGCGAAAGCAACTTGTCTGTCTGTTGTTCCCGGCCAAACGAATTTGATGACATTTAGTTACAAAGCAAGTTTGAACTTCAAGGAAGAGCCTAGCCCGTTAAATGCGAACGAACCCGCGGTCGAAAAGTAGTTACTTAAATTAGTTATGGTATATTAAATATAAGATTTCAAGAGTTTATATTTATTATCAATTAATTTATACTGTAAATTAATACTAAGAATGAAAATACTTTAGTTTTTATAGACGTCACATAAACAATAACTATAAACATGAATACCGTCGAAATCTAAAAAAAAATAAATAAACGAAAATCGAAATTATATTAAATATTAATATCTCAAAGGCAGACACCGGAACGAATTATTATATGTATACATAATAAGCGATATAAAAGCTTAAATTATAAGTCGATGTACGAAACGAAAGCATTCGTGTTTAATAAAGCCTTCATTTTTAAACGAATCACGTAAATACACTCTAAGAAACTTACCCTTTTCGAAATAAACCAAAATATGTCTTAAGTTGATCTTAATCACTAACACAGAATAAAACACAAGAAAACACAACTACGTGTAACTGTTGTGTGCAACAGTTAGCAACATCAACGGATGAAAGCTAAACGCGTACTGGCGTAAGGAATTTTGTTTTAGTGAGACTTTGGGTGCGCGGTGTTGCTAGATCTACTGTTATATTTGCCTTATTTTAATTTACCTTTTGAAGGAGCTTTAGTTTTTTTTTTTTGTTGTAATTTTTATACAAAGTTAATTACATTGTGAGAAACATGGTTTGTTTAGTTATATAGACATAGAATTTGATTAAATTTGTCTGTAACCGTTTGTTTATTGTCGTTATATTGACCGGCCCATTAATATACGTTGAAAACCAAACCCTTGTTGGTTTTCAAATGATAGAAATAAAAAAGTAGCGGAAGTTGGGATTCAAGGTTACTTTATACAAATTGCAATAAATTTCATCAAAATCGGTTCAGTAGTTTGGCCGTGCATGAGTAACAGACAGACAGATTTACAATTTTATTAAAAAATCCGGTATATGTTATATTTAATACTTCGATAGTTTCTTTTTTTTTGAAGTCTTTGCTTAGTCTTTATTCTATTTTTATGACGCGCGCGCACAGTGGCATGACGTTATACGATGAAGTTGCTCGCAAAACCGCCAATTAAGTGTCACGTCGCTCGAAATAGACAACTTCACACCTTATCTTATTTTACAGTGTTTATTTTATTACGAATTTCAATTGTGAATGTTTAAATTTGTGATTGAGATTAATAGTATTTGTTGAAAATAAGAGAAGTAAATGTTTAATCAAAATAATAATAGTTATTTTATTATTAATAAGTAGAATTTTATTATTTTATTGTTATTTATTACTGCGTATAGTACGCAATTAGAAAATATCATTATTTATTCCGAAGAAGTAAAAAATCTCACGCTCATCATTTTTATAATGCAATAAAGCAATAAAATAAAAATAAAAAGAGTAACACGTATACTAATAAAAAGACATATATCTACATATATATAAACAGTGGTGATTTGGGACGATTTGAACTAGGAATCTTGGATTAATTTAAATATATATATTATGTAATTAATATTTATTTAAATAAAAAAACAATTTGATATCATTATAAAAATAAAAAAATAATAATGTCAAAAAATTCCCTGAAATCGGGGTAAATTCTCCCCATAGCAACACGACCAATGATACCTGTATTACACACACATAGATGATCCTTTCACAGGGCGTCGTGTTACTTCAAAGGGAGTTACAAACATACACATTGGAAAGAGACGGGTATATTAATTGACGTACCGCACAAACGAGTTTGGAGTTCGATTCTCGTACTTAGGAAATGTTTCCGGGGGGGTTTCTTATGTAATTCTCTTGTTGATTATGGTTTAAAATATTTATTCTATTTACATATAAATTGTTTGTTTATATATAAACGCTTATCTAGAAGACTATTTTACTGTTATAGAAACTGCGACTACATTTCCTACCGTATTGAGGAGATTTAAAGCATATTCCTCCACGCTCCAATAAGGGTTGGATACACTCGTGGCCAAATCGAAATCAAAATAAATCTCCGCCACACATATCTATCTAATTTAAATGACACAATTACTCACTTAACTTACATACCGCACGGAATAAGGATTTAAGTAAAATTAACAACAAATCAAATCAAAATATCCTTTATTCACAAACTATTTAAAGTAAAGCTACCACCGGTTCGGAATGTAGATTCTACCGAGAAGAACCGGCAAGAAACTCATTAGTTACTCTTTTTCAACATGTAAAAATACCGTCATGTTAGTTAAATACAATTATATATTTATGTTATGTCTCCTGCCTGGAAGTCAACGAGCATTAACTCCACGCTTTTTTATCATCTATATAATCTTGTATCGAATAATATGCCTACAATAGTACAAAAGTAAAACTTTTTACTTTTACTTTTTCCGGTAGGTGATCACCACCGCCCAAAAGACGTAAGCGCTGAAACAGTACAAAAGGCTTCATTAAAAGTATAACACCTCGCATTGCCTCCACTGGTGATAGGACGGCTGGTTCGTTTTTAGCCCAGAGGATTCAACGGGGAAATGCTGCTAACATTCTTGCCACCATTCCACGCGCTCAATTTTTTTCAAGCTGGCAATCAATCAGGAGGCCCACCTGGTGGAAAGTGACTACTATCGCCCATGGACATCTACAACACCGGGCTTGCAGGTGCGTTGCCGGCCTTTAAGGAAGGAGTACGCTCTTTCCTTGAAGGTTCTCAAGTCGTATCGGTTCGGTAAAAACTGCTACCGCAGAGTGGTTGTGCGAGGCAGAAAACGTTTTAAAAATCGCGCTGTTATACTGAAACTATTTTCAAATCATATTAAGTATGTATTTAAGGATTTTTATAAATATAGATTTATTTGTAGCTGTCACTGTTGTTCTTATGGTATCCACTATGGCGGTCGTTGAAAATCAGCGTTGAAGTTACGGGGTGTTTGTAGGCTTCCCAAAGTTTCAATATAAGCTGTGTGCCATTTTGTATGAGTACTGTGCTTTACTGACATCTTATCATTACAATACTAGATCATAACCCGGCTTTGCTCGGGTAAAATCAATATAACTAAACAAATAAGGTTTATCAATAACTTTTTATTTAATGTAACTTATTCATTGACGTTGATCATCATTACGATTATCAAACGTCTATATTTTTTTATTTAGGTGGTGGAAAATAATTAATTTTACTAATTATGACATTCCAAATATCATAACGTTCAAACAGTATTACGTATTCGTAAAGTTCCTTTTGTCAAACATGGCCGCCCGTTGAACTGTCATGTCGTTGAAATTCACGGATTTAATATCGGAAATATCTCGATTGTACGAATTTTGCGGATATATGTTGTCGACTAAAACTAAATAAATAAATACAAATAATAATAATAAATATTGGACAACATCACATACACTACTCTGATCCCGATGTAAGTAGCTAAAGCACTTGTGTTATGGAAAATCAGAAGTAACGACGGTACAAACACCCAGACCCAAGACAACATAGAAAACTAATGACCTTTTTATACATCGACTCGGCCGGCAATCAAACCCGAAACCTCAGTCACACTACTCGACCACGGAGGTCGTCAGATAACCGAATAATCTTGTATATTAATAGCGTAAGCCGATTTTTGTCCCAGTGATTATGGGACGATGGCTGCACATGAAACATCGGCTATGATCTCAAGCTGTTCTAGATGTGGAGAAAATTAAAGAGTATTCTTGATTGTAATTTAATAATTATGTTACGATTTAATATAGAAATAATTCTAGAGAGAGGAAAGACGTTACTGTCCGGTTAGAGAGATGAAAAAAAAACAAATGAAAATCGTGCGAACCCACTACGACAAATGTTCTCCGTCGTGTTTTAATAAAAATTATTTAACAACTTTAAATAATGTTTAATCGGTTAAATAATTTTAAAGTTATTGGACGGTTAAAGAGCGGCGCTATGCCTGTATAAAACAAACGAGCGAACAGACGTCGTCTGACAATGGAATTAAATCAAAACAAAACCTGCCATAATTGTTAAAATTTCTAAAAGTCTGTTGAATAAACGCGAAGTTTCGTTTACACCTATTGTGTGTTGTTTACATAAACAGCCTGTAAATTTCCCACTGCTGGGCTAAGGCCTCCTCTCCTCTTTGAGGAGAAGGTCTTGGAGCATATTTTACCACGCTGCTCCAATGCAGATTGGTGGAATAAACTATGTTTTCCTTCACCGCCGAGCACGAGATGAATTATAAACACAAATTAAGCACATGAAAATTCAGAGGTGCCTGAACCCGAAATCATCAGTTAAGATGCACGCGTTCTAACCACTGGGCCATCACGGCTCTCCATCTCAATCAAAATCAAAATCAAAATATACTTTATTCAAGTAGGCTTTACAAGCACTTTAGAATCATTTAACAAACTGTTTAAGAAGCTACCGCCGGTTCTGAATGTAGATTCTACCGAGGAGAATTGGCAAGAAACTATATATCGGTAGTTACTATTTTTCAACATTTAAAAATACAAAGTCACGTTAGTTAAATACAATTACATTTGTATATAATACTTATCTGGGATCTCGTTGGAGGTGTGGCTGCAGATGGCAGTCATACATATTAACTCGCCCCCCGCTGTTGACGTCAGTGGTCACCACACACATCAAATCGTCCCTGTCCGTTTCTAATGATAACCACCAATCACTACATAGTATAAAACAAAGTCGCTTACCGCTGTCTGTCCCTGTGTATGCTTAGATCTTTAAAATTACACAACGGATTTTGATGCGGTTTTTTCAATAGATAGATTGATTCAAGAGGAAGGTTTATATGTATAATACATGCACAATATAGTAGAGAAACACTGATAACTTTAGAGATTACTGAAGTGCTGTAGTAAACAAACACATTTTTTTTTATTGAAAACGCTGACTGAACTCTACGAGATATATCAAAATAATGTACTACAGTATTGTACTCACTATAAAGGTCTTCAAAAAAGTTCTATCTCTTAGGGATAACCCATAATAACCATTTTTTTATGCTTTACTTTTTACGAGAAATAATGGCTTATTTTCGAAGCGAGTTTAAGCATAGCATTAATGGTTATCCAATTAAGTGCCTTAAATACATTTTGCATTTAATATAAGTACATCAATATGGCCCTTAAAAGCGTGTAATTTAAATGAATATTTTCGAAGATATTACAGATTTAAAACGCAGGGACATTTTCAAGGTTAGTGGTGCATTGGCGATATAAGGAATGATTATTTTTTCTTACAGCACAATTGTCTATGGGCGGCGGTGACTGCAAGCCTCCAGATGGCCCATTTGCTCTTCCGCCAATAAAATAAATGCCGGTTCTTGTTAGAATCTACACTTATAGTCGGTGGTATCTTTATATTTTATGAAATATTGTAACCTCACGGTTAAAGTATATAATGATTTTTACAGCTTTTCTCTGGATAATTTGTAATCGGTAATGATTCGTTTTGCTTAGGGATAGCAAATTAAAAAGTAACGGCCTAGAAATTTCCAAGTACTGAGCTGAAACATGCTCTCCTTTTAAAGTATGATGGATCTTCCTCTAAGCTGCTCCAATGCGAGTTGGTATATGTATACCAGATCAACCAGATGTGGGAGATTTTCAGTCGATTCATACTTTCTTGTGATGTTTTTTTTTTAATTTTTTTATTTAATTTAACAACATCCACGGGCTCACAGTTGTGCCTTTTTATATTCTACTTTAATACGTTTTGGCGTTTTAAATTTTATTTTATTACTGAACATCATCAGATCTTCCCTTTCGAGCTAGTTCTAACGATGTTTTCCTAGACCATGAATTATAAACAGAAATTATTCACATGAAACTTCAATACTCGTCTGGGTTGGAATCCCCTCTAGCCACCGGGCCAAGGGCTCCAACAATATTATCGTTTTAAGCATTCTAGGCGTGGTTCGTTCCGAATATTTCCCACGATCCGTCAATGACGTATGCACGAAGCATTATTCAAATTTCTGAATATATTTCGCGATGATATAAACTGCTTGGCATCAAGATGGCAGGTCCACGACTTCCGACATTATTTGTAGAGACTTTTCTTTAAATATTCGAAGAAACAGTAACGTACCTTAATAAGGTGTTATGTGGGGTTTTATTCAGTACCATATTTACCATAAAGGTACGTCCCCAGAGACTCTATTGTCAAGATTCCCTTAGACTTTTAGTATAAATTTTTGTTTTGGTAATGACTGTAGCGGTTCGTCGCAGTTTAACAGTTAACCAGTTTACATATATGTACTGACTATTTCTACAATTAATAAGTTTAAAAAAATTAAATTTGCGTCACGGGACGACCGTAGTGATAACTTTAAAGTAATCTCAGTTGAACTATTAAATATTTAAATTGTTTAACTCGAGAAAAGCTTCGGTTATTATTTGATTTTTATGTATATTATTAATATGACAATATTTTTTTTTTTTTTTTTATTTAAGTTTACAAAACTGACTTACAACTAGTGCATACAAAGTAATATCTAAGCTAAACAGAGTGTAATGAAGTTGCAGTCTTCTGGATGTAAACCTAGCATGCTTTAAAAAATATATAGCTTAGTTAACAAGAACAGTACTTGTGTAATTACTGACTAGTTAATTTTTTAATTATTACATAAAATAATGTGATTTTGTTTTAAGTTTATTTTTAAGAGAACCAACAGATTCACTGAAGACATCTAAGTGTTGACGACTACAATTCGCAAGCGAGCAAATACGGTAAATTGGCGAATGTTGGCCAAGATTTGATTTGACATCAGGCAGGCTAAATATTTTACGATTTTGTAAACGGCTACCTTGACGCGGAATGTAGAAACTAATCTTAGCAAGTAGATCAGGTGCATCAATATCTCCATGCAATAATTTGTATAAAAAAAGAAAGTCGGCAGCTTCTCTTCTATATTTAAGAGTTTGCAGTTTATAATTAATTAGGCGTGCGTCGTAAGAATTAAAATTTTTAGCATTTAGATCTGTGTACGCTAAGTAATATAGAAAACGTTTTTGTACACGTTCTATTCTATCTGAGTGCACCTCATATCCAGGATTCCAAACAACTGAACAATATTCTAGGATACTCCTTATTATACTATTGTATACTAATATTGTCAAGCTTGGATCCTTAAAGATTTTCATTAATCTTAACACCAGACCAGATACTTGCGAGGCTTTTGATATGATGGAATCAATGTGACCTCTAAAGCTTAAGGTGTTTTCTATTATCACCCCAAGATCCCTAACATTCGTTGATTCCGTAAGAGGCGTACCGTCGATGTAGTAAGTGTGTTTTAGTGGCTTTCGTTTTCTACTAAATTTAATATGAACACATTTATCCTTATTTAGAGTCACACGATTTGCAAGACACCAACAAACAAGGTTGTCGATGTCACTTTGTAGGATTTCGATATCCTCTAGTGATTTAATTTCCCTGTATATTTTTAAATCATCTGCGAATATTTGATATTTAGATTTAATTACTTTTCCAACATCATTAATGAAAACAAGAAAAAACAAAGGTCCTAAGTGTGACCCTTGCGGTACACCAGAGGGTATTTTACATTCAAAAGATTTAAAACCTTTAATGGCAACTAATTGGGATCGATTCTTTAAGTATGACTCACACCAACGCAACAAGGAACCATGAATACCCATACATTCCAATTTGGTTAAAAGAATGTCGTGGTGGACTAAGTCGAACGCTTTTTTAAAATCCAGATATATAGCATGTACCTCATTATTCTTATCTACAGCTTCAGAAATATCAGATATGTAACTAACTAGATTAGATGTTGTGGATTTATGTGGACAAAAGCCATGCTGGTATGAATCAAAGTAAGGTTTTAAATGAGAATACATCTTTTTTTGAATTAGTGACTCAAAAACTTTCCCAAAAGTAGATAGTATGGATATTGGTCTGTAATTAGAAATATTATTAATGTCTCCAGATTTATGAATTGGCGTTATATAAGCAACTTTCCATTTAGCTGGGAATATTCCCGATTGGAGTGATTTATTATATATTTTTGTAAGGGGGTTAACTAAAACTTTAGCACAATTTTTAATAAATGTAGGTGATATTAGATCGGGTCCCGCCCCTTTATTGCAATTTAAGGATAGAAGTTGTGTTTTAACCTCATGATCTGTTACAGAACATTTGGCGTATGTGTTATTTGTACATTCAATACCAGTTAAATATTTTGGGTTGAAAGGTGGAAACTTATGTGTGGTATCATAGATCGACTGAAAATTATAAGAAAAAAGATTACATATTTCCTGTCCTCCTGTAGCTTTTCTATCATTTAATATCATTTGATTGGGAATCGACTTAGAATTGCATTTTCTGTCTTTAAAATATTTCCAAAAATATTTAGGATTGTTGCGAATATGGTCTGATATATTTGTTTTGAAGAAATCATAGCATTCAAATATCATTTCGCTTGAGCGATCTCTTAAGAGGTCGTAAGTGTATTTATCCATAGGATTTTTATACTTCTTGAATACTTTATGATATTTTGATTTTTCCTTAAGAGTACGTATAAGAGAACGTGAATACCATATGGGATGCTTGCCATCACGTGGTTTGGATTTTGGGGTATTTTTGTAAATAACATTTAGTAAAGTCTCATAAAAAACTTCTATCATTTCATCTACAGAGCTACAATTTTTCCATAAATGTGCCCAATCAATGTTTGAAAGTTCCTCAATAACAGTATTATAGTCACAAAACGCAAAATTATATTCAGGTTCAGTATTTCTTTTAAGATGGTTTTTTTTAGTAGAATACTGTAGGTCTATTAATAAGGCTGGGTGATGACAATCAAGCGGGACTAAGGGTTTTTCTTCAGATACTGTAAGAAAAGATGGATGTGAGCTAAGAACTAGGTCGAGAATTCTTTCGTTATAATTAGAAATTGAGTTGCATTGATGTAGGTTGCAAAATAACATTGTGTCAATAAATAAAGAATCCACGTTATTGTTTGTACGAACAGGTATTAGACTACGACTGTAAGTGCTATATTCCCAGACAATATTGCTCAAATTGAAATCCCCAATCACCACGTTTATTGTGCCGTCATCGGTGTTAGAGTTAATAACTTGTGCAGTATTTTTAAGAAAGTAATTAAGTTCCAACTCCTTTACTGGAGGTGGAATATAGACACCACAAATATTAATTTGCGCCCTTTGACCTATTTTAAATGAAACCCAAAGATCTTCACATATAGATTCCCAAGTGTTTTTTCTCAGACTCTCAAACTTTTTGTGTATGGCAATTACAACACCACCACCATCTTTCAAATAAGATGAAGTTGTACTGCGATCGCGCCTAAATACTGAATACCGAGTGTCAAATAATTCATGATCAAATATTGTATCATTCAGCCAAGTTTCCGTAAGAATTATGACATCATAATCACAACAGAGAACAGATAAATAGAGGTCTTCAGTCTTGGTCCGCAGGCCCCTCACATTTTGATAAAAAATTTTAATATTGAATTTTAAAACTAAAAAAGCACAATAAATACTAATTCAGGTATAAAAAAAAAAAGTAGAATAATATAACTATAAAATTACTTAAGACTATTTAAAAATTTGGTATTTCTTATTAAAATTGCAGGTGAATGCTTATTTTTACGAATATAAATGCGGCTATTTCGGATCCAGACAAACTCGTATTTCTTCTCTTTTGCGATTAGTCTCGTAGCTGCATGAAGTTTCTTGTTCGTTGGGGATAGGTGTTCACTGACGTATATTGATTGCTTATCACCTGCGATGCCTAAGTGAGTCGAATTGAGTTTGTCGTTTTCATTCTTTTTGTTGAAATTTTTTACCGCTGCAAGTATAGTATCACGGATGCGCGGGCTGGTTAGTTTGACTATGATATTGCGAGAGCGCTTAGAGTCAGAATTAACCTTAGCAACGCGATGGAATTCTTTAATATCACTATCAGCTATGTCACACGAAACGACTTTAGTGAGTTGTTTCACAATAGTAAACAGGTTTTCTGACTTATGCTCCGGAACACACTGTATTTCAATATTACAGTCTCGAGCACGCTGCTCAAGCTGTTCCATAAGGCTGGTGACTTCGTTAAGTTGTGCACGTAGAGATGTGCTTTCTGTTTTTAATTGAGAGATATCCGTTTTGTAACGATCGTTAATGAGTTGTTGTTCGTCAAAATTATCAGATAAAAATTGCACTGTATTAGTTACTTGATCTAACTCCTGTCGCATTATAGAAAATTTGGAGTTTAAATCTCGCACTTCACCGCGAATTTCACTTAATTTCGTATTGAAATCGTTTAGGCTTAATTGTTGGTATTCAAATTTTTCATTCATTTCTCTACGAAGATTTCGAATTTCTTGAAGAATAGCATCTTGGGTGTCTATGTTACTTACTAGGGAAGCTGGTGAATCTTTTTCAGATTCTTTAAAAATCTTGCCTTGATCGGAAGGAGAATTTTTATTCCCTGATTTTGATTTCGGCCCTTGACAGATTGGGCAAACCCATTTAGCTCGGCTCGATTGTGCCTCATTGAATTTAATACAGTCTACATGAAATTGACGGTTACATGATGTATTTGTACATTTAACTCTCTTCTGAGTTACAAGTAAACTATTGTTACATGAGTAGCACACAACCATACTTATAAAAAAAAAAAAAAATTTGGTCAGTGTATTCAGGATTTGATCTTCGTACCCCTTGATGTCTTTGAATTTAAGTCACTCTTACTTGCGCGCTGCCATTTATGCAGATGGTATAGGGTTCGAAAATGTTGTTCAGTAGAGTACTTAAGCTTTGCGGCAAATAATAATCAGTGCCAAGTGGGTGGAGTAAAATAACTTTGTTCCACTAACACTTAATAACAGCAACTTTGGAAGATAGTTTTAGGTACAAAAACTGCACTTTTTGGACACGATTGACATGAATTATAGTTAAACTAATTATAGGCACTATAGTCAATTGCAGACTTTACACTAAAAGCTATTAGAACTATTTTATTTTATTTTTTCAATCGGCACAGGTACAAACTGATGTTTACACAAGTACTACCAAACGATGAATGAAAATATAAGGAAAGGTTATTTATTAATTAAATCTTTTATTGGTTATAAAATTTTATTCTTTGTTACAATTCTCCAATATTATGTACATAATTAGTATCATTATTGCCTGCCTAACGTCGTGTGCGTAAGAGAAAGATACCGGGAAATGTAACCAATTTACCATTGACGAAATTTAAAAAGTTTATTAAGACTAAATTAACAAATAAGTCTTATTATTAATTAAAAGAGAGTACTTTTTAGAAAAAAACGCCTGGATTTAGGTTCGGGTTCCACCACAGGACACTAATTATTGTAAAAAAACAGCATTGTAAATCTGTTTATTTGAAAAGAGCAACTATGCGAGTTTCTTGCCGTTTCATCTCGCTGGAGGCTGCTTTCCGAAACGGTGGTAGCATTTTAATATTGACGATTCAAAAACGCTTCGTTGTGAAGTTTACTTGAATAAAATTGATTTATATAGGGAAGCCAGACGCGCGCCGTAACGCGTTACGTAACGAAGCGGTTTACGCTCCCATAATAAGTTATCACTTTAAAAATATTGTGTGTGTCTAATATATAAAAATAGTAGTCGAGATTCATTGTTTTTATGCAACTTTTGCAAGAATAAAGTTTACTCGGCGTACAACATTTGATTTTCTTCGACATCAACGATCGTTATCATGTTACCGTCAATTTACATAGAACTAATGATATAGTTATCGCCCGCGGCTTCGCATTTGAGGAGTAGATCGTCAGGTCTTAGCCATTAAAAGTAGTATTAGTGAGTTCAAGCTTTCTTCATAACAAATTTCATCGATTTCGGTTCAGTGTTTTGGCCGTGAAAGTAGCAAAAAGCAACAGACAGAGTTACTTTCGTATAATACCTATTCGCACTAGTATGGACTAGTGTTGTGAGGCAAGGGCCGAATTCAACCTTAGCGCCGCCCCTGAGGACAGTAAATTTTTCATAAAGTATCGATAGTCGACCTCAATTCAATCGAAAAATAAAGAATTTTACTTGTGCTCAATTCTAATCACACGGTTTATCTTATTAATTATTACATAATAGTTTAAAAAATGTATTATATTTCTTATTTTTAATTATGATACTTATGTTTAATTGATGTTTTCAATACATACATTGGGTAATATGATAATGCACGTTGAGACGTGACCTGTAAGTAGTAGAACTTTTGCCTTGATAATTTGAAATGTAACTTTTTATTTTGGATGTGATATTGTATCTACTGTTGGTTGTCCTAATGAAAATAAAATAAAATTCGTAGTAGAAATCTTGTTATATATAAAAAATAAAACAGTACTCTACGTCCTTCCCCTATATGCAAACTATCTCCACACAAAGTTTCACCTAAATCAGCAGTTTAAACCTGAAGAGGTTACAGAGTAACTTTCGCATTTATAATTAGTATAGATTTTTTTAATTATATTTCACGAAGAGATATTTTTCTCATCTGGAAGTTGCCCCAGGCACAAGGCCCCGTTTAGTGTAAATCCGACCCTGGATGACGCTTTACATCGGTAAGTATGTGCTTCCGGAATCCAATCACAGCGCCACCTACTAGATCTTATCTAAACGATCCAGAAAACCACACAAAAAACATCAAAACCGATTCAGCCGTTTACGAGTAGTTCAATGATATACACCGCCGATATATTGAGCCGAAATGGCCCAGTGGTTAGAACGCGTGCATCTTAACCGATGATTTCGGGTTCAAACCCAGGCAGGCACCACTGAAATTTCATGTGCTTAATTTGTGTTTATAATTCATCTCGTGCTCGGCGGTGAAGGAAAACATCGTGAGGAAACCTGCATGTGTCTAATTTCAACGAAATTCTGCCACATGTTTATTCCGCCAACCCGCATTGGAGCAGCGTGGTGGAATATGCTCCCAAACCTTCTCCTCAAAGGGAGAGGAGGCCTTTATCCCAGCAGTGGGACATTTACGGGCTGCTAATGCAATGATATACACACATATAGAAGAATTACATATATACATATAACAAACACTCAAGTACAAGTATTTATACAACGTCTCCGTCATAAGTCACGTCGTGTGTACAGCCTTTAATATTTCGCAATATTTACCCAAAATGTCCGACTCGAATAATAGCGAACATTTTCGCGCGCTGCATCTGACAGCTGACGTGTGGCGGCCATTTTGTACCAATTTATTGGCGCCATAAAAATGTATTCGTTGGATTTATGAGAAGCTTTTTGGAAGACAACACGAAATTCATGGCGATTAACGCGAAATATAAATCGTTTTCATTATTTATTTATGAATACGTTTAATATTGTTCAGTGTTGTGTTTTCGATGAGTTAAAGTTATGGATATTGTGCTGTTGTGACTTCTTTCGCATCCGTTGTTTGTAACGATTGAACTTAATTTACTTAACACATAAACTGTTAATAAATATAAATCACAACGAATACTTTTTTTTATTGCCAAGCTAACAATTCGGTTTGTACGATATTTATTCAGCTGTTTAATGTTTAATTTGTATGCAGCTTGACGACTAACAAGTACTGAAACGAGTTTCATTTTTAAATTGAAGACTACATAGTCTATTTTTTTTTTAATAAATACCAATATGGCGATTTGAAAAATGGATACAGATAAACAAGCCTCAGATTTTACATATAATTTGTAATTTGCTAATAGCTCAGTTATATTGTACACTAGCTGTGCCCGCGACTTCATGCGCGTTTGAATTAAACTGAAATTTTATATATAACTCGAAAATAAAAGTAGCCTTATTACATCATATAGCTTGCCAGTGAAAGTCTCCAGTCCAGGTCCAGCCGGTCCAGAGACAGACAATAATTGTAAAAAACATTATTTTGGTATATGTACTGTGTACATACTGTATATGCATTTAGTAAAAAGCCGTTATTTTAATATTACAAACAGACACTCCAATTTTATTATATGTATTATCTATAAACCGTTCTTGAGTTTAAGATATCATTATTTTTTAATTGAACATCACTTATTATTCAATTCAATTCGATTTAAAATGTTGTTTATTTGTAATTTTTGGATTTTTTTCGTGTGATGTCTTTCTATGATGTAAATACTTCTTAAGTATGAAAACAAAACTCCGTACTTTCGACCAATCTTATCGCGTCATTTCAAGGTTGAAGCGGTTTGTTTGTCTTGTGCGAACAGACTATATATAACTAAGTTTAACTATTCAATAAGTAGAACATTTGCCTGTAATTAAACTTAACATATCACGTGAATTGCAGCGTAATGTATTTGTCTTAAGGTTCAAAATTGCGTACCCATAATCATTGACATATTTCATTAATTTCATAAATCATGTGAAGTAGGGCTCGGATCTTGGGTTTTGTGTAAGTCTTTCTGGGTAGGTACCACTCACTTGTCGCGTACTGTACCTACATAGTTGTTGTATTGCGGTTTGAAGGGCGAGTGATTCAGTGTAGCTACAGACAAGGGACATAGCATCTTAGTTCCCAAAGTTCGCGAGGCGTTACGAATGTAAGGAATGGTTAATATTTCTTACGGCGCCAATGAGTATGGGTGGTGAAAGGGCCGGATCTACCATATGGGTCTTTGGGCTTCAGCCCAGGGCCCCGTGGATTCAAGGGGGCCCCAGGTAAGTTAAGTTAAGAATCCATAACTTTTTTAAATTAAACAGATCGTATGGTTTGCAGTTCTGCGAGTCCTGCAATTAATCAAACCCATTCAATTAATTTAATTCAGGTCTACATTCAGAATTAAATTAGGTGGGCCTCTAAAGTAGTTTTAGCCCAGGGCCCTCTAGACTTACGGTCCGGCCCTGTGTGACCACTTACCATCAGTTGGCCCAATACCCCGTCGTCTGCATATAAAATAGCTGGCTTTCAATACTTTACGCTTTAAAGAGATAGATATCCCTTAGATACAATACGTCCTTTTATAAACGCAAATTAATCACTTATAAATTCAGATCCGAGATGATCCAGTGGTTAGAACGCATGCATCTTAACCGATGATTGCGGTTTCATAACCAGCACCACTGAATTTTCATCATTTACATATGTGTTTACCATTCATCTCGTGATCGGTGACGGATGACATCCTGAGGGAACTTGTGTGTGTCAAATTTAATATTTTCTGCCACACGTTTATCCACTAAAACATTGGAGCAGCGTGGTGGAAAAAGCTCTTTTCTCCGTCTCTTCAAATAGAGAGGAGACCAGATTTAGTCTGAATATTTTACTATAAATCGGTAAATAATATATTTTGTGTTTGAATTAGAAATACTTCCTCTAGTACGGTTACCTTTGGTTCAGTTCTCTTGTAACATTTTATGGAAAGACCTGACGTAACCTATACCCATGATTGGTTGCATACGAAAGAACTCTTAAAGCGCCGACAGTCAAAGTCAAAGTCAAAAATCTTTATTCAATATAGAAGTGTTTACACTTGCTTATTGATTGTCAAAAATCTACCTCTTAATCTTAATCTTAGTGTAGACACAAACATTTTATACACATAGGTATATAAGCTTGTTATTGAATGTTTTTTTTTTCTATAAATTTATTAGATTACGAGTTTTATTCATTACGCTACAAGGCTTCGATGTTGATCAGTCTAGACAACGGCTATAATAATTTTTAACCTTTTCGTACTATTATCCTTGAAGCTGAACGTATCAGGGATCGTCGAATATTTAACAGAAGACTTCTGTTTAAGTCCCTTACTTCTCCTTTCTGTCCGAAGTACGCATTCAAACCCAAATATACGAGCTATGATTAAATGGAAACACGACAAACATCAAAATAGTATTGATAAAACCGTTTGAAGAGAGGGGTGTAGCTATGGGGTTAAAAATTAACCTATTAGCTCTTCCAGACTATGATCTATCTCTGTAACAAATTACATTCAGATTAGTTCAGCCGTTCTATCGTTTTCTAATTGAGTTACAAAAATCAATTCATTAAAACATACGCATAGATTTCTATTTAATCTGCTGTCTTTATTATTACACTAGCATCTTGTCCAGACTTCGTTCGGTTATCACAGATTCTATCATACGTGATTTTTTCGAAACTTTAACAGTTTACGCAGCGCACGCTACGAATACTCTATAAATGTATAATTTTCCCCCGTTTTTGCAATATTTCTCATTAATACTCCGCTCCCATTGATCTTAACACGATGGTGTTTAACCTATAGCCTTTCCGAATAAATAGGCTACGTATTGCTGAAAGGAGAAGTCCGTATGTCACCATGCTGTATCTCATGACACTTGAAATATTTCACATGATATATTTCTGATGCTGCTATAATAACAAATACTAAAAACTAAATAAATTAAATATTGACGAGGGTTCCCATGCAACAAACGCGTTTTTTTGCCCCTTATTGCTCGATATCAATAAATGTGTGTACCTGTTGTTTACTTAGTCCATGATACGGAACGCTTCGTACGCGAGTCAGACTCGTACTTGACCGGTGTCATTTTCCTGGTGCATTGGAGCCAAAGTTCTAATAAGGAACAGGCCAACGATCTCGTTGCTAGGCACGTATTTTACCTATGATCACAATAAATTTATATCTGAAAGCATTAAAACTGTCGAAACAAGTAATCTGCTGTAGATAATTAGCGGTCGCAGGTAGATTTTGTAAGATATATTTATTTAATGTGGGGTCAAATGGAAATCGTCCATTCTAACTGGTCCGTTGAGACATTTGTTATTTTGTTGCAAAAAAAAACAAGTTTTTTGCGCGGCTTAACAAATATATGAAATCAACATCATTCTCCTGCCCTTATCCCAATTTTAATCGGGGTCGGCGCAGCGTGTCTTCTTCTTCCATACTTCTCTGTCGGACGTCATCTCACAAGTAACATTATTTCTAACCATATCGTCCTTCACGATAATCTTATAAATTAGTTATAATCGTACGTTTATTAAAAGAGAATCCTAAACTATCTATTTTTAGAAGGTTTTTAATGTATTTCTACACGATTTTTCACGATTTAAAGCTTCCTCATCGATGACTCAGTCCATTGATGAAAATCTGTTTGGTTGTTTTTGAGTCCAGACAAACTCAACTGAGGACTTTGTTTCTTAAGATGCGGTGAAGGCTAAGGTGGCGATTTGAAGTACTTAAGTCGTAATATAGATACTTAGATATACTCACAAACGATCACCCATACGATGACAAAAAGCGTGGAGCTAATACTTGTTAATGTCCAGGTAGAATATATTATATTTTAATTGTATTTAACAGATGAAAGAATAAACTTGTTACTCCAAGTACCCGATCACACAGGGTTAGTAACTCTTTTTCGGGGCAATGTATACGTTTTTACAACAGGATCAGAATTATTCAATTATAAAATTCAAAAGAATCGTTAAAGAGCGTTTGTGTGCTAAAGGATATTACAACACTAATGACTTTTTAGTTGACTGCACAATTTGGGAATGAAATGATCGCCTCCGGGCTGTTTCAAATACCTAAAATATAATTATTATTGAACATGCAAAATGGGAAAAAAAAATCCTGCTGAGTTTCTTTCGCCGGTTCTTCTCAGGTCCGAGGTGTTAAATTCCGAACCGGTGGTAGATTTTTGACTATCAATAAGCAAGTGTAAGCACTTCTATATTGAATAAAGATTTTTGACTTTGACTTTGACTCTGATGTAACTTTGTATCTCCAATGTTGGAAAAAGGTGCGGAGTTTCTTGCTGGTTCTTCTGGTTTGATTTTTGACTGGTATTTATATTTGGTATTTTTATTTAAGGTGAACTATACCGAACAACAAATTATTGGTAGATTCTTCTAGTCTTTATTTGCCTTATATTTAAACCTAAAGTTAATTATATATGTTGGCTTACTGGAAAATGCACCATCTGGTAGTAAGTGGTCACCATCGCCCGTAGAACTTAGATTCTTTACATCGCCAATGCGCCTCCAGCTAAGGTTATGTCCCTCGTGCTCGTAGTTACACTGGATAACTCATTCTTCAAACTAAAACACAACCATGCTAAGTATTGTTGTTTATTGCTGAATATCTGATTGGTTGGTGCCTATCCTGAAGGGCCTCTATAAAGTACCACCTAGTAAATTAAACACAAAGGTGACAATGGCTTCAATATGATCATGAAATCGTTAATTGTTTTCAAATACAACACCCAGATCACGTCTCGTGAATCGCCTCTTTTAAAGCGTAATGAGATACTGTGTACGATGTCACTATTTGTTATCCCTTGTCTCTGTAGTTGCACTGGCTCACTCAGCCTTCAAACCGGATCACAATAATACCTACCCGGACGGGTTTGCCCAAAACCCTACCACCAAATGAAGCCAATTTCTTGTCATTGTAAATTTCATGAAGAGGTTTTTAATCTCATTTTATTTTTTCGATAACAAGAGATCGAATTATTTAAATCTTCCTACAGTTGTAGAACATCGGATTGCTGTTTGATAGTATTTACAATTTTGAGTTCATTCATATAGACTGGCGCTGTGTGCTTGCGTGACAGCTTGATAACGTCTACGAGATTTTAACATTAATAAACAATATGAATAAAAGTCGACTAAAATTTGAACCTAGTGGAACCCCGGAGGTAACAGTGGATTACTAAGATAAGACTAACATTTCATTGTGATTCATTGTAAACACACTACGGACGTCTGCGTTTGTTTATTAAAGTGATCGAAAGTCAAAGACAAAAATCTTTTTAAAAGCTTTTATTTAAGTTGCAATGTATGTATATATGTATGTGTGTGAGGGTGGAATCCTGCTACTCAATTTTGAAGCAGATATCTTTAACCGATTTGGTTGAAATTTTGTATACACGTTAAGTTTGGATGACAATACACGATAAGCTGCTTGACGTCATTATAAGTCCAGTATGGTGGAACATTCGAGATGGCGGAATAGTTACTTTTTATGCACTTCTGCAATATAGGTATCAAATGGTAGGGCTTGTTGAGAGTATATCGAAAACATAACTAAAAAGTAAAAAATAAATTCAAAGTAAAAATATTTTTTTAAAAAAAGGTTTTATTTGAATGCTCCGAAAAGAAGAAAATATAATTTTCCTTTAAAATTTTAACTATCAATTTATAACCTCATTATACACAATTTCTTTAATCATAAAAGCTTGTCTTGAGCTTTTTTGTTAAATACAAACGCGCACGAAGTCGCAGGCACAGCTAGTCCTACACAGAAATATAAGTCCACACTTTTTATCATTAATGTAATCTAGTATTGAGTAATATGCCTTGTTTATAAATGTCTTTAATATGAGATTTAATTTTTTTACTGGGTGCTAGTTAAAAACTACTATGAATTTAGAAAAAACATCCCCCATAATTCCTTCACTGGACACCGAGCCCACATAATGTTAGAAATAAAACAAATACCAGTTTTAGTGAATTTTATTTATACTTAAACAATTAAATACATTGAACTTTTATAACTATCCACCATAAAAGCATTATATACAACGGCGAAGGTATCTCAACTTAAAGAAAAAAAAAAAAAATAAGATTTAAAATTGGAATAAAATAACAATTTTCTATCGGTTCACTTGCGGGCTAGAACTATGATTGGCTAAAATTCCACACATCACGTAACATTATTTATTATTATTATTTTATATATGTAGGCCGACTGTTGGTGGTGAGTGGTCACCACCGTCCATGGACACCATTATTACTAACATGTAAACATGTTATGTCCCTTGTGCTTGTAGTTTTACCCTTGCTGTTAGGTGGTACATTATGATTTACGAAATTAATAAAATGCGTCAGAATTATGTGTACGCAATTTTGAACCTTAAGACATATACAATACGCTGCAATTCACACGATATATTAAGTTTAATTACAGGCCAATGTTTTCTACTTATTGAATAGTTAAACTTAGTTATATATAGTCTGTTCCCACAAGACAAACTACCTTGACCTTGAAATGACGCGATACCATTGGCCGAGAGCTTGATACTATGATATTCATTATGGATTCGCGACTATAGTGGTTTGAATGTCAGTGACGTTATTATGGGAAATTCGGAAGTTAAATTAAGACCGTAGAATTGTAAATAACGTTAGATTGCAATCTATCTCGCGAGATTGTGAACTTCCGAAATATTGTAAGCGGTGATTTAACTCTAAATAAAACGTCAACATTTTCGGTAACTATATATAATTAAACTTTATAAGCTTCGATAGATTATAATCTACCGAAAAATAATGCGTTGAATTGTAAACAGTATGTTACGGTTCACAATCTCGCGAGATATATTATAATCTAACGGCATTTATAATTTTACGGTGACATAAATAAGTAGTTAAGTGTAATAGTGTTGTATTATAAACATATATTAATCGAATTCCATTAGTAATGCACAATATAGCTGAGTTTATTATACTTCGATTGGAACAGAGTATAAATACTTAAACCTCTTTCAGAGTACATAAGCTTTTCATGTATGTCATTTTTAGAACGAAGTTCTTATACGAATATTACAGTTGACTGAACTGGCAGGTATCGATAGCGTTATGCACCCTCCAAACGACCCCCCCCCCCCTATTTCCTTTCTCTGTCTGTTTCTACCATATATAATATAACTAGCTGAAACTGCGTCTTTATCCGCGAGTAATTTAATAAAACACAAACTTCTAATATTGGTAAAATCCGTTCTTAGCGGATGTCTACACCCTATACGGAACCTACCTGATGATTTCAAGGTTGTACATGTTATTGTTTCTGAGATTTAGTGATTAATCAGTGACCGGTATTTCGTTTATATATATAGATTTAAACTTATTTTTATAAAAAAATATAAATTGTTGTTGATATATTTTATTGTATGATATTTAATACATTGATATAAGCAAATTCGTTCCGACCGAGTGTCGTACTTTCAAGCAAGGTTCTACGTGCGAACAGCTGTTGATACAATCCTCTGATGAAGTCCTAATATATTATGAGGAGTGGAACAGCTCAAATGATCAGAATATATACGATTTTTGACATCGCTTAAGCCGTAGACCGCTGGGCAAACGTGGCTGTCCAGCAACGAACCAACAGTGCTTTCTTTCCTTTCTGTTCATACCTAATTCTTACAACAGTTTTAAAATTATATTACAACATTCATTTGTGCTTAAACTGACTGACATATGAAATAGGTCAGTGGCTCAGTGGTCAGAACGCGTACATCTTATACGATGATTGTGGGTTCAGGCAGAAATTAATTTTCATGTGCTTAATTTGCGTTTATAACTCATCACGTGCTCGTTGAACACATAGGACCTATCCAATGGTCTCGCACGAGTCCGCACCAGTGCGAGCGCACATGATAAGTCATTTTTTTTGTCATATAATTTTATTATTGATAGTCAGTCAGCGAAGACTGTCTTTTATATATATATATATTGATTGATCAAGCAGAAAAAAACACCTAGTGTACATAGTGTACCGAGTGTATTTATAGCTTGCAATGCGTCCCCTTCCTGGGCACACTGGCGAACGGCACCGGGTGCGGTAAGAGTCGCCGTCTCGACTTGAACTCGACCAAATCTTGTATCTTGACAGGCTGTAACAAAAAAAAAAACATTAAAATAACTATTATCCCGTTGACAGTTGGGAGACAAAATTGATAAATAAATGTTATTATTCATTAAAAGAATACCGTTTGTATTTATCGTTGTAGTGGAATAGGCGTTTGTCTTCCATCTCACCTGATGGAAAGTGTAGATGAAGACGAAGGTGGTACACGCCCCTCCAAAAGAAACCTGTTCACTCTTCTCTTAAAGGTTCCAGAGTTCAACTCATCACGAAAAATAGACCCAGGCAGGTCGTTTCAAATTTTGGCGACATTCACCAAAAACGAGCTGTCAAACCGTTTGGTTCGAATTTTGGGTGTGTCAACAACGTATGGATGAAACTTTTGCCTGCGCCTAGTAGACCGATAAGGGAATGGAGATGGCTCAACCAGTTCGAAAAGAGCCTTCGAGCACTCGCCAATGTGTATCCTATAAAAAACCGTGAAGCTGGCAACTCGACTGGGTTCCATCACAGGACAGTAATTATTGTAAAAAAACTGCATTGTAAATCTGTTTATTTGAAGAGAGCAACTATGCGAGTTTCTTGCCGCTTCTCCTCGCTGGAGGCTGCTTTCCGAAACATACCACCGTATTTAAATATCGACGATTCAAAAACGCTTCATTGTTAAATTTACTTGAATAAATTAATTATGATTTGATATAGTTACACAAACACACATACACTTTGTAATAGTTATTAAATTCAGTTATTATTTTCTTTATTTATATTGATTAAGTTTTTTTATTATTTAGTTACTAACTAATATGTTAGGGAAGAGTGTGTCCCTCTGAGATGACCATGTATTATACTTACTAGCGAGACTCCACCTTAAATATGCTGTGTGTACAGTGGTCAAGAATAAATATTATTTTCTTGTTTTTTTTTTTTAGTAACTATTGAGTTTCTTCCCGGTCCATTTCGGTAGATTCTACCTTCCAAGCTGGTGAAACTATCATAAACAGGATAGTTATTCAGTCTGTATAATGGAAACTTTAGCAGAGGTCCCAAGATTTATTTTTAGTATAAAACAACGGTAGAGCAAACGAGCTACTTGATGGTAAGTGGTCACCACCACCCACATAACTAAACAATGGAGGTAATATTAACCATTCCTTACGTCACCGATGCACCGATGTATGTTTGAGTCGGTGAGTGGCTTAGCTTGGACCCATTGAATTGAATTCATTGAATAGGTGGCGCTGTTACCGGTTTTTTTTATATTGAAAGACCACCGGTTTTAGCTATCCATTTCTGCGCCAGTGCGCCACCAACCTTGAGAACTAAGACGTTCCTTGTGCATGTACACAGACTCACGCAACTCAAACCGGAACACAACAATACCATTAACGCCACTCCAACACTGCGTACCTCCTGTTTCTTCTCACTTCCGGTCGACTCATAATCCTGCCCGGCGCCGCCCTCGGCCGTCGACACGACATATATCGACAACTTTTGTCTCTGCGTCGAATCCGTTGCAATGTGTTTCTGGAAACGAACAAAATTATATACAAATCGGAATTTACGTCACTGCAGTATATTTTTGCTGACGGTACAACGTTACAGTCAAAATCTGTAAAATGTACGCTGTACAAAATCAAAATATACTTTATTCAAGCTACCACCGGTGGTAGCTTCACTTAATATAGTTTGCATTATGATTTTTAAATTAGTTAAACAGTGCTCTGTCTCTTTCTAATAAATATGAAATTTATGTCGACGGAAAGAGATAGATGTATATCAAACTTAACTACCTGAAAGAATTCAAGGAGTTCAGCCTTAGTGACCGTGTTCAGTTCTTCGACCTCCACTCGTGGCCTGTCGAAGTTGTACATCTAAAAAATATATTTTTTCATTAACAATATATTACCCGACCAGTATGTAACCTGTGCAGTTGATATTAGTGTCCATTCCAACGGCAGGAGTAGTTAGACAAATCTTAAAACATACTCCAGGCGTTTCGATAATAGCTCTATTTTATTATGCACTACAAACATCTCTCGATTAAGATATATATTTACTTGCTGAATATGAGGCTTTACCGGCGCGATTTAAAAAAAAAACACCCGTTTTACCCCTTCAGGGGTGGAGTTTCGTAAAATCGGGATTTCTTAGCGGATGAACGATATCTTTACCAAAAATTTTTCACATATCAATAATGAACACCAAAAATAATGACCAAGAACGAATCATATATAAAAATAACTTACTATTAAAATAAATACATAATTGCACTTAAACACACACATATATATATATATTATTAGTAGAAAAAAATATTTGAATTGTATTATCTACATCCGGTTTTGACTGAAATAATTTTTATTTTAAAATATATCCAAACCGGATGTTGCTTTAGCGGAAAGGGTGGATACTATGGGTGGTATGAGAGTATAAATTAATATGAGAGTATAAATAAAGAGGAGAGTATTTGTTTTATTTCAACACTAGTAAAAACCCGAGATGGCGCAGTGGTTAGAACGCGTGCATCTTAACCGATGATTTCGGTGCACTGAATTTTTATGTGCTTAATTTGTGTTTATAATTCATATCGTGCTCGGCGGTGAAGGAAAACATCGTGAGGAAAACTACATGTGTCTAATTTCAACGAAATTCTGCCACATCCAAAACCTTCTCCTCAAAGGGAGAGAAGGCCTTAAGCCCAGCAGTGGGAAATTTACAGAATGCTAATGCTAAAAAAATATTTAAACTCGAATAAAATGTCATTAAGTCCAAAGTTGTTTATCTTAGGTCCACCCGCCAACGGAATGCACTATAGTCTATTCCAATGGAAGTAGGATTAAAGATAAACAAACCTTAGATTGATGTATCTCATGTGAATTGCTAATAAGTCAGATGTATTGCGCACTATTAAGAGTTTATGATTAATATATCTTTATTTATTTCGATAACAGTTTCGTCGACATTTTTTCGCAAATCCACAGTGAATATCATAGATTAATCAAGCTCTCGACCAATGATATCGCGTCAATTTGCTGTCAAATGTTGTTAATTCTCCTCTTAATGGTTGGAATAGAGTATATTATGTAAGTTATTTCTAGAATATTACCTGAGCAGTGATCTCGCTCCAGAGCTGCGACGCCTTTATGGCGAGTCGCTTGGGCCGCTCGAGGCGCTCCGCTGCGAGCGCCGCCCGATGTTTGAGGAAGTCCTCCTCCGTCATGTTTTCTAGATATTCCTGATAATAAAATCTTTATTATTATTTTTCTATACCTGGCATCGACATAAATCACATTGATCTTTTACAAAAAAAAAAAAATACCCCGTAATATCCAATACGTTGCAAAAATAATTTTACCTGGTCGCACGCTTTGTGCAATCACGTGGTAGGAACTACGCCTTCATCGGAAATTCTGGCACCAAACAGCAATAGATAATCAGTATTATTGTGTTTCGGTTTGAAGAGTAAGTGAGCCAGTGCAGACGTGAGGGACGACATATTAAATTTACATCACCAACGCGCCAAGGTCGGTGTCGCATCGGCGATGTAAGGAACTGTTAAGGTTTCAATTCGTGTATAAAAATGATACTCGTAAAATACGAAACCTTCGCGCCCTCGACGAACTTCTCGATCCTCTCCTCCAGGTAGGCGGGATGCCTGTCGCTCTGCACGATGATCCTGAGGCCCTGCGCGCCGTTGGAGCGGCGGACGCCGCTGAACACGATGTAGCCCAGCTGCTCCTGCGTGCGCAGCACGTGGAAGCACGGCTCGCTGAGCGCGTGCGCGAGCAGCTCCAGCGTGACGTTGGCGCGCGCGCGCCGCACGCCGCACGCGTAGTACAGCGACGCGCACGACGAGCGGTGCACGCCGTTGCCCGTCTCGCGCACGAACCACGCGCCTGCGCAGCGCCCGCCCGTTAGCGAGTGGCCTGCGGCCGCCTCTGTGGCGCAGTGGCCGAGTTACCTTTCTCGATTTCGACCTCCCGGTACAGCAGCAGCTGCTGCGCCAGCAGCGGCGTGGCGTCCTTCGGTAGCCTGGGAAATTGATCGAGTTACGTTCCGATATCGTTATAAAAAAATGCGCACTCGGATGGGCGTCCGGCGCGGGCGATTCTGTGTGGGTCCCACCGATTCGTCGCATATTCTCCCGTCAAGGAGCGATACTTAAAATCTGTAAGTTCCGGTGGACGTAACACCTTAGTTCCCAGGATCGGTGGTCCATTGGTGATGTAACGACTCGTTTAGTGCTAATATCTTCGAGTTAGAGATGCCCCCTTACTTGTCCTCCACGGCCAGCGCGGCGGTCAGCGCCCTCTCGCGGGTGAGGTTGCCGAACATGAGCGCCTCCACGTGCAGCTTGCGCACGAGCTGGTGCGCGAACTCGTTCAGCCGCTCCGGGGTGATCGCTGGAAGAACAGGCGGCTGTGCATCGTGTTCGAACACTCGAGAAGAGTGACATTAAGATTAAAAGACAGTCGCGACTCACTCTCGGCCGCCTGCAGCAGCTGGCAGCGCGTCCACACCACGTCGGACAGGCAGAGCGCCTGCTGGTACACGGCGTGCTGCAACCACCAGACGTTGATACGAACACACAAAATTACCACTTTACTAGGTGGCAAGGCTTTGTCTACATTGTGATGCAATTTGAAGGGTGCGTGATTGGAACTAAATTCACAAGGGATATAACATCCCAAGACTTGAGATCAGACAGAGTCCCTTTTCGCACTTATTCAAAAGAAGAAATCAACGCAGCGGCTAAGACTTTACCAAAATTCCGTAATCGGCTGCGTATCGTGTACTTTCATCACAAATTCAATCTCATATAATTTATTAAACGTGGAACGCTCACTTATTGATAGTTTAAATTAAAATTAAAAATCGGTTCAATAAAAATAAAATAACCAGACCCGAGAAGAACCTACAGAGATCTCAGTTCCCTGATATGTCCCACTGACCTGGTATGGCTGTTCCGCTTCGAAGTTCTTTATAGCCCTGATGTGACTCTCCTTCATGATCTCGAACCTCTTCGGATCGGCTTTGAAGTTGACGATGTGATCTATAATCTTCTCCAGCAACACGTGCTGTTTGTCGTCGTAGCCGTCTATCGTTATCTAAAAGTTCAATCAGTAATTATATAGGGAAAAACATCGTCATTCTTTATCAAAATATACAACCGTGGCTTACTCAGACGCGAGCTTCCCAATCAATTCGATGTCCTACGTCCGTAACATATAAATAAACCCGGAATATACTCACACTGAGGCCGTACTTGGCGTTCCCGAGGCTCCAGCGCAGGCCGGCCAGCTCCGCCGCGTACGCGAACTGCTGCAGCGAGTCGCGCAGCAGCAGCACCCACACCGACGTCAGGTTGCAGCTCGCCGGGTCCGAGTACGCCAGCGGGCTGCCAGGACGCGCAACCAGACACGTCAGACCACAACACAGCAGGAAGTAAGGAAACTTACCCGATTGTGACAACCCTTTATCCTTGAACAGCGGAACTGCAGGTTAAAGCCACATAACCGGTCATATACCTTAAGGTCTTGATAGGCAACGTGTCTGTGACGTCACCGCGTTAAATGATACCCCTAATAACATACGGCGTTTAAGAAAAAGTTCAAATACATTCATTGACTTAGCCGCGGGACATACATATTTAGTTAAAGTGATGACGTCGGCGCCACTCTGTATATTTTCCAGGGTTCGAAAAAATCCGATTTTTATAATAAATATCAAAAATCCGATTTTTTTATACATATCCGATATATATCTGATATATATCCAGGCTAAGAAAACGAAGCGAATTTCATTCTGTAAACACTTAAAAATGTGATATGTTACATTTTTGTTAAAGGTACATTTTTTATTAAAAAAAATTAGTAACAAAGGAATTAGTGTCTATCTATTTGAGAGAGAAATTTTTAATGAACACTTAAAGACCAAGTACGTTTTATTATTATATCATCATTTGTTTGTGAGATAAATCAACTGATTTTATTTTAATATTAATTTGTAATCGACTAATCATAAAAAGTAATCAATCAGAGTCAGGCCTTAAGCATAGATCTATGAGTGTTGTTCAGAAGATAGGAAAAATTCAATTGATATATATCGTGATATATATCCGCTAACCCTGATATTTTCGTAAAAATTACACAAGTTGTATTATTAGTAACTTGGGTTGACTTTGATTGACTAAAATGCGACAACCAATCAGAGACGTTGGGCAATCATGGTTAAGTGTCGGTGGATAACCGTGGGTACTCTTGCGTGAGCGTTGAACGAAGACAAATCATTGGGTTTAATAAGTTACATACCATACATAACATACATAAACAGCCTGTAAATTTCCCACTGCTGGGCTAAGGCCTCCTCTCCCTTTGAGGAGAAGGTTTGGAGCATATTCCACCACGCTGCTCCAATGCGGGTTGGTGGTATACACGTGGCAGAATTTCGTTGAAATTAGACACATGCAGGTTTCCTCACGATGTTTTCCTTCACCGCCGAGCACGAGAGGAATTATAAACACAAATTAAGCACATGAAAATTCAGCGGTGCCTGCCTGGGTTTGAACCTGAAATCATCGGTTAAGATGCACGCGTTCTAACCACTGGGCCATCTCGGCTTTAAAAAGTTATTAGTGTTAAATTCGACTTGTCGAAGATCCCTTTAATATATCATCTGCCCAAGTGACGAAGGCGATCTTCTTAAGGTTCACAACGGTTCTCTCAGAACTCGGCGGAACGAGACTAAGTTCAGCCGCAGGACTAACTTTAAACTGCCACTAAGATTTATTTTTCTTAAAAAGAAATGGGGGCAGAAATGGAAAAGGGGGGCCCCATTATGTATTGCTAATATCCCGAGTTTGCAAAAGGCTCTAAAACCAAGTGTTAATTTTGTGGCTTTACTTTGCAAAATGATATATCTTTAATATAAACTCACCTGACTAAGTCTAAAGTAATAAACGCTTTGGGCAGCAAGAATTCATTGTCCCTCTTGTACCAGAGTCTCATTAAGGGGGTATCCTGTAAACAAAAAACAATTCTCCTTAACCTTGGAGTATTCAGGTAGGGCTTTGTGGAAGCCCGTCTGGGTAGGTACCACCCACTCATCAGATATTGTACCGCCAAATAATAGTACACTGTATCGTTGTGTTCCGGTTAGAAGGGTGAGTGAGCCAGTGTAATCACAGGCACAAGGGACATAACATCTTTGTTCCCAAGGTTGGTGGCGCATAGGTGATGTAAGGAATGGTTAATATTTCTTGCAGCGCTTTTGTCTATGGGCGGTGGTGACCACTTACCATCAGGTGGCCCATATGCTCATCCGCGAACCGATGCCATAAAAAAAATACTCTTGAACATGGAAGAACCTCATCCCCTATTTATGGGGATCTGAAAAAATCCTCAAGCTGTTTTTTAGGACAGGATTATAATCAAAATTTTAATATACTTTATTCAAGTAGGCCTTCTTTTACACAACTGTATTAAACGTACCACCTGAAGTTAAGCGGTGACCACTACTCAAACAAAACAATACACTACAAATCAAATAATTACCATCCCTTAGATCACCAATGGCTTTGAAATTAAGATGTTATGTTACCTACTTGCCCGTGCCTTTAATCACAACAGAACTCAATACTAAGTGACACGACGGTGGAATGTGATGAGTAAGTGGTACCATCACAGTCAAGATCGTAAGCGATGATAATGTTGCATATCGATAGTCCACTGTCGATAGACTATCGATAGTTAAGGTTTAAGTCCAAGACTATCGATAATATCGATAGTATTGCTGGAGAGCAACCGATACTAGCGATAGTATTATCGACATCCTGAATAGTTATCGAGGTCAACTATCGATAGTCAAGCTGTCGATAGTTCTGCAACGCTCCTGTGGTAGATTGAGCCCGTATGAAAACATAATAACTGCCGAATCGAGATGTCCATGAATCAAACACTAATTTTAGAGAGAGCGCCGTATTTAAAACGCATCGAACTAAAATTATATTCAACAATGGATTAATAAGAAAAAATCTCGCTATAGCGATTCAGGATTTTGGTAACCTTTGAGTGGCGCCATCTCTTGACGGCAATCGGAACTAACCTTTTCTAGCTTTTATCCAGCAGTATCAGCTGATAGTCGAGACTATGTAAATTTTAAATCGTCTGGTCAGGTAAGCTAGACAGTTCCTCGAGTACCTTGATAATAGCCGGCGCTATCGCATCGGCGGTGGGGTCAGAAGACTTCTCCAGGTCCAACCTCGCGGGGATGAACTCGTTCGGCAGCGGGAGGTGCAGTTCGCTGTTAAGTGTCACCGCTTTCCATTTCTGAAATATTTTTAACGAGAATATTATTCAGTGAATAATTACGAGCATCATATTTTTATGATATAAACAGGTTTAATGGATATATATCACGATATATATCAATTGATTTTTCCCTATCTTCTGAACAACACTCATAGATCTATGCTTAAGGCCTGACTCTGAATGATTACTTTTTATGACTAGTCGATTACAAATTAATATTAAAATAAAATCAGTTGATTTATCTCACAAGCAAATGAAGATATAATAATAAAACGTACTTGGTCTTTAAGTGTACATTAAAAATTTCTCTCTCAAATAGATAGACACTAATTCCTTTGTTAATTTTTTTTTAATAAAAAATGTACCTTTAACAAAAATGTAACATTTCACATTTTTAAGTGTTTACAGAATGAAATTCGCTTCGTTTTCTTAGCCTGGATATATATCGGATATGTATATATATCAAATGGGACACCTGATCCTAAATGACCACTCACAGATTACGGTGATGTTACGTATATCATACTTTCTACCTTCTTTATTTAGTCCATGAGCTAATGTGCCATCTGATGGTGACCACAGACGCTGGCACTGATGCAGATGTATTAACCATTCCTTACACAGCCAATGCGCCATCGACCTTAAGAGCTAAGATATCATGTCCTTTGTGCCTGCAGTTAAACTGGCTCAGTCACCCTTCAAACCGGAATTCCAAAATACTGAGTATTGCTCATGACTAATTTCTGACCGGCAAACTTAGTCTTAGAAAAAAGCCGAGATGGTCCAGTGGTTAGAACGCGTGCATCTGAACCGATGATTTCGAATTTAAGCCCAGGCAGGCACCACTCAATTTCATGTGCTTAATTTGTGTTTATAATTCACCTCGTGCTCAGTGAAGGAAAACATCGTGAGGAAACCTGCATGTGTCTAATTTCAACGAAATTCTTCCACATGTGTGTGCCGCCAACCCGCATTGGAGCAGCTTCGTGGAATATACTCCACACCTTCTCCTCAAAGGAGAGGAGGCCTTAAGCCCAGCAGTGGGAAATTTACAGGCTGCTAATGATGATGATGAAACTTAGATTACGCGGATAGAAAAAACATACATTGAGTGTAGCGTCGTCGATGTCTTCCTGGACATACTTAGTTCCATACCACGGCTCTGTCTGCGTGCATTTTTTCTCGAAACACCTTTAACAAAAATAAATTCATCAACAGTGGAAATTTTACCAGTGGACGCTAGATAATTCTGTGGCGCTTGCGTTTTATAATAACACGCCGTCGTTATCTCATTCTACATTAAAATTCAAAAGAATCGTTAAAGAGCGTTTGTGTGCTAAAGGATATTACAACACTAATGACTTTTTAGTTGACTGCACACCTTGGGAATGAAATGATCGCCTCCAGGCTGTTTCAAATAACTAAAATATAATTATCATTGTACATGGAAAATGGTTAAAAAATATATATATCCCGCTGAGTTTCTTTCGCCGGTTCTTCTCAGGTCCGAGGTGTTAAATTCCGACCCGGTGGTAGATTTTTGACAATCAATAAGCAAGTGTAAGCACTTCTATATTGAATAAAGATTTTAGACTTTTACTTTGACTCTGACAAATCTAACAGACAACGTCTTTATGTTTAATATAAATAGCGTATAATACCCGGCACGAATCTTGACTCTGCGCAGTAACAAAAAATAGATGTCGTTTGAGGTGCGGTCTGAGGCGAGGAGCGCGTTACTATAGCAAACAAGGCCGCCATTACTAGTAACCATAGCAACGGGTGGATGCGTGGCCCCGCGCAGTGCCACCGCGTCTCCCGTCGCCCGCGCATGTTCCTGTGTTGTCTTAGTGTACGCTCATTAACATAAGTTATTATTATATAACGGTTTTATTGTGTAAAATTGTGTTTGATTATTAACTTTGTTTTTGTATTGTTGATTTTGTGGGTTGTTTCTTTTGTTATTATAGTAAGATTTTAACGAAGTATACTAAAATGCCAAGAAAAAATAATATAGTTCTAAAAAGACAAGCTCGGAAAATGATTTACGATGTTTACTGTTTTTTAAAAAACGAAGCTAATGGCAGAAGTGATACTCAAATTAAAGAGAGAACAGCTGAAGCAACAAAAACCTCTCTATGCACTGTTCGGAGAATCGTAAAAGAAGCTGAGCAGTCAGAATTTCTCACAGTATTCCGGACGCCTGGAAAAAAACATGCTAGATCGAAACCTGTAACTGGTATAGACAATTTCGATCAAGGAGTTATCAAAAGATGCATTCATAATTTTCATTTAACAAATAATGAAATCCCAACAGTTACGAAACTTCTGACAAAACTGCGATCGGATATAAATTATCAAGGATCTGAACGGAGTCTTCGACGCATCTTAAAGGATCTAGGCTTTAAATGGAAAGCAACAGAAAATAATAGAAAAGTTCTTATTGAGAAAACCAGTATAAGATTACAGCGAATCAAATATTTAGAAGCAATACAAAAGTACAGACATGAAGGAAGGCCCATAATTTATACTGACGAATCGTATGTCCACGCTTCGCACACAAGTTCCAAGGCGTGGACGGACGGTTCAAAAAAAGGTTTAAAAAAACCGATATCCAAAGGTCAACGGGTAGTTATGGTACATGCAGGGTCTGAAGCCGGTTTTATACCAAATGGTTTATTAATGTTTAAATCCGGAGCCAAAACGGGCGACTATCACGACGACATGAATTATGAAAATTATTCCAAATGGTTAACTTCACAATTAATACCAAACCTACCACCGAGATCCGTCGTGGTAGTAGACAATGTATCCTACCATAATACACAATATAATTTGGCCCCAAATTCAAACTCCAAGAAATGCGACATGCAAGCCTGGCTGACTGAAAAAGGAATTTCGTTTGATCCAACAATGTACAAGCCACAGTTGTACGAACTAATAAAAACGAACAAAGAAAATTTAAAAAATTATAATATCGATAGATTATTAGCACAACACAATCATAGTGTCCTTCGCTTGCCGCCCTATCATCCGGATCTGAACCCCATTGAAATGGCGTGGGCCGCAATCAAAGGTTACGTTAGCAGCAAAAACGTAGCGTGGAACGTCACACGCGTTATGGAACTGGTGAAAAAGAAGGTAGATGCTATGGGATCAAGTGAATGGCAAAAGTTATGTTCAAAAGTAAGGTCTATTGAAGACGACTATTGCAAAAGCGACCATGTAGTGGACCAGTTGACAGACCAACTTGTTATTCAAGTGGGAGATTCAGATAGCAGCAGTAGTAGCGATTGGGAAGTCTTTGATGATGACGAACCCGGTCCGAGCACCAGTACCAACCCCAGTACCAATCCAAGAACTTCGACTTCATTTGCTGATTTTGAGGGTTTCACGCCGTTGAGTGATAGTGATTAATTTATTTTCTAATAATATTTCTAAATTTTATTTTTATTTCTTTTTATTTATTTATTGATACAATAATTACTAAATATACAATAATTAACCCGTTGTGTTTTAACACAACGGGTTAATTATTGTATATTTAGTAATTATTGTATCAATAAATAAATAAAAAGAAATAAAATAGGTACGTAATAAATTACGTACCTACCCTTTAATATATTAAATATTTATTTTAAGCTTTTTAGATAGTACGTGATTTTCGCAAGGACTGTACCTGCGCAGAGGACGCCATGTTAGGTCAAGTTTCGTGCCGGGTAGTATAAGCCAAATCAAAATATACTTTATTCAAGTAGGCTTTTACAAGCACTTTTGAATCGTCATTTAACAAACTATTTAAAGTAAAGCTACAATCGGTTCGGAATGTAGATTCTACCGAGAAGAACCGGCAAGAAACTCAGTAGTTACTCTTTTTCAACATTTGCCGATTTTTGTCCCAGTGAATATTGGACTTTCCTACTTACTTGGCAACGACCCCCACCCTCACGTTATCCGGGGTCAGAAGGGCCAGGAGTTCATCGATGAGATCCGGTCTCCAATCGGTCATCAGGTAATACGCGCTCAGAATGTCTCGCATCGGAAACTCCTGTCAAAAAAAAAAAAAACAATTATTATTATTTATTCTATTTAAATACTTCATTGACCAACACAAAGTAAATGGAAGAGAAGGACTTAATACCTAATGGCATTCTCTGCCAATCAACCTTTAAATCAAACAGGAAACCATGAAGGCGGTGATTAATAATTGACAATTCATAAATATATATATATACATTCATACACATATAGTATCTAAAAATCGTGGGACCTTGACGCGAAGCTATCAATCCCCCTCCCCCCACTTTGAGCTCAGTCCACAAAACTGTAGTTCAATTATTTACAAATAATTTCATTTTCGGACAAACGTAACTAAATCTTCACGTCGTTAATCAATGTGGCCTGGGGGTCAATTCTTGTCTATATCAACAATATTTTATCTATATTTATCTTAAGATAGCGTGTGGTAGGTGGTCGGTGATAGATGGTCGGTGGTCACCTGGAGAAGGTGCGCGTGCGCGACGACGGCGGCCCGCGCGTCCTGGACGTCCCGGAAGCGGAACTCCAGCGCCATGAGGTCGCGCTGCTCCTCCCACACCCAGCGCTGGGCGCCCTGGGTCTTCAGCATCGCGATGTACTAGTGGAACATATGTATATATATACCTAGCTAGATCTGGGATCTTAAGTTATATATTCCTGTCTAAGTCACCATAAAACTGTACCTGAAATACGAGTTCAACGATTTGATCGATATGTTCCACTCCGGCCTCCGTGAGGTCAACCTGGACCCCGAAGAAGGCGAAACCTCTCGCACCTATACGCGTACCTCCCACCAGGCTGAGGACGAGACGACATTTTTTTTTAATATTATAAGGAAGGCTATTTTGCCCTCTATATGGGTATATGAACACGTGTGCCAGCAGGTGGCGCTGGGAGCGCCAGTTTCTCGGCCAAACGTTGCCAGACGACGCCAGGACGATACCTCACTCCACTTACAGTTACGCCATTATGATACTTATATATCTTGATAATTATAGTCAATGTCGCATGCGACATTCTGACATTCCACAGTCGTGTTCCGAGGCGAGTTTCGATTTACAGAATACATCTATTGTTCAATGTTTGTGATCACTTCTGACTTTTGTGACTATTTTGAAAATACAGTAATTTGGCTAAACGTCGTCTCGTTCAAGATGAAAATCAAGGTATACTTTATTTACAAGCACTTTAGAATCGTCATTTAACAAACTATATTGAGTAAAGCGACCACCGGTTCGGAATTTAGTTTCTATCGAGAAGAACCGGCAAGAAACTCAATAGTCTCTTTCAACATTCACAATACAAAGGTCATTTCATCATTTTGCATGATAACCACGTCCACACGGCATGCCACGGCGACATTGCTGGTACCACAAACACGGGGAAATCCTTACCTGTTACACCAGCCCCTGTTCTTGAGCGCCGACAGCAGACTCCCGGGGCCCTCGTGTCCCAACAAATGAGACAAGTAGTGTCCGGGCTGTGAAATAAAATTATCATTATTTGCGGGCTGTTTGTTCCACAAAACCATCGCGGTTCTTAAGGAGAATAATCATTCTTAAATTAGAACATAGTACATACCCCACTTTTGTAATGCTTCCTTGTATCCGGTATAGGGAAGTCAATCGACAGCGACCGGAGATCTTTGACGGGGTAGCAATAGGCTCGTTTCCTTCTCAGGTGCGGCGGGAAGGGGTGCTCCGGCCAAGTGGGCGCTGTCACTGATCTATCCTCGACCGCCGAGAATAATTTGACCACCATTTCCTCTAATTCGTCCAAAGATTCTGAAAAGATAAATATAAGCATATATTAAGCGTCAATAGCGCAATGGTCAAGTAAAAAAATAGTATTAAGTCGCAGGATCCGTCCTAACCCCTTGGGCTATTGTCGTCCCCACTCCTAACACAAGGGATAAGCTTAAAAGGAGGGGTGAAGATAATATTAGTAATTCCTTAATCCTTAATTAATTTGGGGCCTTGCTAGTTTTATTATTATTATTATTAAAAATATATATTAACAGTTGTTGTGTTCCGGTTTGAAGGGTGAGTAAGCCAATATAACTACAGGCACAAGGAACGCAATAAATTAGTTTCCAAGGTTGGTGGCGCATTGGTAATGTAAGGAATGGTGAATTTTTCCTACAGCCCAAATGTCTATGGGCAGTGGTGACCGCTTACCATCAGAAGGCCCATTTGCCCGTCCGCTTGCCTCACCAATGATGATACTAAGATTTTATGTCGAACGTACAAAAAGTACAATTAATTTTATTTTATTTACATCAATATATAAAATGTTTGTTATGAAGTTCTTTAAAGCGCCTTACAGTAGAGTGAACTGATGTAAATCGTCACGTTAAGAAGAAGCGTTATTACTTCAGGCGGTCTTATATTTTAATATTACAAACAGACACTCCAATTTTGTTATATGTATAGATTCAATTAATTTAAGAGTATGTTAATACATAATGTAGCGAAAGTTTCATCCAACCGGGTATCCTACGATACCTGCCCTTTTTTTTATTTAAAGCATGAATGCATTTCAGCATATGCCATTATTAGTTAAAAAAAAAAAATACCAACCTTTCCCCATAACAATGAGAGTCATTATATTAGCCGAGTACCATTTGTCGTGAAACTTTAACAGTTCCTTGCGTACATCGATACCTTTCTCTTTGGGAATCGCTTCAAGAGTGTCTCTGTTTCCTAAAAAATAAATAAAAAAAAACTCTTTTGATTCGTTTTCACATGTTAACAACCAAACTAGGGCCCTGGGCTGAAACAACCTAGGTGCCCACCTAAGAGGTATCTAAACGTAGACTTGAATTAAATTAATTTAATAGTTTTTATTAATTGCAAGATTTGCAGGACTGCAAACCATACGATCTGTTTAATTTTATAAAGTTATGGATTATTTTGCATTATCATCTATTTTTGACTTTGACTTGACTTAGCTGGGGGCCCCTTGAACCCACGGGGCCCTGAGCTGAAGCCCAAAAAGCCATATGTTAGATCCGGCCCTGAACCAAACTCTATCTGGCTTGCCATAATAGATCCGCTCCATTCTGACATAGTATCTTCCAATCACAAGATAAGTGCCAAGTAAACAACATTTGACCTTGAATTGGCGCGATATCATTGGTCGAGAGCGTGAATAATCTATGACATTATACATTATGGATTCGCAAACGTTTTGGAAGTAAAATTTAAGTTGGATATATAAATAATAATAAATATTATAATAAATACTGGACAACATCACATGCATTACTCTGATCCCAATGTTACAGTAGCTAAAGCACTTGTGTTATGGAAAATCAGAAGTAACGACGGTATCACAAATACCCAGACGCTTTTTTTTTCTCGCTGTGAAAACGCGTTACGCACTTCCCCCACGTGATGGAAAGTGGGAGGGTGTATGGGACTCCCCGGAGCCCTGGACGCCGAGTGCGCCCTGGTGCGCCGGGTTTATCCACTAAAAAACATTGGCATTCTAAGGAGTAGATGGTAGGTGGTAGCCACTAACTCGTCATATTTAACCGCCAAACAGCAATACTTAGCATTTTTGTCTTCCGGTTTCGGTGACTTAGCACTGACTCAGCTACACACCAAGTTACACTGGTAACAAGGGTCATAAATTCGTTCTCAAATCTGGTGGTCCATTGTCATGAATTACAGCACCAATGACTATGGGAAAGTGCTGAGTTTTGCGTACCAATGAAAATTTATCTCGCTATTGTAATTTCTTTACCGATTCAACTGCGACTACAATTCTTAAGCGAGACCCAACTAGCCAGGATCAAATTATAGCGGACACTTGCTATACGTTCAATCCTGATATCTTTTGTGCCTGTGCGTTGGCTCATTCGGAAATACAAGGGATTGCTGTTTGACGGTGGAATTACTGGTGAGTACCAATAATTTGATCACTTCTACACCTGATATAAATTTCAGACTAACCTGTACCAAACTTGTGGAAGGGATGTTTCGGATCAGCCGTGCTCTTGTTCAGCTGGTCCAGCCTCCAAGTGTCCGAGGATACGTTCTTCTCATGCTCGGAATTGACGGCACTCAGCTCTCTACTTGTCGCTGACTCCGTGAACAGCGGTGAGATGAAGAATTGGGCAAATCTGGAGGTAGAAAAAATAACATTTCCTTTTTTGTAATACTTTCTGAGACTAGCGCAACCAAAATAATACTATTTAGTAATTTTTTTTAGGAAATTAAATATTTAATTAGTACAAGGGAAAATTGTTTTTTTTTATGGCATAGTTTGGCGGACGAGCATATGGTTCGCCTGATGGTAATTGGTCACTACCGCCCATAGACAATGGCACTGTTAAGAAATATTAACCATTTCTTACGTCACCAATCCGTCAACAACCTTGGGAACTAAGATTGTGCCTGTAGTTACACTGGGTCACTTACCCTTCAAACCGGAATACTGAGTACTGTTGTTTAGAGGTAGAATATCTGATGAGTGGATGGAACCTACCCAGACGGGTTTGCACAAAGTCCTACCACCGAGTGACGTTATTTTTTTTAATTTTATCAATGTATGTATATATATGTATGTCTGAGCACTTTATTATCGACATAGAATTAAAATGCCACTCACATGTCCAAAGCTCCAGCGAGGTGCTGAGGCAGGACGTCGAAGAAGTAAGTCGTGTGGTCTGACGAAGTGGACGCGTTGGAGGAACCGCCGTGAGCTGAGAGGAACTTGTTGTACTCGTTTTCCTGGAAATATATGGAGGGTACTCCGTCAGAAATGGACAAATTTTCGTTTATATTAAAAATCTAAATAAAAATATACTTCGTTCAAGTAGACTTAGCACTTTAGAATCGTCATTTTACATAACTTTATCAAGTGAAGCTACCGCCGGTTCGGAAAGTAGATTAGATACCATACTAGCTGGACCTGAAGCTTAAAAGGTAGGAGTAGTAGGTCTGGAATCGCAGAACTAGAGGTAAGAAGTGACTTACTTCTGGATATTTCTCCGTTCCTAGGAACAGCATATGCTCACAAAAATGCGCCAAGCCTGGTAATTCATCGGGGTCGCTGAGGTAGCCTGCAAAAAACAAGACGTAGTGGATTCAATTTCCGCTTAGTGTAGTTCAAACGAAACTGACAAAAACATAAGCCACAATCAAACATTACCCCCCATAAATAAAAGGAATTATAGAAAAAAAGACGCTGTAATTAAATCCACACGTTCATTGTTTGTTACATATACGTTCCTAAGCTGCGTGAGTGTCTGGCAGTACCGACATGTATCATTATCACAAAAAAAAAAAAACGAAGCGTACAGTCTTACCTACATTGACGTCCAGAGCAGCCGCCGACTTGTCCGTAGTTGGATCACTCACCAACAAAACTTTGAGACGATTTGCCAGTTTAAGACCCCTGTAAGAGAATCAATCGCATTGAAATAAAACTAGTTTTTAACGGATTTAATCGCGTATATTAATTATTTTAACATCCCGACGTTTCGAGCACTTTGCAGTGTTCGTGGTCACGGGCAGACTCATATTAAATCCGAAAATCTAAGACAACATTATGTAGAATCAATCGCATTACATATATTTAGTTACACTAATTACATGTTACCCTGAAACGATGGAATACTAATTCAAATATAAGAATTAACTTTTTTTAAATTACTTTTCTAAAAAAGTTATGGATTCTTTCGCATTATCGTCTAGTTTAGACTTTGACTTGACTTAGCTGGGACCCCCTTGAATCCACGGGGCCTCGGAATAAAGAGCTATTATTATTATACATATGTATGTGTAATCCTAACTATATCCTAGTGTATCCTAATATTATATATGCAATATAACTTCCATTAGTCTGTTGCTCTGTCACGGTCAAACCACGAGCTAACAAAATTTTGTATGAAGCAAGTTTGAACTCAGGAGACAGGCGACCAATATTTTAAACGCGAGAAAAGCTGCTATCAACAAATCATAATGGTTGTGCAGAATTTGGTTCTAATAACCCAGGAGGGTACCATCAGCGACTGCGGTGGAGAATCCCTCTGGGCATCCATGCTCAGGACGTACACAACCTGAGCAGATGCCCAGACTGCCCTCCAAATTCTGGGGGGGGGGGGGTAATTTTATGTCCATGGGCGGTGGTAGTCACTTTCCATCAGGTAAGCCTCCTGCCCGTTTGCCACCTTTTGACATAAAAAAAAAAGAAGTTAAGTTAAACGTATACCTGTATTCACGCTTGTCCTCTGGACTCTTGATGATATCGTCATATTTTTTGATAACTCCGGTTGGACTATCGCTGCCTATGCCCGACCGAGCCTCTGTAGGACTTTGCCCCCGATTAGGGGAGCGCGGCGCGCACTGCGGCACCGTCATACCAGAGTGTTGACGCCGCTGCGTGTATATGTAACTGAATAACATAAAAGCTTTAATTTATTAAAACAACACGAGGCAGACCATTTTTTATTCAACATAAAACATGTTTGAATGATATATACATATAAGATGTATAGATATATGAGTAAGTGGACCTAAAAGCAAGCAGTCAACAATGCTTGTAGACATTGGTACCACAATAAATATTAACCATTCCTTATATCACCAATGTGCGACCAACCTTGGAAACCAAAGTTATATCCCTTGTGCCATTCGGGCTGACTCAGTCATCTTTCAGAGAAACAGGCAGATTTTGCATGCAAATGCAATGATGATAAACAATTTGACACACAATGAACTAACCAGATGTTTCAGGTCATTTGCATCGTTGAGAATGATTGACGACTTTGGTTTGTAGATGGACTACATGTATATTAAAGCATAAAGCTTATTTTTTATTTTCGATAATGCAAATCTCAAAGGACGGATTGATTCATGAAGAATATTTATTTATATAAAATATATATAATTGAGATTTTTATAGGAGTCAAGACGGCCGAGTGGTTAGAACATGCATGCACTGCAACAACATCTCAAACCCAGGCAAGAACCATTGAATGTTCATGTGCTTAGTTTGTGTTTATAATTCATCTTATACTCGGCGGTGAAGAAAAACATTGAAAGGAAACATGCATGTGTCTAATTTAAACAAAATTCTGCCACATGTGAACCCCGTGTTGAAGCAGCTTACTGGAATATGCTCAAACCTTCTCCCCAAAGGGAGAAGAGGCCTTAGCCCAGCAGTGGGAAATTAACAGGCTGTTAACATTGAGATTTGTACAAATCGGCAGATATAAAAACAATCATTAAAAATTTGGGAAACCATGCCAACTAGGAATTATTTAAGCGGGTCTTCATTTTAAACAAGCAAAGAAGAGGGGTATAGTCAAATACTTGTATTCAATAAGTATTTTAATGGCTTTCAAAACATTAAAAAATACAAACACATTGAGTGAACTCAAAAGGTCTTTACAAGTGTTTTTGAATTGCTTACAAACCAACTACTAGATAAAAAATAAAACTGTAAGTCATTTATCGATAGTTTTCCTTTAACTTACATAAGTACACAATGTAAATACAATTAAATTGGAATAGAATATTACAGTAACGTATTCATGTATTATTAGATTATAGAATTAATCTCTTATTACCATATTGTATAAAAAAAACTTACCTTTAAATTATAAATTATTATTAACAATTAATAAAACACTACTTATTTACGAACACGCAAAGTTTGCATTAAACGTATTAATAAGTTTATTTTATTTTAAATCAATAACTCAAACAAAAAAATATATATAATCCTAACCTATTAAAGCTAGCTCGATATGAATGTGTTGGCGAAAAGCTGTGGAAGCCAATAAGTAAAAATCTTCGCGATGCCAGCTTGAATAATTTAAATTAATCCCTAGTAATATGGTGAGTAATTTTTTTTAAATTAATTTCGCTATGCAATGACGAAGAACTATTATTGTGCAACTTGACACTGACACTGACGTAACATATCGTAACTTATAAGCATTACACAATATTACAATATTGTTTTGTCATTAAATTGTAATAAATTGTATAAGTTAATATACTTACATATATATGTACAATTTAAAAACGTTGCGTGGTTTTTAGTTTCTATATAGTACTATATACATTGAATAATACTTTGCTGTTTTTAGATTGGACAAAAAATGTTTTATGCATAATCAAAACGTATTTTATTTTTTTATAGCAATAAGTCGTCAAACGATTATATATAGTACAGCATACGAAAAAACTTAAACAAGCTTTTTGAATACATTAAAATTTACAATACAACATATATATGTAACCGAAGCATGTTTTTCATTGTAATATTAATTCAATATGAATTGTTTATTAGCACCTAAAACCGTCATTTGTATATCTTGATCTTGTAAAAAGAACATGGAATATTTTATTAAGCTTATACCAATTCATTAGGTAATTCCTTAATAAATGCTAAGACTTTTATTACAGAATTAAATATATTTAACAAATATAATATTATGTATAATAGTAATAATGTAAGATCAGAAAGTAATAGATCATAAGTTTTTTTTTTTCTTATATTAATAATTAGTTTTGTGCTTAAAATGACAGACGTTGTAAACATTACAACGTCAGTCATTTTAATACCCGCGAAAAATACAATTATTTTAAAACGTCAATTTCTGGTGTCAATGTTCATTCTAATCATTCTTCAATGTCAATAAAAATATATATCGAAATAGATTAAAATTAAAAATAAACTCTTTTTAATTTTAAATCTAAGTTAAAATTTATTTGTAAATAAGTTTTTTAGTACATAATGGATGAATGGGAGTCGGTTGTAAAAAGTTATCAGGAAAGTAGCGATCTCAAACACATTACGAAAGTTTTGAAGAGTGCTGAGATTGTTCTTCTCGAAGATTTAGCTTCATTTGAGACAGGTATTTGCTGTATTTTCAGTTTATTTATTTACTAAAGCCTTCAAAATACAATCTTTGTCGAAAACTTTTCTATACAAGAATTTGAAAAGTATCGCTACTTTTTTGAACTAAAATTTTTGATGCAGTTGCAGTACAAATAAACAAACCAAATTCGTTTTCCCATTTATAATACAATATAAAAGTAATTGTAATTTTGATGACCGTAATAAAAATATAGTTACAGATTTTTTTTTTTTTATATATGATAGTTATGTGGGCAATGATAGTAAGCCTAATAGTAAGTGGCCAACACCACCCATAAACATTGATGATTTAAGAAATATTAACATAGAAATTAAATAAGGTTTTAATTTTTTTTTTCAGAATGGTTTCTCTCGACTCTTTTCCGGCAACCTATAAATCTCTTAAATAAAGTGTCTGAACAACGTCTTAATAATGATTGGAGCAAAATTACAATAAACTCGTTTAAATTAATCGGTGACATTGTCACTAAATATGAAAGTGCTGTTATATATTATGAAGACATTGTCACGGTAAGTTAAACAATGTTGTTGTAATTTATATAAGTTACATAAAACAAACAGAAGATCCTGAGAGCTATTGCAAGGGTACCATCAATGAAGTTCACAAGCACCTCGAAATGAAAAGAAATGGAGTTTGGAAACTAAATACAAAGAGTGGTTATTCCGTCATTCTAATGAACTCCTTCACCAACTCATTGTGGACCAATATGTGACATGACCAACTAACATCATCATTTTATCTTAGACCTAGAAGACAGGCAGTAACTCTGAGCAACAGATGAGTGGTGCCTCCGATGGGAAACCGCTCAGCTTGACAGTATCACTAAACAGATTTGCTCATAGCAGCTTTAGGGTTGATTGCAAATAAAAGCAGAAAAAAATAAAAGTCTGTAAATGCTTATTGTTGGGGGTAATCCTCCTCAAATACAGGTTACCACACAATTATATACTTGACTTAATGTTTATTGAACTTACTGTATTGCTTGCTTGAGTTTGAACCAATAACTTATTGTTAATATTTAAATATATTAACCACACGCCATCTCAGCTTAAAACATTATTATTAATATGATAATAGAAAAATAAAATAAAGATTTTCAAGTGAGACTAACTACAAAAGGTATACTATAGCACTCAAGTTATGTGCACGAACACAGGTGCATTTTCTATTACCTCCCATAATCCGATAGGAAGGCGAATACGACAAATGGCGCATGAACCACGATTTTTTGTGTTCTCCGATGCATGGCGCTATAAAACCCAAGAACTTTTAATTTTGCTTTAAGGACTCTGCTCACTAAACATTATTTTTTTCGAGCATTATCATGGGACACTGTTTGGAATGTGTAGACTCCTTTATTTGCATAAATATGACCAATAAGTCAACAAATTTGTTCAATGCTTAATGCACTTTCCATTTCAGCTCTGCCTCTTACCATATGACGCTCAAACTCGACAGCAGGCTCTGTCATGTCTCACGAGTGTGGTCACCCGGTCGCCATTGGGGGCCAGGGATTTGAACCAACATTTGATTGCCCTCGAAATGGCTACCACATGTAAAGCGCCACTTGCGTTGTTAATTGGTAAGTTGTTTATTTGTTAATCAGGTATAGCAGAGGTTTTGGTGCCTCAATCTCTCGAACCAGTCTAGGACTCCAATATACTTGACTAGTATGCAGTATTTGTTATTGTACAAATTCATTTGTAAAATAATTAATAGGACCTCCACTGCTCCAGGACCTCAACTCGTCTGTGTTAGGCCTCCAGATCTTTAAATTCGGCTCTGATTATATGCTGTGTCGGTATTTCCGGTTTTTATCTGATTTATGTGTTAACCCCTATGTCTTCTCAACACAATCCTTCGAACAAAATCAAAACCATTACAACATACTTTGTTGGGAAAACCTGATAATCAGTTCTTATAATATCTATATGTAACTCTTCGTATTGAGCATTAGTAGCCATATTTTTGAATTACGAGTAACGTGGAAGTTCTCCCTACAAGATTTTACGTCACAAAATCGAAATATACTTTATTCAAGTGGGCTCTTACAAGCACTTTTGAATTTTCATTTAACAAACTATATTAAGTGAAGCTACCACCTCTTCGTAATGCAGATTCTACCGAGAAGAACCGGCAAGAAACTCAGTAGTTACTCTTTTTCAACAACAATATTGGGATGTTCTTGAATAAAGTAAGATTTTAATTGGGCTATCTGAAGAGACGTGGTAACCACCTCCAATATATATTTGCATTGTGTTTTAACCATTCTTTCGAAGTCAATGCGCCATCAAACTTGGGAACTAAGATGTTATGTCCCTTGTGCCTGGAGTTACACTCTGAGTGACACCTTACAAACCGGACATCAGTCTATACCTATCCTATAAATGCAAAAGTAAATCTATCTGTCTGTTGCTTTTTCTCTTCTAAACCACTGAAGCGAATTTGATGAAACTTCGTATGAAGCAAAGGCCTTACCAACCCCCCCCCTGGTGTTGCAGATGTCCATGGGCGGTGGTAATCACTTCCCATCAGGTGAGCCTCCTGCTCGTTTGCCCCCTATAACATAAAAAAAAGCAAGCTCGAACTCCAAGGACCATACGACTTTTTATGTTCTAACACCTGTCGACCATTAAAAAGCGAAGCCGACGACAAGTAGTGCTAAACTTTATATTTGGGGATAGATATAATATGAGGAGTGGGCGGTAACCAGACGATCCTACCACCTAAATAATAAACATGTTACTTCCAGGTGCAATATGTGAACATCACCCGGATGTGGTCGAAGCGGAAATGACGAATATATGGCGAGTGTTCCTCAATTTACTGGATTCGAACAAACACACTGTGAGTTTTTTTATTGTAAAAAATATGGCGTTGTAAAAAATATTGACCATTCCTTACATCGCCAATGCGTCACCAACCTTGGGAACTAAGATGTTTGGTCCTTTGTGTACACTGCCTGGTGTACTCTGGCTCACTCTGCAAACCGTAACAACAATGATAAGTACTGCTGTATTTCGCACATACTTGTCCTATACTAAAGTGCGTAGTCCACTGGTCTCCCATGAGATTAGCCGCTATGACTGAAAACTCCACCAGTAAATCTTAGTCCGCCTTTATAAACTTGGATTTTCTTATATTGAAATGTAACCGATACGATATTTTTTCAAAAAAAAATCGACTAAATAAATTTCTGAAAAAGTTAATTAGCTATCTCTTAGTGAATTAGCTATCACATAGCCCCCCATAATGGGGGGGGGGGAAGTATGAAAGAAAACATCGCGAGTGAAACTGCACTCGTTAAATTCTTGGTGTCGCCGATGATCCTTTGATTGGCATTTATTGTAGTTGATTATTTCCCATATTAAATACTCTCGTGATATTTTTCAGGTGACCGTCATAAAAGCAGTGCTGGAAGGCATCATGGGACTCTTCAAGTATTTCGAGATGGATCTGCCGACGATGGAACTTAATACATTCTACGACAAGCTCGTCAGCTTCCTCGATCTGCCGAGATGTGAGACAAGTTAGTATATGTTGAACCCGTCTGGTTAGGTACCACCCTTCATGTATACTACCGTCAAACAGCGATGCGTATTGTAATTTTTCAGTTTGAAGGGTGAGTCTGTTAGTGTAACTACAGGCACAAGGGAGAACAGTACCCAAAATTATTGGTGCATTGGTGATGTAAGGAATGTTTAATATTTGTTACAATGGCAATGTCTTTGGTGGTGGTGGTGACCACTTACCATAGTGTAACCCATTTGTCCGTCCGCCTACCTATTTATTAATAAAAGAATGAGCTCAGTGTTAGCGCCATCATGGTTTAAACTCCGTGCTGTCACAATTTCTTGAGGATAGAAGACACATTTTGCGCGACTTGGTTTTCGGATTATGTTTATTATCAGTTTAAAAACAATACTAGTATTTTGTGTCTAATTTAATAGTAATTTCGCAGTTTAGATTCATAAATGTTGTATCGTGTTAGTTTGGTAAATTATAATTCGACATACAGCCAATAGATGGCGCTGATATATTTCTGAATCGCGGTATAGTTTCGTTCACATCAACAGCATACCCAGAGAGTGGTTCTTCCATAAAGTATAAGGGTCAGTCCGAGCCTGGTTTTCGTGGATTTCCTCCTAACTCGAGCTTTTCCTCACTAGCAGTAGCTTTAGTTACCGCGGAAATCTTTTAGGCCTGAAAGGTCAGGGTCGTACTCGTGACCCAGTGGTCGTCTGAGTTGGTATGCAATTTCCTGGTCGGAGTCATATCAGGTGGTTGACGGTCGTCGTCGCCCTGTCAATCGTGGTCTTCCACATCGTCGACAGCCGCGCCAGCGCAGGCGGTCGGTAGAAGCTCGTCGAGGCTAACTAATTCATCGATCGACTACTAGATGGCGCCGTGCATCAATTTCAAATCGCGCAACAGCTGGGTTCGATTATTCGTACTCACTAATTAAGTTTAAATTTCTTTATATTGGAGTTTTACCAACAGTGTGAAGTTTAATCTGCTAGTGCAAGTGAGGACAATTTGCACCCGAGTTAGACTCTTAGACGGGTAAATAACGCCCCGTCCGCTCCGCCCGCAGCGGTGCTGTCGCTGCTGCAGCGCCACGCGCGGCTGTTCCGCGAGCGCGTGTGCGCGTGCGCGCGCGTGCGCGGCGCCGTGCGCGCGCGGCTGTGCGGCGCGGGGTGCGGGCGCGCTCGGACGGCGCTGCGGGCGCTGTACGCCGCCGCCGCGCTCGTGGCGGACGACGCCCTGTTGCAGGTTACGTCCGATAGATACATGTATCCGGGTCCCTTGGACGTTCCGTCGTATGAAGCATGTCTATAATGAAAAAAATAAAAGAAAGTTATGTCCTATCGAATTATCTAAGTGTTTATATTAATTTATCCATCTCGCGTCATCATGTAAATGTTTCCTTTTTGCGATGACTTATTTTGACTATATCAATATTTTGAATTAGCAAACTCGATATCCATGTTCAAATATAGAATCTCGATTTTTTTTCATAACCGTAAGTGCGACAGCGAATAGTGTGCGAGTGAGAAAGCAAGATCGTCAACCCTTAGCGATAATTTCAAAGACAATTTTAATTTCAGAAAATCATCACCACCGAAATCGAACCACTTACGAAATCGGATAACTATTACGAAAAAATCACAGCGCTGTTCGTGTTGACGGACTTACACAGGAGCAAGGGTTTCGGGGATTTGAACGAGTACATAGACATACAAGCTTTGGAGTGCGATATAAGACGTGGGAACATAAATTACGAGACCTGTGAATCTGTAAGTATTCATGTAAACCATAAAATATACATATATCAAATATATAAATAGATTCTCTATATGTTGTAGTTGCTTTATTGAATATATAGACATTTTATTGCCAATATTATTTTGACGACATCCGTGGTCGAGTAGTGTGTACAGCGGTATTCATGGATACGCCACTCCTAGGTCCCGGGTTCGAACCCAAAGGACATACTAGTTTTTTATACCTACCTGCCCCCCCACAATTGTATGTCATTTGGGTAATGACAGTTAAAAGTGATTATAAAAATCAAAATCAAATTATTCTTTATTCAAGTATGCTTTCACAAGCACTTTTAAATCATTATTTAACAAACTGTAAAAATACCGCCGGTTCGGAATGTAAATTCTACCGAGAACAACAGACAAGGAACTCATTAGTTACTTTTCCAACATTTAAAATACAAAGTCTGTGTATGTAACACATCCTGCCTGGAAGTCAATAAGTATTAGCTCCACGCTTTCCTATCATCTATACAATCTTGTATCTAATAATATGCTTTGTTTATTAATTTAATTTTTACAAATGATTTGTTTTTATGAATCTTAATTAATGTTTTGTAATTATTGGCTGTAAATAAGCATTGTATTTAATATGTTTCAGGTTTCATGGTGTGTTCAGTCAAACGTTCTCTACAGTGATCGTCTCCTACAAACAGCCATTATGTTCTACGACAAGTTCGTAGAATTGAAACGCAAAGAAGTCATAATACATTCAGTCCTACAAGCTAATAAGGATGTTAGATATGTGAGTATATTGTGTAATAAATAAATGGTGGGTAAGTTCCCACTGTTGGGCAAATTGGATCTTTATTCAAGTAGGCTCATAAAAGCACATTTGAATCGTCATAGATTCTAACGGGAACCGGCTAGGAATCATATTTTGGTGGTGTGTACGTATGTGTCAGAATCTCTTTCGAGACATGCACACATTTGGAAAGTATCTGTTTTTTTTATTTTAATTGTTTATTAGGGAATTAAAAACTTTGTTATGAGGAAGGTCTTGAGCGTGGACGTGGATGGATATAGAGGCTGCGCCGACCCCGAATCAAATTGGGATAAGGGCAAGAGGAGGATGATGATGATATTATGGAAACAAACTGTATAATGTTTTTTTTCTGTCATGGGTAGGCGGCAAATTGCCCTGATGGTTAGTGGTTACTGCTGCCATTAAACATTGGCACTGTGATAAATGCGAACTATCTCTTGGAACGCCAATCCCATCAACATTGAGACCTATGTTAAGTCCCTTGTGCCTGTAGTTACACAGTATAAATGCGTATGGGGGGGGGGTCTTCTACCCGGAATACCTTCCAGCACTGATTATATTATTTAAATTAGTTTTTACAACTTTACAGGCAACAGTTATGTTTCTGATATCAGTGACGTGCCGTGCGGCCGTCCAACAACAATACATGCGGCTGTGGCGCGACTTGTTCGACTCTAACGACAGGACGGATAACTTGGTGATGGAATACGCGCCGTATATTGTTGATGATGTGATGGAATACTTTTTGGGAGTGATCGAGGGCTTAGGCGATGAAGTGAGTACATGTACACGTCTGTAAGTTTCCCACTGCTGGGCTAATGTCTCGTCTCCCTAGTTTAGGAGCATATTCTATCACGCTGCTCCAATGCGGGTTGATGAATGACATTAGACACATGCCGGTTTCCTCACAATGTTTTCCTTCGCCAAGCACGAGATGTATTATGAACACAAAATAAGCTCATGAAAATTAAGTGGTGCTTGAACCCGCATTCATCGGTTAAGATGTACGCGCTCTAACCACTAGGCTATCTCGGCTCATCTTCATAAAGTGATAAAACGGACAATTTATATTATGTATTAAATAACAAAAAGTATTAATCAATGTTATTCATGTTAATGTTTGTGTCTATTTACAGGAGATGCCGCCGAGGGTGACGTCACAGCTGTCAGTGCTGGTGCTCGTGCTGCGGTCACACCCGCGTGCGCACGCACGTCTCGCGCGTGCGCTGTGTGCGGCGTCGCGCACGTGCGTGCGTGCCGTGTGTGCTGCTATTGTGTGTGCTGTGTGTTCTGGGATCTGTTACGAGGTACGTGCATATATCTACGTATATATACTCATTACAGATTGTGTTTTTTATTTTTTAGCATTAGCAGCCTGTAAATTTTTTTCCCACTGCTGGGCTAAAGGCCTCCTCTCCCTTTGAGGAGAAGGTTTGGAGCATATTCCACCGCGCTGCTCCAATGCGGGTTGGCGGAATACACATGTGGCAAAATTTCGTTGAAATTAGACACACGCAGGTTTCCTCACGATGTTTTCCTTCACCGCCGAGCACGAGATAAATTATAAACACAAATTAAGCACATGAAAATTCAGTGGTGTTTGCCTGGGTTTGAAGCCGATATCATCGGTTAAGATGCACGCGTTCTAAACACTAGGCCATCTCGGCTCATTTTTATTGGGATTGGCCAAAAAGCCATTATTGTTTTTTAATTTTTAAATGTGGATCACGACATATAACAAGTGCTAAACTATTCGTCAGTGAAATTATTTCAGAATATTCAGAAAGTACTTCGGTACAATCAAAGATGAGCCGAGATAACCCAGCTTCGAATACACACATATCAATCGAAGATTACAGGTTCGAAGCCGGTCAAATACAACGAATTTAATATGTACAGTCGGGGTGAGAAATGGTTCGTCACCTTAAGGTCTATTTTCGTGTGCTCAGTATGAGCGATAATCTGCTTTACCGATTGAGTATGACATATTGCGTCGCAATGTACACTATTTTGAACCTAGTTATCATACCGTGTTAGTTTAATTTTACGTGCAGTTTTCTGTTTAATGCTTTAGTTTCAAAATGTGTTAAGAGTTTACGACTTGATAAAGGAATGAATTTGAAAACTGACGAAGGTTTTCTTACTCTGACTGTACCATTCTATAGCATAGTAGTGTTGTGGAACGTGATCCTAATCTTCTCTAATGAGAGAAGAAATTACCCCATTAATTAAATTTAAATATTAAATATCGGACAATATCACGTTCATTACTCTGATTCCAATGTGAGTAGCTAAAGCACTTGTGTTATGGAAAATCAGCAGTAACGACGGTACCACAAACACCCAGACCCGAGACAACATAGAAAACTAATGAACTTTTTCTACATCGACTCGGCCAGGAATCGAACCCGGGACCTCGGAGTGGCGTACCCATAAAAACCGGTGTACACACTATTCGACCACGGAGGTCGTCATTAATGTTTTTTTTTGATAGGCGGACTGACAAATGGATCACCTGATGGTATGTGGTCACCACTGCCCATAGACATTGGCGCTGTATAAAAAAATAACCATTCCTTACATTCGCCACCAACATTGGGAGTTAAGATATTATTACGGACGGTACTGAACACAACGATACTAACTATTGTTGTTTGCCGGTAGAATTTCTGATGAGTTATTGGTAGCTACCCAGACGGGTATACACAAAGCCCTACCGCAGTTAAATTTTAACAATGAATCGATATTTTCTTTCAGGATATTTCAATAGAACAGTGTCCAGAAGACGAAGAGAAGTTACAATGCTCGCTGGCGCTCATTGAAGTGTTAGATAATAGCCCGTACTGCGATACGGAATTGATCATTGCTCTCGAGGTATGTATTTAAGAGGCCTAGGTCCTGGGTTCAAATACTCGGTCGAGCCTATAAAAAAAGTTATTGAGTTTTACTCGCTTGGATTGGTATTTGGTCGGTCCTGTGCCTGAATTCTGGTTGTGACTGTTTGTCACCATCACCTAACTAATTACAAAACTCATTGGATGTAAATTTAAAAATATCGGCGTTTTTCAACGCGAACTGTCTATACCTGAAATAATTATGTATGCTTAAAATGATTAACCAGGTTAAGTTAAAATGAGTTGTTGGTGGGGGAAATGTTATTGAGGAAAAAAACCGACCAAGTACGAGTCGGACACGCGCGCGAATGGTTCTGTATCTGTATCTGCAAAAAAGTCATGTCTGTTATATGAGAGCCATCTTAAATATTTATTTAATTAATTTTTTTAATATTTATTGTTATATCGGCAACAGAAATACATCATCCTGTCAAAATTTCAACTGTCGAACTGCAACGGTTCATGAGCCACGGGCATACAGCCATGTGACAGATGGATAGACAGTGGAGTCTTCGTAATAGGGTCCCGTTTTATCTTTCGGCTACGGAACCCTAAAAATACTATAAATCATTTTTTTTTATGGCATTGGTTGGCGGACGAGCGTATGGGCCACCTGATGGTAAGTGGTCACCACCGCCCATAGACAAAGGCGCTGTAAGAAATATTAACTATTCCTTACATCATCAATGCGCTACCAACCTTGGGAACTAAGATGGTACGTCCCTTGTGTCTGTGATTACACTGGCTCACTCACCCTTCTAACCGGAACACAACAATACAGTGTACTGTTATTTGGCGGTAGAATATCTGATGAGTGGGTGGTACCTACCCAGACGGGCTTGCACAAAGCCCTACCACCAAGTAAAATCATCATATCGAAATTATTTTCTTTCAGACGATATTTACAAGTAACGACGTGGATGCGTCTACTTTGAGCAGAGCTCTGGTTGTATTGGAGGACGTTTTACAGAGAAAAGGAGCTGACGACACGAGAGCGATTGAAGTAAGTCGTCTGAAGTCTAAGTTCAAGTGAAAAGCCTTTATTCAATACAGAAGTGTTACACTTGCTTATCGATGGTTAAAAGTCTACCACCGGTTCGGAAATTACCACCTCGGACCTGAGAGGAACCGACGCAAGAAACTCTCATTTCATACAATAATAATAAATATGTTTTCGTTATTTGAAAGAGCCCAGCGATAGTATCATTCCCGACGTGTGCGATCAAAGAAGCACAGAGCACAGCACAGGCATGCGTTGATTACACAATGCGGGAACCTTTAAGGGAACCAAGGTTAACAAAGCGTGAAAATGTTTTTGGGATAGATTCTATCACGTATTTAAGCAGCGTTGTGAATGGGGACGAGCCGAGATGGCCCAGTGGTTAGAACGCGTGCATCTTAACCGATGATTTCGGGTTCAAACCCAGGTAGGCACCGCTGAAATTTCATGTGCTTAATTTGTGTTTATTTTTTTTTTTATTTTATTTTATTAGGAATGCAAACAGTGACGTTAAAAAGTATTAAATGACAAATATAAATAACAAATCACCATTTAGAATTATAATTCATCTCGTGCTCGGCGGTGAAGGAAAACATCGTGAGGAAACCTGCATGTGTCTAATTTCAACGAAATTCTGCCACACGTGTATTCCACCAACCCGCAATTGAGCACCGAGGTGGAATATGCTCCAAACCTTCTCCTCAAAGAAAGAGGAGGCCTTAGTCCAGCAGAGGGAAATTTACAGGCTGCTAATGTAAAAAAAATGGGAACGGGGTTCTTAACCATTTTCAAAATGAGAGACTTTGGGTAATATATGTATACGATCGCTTCTATCGTTGCGTTAATAAATAGTTTGATAGTTTAAGTCGTCAAATCACCGAGACATATACAATCAGTTCGAAATATTTCTGTTTCAGATAATTCGTCGAGTTGAAAAGAGATCGAGACGGATCGACAGACAGAAGAAAGACGAGCGGGTTTTATATAGAGATATAGTTATGTTCCTAGGTGAGACACGAGGATTAAGATTATTCAAGTAGGCTTTTACAAGCAATTTTTAATCACTTGACAAAATTATATTTAGTGAAGCTACCGCCGGTTTTGAATTTAGATTCTACTGAGAGGAACCGGCAAGAAAATATGTTTTAAAGTTATATATCTAGCTTGAAACAAGTAGCTCCACGCTTTTATCATAATAAATAAAAAAGGGGGCCCGAATGAATTTATAGTCAGCGTCACTCGCCCACCGCCGACCACGCACGGAGCGTCAGCAAAAGTCGGCGAGATTTGTCGCTGTGGACGTGTGTCGATCTCTTGGCCGCGGGAGTGTCGCACTTGTTGCGTACCGGATACGTTCGTGGCATGTTACTTACTTACTGTTTGAAGCTCATTTAAAAATAGTTAAGTTTATATAAATATTAGAAGAGCTTGGAGTTAGGGACTTTGTGCTAACCCGTCTGGGTAGGTACCACCCGCTCATCAGACATTCTACCGCCGAGTTTGAAGGTTGAGTGAGCCAGTGTAACTAAAGTAATAAAGGACGTAACATCTTAGTTCCCAAGGTTGGTGGCGCATTGATCTAAGAATAATTATTATTTCTTACAGTGGTGACCACTTACCATCAGACTTACCATAACACATATCTACGTAGAAATAATATACTAAAGTCTCATAACCATTTCTTTGCTAACGCTCTTTTGTCCAAGAACTGTCAATTTCGATATATTTCGACAAGGTTCTATCTCATATAGAGCCGTGAGTCTTGTTATATTTTACTTGATAATTAATTTCAGGTAAATATGGCGTAACAAATAACGATACTACGAATTTGGACAATATCCTAATTGCCAGATTGAAAAATAAAATATTACTGGAGTTGCCATACGACAATACTACATTTAAGGTAAGACACTGTAACTATTCCTTTATTATTCCCATGTATATGTATACATTTACTATGCAATCTAATGAATTTATTTGTATGTATATATATGTATGTATGTATGTATGTATGTATGTGTGTAAACTCTCCAAAACAACTCGACCAACATTGATTAAATTTTAATATGTGCTTAATTGGGTCTACGGATGACTTATATTGAACCCGGTAGGTGGCGCTGCGACCGATGGTATCTTTAAAAAAATGTATTAAAATAACAATAATTAATTATCACGTATATATGTAAATAGTATGGTCCGTTAACAATACATTTAAAGCTAACGACCATCTACTTTTTATTTTTGCCCATATCCCCCACTAAGAACGCCTGGTGCGCCCCAGCTTACCGGAATACCCGCTCGATCAGGGGATCGCTTACGCACGGCACCGTGACGCCCCGACGGTTCACCTTTAGATTCTAACCCGCAATGCCCAACTGTGCTATCATGTTAACATATGTGATTGTTTGATATTTCAGATCAACTTGCAAGGAGTTCTGCAGGCAGCCCTAGAACAAGAAGACGTTGACGCTTGCAAGACACTCTGCGCGGTTATCTGTGCCAATTGTAAGTATAGACGCTAATATCTAATATCGAATCGTGTGCAAACAAAAATTGTGTTATTTTTTCATTACATTAGCAGCCTGTAAATTTCTCACTGCTGGGCCTCCTCTTCCTTTGTGGAGAAGGTTTGGACCATATTCCACCGCGCTGCTCCAATGCGGGTTGAAATTAGACACATGCAGGTTACCTCACGATGTTTTCCTTCACCGCCGAGCACGAGATGAATTATAAACACAGATTAAGCACGTGAAAATTCAGTGTTGCCTAGTTTTGAACCCGAAATCATCGGTTTAGATGTACGCGTTCTAACCACTGGGCCATCTCGGCTCTCAACATTATGTTAGTTAAATATAATTATATATGTATTTAATACATCCTGTCTGGATGTCAACAAGTATTATCGCAACGCTTTTTTATCATGTATGTATGTATGTATGGCCTGGTGGGGCTTCTAATAATGCATAAAAAACCTTACAAATTTATTATGACTCGAATTGAATACTGGACCTAAGATCTTAAACGATTAATATAATAAATGTACACTACCCCCCCCCCCACCTCCTACACGCGGACGGAATCTGACGAAGCTACTATTACTATTATTACATAGTGTAAATAATAATTCTTTGTACTCTTCAGTGGCGGCGAAGACAGACGAAGTCGTCCAGAGGGCGCTAATCAGAGTCCTCGTGACCCTGGCGCGGGGCGCGGGGGGCGCGGGGGGCGCGGGGGGCGCGGGGGGCGCGGTGCACGAGTTGGTCGCTGTGAGTCATTTCATTTCATTGGAAGGTTAACTTCGTTCTGCGGAATGGTACACATTGCATGCGATTCGCTAACAGCTCTGCTGTATTGTGCTCTACAGACAGTTCTCGATTAAAATATCTTTATTTGTAATTCAACGCTATTTGTAATTATTTATATCCACTTTCGCTTCCAAAGTTTCGATAGCAGTGTACCTGACGTTGTTATCATAGAGTATTCAATTGAACCGTCAATATTTAAACACCACCAAAATGCGACCTCCAGCGAGAAGAAACGGCAGCAAACTCGCGTAGTTGCCCTTTTTCGAGTAAACATATTTACGATGCTGTTACTCACAATAAGTGTCCAGTCTGTCCTGTGTGAGTCCGAGGCTAAATCCGGGCGTCTTTTTTTTTTCGTAAAGTCTCCAAGCTCTCGACCAATGATATCGCGTCAATTCAAGGTCAAATCAGTTCATTTGTCGTTCGTCCTCTTGCGGTTCGAACAGACAAAACATAATAATAATACCATTGCTGTATTCATAATATATATTTTTATCCTCAGTATATAATAAGGGAGAAGTCGCATCGATCTCGCGAAACTCTTCTAGAAGCCCTGGAATCGCTTCTCAAATCCGAAGCAGATGATTTGCTTCTACGGAATGTTGTTGAAAGCGTTATTTATTATGAAGATTTAAAATGTGAGTATTGCGGGATTTTATTTAAAGAGAACATTAAACTTTAAACATTGCATGATAACATTTATTTTTAAAAATAATATCAATTAATTTGTACAAAACTTTAGTTGGATATAAATAATTGTTAAACAATTATTAAGTTATTTTAAGATTATAATTAATAATGATATATAATATTGGTTTAGATGTAATAATAGTTATTACGGTAAACATACTCGTATATACCAACACATCTTTTTATAATAGCATTAGCATCATCATTAGCAGCCTGTAAATTTTCCCACTGCTGGGCTAAAGGCCTCCTCTCCCTTTGAGGAGAAGGTTTGGAGCATATTCCACCACGCTGCTCCAATGCGGGTTGGCGGAATACACATGTGGCAGAATTTCGTTGAAATTAGACACATGCAGGTTTCCTCACGATGTTTTCCTTCACCGCCGAGCACGAGATGAGTTATAAACACAAATTAAACACATGAAAATTCAGTGGTGCCTGTCTGGGTTTGAATCCGAAATCATCGGTTAAGATGCACGCGTTCTAACCACTGGGCCATCTTGGCTTTTTATAATAGAGAGTTACATAATAAAAACTTTAGTTTTTTTTTGTATGGCATCGGTTGGCGGACGAGCATATGGGCCACCTAAGTAAGTGGTCACCACCGTCCATAGACAAAGGCGCTGTAAGAAATATTAGCCATTCCTTACATCACCTATGCGCCACCAACCTCGGGAACTAAGATGTTATGTCCCTTGTGCCTGTGATACAGAATACTGTTATTTGGCGGTAGAATATCTGATAAGTGGGTGGTACCTAACCAGACGGGCTTGCACAAAACCCTACCACCACTTTAGTTAAGAGAGGAGTTACTCCAGATTGATAATATTGATCTTTAATTTTTGTTCTTGATTTCAAATCAATTTATGTCGCATCTAATGCATCTATTAATGATAAATACTATCGAAAAACGAAATGATGACGTCACAATCACACCCCCTCCCCTCCATCAGAGATTATTAAGTCAAGGATGTTTTCAGCTAACAGACAAGCCATCTTAGACGTAATCGAAAAACTGCTACAATTACTAGGAGATAATAATTTGTTATGTAAGAAATATTTACCGGAAATACTCACTAAAGTGTTAAAATCTCAAGACGCGAACCTCATCAAAATCGTAACAGATATGTTCAAGGACAAAATAGAGTTGTACGATGAAGATGTTCTAAAGAACACGACAGATAACGTGTTCGTAATATTGAATTCGACGGAAAACAAAATGGCCGACGCGTCAATCAAGATGGCGGTGATGCTTGCAAATAATATCTTCGAAAGGAAAAACGATTCAAGATCTATTCTGGATTACTATTTGACCGTTGACGGAGTTCGTTTAGCAGTTCTAGTGGCGTTTAAACATGTATGTGATTTTGATGTAAAAATAATGATTGGAAACTTGAAGGATAAACTGTTTTCCTGTGACCATTTCGATGAAGACGACGGGATATTTGATTTCGTTGCTGAATACATGGACGTCCTAGTTGACGTAGAGTGTGCGGTACGTAAATATGTAACTAGTCCCCCAGCTTTGCTCGCGTTTTTGGGTTGTTCGTCGGCCTATAGGCATCATAACCTTGCTTCGTTCCGAATTTTGTCAAATTCGGTCCTGTGGTTTGACCGATAATATTAGTATACATTGTACGTGATGATGTATATGTATGTAAAATTGTTCGTTGAGTGGCTAGCTGACGAGGATGGCGATACCGAGGTTCCTAGGTTCAAATCTCAAGTTGGACCAGTCAAAGTTGTTTCATCGAAACTTTTAAAAATAGCTCATAGACATTAGCGCCGTAATATTAACCATTCCTTACATCGCCAACGCGAATCCGATCTTGGGAACTAAGATGTTATGTCTTTTGTGTCTGTGGTAAACCTGGCTCACTGAACTCTTCACCTGGAACACAAGAATATTCAGTATCTCTGTGGGGCAGTCTAATATCTGATGAGTGGGTGTCGACCCAGGCGAACTCGTACAAAGTCCTTCCACCAAGTAAATTCTCGATTGTCGGATTGACAAGATAACATTTTTTTTTTAAATTATTTTTAACGATAAAGGTTAGGACTAGATAAACTTCAAGGACTAAGACATAAGAGATTTGCTAGATTTATTACATTTATATAGAGTTTGTGTTCGCCCACAAATTTGCGCATAATTCGCGATCCCTTTGCGCAGAAAAAAAACCAACAGATTTCAAAATTATATATATATCACATTACAGAATACGCATAATCTTCTATCGAGAGCGATTAAAAAATTGACACCGGAATTAGTAGTATCGAAAAAAATCGTACTGTCGAAGTGTCTGTCACTGTTGAAAGGAACGAGGAATCAAGAAACGAATACGATTGAAAAAAGCTTAGAATTCGTTCTAAAGTCATTTCCGATTAAAGATATCACGGAATCTGTAGAGAAATATTCGTTCGAAGCGAAACACGAGATTTATCTTAACGCGCTAAACATATTGACGGACCTATACGGCGATGGACCGATTTTGATGGAGTTCTCCCGTTATATGAAGTCGTGGCTGGGATGGATAGTTAAGTTGAATTCGACGGGTTACATCGACAGGTGCTTGAAATCGAAGATGGCGTATTTGAACGACTTGGTCGCCGTTTCGCTGAAGTTTTATACTGACGATGAAATAATATCATCGGTTTTAAAGGGTGAGTGTTTAAATTATTATTCGTTTGAATATTTTAACTTTGCCGCTCCGACGTGTATTTTTTTAAGTGGAATGAACAGTATTTTAAACTGGACTTAAATTGTTTTTTTTTATGATATAGGTAGCCGGATAAATGGGCCACCTGATGGTAAGTGGTGACCACCGCCCATAGACAACGGTGCTGTAAAAAATACTATATGTTAACCATTCACCGTTTATGATTTAGGTTGGTGGACCAGCAAATGGTCCATTTGATGGTAAATGTACACCGCCCCCCCCCCATAACATTTTGTAAGAAACGCTTTGTAAGAAATATAAATTGTTCAATAGCTTACATCTCCGACCTTGGGAACTTTGATGTTATGTCTCTCGTGTCTGTACCTATCTCCGTTATATAAAAAAACCCCTATGCGTTTTAAAATAGATACTTTTTTTAGGGGATGAAGAAACAGGCGTTAAATTCTTAAGCGATTTTATGCCGGCGACATTCAAATACTTGGTGACGAAACCGTACGCGTTGTTGACGGCCGGTGTGAGACAGTGTTGTTCGTTGTTGAACGATGTCGTCGTGTACGCGGTGCGGAGGAACAGGGGGGTTGAAGTTGTGGAGCCCGTTGATGCGGTGAGTGCAATTTTATTAACAATCGGAGTCAATGCTAAGAGACTTCAGAGAGAGATAAACGCCTTCAGGCTCTTTCAAATAACGGAAATAGATTATTACTTCGTGTAAAAATATTTATTAAAACGGTTACGAGGTCTTTATTTCCGAACCGATTGTAGTTTTTTACAAGTAATGCTTCTATATTTAATAAACATTTTAATCTTATGTGTCCTCCTTCAAAGCTCAAACCAAAGCGCCTTCTATGACGAAACAGTCGCAGTGATTGGCCAACGCCTCTGATTGGCTGATAAAACCAATAAGACAAATCATAAAATTAGAATTAAGCCCAAATAAAATTCTTTATCTTTCGATGGAACCGAGGCCGACTATCGTGTCACGTCTAAATGTTTCACTTGAATACTGACGTGATGTATAGCAATGATAAACTCGATATGATGGAATTCCTCCCTAGTTATAAATACTTGTTAAAAATACTTCAGGTCTGGTCGACTTATGCACCCATATCGACCTTCGATGAAAAGTACTCGATGTTGCTGTATCTGTCAAATAAGCTACCACCAAGTTCTGATCCCGTGCAGTGGGTGGTCACTACTGTAAAAGAGGGGAGTCTCGTTGAGAAGATTAAATTAGTGATGTTACTGGACGATGAATTAACGTAAGTAGATTTTAAAGAGCCGAGATGGTCCAGTGGTTAGAACGCGTGCATCGTAACCGATGATTTTGGGTTCAAACCCAGGCAGGCACCACTGAATTTTCATGTGCTTAATTTGTGTTTATAATTCATCTCGTGCTCGGCGGTGAAGGAAAACATCGTGAGGAAACCTGCATGTGGCTAATTTCCACGAAATTTTGCCACACGTGTATTCCGCCAACCCGAATTGGAGCAGCGTGGTGGAATATGCTCCAAACCTTCTCCTGAAAGGGAGAGGAGGCCTTTAGCCCAGCAGTGGGAAAATTTACAGGCTGCTAATAATGTAAAAAGTAGATTTTATGAATCTTAAGTGTAATTTTAATGTTATTATACTCCGTGGTAGGGCTTTGCTCGTACCACCCACTGATCAGATATTCTTCTACCAACTATCAGAACTCAGTTTTGAAGGGTGAGTGGGTCAGTGCAACCACAAAGGACGTAACATCTTAGCTCCCGAGGTTGATGGCGCGTTGACGATGCGAGGAATGGTTTTATTTTGGTGATCAGGTGATCATTTACCATAAGCTGGCCTTGACGGTCGCGCGCAGATCGTTCCAACTCAGCCTGAGTTGGAACGATGTGCTCCTCGAGTAACGAATGATTAGAATGGTATTCATTTACGTATAATCTGTAAATCTGTATTTGGTCGGCTCGCAAAGCGTCCGCAGTGCGCTGGCCCCCCACCTGCCCCCCCTGCGCGCCTGCCGCGGGCGCCCCGCGTGCGCGCTGCGCGCCGCGCTCGACGCGCTCGCTCGCGCGCCGCCCGCGCCCGCACCGCCGCCGCGCCCGCTGCTGGACCTCGCGGCCACTCTGGCGGAAGGTCGCGGACTTATTTACCCTTCTTGGATTATACGAAGATATTGATATAGATGTCGATCTCGAGGTCCTTCCAACTTTATTTGTAAAAACTTAAAAGAGTATGAAATTATAGAGAAGGACGGACGCAGTTGTCCATGGGCGGCGGTGGTCACTCTCTATCAGATGAGCCTCCCGCCCGTTTGCCACCTGTAGTATAAATAAAAGATTATTTAAGCTCTCGACCAATGATGTCGCGTCAGTTCAAGGTCAAATGTTGTTTATTTTACTATACTGTCCAAATAGATAAAATTGAACAAAATATAAAAAAAATACGAATATTCTTCTGCCGTCTCGCAGGAGACAACACGAAGGGCTGGTGGGACGACGCGTTCGACATGTGCATGTCTTCGCTAGCGACGCAGGCCGACGTATGCATGTTGCAGTACGTTTACTCGCGGACCTTCCACGGCCGCGGGGAGGGGATCTGCGACCGACTCATGGTACCACTGTTGAGGTATACTATAAAATATCTATACTAATTTTATATATATGCAAAAGTAGATCTCTCTCTCTGTCTGTCTTTTGACCAGCCAACCAGTACTTTTATATAAAAAAAGACTTATTTGGTGGTAGAGCTTTTTGCAATGCCGTCGAGGTCGATACCATCCAGTTATCTGATATTTTCCTAAAAAAAAAAGTAGTAGAAGTATTATCGTGTTAGTTTGAGGGGTGAGTGAGCCAGTGCAACTGCAGGAGACATGACATCCTCTGTCCCTTGCCAACTGCGGTGGCAACAGTTTACCTACAATTCGCTCATATGCCAGTGCGTCTCCTGTATGCGTAATTTATTTATTTATTTTTACTGGATACTGGAAGGCATTCTGTCAAATCGTGGACATATCTACATCGCGATGGCAAGATTCGCTAAGTGTTTCATATGGAACTATGGAATGATTGATTTACAAAAACTCGACCCCATCCATCACAAGCCATCACACGGACATATCAGAGCGGGATCTGCCGCAGCTCACTGATCGCCGAAGACTTGATCGCTCTGTGGCGTGAATCCCACCCGGTTCAGACATCACGGATAATAATCCACCCAGTGACCCGTCTGTAGTTGCAGATGGCGTTGCCACCACTGTAGGGGGCCATTGCCCCGACCCATTTACCCTGGGGCCCATACGGGCCTGCGTGGATATCTCAATGGATTTACAAAAACACGGTTATAAGTGGCGCCTTTGCACGCGTTCCAACAACTGGGCCGTCTCTATTAGTGCTGGGTCATTCCTGATTTTACGTAAAACGAAACGAACCGAATTTTTACATTTAAAAATAAAACCGTTCTTTGAAACGGTTATAAAATAAACCGGTTTGTTATATCATAGGTTCGAGAACTTACTATAATTACGATACTTTAATAAAATAACGTATATTCAACACTGGAGTCATATTATATAATTTTGAAAATAGTCGACTTTATAATTTATTTGGATTAATTCTCCGTCACGCTTCGTGCTTATTTGCATTTAAAAAAAATATCGATAGTCGATAATATCGTTTTGATCGATACTATCGATGTGCGACACTAGTCCAGTGTAGTGGTCCTCATTTTCTTATTACGTACACAGGTATGTAAAGCCGTCTCTCTGCGAGGAGTACGTATCCAGTATCCTCGGTGAGCTGTTATCGTTACTGAAGATGACTCCGCGTGCAATAATCAATCATTACTCGTACGAAAAATGCGTGATGGACTATGTGAGGGCGTTCAAGATCATCCTGGTTGTGTTCGAAAGGGTGAGAAATAAATCTTGTATATTAATTTATTTTTTTAGCATTAGCAGCCTGTAAATTTTCCCACTGCTGGGCTAAAGGCCTCCTCTCCCTTTGAGGTTTGGAGCATATTCCACCACGCTGCTCCAATGCGGGTTGGCGGAATACAATATGATAACGTTCAAAATTATTCAATCATAAAATTCAAAAGAGTCGTTAAAGAGCGTTTGTGTGCTAAAGGATATTACAACACTAATGACTTTTTAGTTGACTGCACACCTTGGGAATGAAATGATCGCCTCCAGCTGTTTCAAATAAATAAAATATAATTATTATTGTACATGAAAAAAAAAAGAAAAAAGATAAATATCCCGCTGAGTTTCTTTCGCCGGTTCTTCTCAAGTCCGAGGTGCTAAGTTCCGAACCGGTGGTAGATTTTAGACAATCAATAAGCGAGTGTAAACACTTCTATATTGAATAAAGATTTTTGCTTTTGACTTTTTTAACCCACTACTAATAACTTGACTTCTTACAGAGATTCGATAGAAAACGCAATTATAATTATTACGACTCTGTGTTTGAAACCCTTTACGTAAATATTAATAATACATTAAACAATTACCCGATTTCAGGTGCCTAAAGAGAACATAGAGTCTCCGAGGTCAATGCTGTACAGTAAGATGAGCGAGGCCGTGCGCGGCACTCCCTTCTACTTGATCAGTACCGTCTGCAAGCTGTGCTTCACCCTCCGGACCAAGGTTTCGTGTCCAGAGGGCGCTGATGAGGCCATGGAGAAGAGTTGCAGGTATTTATTCTGGAAGATATTTTTATATATCGCTCGTTTATTTTGGTTATTTTCATAGTATGCTGTCATATGGCGTATCACTTTGCGTTAACTCTACCGATATTTAATCTGTTCCCGATTTACGAAAGAGAGCTCTCCGGCCTGTTTACGTTGGTTTTACGTGGTTTCTTTAACAAAGTCGGACGAACAGTAACAACGATATTATGGATATTCACTGATAGAATCATTGGTAATCATTGTATGTACACGAGACGCAAGGATAAGCTTATAACGCCAAGTTTCCGACTCCGCAAAGTCGATAAATCCTTCCTTGGGGCGAGGTATATATTTCTATAATTAATCTACGCCGATATTTTTAACTTTGCCGTTTCATAAATTCATATAATTTGTTAAAATATATAATAAAAAACTTATTATTCAACACAAGATTATATAGATGACAAAAAAGCGTGGAGTTAATATTTATTGACTTCCAGGCAGTTTGTTGGTTGGTCATAAGCATCGGCAGGCAATAATGCCTGCCTACCGATGCTTATGCGTAAGAGAAAGGGAAGTCCGACAGACTGGCGCCGTAACGCGTTACGTAACGAAGCGGTTTACACTCCCATAATAATTTATCACTTCAATAACCGTATAAGACAATTCGATTGTCATATTCCAGCAGCCATATTTTAAAATATGGCTAAATAATTTGTACCTTTTGTCACCACAGGTCGTTTCAATGTGCGAATTACAATTGCTTGGTGACAGCGATCATCCTCAGAGACCCGAAGCCACAGATATACGCGACCGTGTTCGACGAGAACGTCTGGTCGAAGCTCATTGGTAACGAGGACATCGATCTGCCAATCAGGGAACAGTGGGTGAGTTGTTTTATTTTTTCATAGCACAAGTCTGCCAAATGCAAAGTTTTGATAGACCGTTACTGCTGGGCTAAGGCCTTCTCTCCCTTTAAGGAGATGATTTGGAGCTTATTCCAGCAACGCGGGTTGGTGGCAGAACTTCATTGAAATTAGACACATGTAGGTTTCTCGATCACGAGACAAATCGTAACCACAAATTAACTACATGAAATTGGGTTGTGCTTGCATGCATTTCAATCGGTAATTATCGGTTAAGTTCTGAGCGTTGGGCCATTTCAGCTTGTGCTTAAGTAATTCGAGTTTTAAAAGGTCAGATTTGAAATCGCATGTCTGTCACATGCATAATACAAGTTCTATAAATGCTACAAAAAGCGTGTTAGAGCATAGCACGTATCTCGATTTTACATGTCGATTGACGAGAAACATTTGATCAGTCGTGTACAGGCTGAATCTCTCATCATTGAACAATTTGTTTACAGAGACAGCGCGTTACCCGCCAGGCCGTGCCTGCTTCGCTCAGTGAGCTGCGCACGCGCACCCTCAGTGACGTGCGCACACGCACGCGCATGTTCACGCGCACGCTGTCTGAGAACCCGCTCGCGTACGACTTGCTGGAGGAACATGATGAGGTAAACAATTTATTTTATAAGAGTTTAAAACGCAAAGCACGAAACAAACATTTTAATTTGTGAAATACTACGTGTGTATTAAGGCGACTCGGAGAAACCGTGTGTGAACACGTGAACGTTTTCATCACATCTATATAAATGTGCTACGCACGATATATGGTGTTCCGAACAGTAACTCTGCTCGCTTGAACTGAACTGCACACTGTTCACCTGACATTAGTTTGACGTTGACATTCATTCCGTGTGGACGCATACGGAGCGTCGCTTATAATCCGAAAATTCGAATCAAAGTATGAACCTGGACTTAAACATTTGTTATTCAAGTGATTTAATACCTAGCTAATAATATTGTAATATCACAATAGAAAAAAATAAAGAAAGGCGTAAGTGCAATAAAATTCCTAGCGATTACGACGTTTTGGTCGCGAGCAAACTATTCTCTCAAAGCGATTTATCGCTGTTCGTTTTAATGGTTTGATTAGATGACGTAACGAAAATTTATCGCTTCAGCGAACTTTAGTTCTCTTACCGGTATGAAAAAAGAGTTTATATGAACTTTCTTGTCTAGTGTCGAATGTATGACTATGATTTAAGGCGATAATCGTGATAGATGAGTCTTTATCCTTCCAGATGGGTCCCCAAGAGTTAGAGGTGTCGGACAACCCCCTCAACCGCCACCCATGTTCCGCAACGCTCAGCTCGTTGCTCGCGGCCGTCGGGAGCCGGGGGATCGATGTGTGGGGGGGACTGGAGCGAGCACTGACCGAGGGCCCCACTCGGGTCGCTTGGCTCCTGGCGCAGGTAATACATGTAACTGTTTTTTTTAATCCAATCTCAAAAATTTCCGTATTCGTTTTCTGTGCCCCCGCTGGGCTAAGACCTGTACTCCGTTAGAGAAGGTTAACTTCAATCGGCCTGAAACTAAAACTATTGATATTGTCAGGCAGGGTAGTCAGTTGGACGTTACCGTTTCCAGGCGGTGGTCAACAGCAGGGAGCGGCTGCAGGCGCGCGCGCACGTGCTGCAGCGCGGCCTGCTCGCACTCGCCGCCCGCTCCGCGCACACCCGCCTCCTCAACGCCCTGCACGTCGACATTGTGAGCACTCAAATAACCCTATAATCTCAGCAGTGGAAGAACTGCTTCATACTATTTATTGCTATGGGGGGTCAGAGGAATGTTTCAGATGGTAACTTTACCGTAACACTATCGATCTTGGAGCTCGAGACTCACTTGGGGATGTTATTGTTGACGACCGCTTGACGACCTTCGTGGTCGAGTAGAGTGTACACCGGTTTTCATGGGTACGCCACTCCGAGGTTCGATTCTCGGCCGACTCGATATAGAAAAAGTTCATTAGTTTTCCATGTTGTCTTGGGTCCGGGTGTTTTGTGGTAACGTCGTTACTTCTGATTTTCCATAACACAAGTGCTTTAGCTACTTACATTGGGATCAGAGTAATGTATGTGATGTTGTCTAATATTTATTATTATTATTAATAGTAGTGGGTAAGCTGACAGTTGCTCCACATTATGTTTACAACATTATTATGTGTGGTCATAATAATATAGATCTTTTTGAAGTTTCTGACTTCTCGTCCTTTTTGGCGAACTGTATTCGTTTCAAAAATAATAAGAGTTATTTTTAACTTGGCCATTATTTTTTATAAATAAGGCGGGTAACCACTGCTGATAGTTAAACTCAAAGCATAATTAATAATTTCAGCTGGACACGTTAATATTATGGCGTGTAAATGCAAGCGAACACGCCGACTTGACCATTGAGTGCATTATAAACACGGCCATAAACAACAGACACAGACCCAACGTGTTTTGGATGTTGGTCGACAAGTTGGTCAAACTGTTTGACATTTGGAAAGATGCTCGACCAAATTGGACGTCGTTCGAAAAGTATTTCATTGGTACGTTATTTATTTTAGTGTTATTTATTATAATGTTGTTTCTGCTTCGACTTTTGTTCCGTTTATATCAAGAGCGGTTTCTTGGTGCTCCCCGACGAAGGTAAGGGTTTATAATTTAAGAATATGTTGCTGCATTAAACGTTCAAGGTTAATTCCTCGTTCCGACTGAGAGTTCTCTTGGCATACGTTGCGAGGACAAATAAATATATGTACAAAATATTTGGATGATTTTTTTTGCAAACGGTCCTAAAGGAGCGTCTGACACTTCCTATAGAGACTCTATCTAATGCCGGCGCAGTTGTAAAAAAATATTTACCCACTAAAAATCCAGCGGTACCGATTCTATCTCTTGGGGTGCATCATTGGCTCGGACTTAAGATGAGCCTCTGGTAACCATTTTCACATTTATAGTTACGGTTAACTGATGGTAAGTGGCCACCATCGCCTATAGCCAGTGGAACTATGATAAATATTAAAAATTCCTCTTATCGCCACTGCATTTAGCGCGCGCTTGTATCACTTCAAGCCAGAATACAACAATACCAAGCCTTCAAGCCAGAATACAACAATACCAAGCATTGTTGTTTGGCAGAATATGTGATGAGTGCGTTTACCTTTACTTACCAAAAAATGGTAATAATCATTTTTGCTAATACAAATTTTTTATTGTTTTAGATCCAAAAGCAGACATGGTGAAACATTGCCTACAGATACTGAAACGTATTACAAAGTGTGGCGTCCTGATACCCCAGTTAATACCAGCTCTGATGGCGGCGATGGAATCGAAGAGGTGTACGATTGAGACCTTCGAACTCCTCGGCCTGGCTCTAGCCATCGACGATAAGAGAGACCTCTACATTAAACGGTACGACAACGACGGTGAAGGTAGACAGTGTATTAAAGATGACTGAGTTAGATTAATATATTAAAAAAAAAAAAACACTTTTTTAAGGTATATGAAAATTTTGGAGAAATTGCGTAAAAGCGATGTAGCTGAATACATAAAGTGTCTGTATTACGTTCAGAAGGGATGTCCTGATTGCTGTGACGAAAGCAACTTCCGGTGAGTTCTTCTTCTAATTTTCAATCGAAATATTTCTATTAGCGGGTTGTCTGGGCGGATATTATCCACTCGTTCATATATAATAGTCATTACACTGTATCCGGCTCGAAGGATCAATTTATTTTAACCTAAACAAGGTCAAAGTCAAAGTCAAAAGTCTTTATTAAATATAGAAGTGTTTACACTTGCTTATTGATACTCAAAAATCTACCACCGGTTCGGAATTTAACTCCTCGGACCTGAGAAGAACCGGCGAAAGAAACTCAGCGGGATATTTTTTTTTAACCATTTTCCATGTACAATAATAATTATATGTTAGTTATTTGAAACAGCCTGGAGGCGATCATTTCATTCCCAAGGTGTGCAGAAACGAAATGTAGATTTAAATATTTAAAGTGTTTAGAAAATATTGTACAGAGGAATTCGTTCGCAGAAAGTTTTATATAATACACAAAAAACACACTCTGTACGTGACGTCAAGTCAAAGTGTTCTTCATTCGAGATTGTTCAAAAGAGCACAAATAATTTACCGGGATTAACTGGCGAGAAGCTCAGTAGTTACTCTGTCTATCTGTCCGTCCGTCACCGGGCTGTATCTCATGAACCTTGGTAGTAAGACAGGTGAAATTTTCACCGATTATGATGATGATTCGTATAATAAAAAAAACAATAAAATAAATATTCAAGAGGCTCCCATATACTAGACGTGATTTTTGCCATTTCTATATATAATATACGGATCCCTTCGAGCTCGAGTTCGACTCGCACTTGGCCAGTTTTTTGTGCTCTCATACAAAATATATCTGGTAATCGAAAACGTGGTTAAGTTTATTTGTTTTCTATTTCAGATCGATAACAGATTTAACGCCAAAAATCTTAGGTCGCGAGAAGTCGAAATGTTTCGAGGTGTTATCAACGTACGTGCTGACGGTCAGACGGACGGAACACGTGGCGTCGATGTTCGAGACGGTGGGGCTGGGGGAGAATCTTAACACGATCGAGGGATTGAAATTGGTAAGTAATAATATGCTTTCTTTAATTATGACTAACGAGCACTTTGGGGCAAGGTATCCGTTTCCATAATAAAATTCCGCAGATATTTTTAACTTTGCCGTTTTATAGATTCAAGTCAATTGTAAAAAATACATTGGTAAAGAAGTGTATTTAACTAACAACGACGACTTACTTGGAGTAAGTACAGAGTTTCTTGCCGGTTCTTCTCGGTAGAATCTCCATCCGAACCGGCGGTAGCTTCAGTTAATATAGTTTGTTAAATGACGATTCAAAAGTGCTCGTAAAAGCCTACTCGAATAAAGTATATTTTGATTTTGACGATACGAAGGAATATTTATTTATAGTAAACACACACGCCAGGGTCTCGTAGTGTGTGTACCCTGCGTATACATCAAACTCAAACTCAAATTCCTTTATTCAATATAGAAGCATTACACTTTCTTATTGATGGTCAAATTAAACACTACCACCGGTTCGGAAAAAGGAACACCCTGACCTAAGAATTAGGAATTAGTCATATTAATTATATACATAATTGTCTATGAATAGAAACAGCCAGGACGCGATGGTTTCATTCCCAAATCCCATCCATCCCATCAATCAGCACTCTCTGGTTTATGTCAAAGTAATGCCATCCTCCTGACCGGCGGCCACGGCGGCCGATCACAGAGGATAACATTCGACGAGGCGTTATAAAGTATAGTGCACGGGTGTGTCCGCAAGCACAGGTCATCGCTCTCTGTTCCGTCACCCACCTAATCCGACGTGACAGCAAATTCGGTGAAAACAGAACGAGTCCGGCTTAAGGGATTGAAATTTGTACATTTTTAAATCGCAGACTCTGGGCTGACTGAGAATTTTTCGACAGAAGACCTTGACAGACATTTTCAAAGGCCCTACCTAGTGTTTAAGGATTGCTGGTATCCCAGTATACTAGGGCACGCTAGATGTCCTGGGCAACAGGAAAGAGGGAAACGCGTAATGCGTTTTTCTAGTGATAGCAAAAAAGGTTCCAAAAACGTTGGAACCGTCATTTTACAAGATTGTATTAAAGTTTAAAGTGACCTCAATATGACTCTGTTGAACATATGATGCTTTGATGCCAGGTGAGGAATGGTCTTCACCTCATGGACGAGCACCGCAGGCGATACTACGTGCTGCAAGTGGCCGACGCGAGTCGTCACTTGACTGCGAAGCTCCGTCGGGTCGCCTTTGAGGTTCTCGTGAAAGCTTTGGAACGTAAGTTAAACTTACCAAGTTAGTATTCGTAGTGGGTCGCCCGTGAACTATGGCGCTCGTCCAAGTTTGAACCCGCGATCATTACTAACCACATGGTCACCTCGGCTCTGAAACGTCTCTTGAACAATGTACAATCTATACATTAGCAGCCAGTAAATTTTCCACTGCTGGGCTAAGGCCTCCTCTCCCTTTGAGGAGAAGGTTTTCGAGCAAATTCCACCACGCTGCTCCAATGCGGGTTGGTGGCACACAAGTGGCAGAATTTCGTTGGAATTAGGCACATGCAGGTTTCCCCACGACGTTTTCCTTCACCGCCAAGCACGAGGTAAATTATAAACACAAATTAAGCACGTGAAAATTCAGTGTTGTCTGTGTGTCTGTGGGCCATCTCGGCTCTCATATAATCTTTACGATTAATATCATCAATGAGGTCAAATACGATACATCTGCTGTTGGGTATTCCGCTGATTGTAAATGATACTGCAGAACTCAGGTTACCATGATACTGTAATGTCATTGAAGTCACAGGATACATCATTTTAAACGATCAGATCGATAGTTTCTATAACAACTAGAAATAGAAGAGAACTAATAAAAGTTCAAGAGATCTTCTGTAGACACGGCTAAGAATATCTCAAACCGGCTAATCCGTTTAGAAGGTACGATGTCACAGATAGACAAACACATTACTTGCTTTTGGATCGCGCTTAATGATAAAGTTTGATCGTCAATTTCAGTACTGCTGTCGCCCGACACATCGGAACCGCCGTCGAAGAGGTCCGCTCGGGCATCGAACTCGCTGATATTGAGCGAAAAGGACGGCTACACTCGGGGTCTGTTGGAGGGTCTAGCGCGAGGAGTGATGGAGGGGAACGAGGAAATAAGGAGGAGCGTCAGAGAGGGAGTCGGGGGTCTACTTGATAAAGATTTGGCTGTTAGGTGAGTTCGCAATGTCAATACAACCTTCCCGGGGCACCGTTTCTATAATAAGATTCCACAGCTGTTTTTGACATATCGCTCAATACAAGATTATGTTGGAGATAAAAAAGCGTGGACTTAGTATTTAATTTCTGGGCAGGATGTGTTAATATCTAATTGTACTCTACTGACTGACCGTGTAGGTGACCGCACGCTTATGTCATGATCATAAGTCAGATATCTAAGTATTCTTATATATTCCTTACATAAAGCTTAACAAATAAATGAATTCACGAGCATAGTCGCGCGGTACTCGTAGCGTGCTAAGCGAGCGGCGCCTCGGGTGCGTACGCGTCGGCGCGCGAACTTATGCCAATACTTTCGTTTCACTTAGTTGACCGACGGTCCTGAACTCTGTTATTGAAATGGTACGAAAGAGTATCTACCGAGTCTCTCGCTGGTTCCTCTCGGTAGGATCTACTTCCCGACCGAACCGGAGGTAGCTTTACGCTTACTCGTGACATGACGATTCAAAAGTGCTTCTATGTTACTTGAATGGAGAATATTTTGAGTATGATTCTGTTTCAATAACTACACCAATGAATTAGTTGAAGGTTTGTAATGTTTAACGACACGTGCTACTAAACGAATGTACATAAAGTTTATACCAGAATAAATAAACTTATATTTTACTTGGTGGTACGGCTTTGTGCGAGCCCCTCTGGGTAGGTTCATCGTTCATCAGATATTCTATCGCCAAACAGCAGTACTCAGTATCGTCGTGTTCCGGATTGAAGGGTGAGTGAGCCAGTGTAACTACAGGCACAAGGGACATAACATCTGATTCCCAAGGTTGGTGGCGCATTGATGATGTGAGGAATTATATTTCTTACAGCGCCACTGTCTATGGGCGGCGGTGACCACTTACCGTCAGATGGCCCATGTGCTCGTCATATTATTTTAAAATATTGTGGCAAACGTGAATTTCATTATCTTTGCACTATTGTGTAGGTTCACCAGTGTCAGATCTTCGACAATCGCTTGGCAATTGGCACCAACGTTGGTAATGTAAGAAATATTGACTATCCTCACGTCGCCAATGCGCCACCAACATTGGGAACTGAGATTTTATATTGCTGTTATGTCTTGAAATCCGGAAACAGTTATTACGTATTTCAGTTTGGTATAGGATACGAGTGACGTGAATGATAATACATCTTGGACAAAAGTCTATTACCAACTGTGTTTATTTCTAGGTTCTGCGAGAGTTTTTACCTGGCCGTGTCGCTGGCGCGGACGGATGTCGACGCCAATCCAGCGGCCATCTTGGACATGTTCTTCCAAATACTGAGGGACGATAAGTTGAAAAATATAAAGCTGAGGGATGAACCGATTCAAACTGGGTGAGTTGTGAGGTGCATTGTGACTTTAGGATGAGTTTTTGAAAAAGATGAGATAGTTTAAACTGTGCAATATTCTCCTTCTTGTGCTCACGGTATGTATTCATTAGTTATGACTCTGATATAAACTCTAAATAAGAAAGATATTAAACTACAAACTACAATAAAAATAATCATTATATAACACCAACTTCCGACCCCCGTTTTACCCCCTATGGTGGTGGTGGTAGTTTCGTAAAATCCGGATTCTGTGCGGATGTCTACACCCTATAAGGAACCTACCTGCCAAATTTCAAGTTTGTAGGTGTTGTAGTTTCTGAGATTTTGTGATTGGTCGCTCTTACAATAAGACCGGCCATTCAGGGGACAGATTGTAATCTAACAGTTTGACTTCGATAGATTACAATATAGCGAAAAATAATGCGTTAAATTGCAATCATATTTCACGGTTCACAATATTTCGAGAGCTTACAATCTGACGAGATAGATTGTAATCTAACGATGTTTGTAATGTTACGGTGACATATATATACCCAATTCTAACCATAACAGGAGAAAAGCCAAATAAACAACATTTGACAGCAAATTGTCGCGACATCATTGGTCGAGAGCTTGATTAGTCTATGATATTCACTGTGGATTCGCGAAAAAATGGCGTTTTGTATCGACGAAACTGTTATCGGAATTTTAGAAGTAAAATCAAAGTGGATATAAGTAGTTAAGTGAAATAGTGTTGTACTATAAATAGAGGTATATTAATCATAAACTCTCAGTAGTGCACAATATAGCCGAGTTATTAGCAAATCGCATGAAATACGTGATTTACGTATTTAATGAGATAAGTTCTATCCTTTTTCCTACTTCCATTGGAATCAACTATATAGACACTGTTTGATAACTGATAGATTTATTTTATTTTCAGAGCTACGACGATACCGGCGTCGAACATATCCAAGGGAGGAGGTAGGGCTTGTGCATCAACTGTGGTAATCGTGACGTAACTAGTGACGTCATGACATGTTTTGGCAGGCCTCAGACGTCTCTGGCGTCTAACCATCATCTAATACTTTATTTTGGACAACTTTATTTGGTTGACAGCCGTCATTGAAAAATAAAGAATTGATCAAAAAATATGAAAACATAGTAAACGATTTTAAAAGAGTGAAATATCATTCGAGTTCGCTACGATGTCTCATCCATCTAATTACGAATCTCACAACGAGATCCTCATTTACCTCCGTTAAATATATAGTCTAAGATATGTCAGTAATTTTTTAAAATTAACATGGTTATTTTTATTACTATATAACAGTATTTAAAACGGGATATTTACCATGTTTTTTATTTTTATTTGGTGGAGCTCGATATTTCGACATTATCTACGAATCTACGAAGAGTCTCGTGAACAACATGGTAAATATCCCGTTTTAAATAATGTTAAGTAATGTCAGTAAATGTTTTCGGACGTCATTGGGTATTCTCGATGAGACGACGCTTCTACAACGGACATTATTGATTCTACTGTACAATAATTTTCATTTCAGAAAATACGTCCGAAGGGGTCAACGTGCAGATGTCTCTGGATGATATCTTAGATTCGCTGTTAAAGTTTTCACAGGTAATAAACTCCACCTCCTCGGTATAGTGCCTGGCGTTTGAGAGGCCCTCGAGCATTTGAACACAATGCCAAAGAGCGGCCAGCCATTAGACCATAGACACAATCAGTGATCGTCGCATAAATAACTTTTTTATATATTATAAATGGGAAAGTAGTTCTGTTACGCTTTCACAATCAAACTGATGGACCGAATTTGATGAAACTTTGTATGAAGTATGTTTGAAAGCCAATAAACGACATAGGTTACTGTGGTATACCTGAAGCCTGATGATGTCTATTAAATTATCAAGAGCCCAGATGGCCCAGTGGTTAGAACGCGTACATCTCAACCGATGATTTCGGGTTCAAACCCAGGCAAGCTCCACTTAATTTTCATGTGCTTAATTTGTGTTTATAATTCATCTCGTGCTCGGTGAAGGAAAACGTCGTGATGTCGATGTGTATTCCACTAACCCACATTGGTGCAGCGTGGTGGAATCTGCTCCAAACCTTCTCCTCAAAGGGAAAGGAGGCTTTAGCCCGGCAGTGGAAAATTTACAGGCTGTTAATGTTAAATAATCGTTTGTACTATTAACCAAACCCAAATTGTGTCTAGGAAGCTGAAATTTTAAGCAATGGGTTTCTGTATAATGTACACGCTAAGAAAGGATTTTGCGATATTTCTACTTTATGGGTGTAAGGGAGATCTTTGTATATAAAAAAGCGTGGAGCTAGTACTAGTCGACTTTCAAACAGGATATATAATATATGTCGGAGGAGCAGGATGCCGAACAGTTGGGTTCGGGGATTGATCCGACATTTGGAAGACTATGTGGGCGTGAAATGGAGATATTCCCAAAATAAAACGTATTTAATATCGTCTAATCACTATATTAATGATTCAATAATCGTACAAACTCAAAACTCAAATTCCTTTATTCAATATAGAAGTATTACACTTTCTTATTGATTGTCAAGTTAAACACTACCATGTTACCAGTTAAACACTATGGGTTTGCAAGCAACCATCGCATTCGAGTCGCCTGTCAAAACATAACGACTCGCGTTGCCATGACACTTACAACTCCATTCGGAGTGACCCGCTCTTAAAAGTAAAAGTAAATCAGCCATCAAACACTATTGCCAACTGCTCGATTCATTAATTATCCAAATCAACAACCAAAGTAACCGCGTCCCGTTATATATACTTATTTATTTATTTATTTATTTATTAATTTTCGAAACACCATCGGCATATTCACAAAATATTTAAGAAAAAGTAAGAAATACATTCATGTACGGTGTGATACACCACTACAGGCGTTTACATTTTACACATCAAATAACAAAGTAATAACAAAACATTACACTCTTACATTAATAAATCTTTAAAATAACAACAAAAATATGAAAGATATGAAGTAACAAAAAGGAAACCGATACAATAATAAATTACTTCAAATTAAATAAAAGCAAAAACTAAAAAAATACAAAATCTTGACACAAATTGAGCAAACAGTCTAATTTTTTCTTAAAACTATTGCTGTTATGGCTAAATATATCAATCTCATGAGAAGTGATATTATTGTAACGACTCATATATCGGATAATAGGCGAAAACTTTCCTACATTTGTACGGAATCTAGGAATAGCGAAGGTGTTTTGTATTGGGTGACGCGGAATCGTTCTTGGGACATTTATATAGATTTGTGAAAGTAATTTTTGCGAGTCTATTGAACCATGGATTAATTTATGCAGAAACATTAAGTCATGATTGCACCTACGTTTCTCCAATGTGGCAAGTTTGAAGTGTTTCAGTCGTGTATTATAGTCTGCGCGATATGGACAGCTTCTATCTTTATATGCCAAAAACTTTGTAAATCCTTTTTGAATTCTTTCAAGGCGATTAATGTGAATTTTATAAGTTGGATTCCATGCAGGTGAAGCATATTCAATAATACTACGGCTTAGTGAAAAATATAAAGTTAGAATGGCATTTACGTTTTTAAAATCATGACATGTTCTTTTAATAAATCCTATCATTTTCAAGCATTTTTTTACGATTGTATCTATGTGATCTTTTAATTGAATTCTTTTATCTATAATTACACCTAAATCTCGTAACTTTTCAACTTCGGATATTAATTGATTATCTATGTAGTAAGTTGATGGTATGAAGTTTTTCTTTTTTTTACTAAATTTGATATGCTGACATTTATTAATATTTAGTACCATTTTATTATGAATACACCAAGTTTGCACAGCACTCAAATCTTGCTGCAGTAGTACTGTATCATTAACAGTTTCAATAGGCCTATACAGCTTTAGATCATCAGCAAATATTAAACACTCACTGTGATTTATGTAGTCCGTAATGTCATTTATAAAAAACAGAAATAGTATAGGACCAAGATGGGAACCTTGCGGAACGCCCGAATATGCAGTATAAGTCTGTGAATTATAACCTTTGACTACTACTTGTTGCAGTCTGTCTTTTAAGTAAGATTCTAACCATCGCAGTAGCTCCCCGTGTATTCCATAATATTTTAGCTTGCGTAACAAAATTAAGTGATCAACTTTGTCAAAAGCGTTAGTAAAGTCTGTGTAGATGGAGTCTACCTGAATACCGCTATCAACGCAATTGGAGATATCTGTAACATAACTTACAAGATTGCTAATAGTAGACTTATTTTTACAGAAACCGTGTTGTTTTGTTGAGATAACTTTTGAGCTATATTTTGATAATGATTGACAAATAATGAATTCAAATACTTTAGCAAAATGATTTAGTATGGATATCGGTCTGTAATTATCGACTAAGTCTTTATCACCTTTTTTATAAATAGGAATAACATTAGCTATTTTCCATACTGACGGAAATACCCCGGTCTTAAACGAAGTTTCAAAAATTAATTTTAGTGGCAAAGTTAGATTGTTGTGAGTTTTTTTAATGAATATGGAAGGTATTCCATCAGGGCCAGCTCCTTTACAAGGATCAATTGATTTTAAAATTTTATGAATGGAACGTTCACTAAAGTATACAGAGCTTAGAGAAAATTGGGGATATGTATTATGTGAAGAAAATATGTTGGTATTTTTGATAGTCTTATCTTGAGTAAAAATTGATTCAAATTTTAATTTAAAAAGATTGCATATTTCTTCGCTAGTTTTAGCAATATTTTGCAATCAGACTTCCTCATTTCTTTTGGAATATTAGAAGAGCTCCCACGAGTAGTTTTAATAAAAGACCAACATTTTTTCGGATTTTTAGTAACGGTTCCCTCAACACCTTCCCTATAACTAGTATAACAACTACTTGATACTCTTGTAATACGGGAATTTAACATTTGGAGTTGTAAAGCGTCTCTAGGATTACCATACTTTTTATATTTTAATCTAGTTTTCTCTTTTTCGGCTATAATCTTCAATAAAGCTAAGGAGTACCAAGCAGGATATTTTCGATTTTTAAGTTTAGTTTTAGGTACATTATTATTGATAATTAATTTTAATACATTGTAAAAAATAGACACCATATCATCCACATTGTCGGCAGCTGATCGAAATTCCGATTCCCAATTAATAGCTTTGAGTTTCGCATTTACAAGCTCATAGTTAGCTTTTTTAAAATTATGAGTAGCAAAAGGTTTTTCAGTTAACATACAAGGTTCGAAAAATTTTAAATTAATTTCCAAAGGTGGATGGTGCGGGTCAACCCTTGTTAGTATGTGTGGGCTATTATTAACCGTAATACCTGGAAAATTTCCGAAAACTAAGTCTAGAGTTCTGTTATTGCTATTTTTAACATTATTGTATTGTAAAAAATTATTTAATGCCATGAAATCTTCTAAAATATATCCTAAATTTTTGGTATTATTGTCAGGTAAATAATCTCGTCTAGGACCAGGTTTCCAGTCTATGAAACCCAAATTAAAATCACCGATAATTATAGTGTCACATAAGTTGCTATCCATAACACCATTTATGTTATTGAAGATATTATCCAGTACGTTAGACGCTACTGGTGGAGATAAGTACACTACACAAAACAAAATATTTTTGGTTATACCACTTTCACTTAAACGAACAGAAATCCATAAATCTTCATTGTCACTCTCAAGATGTTTTACTCGTTTGGAGTGCAGACTATTGGATACTGCAAATAAGACGCCGCCACCCTTTCTTTCTTTTAATGAAGTCGTGCATCGATCTCTCCTGTATATCGTATAATTATTATTCAATATTTCATTGTCATCTATTGAGTCATCCAGCCAAGTTTCAGTTGCAGCTATAATATCGTGATTGTTATTCAAAGATGCAAGTCTTAATTCCTGTAATTTGGTTTTTAAACCGCGGACATTTTGATAGTATACATTGAATTTACATATAATGATATACGGACTTATATCCCATATTGGAAAATTTAAATTTTTCCTAATGCTTCAATGTGATGTATCTGTTTGGCTGGAGATGTATCATTTTTACGAATAAATATGCGTCCGTTTCTAATCCACACGTATGCAATGCCCTTTTCACGAGCTGTTTGTCTTGTTCGGGCGTATAAATATTTACTGTGAGGAGATAGATGTTCAGAAACGTAGATAGGTGTTTTCTTTGTGCCGAAACCAAGATGACCGCTATGTAATTTATTTTCCTTGTTTAATTTATTAAACTTAGAAACAGCGGCTAGTACCTCGTCTCTGGCTCTGGTGGAAGTAAGCTTTACGATTATGGACCGAGGCTTGTTACTTGTTTCATCCATTTTTTTCACTCTTACACAGTGTACTAAATCCGTGTCTTTTAAAGGAGCGGAGACGGTAGAAGCTAGCTGCTTTACTATTGAAACTAAATTTTCAGTTTTATTTTCGGGAACACCGTTGACTTCAATGTTATTTTCTCGGGAATGTTGTTCCAATAATGTAACCCGATTAGATAGGTCGAAAATAGTATCGGATAGTCTCTTGTTATCCTGAGACAATTCTATCACCCTACTCTCACATGTTTTCAGATCTACCTTAACTTTATCATAGTCTGCGCTAATGAATTCAATCGTAGATTTTAATTCTTTTAATGTAATTAGCTCGTTTTTTATTAAATCGAACTCTTTTGAAAAGTAAATGGATACAGCATTTTGAACAGCTTCGGCAACTGCACTTTGAATTTCTTTTCTAAGTAAAGGCATTAATTTGTCGGTCGAGGAAGGTGAAAGCATTAAACTTAGATCCTCTGTTGCAATTTCCGAGTTGATAGATTTCGAGTTTATTTTTCGCGTAGTTATATTATTACATACGTTGTCTTCATATGAAGATTGAGATGATTTTATAGGGGTTATGTTATCCGCTCTCGGTGGTTTATTCCCACATTTTTGACACTTCCATTGTTTCTTTTTGTCAGACTCCATATGCGTAAAAGATTTCTCAGACATTTTTGAACATGTAATATCAAAAATTTGAGAACATAATATGCAGCGTAAAACTCTACCATCTTTAATGCTTTTCTGACAACCTGTACAAGTTTTAGTAGAAGATGCCATTTCACGATGTTTTAATGTGGTCAAAAAGTTATTTTGTATAATATAACTAAGTACTATAAAATTAAATAATTTCTTGTAATCCAATTAGAATAACATAAACCAAGCTGTGCAATACAAACGTACAACAAAAAGCGTACAGCGCTTTTGCATTACAGCCAATTGTTAGACTGACACAATATCCAACAGTGCAGCGCTTCAAAGTTGTAAGACACGGTTCGGCTTAGGAATGTTAGTTTTATAATACATCAAGCGTTGACAGTACTTGCATTCATAGCTTTAGTGTTAGATCCAATAACGGGGTAGTGCTGAAGCGCCACAATTACGCAGCGCGCTTCGATGCGTTGTTTATTGCGTAGGTCAGAAATTTGTCAGTTAATGGTTTAATTATAATTTGTTTACCTTGATTTCTTAAGAAGGACTTGTAGTTTTGTAGGATATTTTACATAATTAGGATGCACTTTCTTCGGGAAAAAAACTGATGTAACAATTAAAACTTTTAGTTAACTTTATACCACTTAATATCAATAAAACTACGGAGCGTAATGTAATGTGCACGGGCGTCGCGTCGAGAATACTTATATTCAACTAAAATATCTAATGTTGAAAAACAGTAACTGCTGAGTTTCTTGACAGTTCTTCTCGGTAGCTGTTGAATGACTATTAAAAAGTTCTTATAAACTGCCTACTCGGATATAGTATATCTTGATTTGATATAACAACCAGTCTGTCAGTAACATAAACATACAAATTGTTACAGAGGAATATCAACGCTGCAACATCGCTCATCGTCCAGCTGATAAAAGCGAACCAGACGAAGCGTCCAGGGTTCGATTTCGCGGCGACGCTGGGCGCCGGCGCGGTGCCGTGGCTGGGGGGCGCCGCTCCCTGGGGGGCGGCCGTGGCGCGCGCGGGGCGCCTCTGGGGCTGCGACGGGTACTGCGCATTACTCGTACAGTTGTAGTTTATTGCTTAAAGTTACCTGGAATCTCGTTGTGAAAGCAAAAGAAGTGTTGATCCTTTGTAGCCGGATAACAAACGTCACTATATATATGTATGTCGCATCCTCCGCACGTTCGGACTCAGATCGCTCTTCCTCCATTAATCGGTGCTCAAATCAAACCGTTAACGGACTCGATATCTTATTTTACGGAATAAAATCGATAATAACAAATGAATAAATGTCAGCTTCATCGATCAATCGATTTCGTCCAATTGTCAACTTGACATATCGATATCGAGAATTTATTAACTAGCAACACCGAAGCATAGTTCTTGATCGTATTGGCAAATGGCGTTGTTCGTTCCTCGATATATATATTTACGTCGGTTTGTTAAAATATCATTAATAAATAAGGCATATTACTTCAACACGAGATTATGTAGATGATAAAAAAGGGTGGAACTGATACTTGTTGACTTTTAAGCACTATACACGAAGAAGACGAGGCATATTATACATATATAAAATTTAACTAACATAATGTATTTTTAATGCTGGATTAACTCTTGTCGGTTCTCGGTAGATTCTACATTCCAAACTGATGTTGGTTTAAATTTTAACATACTCGTACTTCTCTCAAGTGGGCTCTTACGAGCACTTTTGAATCGTCATTTAACAAACTATATCACAAGAGAAGCTACCACCGGTTTGAAATGTAGATTCTACCGAGAAGGATCTGTAAGAAGATTCTTAGTAGTTAATTTTTTTCCAACATTTAAAATACAAAGCTATGGTATGGTGGTGACCGTTTTCCGTGTTTTATCCGCTGTGTAGTTACACTGGCTCACTTTGGTTTATTCGTGTGGTTCGATTTCAGTTTGAAGCAAGCGATTAAAGAACGTCTGAAGGCCACAAAATATACGGAAGGAGAGAGTGTTTCTAAGTTACTGTACGAAGATTACAAGATCAGATGCCTCGGGCCGGAGCAGTTCGTTTTGGGGTAAGTCTGCGTGCGGTGATACCACCAGATCATTAGATACTTTACCAGTGCCACAAACGTCATTGTGTTGTTTAGCTATTACTGGTGTGGTACCTCTAGCCTATTCGATATTTTGGCCAAGCCTCGTTGGACTTTTACTAGATATAAAATCTTGATGTTCTGAGTTCATGATGAGCCGAGATGGCCCAGTGGTTAGAACGCGTGCATCTTAACCGATGATTTCGGGTTCAAACCCAGGCAGGCACCACTGAATTTTTATGTGCTTAATTTGTGTTTATAATTCATCTCGTGCTCGGCGGTGAAGGAAAACATCGTGAGGAAACCTGCATGTGTCTAATTTCAACGAAATTCTGCCACACGTGTATTCCGCCAACCCGCATTGGAGCAGCGTGGTGGAATATGCTCCAAACCTTCTCCTCTAAGGGAGAGGAGGCCTTTAGCCCAGCAGTGTGAAAATATACAGGCTGCTAATGCTAAAAAAAAGATGAGTTCATGGGACATGTCGGGGCGATGAATATATACTGGGGTTTTCTGTCCAATTCTGTCTGTCTATTAAAATCGTGGTGGAGCAGCTGGTCCTTCTCTCCTCGGTATAATCTACTATTAAGATTGCGTGTAAAAGCCAAGTCGAATAAAGAATATTTCGATTGATTAAATAATTGGGAATAGCAGACTGGTGTCAGGAAATTGAAAGCGTGTACCCTCGCCTGAACACGTTCCGCTCGGGTAGGATTTGCGTCCCGTCGGGTTAAGAGAGTGCGTACGTGTGACGTGCTTGCGTACGCACTCGTGCGGTTATAATATGTCCTGCGTAATTGGCTGATCTCTTCAGAATTTGTCATGACCGAAATAGAAAAAATATCATTGCATAGTCTGTCCCTGTGTACGCTAAGATCATTAAAATTACACGAAGGATTTTGATGCGGTTTTTTCAATAGATAGATTGATACAAGAGGAAATGTTGGCGATGTAAGGTATGGGTAATATTTCTTACGGCCCCATTGTCTATGGGCAGTGGTGACCACTTACCATCAGGTGTATATCACTAGAAGAAAATCAAAACGTAATTTGTAGATATAAATATTTTTTCCTTATTTTATTTTAGATCCCGTGGTGATTACGTCGTTCCGCTTCAAGCTTCTAATAAATTTTCGATGCAAGGTAAGATTTATGATTTGTTTTTATTTTTTTATTTTATTCTCGACTAGTGGTCAGACATATTCAGCCATATAGATAATTAATTGAGTTTTTTTTTTAATAATTTGCATATTCATAAACATATATTGTTTGTATAATCAGTTCCAATCTGCACAAGTGTGAAAAGACAAATAAACGATATTTGATCTTGAATTGACGCGATTTCATTGGTCGAGAGCTTGTATTATCTATGATATTCATTGTGGATTTTCGAAAAATTCTATTTCGAACACCATTCAAGCTTTTACCGGTATTTTTGAAGCAAATTTAAAGTGTATATACAAATAAATAAATATTGGACAACATCACATACATTACTCTGATCCCAACGTAAGTAGCTAAAGCACTTGTGTTATGGGAAATCAGAAGTAGCGAATACACTCAGACCCAAGACAATATTGAAAACTAATGAACTTTTTCTACATCGAAATTCGGAGTGGCGTAGCCATGAAAACAGGTGTACACACTACTCGACCTCGGAGGTCGTCAATAATATAAGTAGTTAAGTGTTATATTATAAATGAAGATATATTAATAGTGAACAGTTATTATAGTAGCAATCTAGCTGAGCTATTAAATCAGGCTATAAGTATTTTTTTTGACGAAGAACTGCTTCTGAATACGGTACGTGTCCTTGCGATGTTTTCCTTCACGGTCGAGCATGAAAGTCAAAGTAAAAAATCTTTATTCAATATAGAAGTGTTTACACTTGCTTATTGATAGTCAAAAAGTGTTTTTATATAAATATTTTTCAGATTTAGTCTCGATATTCGGCGAGCTATCCAATTGGGACAATTTGACCATACGAGAGAAGAGCTCGATCAAAAGCAGCCTACCGCCGATGTGGACGAGCCGAGAGAACCTTGGAATGTGCTTAAGAGATCTCGATCTAAAAGGTCAGAACTAGTAGTAACATAAAACCAAAATATACTTTATTAAAGTAGACTTTTACGAGCACTTTTGAATCGTCATTTAACAAAGTAAAGCTACCACCGGTTCGGGATGTAGATTCTGCCGAGAAGAACCGGCAAGAAACTCAGTAGTTACTCTTTTTATCTAAAAATACAGTCTATAATTCTTGTGTTCAACTTTGATTGTTTAGGTAGACTGTCGAAGCTGAGAAGGCGTCGAAAATAGTGGCCAATGAAGGCGGACCGGCAAAATGGGCCACCTGATGTCAAGTGGTCTTCTCCGCCCATAGACAATGGCGCCGTAAAAAAATTGAATTATTCCTTGTGTCTCCAATGCGCCCCCAACCTTGGGATACTCTATTCCTACCATAACAGGAAAAAGCCAAATAAACAACATTTGACAGCAAATTGACGCGATATCATTGGCCGAGAGCTTGATTAATCTATGATATTCACTATGGTTTTGCGAAAAAATGGCGTTTTGAACGTCGACGAAACTATTATCGGAATTTTAGAAGTAAAATCAAAGTGGATATAAGTAGTTAAGTGCAATACTGTTGTATTATAAATAGAGGTATATTAATCATAAACTCTCAGTAGTGCACAATATAGCCGAGTTATTAGCGAACCGCATGAAATATGTAAATCTAAGGTTTGTTTATCTTAATTCCTGCTTCGATTGGAACAGGCTATGAACGAATACGACGAGGTCCTAAGGACAGTTTAAACAGATGGTCTCAACATTTATTAATTCTTATAAGCTAACTAGCGACCCGGCCCGGCTTCGCAAGGTTGCAATGCTGATACCAAATATACCACAGAATTTGTGTTTTGAAAAATTGTGATTATTTACGACACCACTTTTAAAAAACTTTTTTCTACTTCCATTTGAGTTGGTTATTTCGTCCCTTGGGCCTGTATCTACACTACCTCACTTAGCCTTCAAACCGGAACAAACAATAAAAGCATGACTGCTTAGCGGTAGAATTTTGATCTGTAAGACAACGAGCTAAGACAAAGACCTACCACCTAGTAAAACTTGCCATATATATCTCACCATTCCTCTAGAGTATGAATATTTTCAGATTGTCCGATTTGGATGAAATGCATGGTATCATCTTGCAATGGTGACTTCGAGAATCACTTCAAATATTTGAAGGACGTTGATAAATGGCCGAGGAAAATGTTCGACGTGTCCGCTGTGAGTATTTTTTTATTTTTATTTATGGCTTCGATAGGGGGGAGAGTCTGTGAGTATAGTACAGTGTGCCTGTTCCGGCGCTTATGGTTTTATATATTAAAGATTCTAAGTTCAATGAGTTTTCTGTTTTTTATTAATGATTTTAATTTGGTACCATTTAGTATGGTGAGCCGGATGAAATACCATCAAGCAACCTTGGTGGTAGGGTTTGTGCAATCCCGTCACTCATCAGATATTCTACCGCCAAACAGCAGTACTCAGTATTGTTGTGTTCCGGTTTGAAGGGTGAGTGAGCCAGTGTAACTACAGGCACAGGGACATAACATCTGATTCCCAAGGTTGGTGGCGCATTGACGATGTGAGGATTTATATTTCTTACAGAGCCATTGTCTATGGGCGATATTGACCACTTTCCATCAGGTGGCCCATTTGCTCGCCCGCCAACCGATAACATTAAAAAAACCGATTGAAAATGTGTGATGGATAAAGCTCAGATTAAGTCGTTCCCTAAACAGGATGGTTAGGACTGAACCACGTCCAATGTTGGCCCAATTATTTTTTGTGGTACAAGTAAAGCCGATCGGTACGAGGTGTATATACGCAGGTTTCGTACGAAACTAGAAGTCTTTTGACAAAACATATATGTTGCAGGTGACAGAAACGTCGATATGGAGGAGCATTCGTGAAGGCGTTGATATGAAAAATATATACATACCAAACAACATCCGTCCGACCGACTGTTTGGCGGAGTGGGCGGTGAGGATTATGATAAGGTGTGTATTATTTTTTCTTACGTAATAGGTTGGTGGGAAATAAATTGATCACCAGATGGTAGATGGTCACCCATAGACGTTATCGCCTTTATCACACCAATCCAATGCGCCACCGACCTTGAGAACTAAGATGTTACGTCCCTCGTGTCTGGCACTAAACTGGCAAACGATAAGAGTTGGTTAATTCGTTTATAATCTAATGTTTAAGGTTTTAATTAACTTAATTGTTTTTTAAATGTTTAACTTATTTCTACATGCATGAAACGAAGTCGCTTCCCGTCTGTACGCTTGGATCTTTTAAACTACTCAACGGGTTTTGATGCGGTTTCCATCGATAAACGGAGCGATTCAAGAGGAAGGTTTACATGTATAATACATATATATGCACAATATAGTAGAGAAACGCCGATAATTTTAACTTTTCTAGCCAAGATTTTTCTTTTTAAATGTAAAAGTTGCACATAGAACCTTACTAAAGCTTGGCTGGGTCATTAGTATATAACGACTGTGTGTGATCTTCAAAAATTAACAAAAGAGTATTAATATTAAGTATGTAACATGACAGCAACGTCCAAACAGCAGCAGAAAAAATAAATAACATCCAGATAGCAGGATCCAAAGAAATCTATAGAAATACTTATTTTATTTAATCTTAAGGAATCGATGATGTTAGCCTGCCTTATATATGATATTTTAGAATAGGCTTGTCACTTCTCACGGGTGAAGAGCGAGCGTGTCGTCGTCTCTCGCATGAAATTTAAACTCGCCCACCACACGTGAAACACCAATATGAAAGTCGTGATGTGTCTAACTTTAATGGGAAATAAGAGACCGGTTCCCGTGTTTCAGATCCACGTTCCTGCAGGCGCCGGGGCGCGACGGGGCGTGCGTGGTGCTGTCTCGCTCGCACGCGCTGCAGTGGTGCGCACGCGCGGCCCAGTGCGGGCTGCACGCGCAGCTCATAGACTGCTGCAAGAATATTACGTGAGTCCGCTTGTATTATTTATCAGGTTGGGCGGGTCTTTAGCTTGTAAATAACTCATCATCATCATCCTCCTACCCTTATCCCAATTTTACGGGGTCGGCGCAGCATGTCTTCCTCTTCCATACTTCTCTGACAGACGTCATCTCACAAGTAGCATTCTTTCTAACCATATCGTCTTTCTTCATAATAGCTTGTAAATAACTACTAACTTAATATTATGAATGAATTGTCTGTCTGTTTGTTACGCTTTTAAGTAATTACTATTGTGGCATACCACCCCCCCCCCCCACCTACGCGCGCCGCGTTTGGAAACTAGTACTTAAATAAATAGCAAATATTCCAGGGATCTATACGAGAGCGAGGCGCTGAAGTGGTTCCGTCAGAGAGTGCTCGCTCTCCGGGCGATCGCGTTGGAGGAAAACGATGTCGAACGCTTGAGGAGTACGCTGAACCTCGCAGGTTTGTTTTTATTATGTTAATTATATATTCGATTCCACGAAACGAACTCCCAAGGAGTATTGTCGTCGCGCTGTCATTGGGCAAATTAATCTCGCTTAACTCTGGCCACACGCATCGACCAATGAGATGCGAGTGTTTTGTTTCCTAGGATTACGATTCGTTGTTGACTATAGTGGATTTTTTTTTATAAATCTTCCACTTTCCTTCACTGCTCAACTCTACTGCTACTTAGAAACAAACAGCAAAGTTTATTCACAAAAGCGATATACCAAAATATTATTGTGTTCCAGCTTGAAGGGTGAGTGAGCCAGTGTAACAGGCACAAGTTACATAACATTTTAGTTTCCATAATTTAACGCATTGTGTAAATATTTGTATGTAAGTTTACGACTGCACCGCCTACACCGATGGTTTTAAAATTCTCTCTCAGATCGGGTTGTCTGGAAGGGATGGCTAATTAGCCATAAGTCCGCCCGTTGTACAACACTCGTAATCAACATTTATTACTTATTTTTCGTTTTTGTATTTAATAATTTTGTTTTGCTTTTTTTTTTAATGTGTGTTTCGTATTGTCTGTGGTTGTCGTTGTCTTTGGGCGACGATGACCGCGTTCAATTGTTTTCTCGTATACTATACAGTTCCTTTCTCTTTGTGGTGAATTCACATGTGACAGAATCTCATCGAAACTAGACATGTGCAGGTTTCCTCGCGATGTTTTCTTTCACCGAGCACGAGTTTTTTTTTTTATGGCATTGTTTGGCGGGCGAGCATATGGGCCACCTGATGGTAAGTGGTCACCCGCCACCAACCTCGGGAACTAAGATGTTATGTCCCTTGTGCCTGTGATTACACTAGCTCACTCACCCTTCTAACCGGAACACGACAATACAGTGTACTGTTATTTGGCCGTATAATATCTGATGAGTGGGTGGTACCTACCCAGACGGGCTTGCACAAAGCCCTACCACCAAGTAAATGAATGATGAGATGAATTATAACCTGACCCGTCTGCTCGCCTGACGTACCTTATATTAATGATTACACGTGATTTAGGTATCCATTAGAGATACCACCTACAGTTGGTTAATTTCTTTTCTTTTTTTTTTTTTTTCAGTATCGTTCTCACCACAGTTCATCGACAACTCCAGTTTTGTAGATGTCATCGGAATGAACGAAGCGATACTCATATTAAGGAATGATTTAAAAAGTAAGTATAATAATATACGATTAATTGGTGGTAAAGAAGTGCTCAGTATTGTTGTGTTCCAGTTTGAATCGTGAGTGAGCCAGTGTAACTACACGAAGGACATAACATCTTAGTCCCCAAGGTTGCTGGCGCATTGGCGATGTAAGGAATGGTTGATATTTCTTACAGCGCCATTGTCTTTGGGCGGTGGTGACCACTTAGCAGTAGGTGGCCCATATGCTCGCCCGCCAACCTACAAAAAATAAGCTTTGAAAATAACAAGATTGAGTTTTAATACCAGTACTGAAGTGTCAATAGCGCTATGGTTTAAGGGTCGCAGGACCGATCCTGACCCCTTGGGCTAATGTCTTCCCCAATTATAATCTGTCCCAAGCACTGGACGTACATATGTCAAAGAATAATATATAGGATATAAATTTTATCTGTCCACTGGCAACCGTTTCCTTCATAAAAACGAAGTTTTCGTTCTTCAGCGCCATCTATGTCATATGATCGGTTGGATATAGAGGTCGCTGATGGCAGATGCTTTAATGATTAAATTTGTTAATTTCAGCTTTAAACAAGGACCACATACAGAGCGTCTTGGACGAGATAAAAAAGAATGTTCCAGAATGTTCTACCGACAAAATGTTTGGTAGAAAAGTTTTGGGATCGGTCTGCCTACTGGCTTTGAAGTTTTACAATCAGCTCTGGGAGACGAATACGGGTAAATTGGCTTGATTATTTTTTTATGTTAAGTAACAGCCTATTTAATTCCCACTGCTGGGTAAAGGTTTCTTCTGGCTTTGATGTCACCTTCCACGTGCAAGTTTCCTCACGACGTTTTCACGAGGTTAATTTTAAATTAGTGTTGCATATCGATAGTCCACTATCGATATTCTATCGATAGTTAAGGTGTTAGCGATAGAATCGCCGTTATCAATAGTACTGCTTACGGAGAGCTATCGATACTATCGATAGTATTGGTCAAAATGATGCTTTATATATATCGATATTACTATCGATATCCTGAATAGTTTTCGAGGTCAACCATCGATAGTCAAACTATCGATAGTTCTGCAACATTTTTAAATACAGAACAAGCAATTCTGTGGTATTTACTCCGGGTTTAAATTCAGAATCAACGATTAAGATTCACGTTCTGTAACCACTGGGTCATTGCGTCTCATACTTTATTTTGTCGCCGTCTGAGCATCGCACGGATGACATTAAACGTTTATATCGAAAGTCAAATATGCAAAGGAAACGTACACAGAACATATCAACAGAATTTCACCCGAATGTGATGAACTGTTGCTTTTATATTAATATAAGGTGATTGAGTCTCTTCCTCGGCGGCAATTCTTTGGCGGGAGGGGGGGGGGGTTGGATAGCACAGCACAGGGGTGGAATTGTTCATGAGAGTTCGCTGCGTTTGCGCACTCTGCATTCCGTCAAGGCTCATTCAGTTTCCATTTGCCACATCGGGTGACGTGAACAGTTGTAGCAACGGTTCGTTACATTACATTTAACTGTAAAATCGTCGTTGCTGATGTACAATGACGATTCGTTATACAATTTTTCGATTCCATTGACTTCGTACGGGTGATACAGAGTAGTATGTTTTTTGTTTAAATAATTAAAACAGCGAGCCGAGATGGCCCAGTGGTTAGAACGCGTGCATCTTAACCGATGATTTCGGGTTCAAACCCAGGCAGGCACCACTGAAATTTCATGTGCTTAATTTGTGTTTATAATTCATCTCGTGCTCGGCGGTGAAGGAAAACATCGTGAGGAAACCTGCATGTGTCGAATTTCAACGAAATTCAGCCACATGTGTATTCCGCCAACCCGCATTGGAGCAGCGTGGTGGAATATGCTCCAAACCTTCTCCTCAAAGGGAGAGGAGGCCTTTATCCCAGCAGTGGGACATTTACGGTCTGCTTATGATTATGAATTAAAACAAAAAAAAAATGGTGGTAGGTCTAAGTGCAATCCCGTCTGGGTAGGTAGGTACCACCCACTTATCAGATATTCTGCCTCCAAGCAGCAATACTTGGTATTGTTGTTGTTGTGTTGTGTAACCACAGACACAAGGGACATAACATCTTAGTTGCCAAGGTTGGTGGCGCATTGGCGCAGTAATGAATAGCTAATATTTCTAACAGCGCCAATGTCTATGGGCAGTGGTGACCACTTAACATAAAACAACAAACACGCAAAAGTATCATCAAAATCGGTCCACCCGTATAGTTCAGTGACGTACACGTACAGAAGGATTTTATACAATTTTTTTCTAGCATGTATAATTAAATATCTTAACCGGGTTTTTGAGGTGCCTCCAATATTCAGAAAGATTTAAATTAAACAGTCAAATTGCTGTTTGACATAATACAAACAAGAAAACATTTAAACCTAAAAAAAAAAAAATGGATTGAAAAAGGCGTTTGATAGTTCTTCCCTCGGAACAGCTTGCCTTTCGACAAAAGCCTCTAAAGACTTCAACTTGATATAAGAGATAGACTTGACAGATGACAAAAGAGCTTGGAGTTAATACCCGTTGACTTCCAGGCAGGATGTATTATATACATATATAATTGTATTTAACTAATACTTTGTATTTTAAATGTTTAAAAAGAGTGACTACTGAGTTTCATGCCGGTTCTTCTCGGTAGAATCTGCATTCCTAATCGTTGGTAGCTTCATTTGATATAGTTTGTTATTATAGCCTATTCGAATAAAGTATATTTTTATTTTTTGTCTCAATACTCAAGTTATAATCTTATACTAAACTGTATATAACCTTCACAGAGCCCACGCAACATAACGAGCTGCTACTCCTCATGTCAGAAGCCCTGGGTCTCATTGTAGACTTGGACCTGGCTCCGAAGAACCAATCGGCTGACGTCATCATTAACAGATTGGACAATTGCCTTGATGAGTTGGACGATGAATTAGCGGAACAGTTGCTCGATAGAGTGAGTATTATCTTAGAACGGTCCATACGTCCCATTGCTGGGAATGTCGGGAAGGTTGGACTGTAATAAGAAAGATGTCCAATATACAGAGTGACGCCGACGTCATCACAATTAATGAAACGACGATGAATACTCCTTAATTTAAGGCTGATAAAGTCAACGCCATTTGCATAATTAGTTCGATAACCTGTAAAACGTACCCGCTCGCCCGCTCCCCGCACGCTCCCCTGCGACTGCAGCCGGCGTTGCTTTAAGTCTATAATCTGTGAACGAAGAGTTCGGAGCGACGACGTTTGGCCAATTTCGGCCGTAAGTTACCGACCCGCTAGTATTCACGTGAAAAACTATGTCCCGCGGCTAAGTTAACGAATGTGTTTGATTGTTTTCTTGTGCTTGGTCTTAAACGCCGTATTTTATTTGGGGTATCAATACGGTGACGTCACAGACACATTGTTTAGTATGTATAATGTAGATATATACAGACATTTAATATATGTACACATGTATATTTACAGTTCAAATTGATCATAAAAAATCTGGACTCGATATCCTTGGAACAGCTCAAATCTCAGATGGGGCTCTTCAAGAAGTATGAGCGTCACGAAACAGTGGAACTGTTAAGGGAGGACGAGGGTGCGATGAAGTACAAAAGGTGCCTGAACTTAGTCGGAGACGCGGAACACTTGCTGATGCAGTACTGCCGCCAGAGCGCGAACGTCGCAGACGGTAAGCTCACCGTCACCGTTGCACGGCTTGAAAATACTTGATAGTAGAATTCCATTAGTTATTTTTAACTTTGCCCGGAAAAAAATTAAAGGTTGTCTTAGATTTTCGCGATTATTACACATTGAAATAAAACTAGTTTTTAACGGATTTAATCGCGTATATTAATTATTTTAACATCCCGACGTTTCGAGCACTTTGCAGTGTTCGTGGTCACGGGCAGACTCCCGTTAAAATAATTAATATACGCGATTAAATCCGTTAAAAACTAGTTTTATTTCAATTCGATTAATAAGGCATATTACTCAAGACAAGATTATATTAAAGATGAAAGGCAGGATAAGTAAACATTATTTAAATAATTGTATTTCATTGATATACTTTGTTATTAAAATGGTGGAGAAGAGAAGCTACTGAGTTTCTTGCCGGTTCTTCTCCGGTAGCTTTACATTCAATTCAACCTACTTCAATAAAGAATATTTTAAGTCTGAAGTATGATATTTATGTTTCTGTGAAAAGGAAGGGGTTGAAGAGCTTTATAAGATCGTTGACCTTAAGCGATCCGAATCGTATTCGTAATTATTAAACAGAACCTTTCTGACATCCACAGATAAACAAGAATGGACGAAAGTATTCGATGAAATGAGATTTAATGTATTCGAAAACTCCTTCGCCGGTCCCGACTACCGAGTTCTAGAGAGACATAAGGCGGCGCTCTACGCTATTGCCGATTTTGGTAAGTTCCAACATATACTATCCAACATATACTAGTTGATCCTCAGGCTTTTTTACCGACCCCCGTTTTACCCCTTAGGGGTTTAGTTTTGTTAAATTCTTAGCGGATGTCTACAGCCTATAAGGAACCTAACTGGCATATTTCAAGTTTGTAGGTGTTACTGTTTCTGAGATTTCATTATTATTGAACGCGTTAGGGGGGGGGGGGGGAGGTGTTTGGTCAGACGTTTATCGCGATTAAAATCGGATGAAATTTATTGTTTTTTTTCTTTGCTTAAATACGGAAAAACATGTATACTTTTACATTTATAATATTAGCCGAATTAAATAATAGTTTTAAAATATGTAAATTAAGAATAATTAAAAATAAAAACTTATCACACTCACCGATTAAACAGCTTCCACAGATAGAGAAACAAAGAAACGTGTTCTGTCATCGGTCCGATCCGATTTGAAGGTGTCCAGGAGGGATTCCGTCTCGCTCTCGCACGTGTGTCCCAATCTAACCGCGAAAGAGATAACCGATGCCTCTCTGAATAAGTTGCTGTGTTTGAAACCAGGGGTTAATGTTTTCAAATTTGAAGAAAAGGTATTATAATATTATTATTTTTAATACTAGCGACCTGCCCTGTCTTCGCACTACCCGTGCGAAGACAGGGCAAATTGTTAATAAACAAAATTATATGATATAATTTCTACCCTCAGGAACTTTGTACCAGTTAATTTTATTGACATATAAACTACGTCCGAACATGCAAATGTTACCCTCTTTTTAATATTAAAATGGTATTGATTTCATGTTAAGTTCGTTTTATTAGCGTTTAAATTCAAATACTTCAGACTAAACACTATCCGGCTCGAAGGACCACAAACGGGACTATTCCATGTCGATCAGTATTCTTTTTTTTTTTTTAAATATTGTACAACATCACATACATTACTCTGATCCCAATGTAAGTAGCTAAAGCACTTGTGTTATGGAAAAGAGTAACGACGGTACCAAAAACACCCAGACCCAAGTCAACATAGAAAACTAATGAATTTTTTCTACATCGACTCGGCCGGGAATCGAACCCGGGATCTCGGAGTGGCGTACCCATGAAAACCGGTGTACACACTACTCGACCACGGAGCTCGTCAAAATCAGTATTATCTTAAAGTCGAATTAACGTACTCGGTAAACTCCTATATACTCTAAGGTGGTCATTAAACGCTATTGTGTAATTTTTAGATTCCAATATTCATAGACTCGATCCGTCGTCCGGCTGTTCTGAGTGTACGTCTCTCCGACGGTACTCTCCGAAGGTACATCGTGAAGAGAGGGGAGCGGGTTCGAACCCACTGCGCCGCGATGCGACTCTTTACCACAGTGAAGGGAGAGAGGGGTACGCATACGGGATATCACGTGAGTATGATTTAACATTGACTGTGGAAATTTAGTACCGTCAGCAGAAGTTGTAACGTTTACTGGTAGCTGATCGACGCGACAGTGCCCTCTAGCGACAAAAAATAGGGCCCCTCTGGATTCTGGAAGTGTGTATCGGGTCGTAAAAATAATAAATAAATATGTTCAAAGAGATGCGTCCCTCAGGTGACTCCACTGAGCGACGACTGCGCCCTCATCGAGTACCTAGAAGACCACGAGAGATTCAGAACTTTGATAGCGACCCAGCACCCTATCGACAGTAAGTATCGCTTTATTCTCTAACCGTGTCTATGGTGAGCTGACCGCCTGTCGGGGAGAGGCATATTGCCATCCCTTGAATCCTAAAGTAAAGTATACATTTGGAGCGATCAAGACGCCGCTCCAATGTACGTACCAACGAGGCAGACTTTGTCCGAGACGGGCATCTTTCGTTGCGATATTATCTCGTGACGAGACGAATAATACAGAGTACACCATCTCGGCAGTTGCGGGCGAGGCGGGCGAGGCGGGCGAGGCGGGAGAGGAGGGCGAGGCGGGCGAGGCGGGCGAGGCGGTGCTGGCGCCGGCCCGCGCGCTGCGGCAGTTCCGCGCGCGGTGCGCCGCCGTGCCGCCGCACGTGCTGCGGTAATTCAGTGACGTGACGTATACGGTTGCGTACCGAAAGTCTTCACATTTATATTTGTTTAGTTTTATTTGCTTCACCCGAGCGAAGCGAAACCCTCGATGAAAACCCCAGGTGTTCAGACGTGCGACTACTTCCGCCGAGTCACCTTATAAATAGATATACGTAAATGCAATAGGATCGGTCGAACGGTGTTGGAGACGGTCAATCTCAAAAAGATTAAAAAAAAGCATCCATTCTTATATTAAGAATGTGTAAGTATTTGTGTGATACGCTTTCACGTCTCAACTACTGAATCGATTATGAAATTATTCTTACTCGTTATCAGGAGGATAGAAAATGATACCCGCTAGCATATGACTCCCCCCCCCCTCCCCCTCCCCCCGGGCTCACAAGTAGTCGGCAACTAGTATAAGTAATAGATTCGTATGTGTATAATTTGACAGATCTGCAGTCGAAGAAAACAGTGCGTGTGTCGAGGATTTTATTTGGAAGAAGTCGAATTTTCTCGAAACTATCTGCGATATGACCGTGTTCAGCTATCTGTTTGGTAAGAGGTTTCTTTTTTGCAACACTGAGGCGAGCAGGTGCGTCGCCGGCCTTTAAGAAATGCGTAGACTCTTCTATCTAAGGTTCCCGAGTCGTATCGGTTCGGAAAAACCGCCGGCGAAAGTTGGTTCCGCAGAGTGGTTGTGTATAGTAGGAGTAAAGTACTAAAATTGCTTAATTGCGCTATAGTAAGACACGTCTGTACAAAAACGCCGTGTGAGCTTTATGTACACGGAAATAAGGGTGATAAGAGTCTGTTGGTTATTGTTCACCAATTTCAAAGTATTTTTTATTCAAGTAGGCTGTTACGAGCACTTTTGGATCGTCATTTAACAAACTATATTAAGTGAAGCTACCTCCGGTTCGGATGGAGATTCTACCGAGAAGAACCGGCAAGAAACATAGTAAGGACTCTGTCAACATTTAAAAATACAAAGTCATGTTAGTTAAATACAATTATATATGTATGTAATGCATCCTGCCTGGAAGTCAACGAGTATTTATTATCTTGTATGGAATGGTATTCGTAGTATAGTCGACTCGTAGACCGGTTCCTAAAGTAGATTCTACCGAAAAGAATCGCCAAGAAACTTAGTAGTTAATATTATAGTATATTTATGTTATTATAATATTAACTGTATTTTAATCCTATTACTCGCTGAAACAATATCTTTTGGATAAAATCGTCTGGATTCAGGCTCGGGTACCAACACGGAACTGATTGAACAATAATTGTGAATACAAATATAATTGTAAACTTGCGTGGTGGTAGGGTGGGGCGAGCCCGTCTGGGTAGCTACCACCCACTAATCAAATATTCTACCGCCACACAACAGTACCCCGTATTGTTTTTGATTTGAATAAAAAACATTCGATTTGATTCATTATTCAAAACGGGACTGGCTAGTGGTCACCACCGCATCGTAATTAGACATCGACACCGTATGAAACATTGACCACTCTCCTTGCCCTATAACCTGTGACTATCCGCTGGGTGTCGTTCAGGCCTGGGAGACCGCCACCTGGAGAACTTGCTGCTGTCGGCGCGGGGGGAGGCGTGCCACGTGGACTGCGGCGCGCTGCTGCAGTTCGGGGGGGAGCTGCCGCCCGCGCGGCTCACGCGCGCCGTGCTGGCGCTGGCGGGGGGTGAGCCAACCCTCGCACTCTTTGCCGACGTCAACTCTATCTGACATATTATCTACCTGTAATAGATAACCACAACACTTGTGACGTAACTTCCTGACTAGCTGCGTGACATCAATTATTTTTATAAAACACAATTCGAGTGGAGCTTAACCAAGGATATACCCCTTAGGATAGAATATCCATTAACTCGAAAATTTATTTTCATGCTTTTAACTGCAAAGATGACGGATTTCCAGACTAACCTATATACGTAATATCAACCCCTATTTTACCCCCTTAGGGATAGAAATTCCATAATTTAGCCGACGTTCAAAACGCCATTTCCATTTACCAACGCTATCAATTTGCTGTCAAATGTTGGCTTTTTTCACGTTATATTTGGAATAGAGTATGCATTGTTATAATTATTAATAGTGTTACGGAAGAACAAGATTTGGGTTCAGCAATGACCGTCTGATGCGCATGCGCGACTAACGTCATCTCTGTCGCACCGGCAATCCATCGAAACCCAGACTTGAGTAAGACGCATTAAATACATGAGAAGTTAGGATAATTACAAATTATCCTAACTTCTCATGTATTTAAAAATGTTTATTATCGTTTTAGGAGTGGAAAGTCGCCTGCAGAATACGATACGTTCGCTCCGGGAGTCTGGGCTCGTGCTGCCCTCCATTTCCGTGACCTTCAAATGGATGGGGGAAATGTATATGGATAAAGTTAGTATCTAATCGTATATTATATGGGGGGGTCGTAATGTTGGACAATAATGTAACTCCTTATGTTTTCAGCTTCCATACATAAATAATCTCATCAAAGGCACGAGTATCTCTCACGCGGTGACTATCGAAGCCCTATCGCGATCGACGCAGCCCTACAGAGAGAAATATGTACAGTTACTGGAAGACGTGTTTCGGGATTTCGATGCGAAGGAACTTTACAGTGTCGAGGAACAGGTGAGAGTCGATATCTGTGCTCTGTGCTAGTCCGTCCGGATACCGCCTAAGTCATATATTTGACCGCCATCCAGCAATACTTCGCGTTGTGGTGTTCTAGTTTGAACGATGAACATCTAAGTACCCAACGTTGGTGGTGAATTGGCGATGTAAGGCGTCCCAATGTCTATTGGTGACAAGTGGTCACGCGATCAGTGTGTCCAAAATTTGAAACTATGTATGTTTTATTGTGTCAGGTATCGAGTCTGCTGCTACAGTGCTCGGAGCCAAGGATATTGAGCGTGACGAGAGCGAATTGGGAACCCTGGATCTAGGTTAAGGGGGTCTAGGTGTTGGTTACACTTTTCCGGGCTAAAGAGTTACTTGTGTTAGTCCAAATTATCTCTGTGTTAAATTTCATTAAGTTCGTACAAACTATCGCATTAATAAAATTACTGATGGTGGTACCACTTGGTGGTTTGGCTTTGCGCAAGACCACCTGGGTACCTACCCTAACAGTACACAATATTGTCGTGTTCCGGTTTGAAGGGTGAGTGAGTTCCCAAGGTTGGTTGCGCATTGGCGACATAAGGAATGGTTAATATTTCTTACAGCGACATTGTCTGTGGGTGATGGTGACCACTTACCATCAGGTGGTCAATATGCTCGTCGGCCAACCTATACAATAAAAATATTTAAAAAATACTAACCGGTCACGGCTTCCAACGGGTAAAGTAGGGGTCAACTTTTGTATTGAAGAGGAAACATAAAGAGAAAGAAGTTGGAGTTCTCGGCGTTTCTCTACTATATTGTGCATATATATGTATTATACATGTAAACCTTCCTCTTGAATCGCTCCGTTTATCGATGGAAACCGCATCAAAATCCGTTGAGTAGTTTAAAAGATCCAAGCGTACAGACGGGAAGCGACTTTTTTTCATGCCATGTGATATTATGTAAGTAAGATTAATATGGATATGACAATACTGTTTTGTTTAATAAAGTTTGATTTATGAATATAACGTTGTTTTATTTAAAATGATGTTTATCTGTATTTTTATTATTAACCAATCGTAAGTTAATCGTAAGTTACAATCTGGATATGTACGAGAGAGTTTTCAGGAGTTTTTTCGTGGACGATGTCTTGAGGAAACCTTTTTTTTTATCTTTTCCCTACTGTAAGTTCATGTGGGACTCGCCAGTTCCCAAGAACCTAGCGCGCCCAAGTACACCGATATACCCATTAGAAATCAGCGTTATCCGTTTCCGTTTCTTCAGCGGGCGTCACAGGATCGCGTTCGCCTTTTTCCGTGATCCCTTGTCGGTTGCGAGCCTCATATTCCTAGGGTATCCCCCTTAATTGGAGGCTCGCATGTGCCTGTTGCACCTCATGCAACTTTGTGTAGCAATATTGTAATTTTTAGTTTTAAATACTGGGGGGGTCCTGAAAACCCTCTCGATTCCTATGAGGCCTTAATATCAAATTTCCTTAAACAATACTGCTTAATAATAATTACTAATTATAAAATACTTTATAATTGTATAACCTCCATAGTCGAGTAGTGTGTACACCGGTTTTCATGGGTACACCACTTCGAGGTCCCGGGTTCGATTCCCGGCCGAGTCGATGTAGAAAAAGTTCATTAGTTTTCTATGTTGCCTTGGGTCTGGGTGTTTGTGGTACCGTCGTTACTTCTGATTTCCATAACACAAGTGCTTTAGCTACTTACATTGGGATCAGAGTAATGTATGTGATGTTGTCCAATATTTATTTATTATTTATTTATTTATAATGGAGGAGATAAGAAATAAATTACTTATATAAATATATTTTGTTTGAAGCTGGTTTAATTTTTATTTATTCAAAGTGTATCACGAAAATTTTTAGATTTTTTTTTGTGGATCAATCATAGCACGAGTGCCGGATTTAGGGGAGGGCCAAGACGACTGCCCTAGGGCCTCCACAGGATGCGCACAATAGACATTCCGACGAGTTAACAATCAAATCAAAAATCTTTATTCAATATGGAAGTGATTACACTTGCTTATCGATAGTCAAAAATCTACCACCGGTTCGGAAATTAAAACTGAGAAGAACCGTCGAAAGAAACTCAGCGGGATATTATTTTTTAAATAATCACGATTTTTATTTAAAGTATTATATGTTTAGATATCTAGATATAATAAATTCTAAATCTGAATCTAAGATTAATAACTGTATAAAATATACTGTAATACTGTTTAAAAGTTACTTATACAAATATTATATTACTGACAGAAATTAAAATGTTACATTCAATTCGTTCTAAAATAAACATGGTTGCCACTCCACGCCTTTGGTGCTCCAGGGTTGCCAGGAATCTAAATCCGGCTCTCGTCGTGATTTATTCAAATATCTTACTAATATATATCATTACCATATTTACGCAAATAACTCAGCCGATTGAAATCAAACTTTTACAAAAAGTCAAAAATCTTTATTCAATATAGAAGTGTTTACACTTGCTTATTGATTGTCAAAAATCTACCACCGGTTCGGAATTTAGCACCTCGGACCTGAGAAGAACCGGCGAAAGAAACTCAGCGGGATATTATTTTTTAAATAATCACGATTTTTATTTAAAGTATTATATGTTTAGATATCTAGATATAATAAATTCTAAATCTGAATCTAAGATTAATAACTGTATAAAATATACTGTTTTAAAAGTTACTTATACAAATATTATATTACTGACAGAAATTAAAATGTTTAATTCAATTTGTTCTAAAATAAACATGGTTGCCACTACACGCCTTTAGTGCTCCAGGGTTGCCAGGAATTTAAATCCGGCTCTCGTCGTGATTTATTCAAATATCTTACTAATATATATCATTACCATATTTACGCAAATAACTCAGCCGATTGAAATCAAACTTTTACAAAAAGTCAAAAATCTTTATTCAATATAGAAGTGTTTACACTTGCTTATTGATTGTCAAAAATCTACCACCGGTTCGGAATTTAGCACCTCGGACCTGAGAAGAACCGGCGAAAGAAACTCAGCGGGATATATATATATATATATTTTTAACCATTTTCCTCATCATATTAATAATCTGTATGGTTCATTCTAACTACAAGTAAATACAAATAATCAACTTCGACGTTGAATTCACGCGATATCATTGGTCGAGAGCTTAATTATAATCTATGATATTTATTATGAATTTGCGAAAAAAAATGTTTGGAACGTCGATGAAGCTGATCAGAGCTTTGGAACTAAAATTAAAGTGAATATAAGTAGTTTTTTTTTTATGGCATTGGTTGGCGGACGAGCATATAGGCCACCTGATGGTAAGTGGTCACCACCGCCCATAGACAAAGGCGCTATAAGAAATATTAGCCATTCCTTACATCACCTATGCGCCACCAACCTCGGGAACTAAGATGTTATGTCCCTTGTGCCTGTGATTACACTGGCTCACTCACCCTTCTAGCCGGAACACAACAATACAGAGTACTGTTATTTGGTAGTAGAATATCTGATGAGTGGGTGGTAACCTACCCAGACGGGCTTGCACAAAGCCCTACCACCAAGTAAAAAGTTAAGTATAATAGTGTTGTATTATAAAAAAAAAGATTGTATCGAAAACTGAGCCGAGATGGCCCAGTGGCTAGAACGCGTGCATCTTAACCGATGATTTCGGGTTCAAACCTAGGCAGGCACCACTGAAATTTCATGTGCTTAATTTGTGTTTATAATTCATCTCGTGCTCGGCGGTGAAGGAAAACATCGTGAGGAAACCTGCATGTGTCCAATTTCAACGAAATTCTGCCACATGTGTATTCCGCCAACCCGCATTGGAGCAGCGTGGTGGAATATGCTCCAAACCTTCTGCTCAAAGGGAGAGGAGGCCTTTATCCCAGCAGTGGGACATTTACGGGCTGCTAATGCTAATGCTAAAGCTCGAAAACTATTGGGCATAATAAAGCCGCGCAAATCAAACCATATATCTGCTCCGTTGATACCGTAGAATACCTATACTATATACATATATATGGAACAGAATTTTCAAAGCGAAGGCGGCCAAAATAGTATCGAATACAAGGGAACTTTGTACAAAAGATATTTCTTGAAAATGTCTGTAGAAAAGTTAAATTATCTATATGTAGATATATATAACAGTAGCGGTTTTATAGTTTGTTAATTTGCATACAGAATAAATAGTAATCAAGTATTTAATTATATATGCGAATTAATTGCCGAAAATATCTGAATCAGTAACTTTTTATTTAGTAGATAAGTTTGATAATTATATAGGAAAATATTGTATCTACACTCACGAGAATAAAAATCTCGATCAAAGCGGTTCGTATAAATAAAATACTGTCCAAACTAAATATTGTAATTCCTGAGTGCACCAAATGGAGTACGTAAGAGAATACTCTAAATCAAATAGTATTACTTACAAGTCTAGCCGTCTACATCTAAGTAAACTCTCGTTTTATATAAAAACGGGTTGTTACGTGCCGATGTTATTCAGTCGTCAGCCGTTCAGCGGCCATTTTGTACTGCGTTTCGTTACTGCTATAAACATGTCGAAGATAGCCGCCATTTTGATTTTGATGTTTGTTGGTAAATATATAATATCAGTTTATTTGAAAGAGTTTATTAATAACTGCCGTGGTAGAATAATTGTAAGCTAACAGGTTATCAAGTTAGTGGGCATAAATATCGTATTACAAGACAGACAAGTTAGTTTTGGTTAGGTTATTACAAAGGTTTACATTCAAGATGGCTTCGCACCGCCGTACACATTACATGAGCGCAGCAATAACCTCGAAAGCGTTAAACCGAAACGCTCCTATAATCCCTCAAACGCACGCTAATTTGGGTAGGGAAAGAATCCCACATAAACCGATTCTGCTTCCGGGAACCGGTTGCATATCTGAATGTTGCTATAAAAAGGAATTATTAAAATTTGTGCTTACCATGAGTTGGCTAACTGCCCGTCCGCCTCATTAAAAAAGCTCTGCCCACAGACATTTGCAGTGTAAGAATATTAAGTATTACACGCGTCAATTCACCGCTAACCTTGTAAGCTAATGTATTACCTACCAACTGTTTATCCGCGATGAAAGTTAATTTGTCCTGTGAGGTTTTAACTACTAAACTTAACCCAGGCAAGTTATTGGCGGCGGGTCGCTCATGCAACTCGTGCGGGATGGAGTGCGCTCCAGCGTGCGGCACGAGGCACTTCCGGTCTTGCTGCTTCAACTATCTGAGGAGGAAGAGGGATCCGGATATGTTTCAGGTGATATTTGTTCAAATTTTATGTGTTCTAAATGTTGTTATATCGGATTAAGAAGTCATTTATACTTCTTACGGTCGAAGTCTTACACATCAAAATTCTACCGCCAAACAGCAGTACTTGGTATTGTTGAGTTTCGGTTAGAAGGATGAGTGAGCCAGTGTAACTACCGGTACAAGGGACATGACGCAGTCACGCATTTGTGTGATGTAAGAAATGGTTATTATTTCTTACAGCGCCATGTATATCGGCGGTGGTGACCACTTACCTTCAGGTGGTACATTTGCCAGTCCACCTACGTAATACATTAAAAAAATATGTGATATACTGTGTGTAGTGTGTGTACTTATAAATAGTGTAGAGAGGTTGTGAAGGGGAAGTCAACTGCCAACTGCCAGGATTTACGGCGCGTGCTTGTGTGGTATATCTATATATTTGGAGGCAGTTGTGTTGTTAGTATTTTAAGAACTGTGAATGAATGGGACCAGGCGACATTAGGTCCATTCGTTCCTTGTAAAATAATTAGTTCGGTCATAAAGTAAATTTCAATTTCCAACAATTCGCATGTGGCTCAGGTCTGTGCGAATTACTGTCAGCCCATCGCTATTTTCTTGTCAATATTGACAGAAAATAAAACAAATCATATATTGTTACAGAATATGTTCGAGCAGCAAGATTTTCCACTGGAAGCTGTTCAGAGGACTCAGCCGCCGTATGTCCTCAACGAAGACCTGCCCGTACGACCAGCTTCGCTATACAATCGCAGGCGTTAACACAAACCTCCAGTCATTCAACGCCGCGCGCATGATTGAATATATTATGAGATCATAATTATTTTTAAATTTTTAACGAAGAGCGATATATTTGTCTATTTTATTGTATATAGTTTTGGTTAGATATATATAATAAACATGTTATTTGATTTTTAATAAAACTACCTATAAAAGATAAGAAATATTATTATATATATTTATAGGCATGTATTGCTATGTATATATTTTTTAAATTTTTTTTTAACTTCTGTGCACACCCTACTAACTACTCTCCTACACTATTCTGGGTTGGCTGGCAGAAAATGCTGTTATAGCGTTAAGTCCGCCCTCTGTACATGTTTTATTTGCGCAATAAAGAATAATAAAAAAAAATAATAATAATTTAAATCGTACTCTGTTGATAGAGTTGTGTCTATCCCACTGGTCTTTGTACTAATAATCAAATATATTGTAAATAGAATATAAAAAAGATCAGGAACACAATCCTCATAATTATACGTCGCGTATAAAAATACGAATACTTCCATGGTATATATAAATAACATATATTGTTTCAACTTTGTGTAAAATTTAAGATCGTGGAGAAAAATACTGAAAGTATTTAATATACTGTAAAAATTATTATTTTTAATCATTACGTCAAAAGCCTTCGAGAAGCTATCTGGAAACCGGCTGTCTTGGTATGGGCATGTTATGCGGAGGAATGAGGACCATGTTGTGAGAAAGGTTTTGAGTATGGATGTGGATGGATATAGAGGTAGGGGACGACCCAAGAAACGATGGATGGATTGTGTGAAAGACGATATGGTTAGAAAGAATGTTACTTGTGAGATGACGTCTGACAGAGAAGTATGGAAGAAGAAGACATGCTGCGCCGACGCCAAGTAAAATTGGGATAAGGGCAGGAGGATGATGTACGTCGAAAGCCTTGAAAATATTTTATAAATATCCATGCCCATGTAAGTATGGATAGGTATACCGTCAACATTTATCTTTTTTCCACGTAGTGGAAACTTTCAAAAACCTGCTCGGATCCCCGGAGAAAACTGGGTTATGTGGGATTCCTACCCACTAAAAGTACTGCGATAGCGATGCTCGATACCAACCCAGGTGCTTTCTGAAATAGATAACGTGAGGACCCCACACCACGGGTTCACGGGTCCCAGAGTCACGCCGTCTTTTAGCCCCGGGATTCTGGGCTGTTCGAATAGATCCTAATATAATGTTATATTAGTAGTATGTCAAATCCAATCAAAGATGAGATTTAGACAGAAAAATTGATTACTCCAATCAAATAAACTTTACAATAAAGCATTTTTGAATCGTCAATATTTTTTAACCTGTTTTGACAGCCTCCAGCGAGATAAGAAATGGCAAGAAACTCGCACAGTTTTTTATCGGTAGAATATCTGATGAGGAACTTTCTTGGTGGTACGCCTTTGTGCAAGTCCGTCTGGGTAGGTACCACCAATTCATAAGATATTCTATCGCCAAACAGCAGTACTCAGTATTGTTGTGTTCCGGTTTGAAGGGTGAGTGAGCCAGTGTAACTATAAACATAAGGGACATAACATCTTAGTTTCCAAGGTTGGTGGCCCATTGGCGATGTAAGGAATAGGTAATATTTCATACAGCGCCATTGTCTATGGGCGGTGGTGACCACTTACCATCAGGTGGCCCATTTGATCGTCCACCTACCAATATCATAAAAAATAAATCTTTAAAAGGTTATGTAACTTATTGAACCTGCGGCTTTACTCACTTCACCAATAGCACACACACCTCTTGAGGGGTGAATTAAAAATGTAACATATGTGCTTCCCCGGGAATCAAACTGTCTCCATACAAAACTTCATCTAAATCGGTTCAGCGTTTTAAGCGTGAAGAGGTAACAGACAGAGTTACTTTCGTATTTATATTTACTATGTAAGTCCCCAATACGGCCGGTCACCGCGGGGAATAACGACCAAAACCCTTCAATTAATTCACTCTATATATGTACCTACAATACGCGGTCCCTACTCTCTGACGAACGGCTTTTCGAGTTCAAAGACGCTATCTCAAAAATAAACTTTGATGTTATTGGACTCGCTGAAGTACGTAGAACGGGCTACAAAATACTGGAAGACCAAGATCATATTTTCTGTCATTACGGTGAAACCAAAGTCATGGTGTGGGATTCCTACTGAAAAAGCAACTGAAAGAGAATATAGAAAGTTTTATTGCAATCTCAGAAAGAATATGCATATTAAATTTAAAATTAGAGAGGACAGATATCTCTATAATACAAGCTTAAGCGCCAACTAGCACTGCGAGTGATGATGATTCTGACATCTTCTACGACCAGCTACAAGAAGCTCTAGAAAAAAGCTACAAAAATATTATCATAATGGGTGACTTCAACGCTTGCATTGGACAACGACAGACGGGGGGAAAAAAAATACTAGGATTATACTGTTACGGCAGCCGGAATGCAAGAGGCTTATACTGTTGTGGCAGCCGGAATGCAAGAGGCGAAAAACTGTTACAATTTGCTCTTCAGAATAACCTAACACTAATCAACAGCATATACAAAAAGAAAACTAAGAATATGTGGACATGGATGTCACCTAAAGAAATAAAAAATAACAACTCGACTATATAATGTCTAATATTAAAGAAAAGTTCACGAACATAGATATTTTAAACCAAATCAACTTTCCTTTGACCACCGCCTTATAAGAAGTGAGTTCCAAATATCAAAAACAAAAAAATGTTGAGCAAAATATAACATAACAAACTACACTTTGAAAACAATCGATGACGAAAACCTATTCTTGGAAATTCTAAAACAGAGATTAAGAGACCGATTTATCGACATACGGAAATTTAGAAATATATTATTTAAATAGAAAAAAAAGCTATCACTGAATCCATTATAAAGAAAACAATAAAAAATCCAAGACAAATTATATCCGAACATACAAAATTACCATTGAATAGGAGGAAAGATCTACAAAACAAGAAAACAAGAACAAAAGAAGAAAAACGGGCACTTAGTAACCTATATAAAAATATACACAAAAGAATCAAGAAAGAGTACGAAGCCCACAGACTGAAGATAATAGAAAAGCATATCTCTGACACCGGAAGACTGAAGGAAGGATACAAAGAGCTAAATTTGACAAAAACTTGGATCCCGACTGTGAAGAAAAAGTCTTCTGATAGAGAAATATCCCCGAGGTCAAGAATAATAGAGACAGTCACTAACTTCTACAAGGATTTATATTCTAGTAAAGATAACTCTTCAAACAACTATTCATGTGAAATATCTATAGAAACGGACCATCTTCATCATCCTCCACAACTATAACGATTTACAAATAACGAAATCCTTAGAAAAATGGAATCTCTAAAGAAAGGTAAAAGCAGTGGCCCTGACAACATACCCAACGAAATAATCATAGCAGGTAGATATATACTGACACCATATTTAACCGCACTTTTTAATAAAGCATTAGACTCAAGACAGATTCCAAAAGAATGGGCCTTTTTTTTACTGTTTTTTTGTACTGAATGGAATTTTACTTTATAAAAAGGAGATCCTACAAATATTGCAAATTACCGACCAATTAGCCTACATCCATGCACTCTAGAAGTTATTCGCCTCATGTCTAGAACAACGCATATCTAAAATCACTGAAAAATTCCATCCTGTAGAACAGGCCGGGTTCAGAAAATCTTTCTCTACAATAGACCACATTCATGTTCTAGAGCAAATAATAGAAAAATACGAAGAACAAAGACGCCCCTTATACTGTGCATTCATCGACTAAGCCAAAGCTTATGATTCAATCTCCCATACTAGCATATGGAAAGCTCTTCACGAATGTAATATGCCATTAGATACAATTGAACTTATACAAGAAATCTACAAAAAAAGTGTCAGCCGAGTGAAACTAGACAAAATTGGCCCCGAAATAGACAGGCAGAGGTGTGAGACAGGGCGACCCCTTATCCCCGACATTGTTTATAACTGTTTTACAAAACATCAAACAACTCGATTGGCCAAAAAAGGTATAAATATTAAAGGACGATACATTAGCAACCTACGTTTTGCAGATGACATCGTACTGTTCTCAGAAACCGCAATACAACTTGAAGAAATGATCAACGAACTTAACAACGTCAGTCGCTACATTGGACTTGATTTAAATATCGAAAAAACTTAAATCATGTGCACCAAAACTCAAGCACCCATATTTGTGGATAATCGACAGTTGGAATATGTCCATGAATACATATATCTAGGAAAAAAATTTATTTCTCAAAATCAAGACACCGTGACGAACTAAAGAGACGCATTAAAATGACATGGAACAAGTTCTGAAGCAACAAAGAAGTTTTAAAATCGGATCTACCTTTAAGATTAAAAAAGACAGTCCTAGACTCATGTATTTTACCTTGCCTCTCATATGCAAGTCAAACCTGGATCTTCAATACGCAGATACGTAGGAAAGAATTGAAAAATGCCAAAGAGCCATGGAGAGAAACATTCTAAACCTGAAACTCAGTGACAAAAAACGACACAGTGAAATAAGAGACAGGACAAAAATTATTGATGCATTAACCCACTGCAAAAAAATAAAGTGGAAGTGGGCTGATCACATTGCACGTCAGGAAAAAGAGAGGACTAGGAAAATCACTGCATGGGCTGGCCCTCCCGGAAACAGGAAAAGAGGTCGCCCCCTTGAAAGATGGGCAGACGAACTTTTAAAATTCTTAAACAAAGACTGGATGAGAATAGCTCAAGACAGAAAAAAATGGAGTGAGATGGAGGAGACCTATACTCGTCGAGAGGTCCATAGTTAAAATTAGATTTATAAAAAAAAACTCTTATTACTATTATTATACTAAGGAATAAATGAGGCTTAAATAAATAAAATAAATAAAAATGTCTGTCCGCCATTGGGATTAATAAAGGATAAAAATAAAACACAAAAAAATTCAAATCATTTCTTTCACAATCATTCGTTTTATAAAAACAATAAATAAAAAAAATATATTATAAATAACACGATGGAATGTAAAATACAACTATCTCGAATCACCGCCATCAAAAAACGGCCAGGCCCCCAACAATAACAATGCAAGGCGACTTAAACTTTTAACGTATATTTAAACTACCATAAAGTTATTGTCATATTTGTATATATTACGTCTTTATATGTCTATTATATATATATATATATATATATATATTTGTACACTATGTTGTATGACAATCGAACAAATTATTTAATAACTGAAATATGTCATGAAACTTAGCAGATCAGCGCTCCACCCAATAAGTTTCCAAGTGACCGAAACATACTAAAATATTTGGAATGTACCCAAAAATCTCGCGGACGATTTGGAAAAACTCCTGTACCTTGGAAAAGTTTTGGAATTTCCGCTGTTGTTGTCCGATTGTCCTACAACAATATATATATATATATGACAAAAATACTGTAACTGGATATATTAGAAAGAGTCAAAAAGCCACGGGTTTGGTTCCTCTTCCTGGTGATCCTCTACAATGCGAGTTTTAGAGGATACTAAAAATATTAGTAAATATATGACAAAGGTCCTTGTGACGCGGCTGAAAAGCAAGACACGAATAATACTTTTACTTTATATAGGTATTATTTTTAAGTAGTTTGGCACTCAGAGACCCACATACCTCCCTAAAGTGGAAGGGATGCATAAATGCACTTTAAGCGTGTAGGGAGATCAAACAATTTTTTAAAATACTTAATTTAACAAGGCATAAATAGTTACAGAATTTTCGATAGAAATGTCTTGACTCCGATTTTCTATTGGTAACTTTTTATCAAATTACAAAATACTTAAATCTCATACTGGCAACTCCTAAAAATCCTATGATAAAAAAAAACAAAAACAAAATCACATTCATTACTCTTCCCATTGAGATCAGTCCAGATATTCAACAAACACTAATAGTATTTAAACTAGGAACTAAAATGACATATTTTGCTGTATAGACCATTCCAATCGAGGGAGTCAAGATAAACATACCTTGGATTGCTAGTTAGAAGCTATACTATGTGTCTGTGACGTCACCGCGTTAAATGATACCCCTAGTAATATACGGCATTTATGACCAAACGCAAGAAAACGATCAAACACATTCGTTAACTTAGCCGCGGGACATATTTTTCATTTCATCAATTCACAAGACCCCGTAACACTGTCGGAGATATCGTTAAGTGAATACCAGCGGGTCGGTAACTTTCGGCCGAAACTGGCCAAACGTCGTCGCTCCGAACTGTTCGTCCACAGAGTACGGACCTAAAGTAACGCCCGCTGAAGTCACAGGAGAGCGGGCCAGCGGGTACGCTTTTACGGGTTATCGATCTAATTTTGCAAATGGCGTTGATAACTTTATCAGCCTTAAATTAAAGAGTATTAAACGTCGTTTCATTTAACGTGATGACGTCAGCGCCCCCTGTACTGCGCACGACAAACATACTTCGATAAATGTCCCTTAATTTATAATATGTAGTATAAAGTGTAACTTCATTTCCGAATATCTGGTAACATTATCCAACATCTCAAAGTTTGTCTCTTCTCTCGGGGAAAGGTTCAGCCTCGTATAGACTTCGGTAGTTCTGAAGAGAGCAGCCGAGGAAGCGAGATCACCGCGCACAAAACATCTCGCCATCTCTCTCGAATCGATCCAATCACGAAATGGGAAGCAGCGTACATCCTCACTCTTAATCTTAAAAGGTTTAATGTCACGATTTCGATGCTCGCCGATAATCTTCAAACGAAGCTAGAGGTGGGATCAGTTAGGCGAAGGAATGTCTAGTTCCAGACTATGGATTCTATCCAGCTTAGATACGGTGCGATTCGCGTATAGATACCAGGGTGGCCGGCCACGCCTAATGTTTTGCCGTGACTCACGATAGCAGTCAGTAAGTACATGCATTGTAAATCAGGATGACTTATCTGAGCTGGACCTCCGCTGTCGCCCTGGAAAGTGCAGTTGAGTGCATTAAAATTCTACATCATAACTCTGTTATTGAAATAGAGCACTCTTTCAATTACAAGACATAATTTTTAAACTTTTTCTATTTGGTGCTAGGGCTTTGTACAAGCCCGTCTGGGTAGGTACCACCCGCTCATCGGATATTCAACCGCTCAACAGCAGTGCTGCGATGGTGACCACTTACCATCAGGTGGCCCATTTGCTCGTCCGCCCATAGACAATGGCTCTGTAAGAAATATTAACCATTCCTCACATTGCCAATGCGCCGCCAACCTTGGGAACTAAGATGTTATGTGCCTGTAGTTACATTGGCTCACTCGCCCTTTTAACCGGAACACAACAATACTGAGTACCGCTGTTTGGCGGTAGAATATCTCAAAAGCGGTGTGGTACCTACCCAGACGGGCCTGCACAAAGCCCAAGTGAATATTCCATAATAAAAATACTGATCCAGTGTTCTCTTACTTTACTCGAATCTTTGCCGGTGACCCTGTCTCCGTAGCATATCTGCGTGTTGCCGTCGTACCCGCGAGGCATGTGCCGCACCAAGTTCGAACTGTATAACGTGTCGCATTCATCGTCCGAGAACTTATCGAGTGCTACCTGAAGAGAAGACAAATTACAAATCCTTCATATCATCAATAATATAAAAACAATTCGAATCAAAATACACTTTATTCAAGCAGGCTTTCACGAGCACTTTTAAAATCGACACTTGACAAACTATGTCAAGTGAAGCTCTACCGCCGTTTCTGAATGTAGATTCTACCGAAAGGAACCGGCAAGAAACTCTTTTTCATCATCTAAAAATACAGTCAATGTTAGTTGAATACAATTACATATATATTGTCTATTACTTAGACATAATTGGCGACCGTGACAGGACAAAATCTGTCGAAAACAATATCGATTCAAGCATTTTGATTGTGGAAGCTTGGAGTCCTGCTGGAATTGGTCAGCAACAGCGCCGTAGCAATCAGCTATCGGGCAGCACCGCACCGAGTCCAGTCAAGTATTGAGGAACGAGCTAAACCCATATGTATATAAATAAAAACGAAATATTCTTAATAACAAACTCACTAGTTAAATGTTGAACGTAAATAATTACACGAGATCATATTCAAACCGCAAAACCTATTTTCCAACAGGGCTTTGTCCTTGATAGACTTATGTTAGATTTATTACTTTGAACAAAAACAACGGCAATTATTGTCGTTTAATATCCAAGTCGAAAACAATCATTTTTTTATGGCATTGGTTGGCGGACGAGCATATGGGCCACCTGATGGTAAGTGGTCACCACCGCCCATAGACAAAGGCGCTGTAAGAAATATTAACCATTCCTTACATCACCTATGCGCCACCAACCTCGGGAACTAAGATGTTATGTCCCTTGTGCCTGTGATTACACTGGCTCACTCACCCTTCTAACCGGAACACAACAATACAGTTTACTGTTATTTGGCGGTAGAATATCTGATGAGTGGGTGGTATCTACCCAGACGGGCTTGCACAAAGCCCTACCACCAAGTAAACCAATCGGACTGAAATAAAATATATACATATACTATGTGTTTAAATTTTTACTATATCTTCAAATAAGGCACATTATTCAATTCAAGACTATATTAAAGACAAGAAATCGTGGACTTGGCATTTATTGACATCAAGGCAGGATATATAAAAAATTAATCGTTGATCACTTGAAAAATTCCCTAATTAAAATGATGGAAAAGTAACTAGTGAGATTCTTACCGGTTTCGATAGAATTTACATTCAATTCAACAGTGTAAAATGACTCAAACTTGCTTTTACGAGCCTACTTGAATACCTAATTTCTTTTTGACCAAGTTTTACCTTTTGTAAATTGTCCTTACTCCCTGAGTGTGCATCGGTGGCCCCCCACCCAGTGACTGTGACCGTGTCATCACTGATTGAACTGCCGTCGTGTAGACAAGCTGGTACCCTGTATCGGTTGAGGATCATTCTAGAAGGAGAGAACACCAGATATATCAAATCATTAGTACATATTCATTAAACATAACCATCACATAGTCTTCCGGCAAACTTCGAATTGTGAGTCAACCAGTCACATCTCCCCGAGGTTATCCGGTGGTCGCCATCGCTATCACTTTCCTTTGCCTCGGATTTGAACCTATGACCTAATTTAATAAGCACTTAAGTTATTCAAACACGTGATATTCCATTTCGGCTGCTATTAACACGATAATTATTGGATCAGATACTATGTTTTTAATAGTACAGGGAATAGAAGGTGGCAAGCTTACCATCGAGTAAATTGCCACCAGTAAGCCCCCTCCCAAGCTACCTTCCCCCCTCTAAAGCCGATTACGCCTATATTGACCATCACCATCACTTACTTCCTATCCGTCTTCAGGAGCGCAATGTCGTGGTACATATCCGGCGACTTGTAATGCGGATGTTTGTGTATCTCTGACACATAGTACAACTCATCTCGCTGGATCGTCTGAGATATCCTCAAGAAGCCGATGCGTACTTTCGTAACGTTACCGCTGGAATGTTAAATATATATATTGGAGTGTCAATGTATTGATTTCCTAATGAACTTAATATTATTAGTAGACGAGAAGATTCCTTGTATATAATGGGTACCAGATGGTAAATGGTCACTGCCGCCTCGTATTTCGTAAGGTGGTCATGTCTCCGGGTGGCAATGATTTGGGCCCAAGTGGCCGGTTTTCCAGTTTAATAACAAGAATCTAAATGGAAGCTTCATTACACGATCGAGAAGAAAGATATGAGGGAAAGAGAATGACAAAAGGGAAAAAACCGATTTACTCTTCACAACTACCTCCAAATATATACTAATTATCAACGTCATACTTTTATTCATCGACCTTATTATTCCATCCACATTCGTTGGTCTAGTGGCCTGACATAAGGTCACAGAGCCTTAGGTTCTGGTTTAAAACCCCAGATCAGGCCAATAAAATGTCATCGGGCTTTTATCGATTCTCGAAATTCTCAGTAGCAGACCGAAGTCTGGATGTTGGCAGTGCGCACTCCCGTGCTTCAGACAACACTTTAAGCCGTCGATCCTGCGCCTGAATTCTTTCTGACCGTCTCGGATGAGAGTGGACCTGTGCTTGCACTATAATATCCTAAGTAGTTTCCTGGTCTCACATCAGGTTGGCCGCTATGACTGAAATCGGCGAAACGATATCTATAATAAAAAATAACGTACCCGTTGCGGCTGAACGTGCAGTGAGCGGCGGTCAGTATGAATCTGTCGCTGATTATGGAACCACTGCATTGCCATTCGTTATCTGGCGAATCGTAACCAAGCAGCGCCTAAAAATGTCGTTCGAATTGTGAATCTAGTACGAAAGGGGGGTCGAGTCTAAGGTTGCCTTCGTGTACAGTCAGAGTACGAGCCCTCTCTATTCCAGTGTACAGTCAGAGTAAGAAAACCTTCGTCAGTTTTCAAATTCATTCCTTTATCAAGTCGTAAACTCTTAACACATTTTGAGACTAAAGCATTAAACAGAAAACTGCACGTAAAATTAAACTAACACGGTATGATAACTAGGTTCAAAATAGTGTACATTGCGACGCAATATGTCATACTCAATCGGTAAAGCAGATTATCGCGCATACTGAGCACACGAAAATAGACCTTAAGGTGACGGACCTTTTCTTACCCCGACTGTACATCCAAAACTCTTTTGCTGTTCGTGATCGACTAGCAAATATCTGAACACATAAGTTAGCATTCGTATAAGTAGGATATACAGTGAAACCTCGATATTAAAAATCGGACAAGTAAATATTCGTTATATCAGAAATTTCGTTAAACTGAGGTTTGATTTGTTGAGGTTAGGTTAGGTTAGGTTAGGTTAGGTTAGGCTAAAATTCGTTATAAAGAGGTAAAAAAACAGTTCTATTCATCTCAACATTACGTACTTATCTTGTTACAACTTCTACTAATACATGATAACAAATTTTTGTCAAATTACCTTATAGATTTTCTATTTGAAGACAATTGGGGAGGTAGCCAATATTTTTGGTGGTGACTTTAAGGTTTAGGGTTTACAAATTTGAGGTATTTATACTTTTTCTTAATAGTTGAAAATTTGTTTATAAAGAATTTGTTCGCAAAAAATGTTCGTAATGTAAAGGGATATTTTACATTGACTCTCGTGGACGATTCAAGGGGATTACGAATAATTCGTTAAATCGAGGAATTCGGTATATTAAGGTACGTTATATTAAGGTTGCACTGTACTTGATCACACGTAAATTATTAGGGTATTCTACTACGTTTGAAAAAGTACTCCAAAATGTTGAATTTTCTGTCAGTCATTTTGGTGACGTCACACTGATAAAAACAGTTGTGTATGTTCGACTGGCGCTAATAATAAATATTTGGTGTTTTTTTGCGAAAATAATTAATAACAATCACTATCGTTGGTGTTTAGTCTCTAAATGTACAAATACTAGCATTGAAACACCAGAAAAGTTTATCAAAGTGCCGGATGTGACTGAAATGACAGTTTTTGCCTTTAAGACATCACACGAAATCGGCTCGTGTTTTAGGTCACGTGAGACAAAAAAAAAATACGACTTTTCTGCTTCTATGACCTGCTCTACTATGATCTGCTTTTATGACCCAAAATCAGAATATTTAAGTATATTTTAATTCTTATCTAATTTCGTGACGAGGGGTGCTTGAAGTCCATCGTCCTATAACTGATCAGGTCCGACGACAATATCTCGATCAATACAGAAATTATCTGCACCTGCAGTTCCACTCGCGCGAAATGTACATAAATTTACCAATACCAACCCCACAAGAAGGGACGAATTAAAGGTACCCTATGTCCTTGCAAATTTTCATCAAAATCGGTTCAACTTAGGCGTGAAGAGGTAACAGACAATGTTACTTTCGCATTCGTGATATTAGTATAAACAACAGACACCTCGAAATATCTCCAACTAGATAAGGATCACGCTGATGTCTGAGGGTATACAGTCCAAGAAAATTCCTTACCATATGAGGAAACTCTCCATAAGATGCATCAGTTCCACCAATGATCATAGTTTCCGGGCCCCAGTTACAATGGTTCATCCTTTCCATTCCCATATACGGCGTCTGACTGTCCTCGCACGGAAACACGAAGTTGTCTTGGTACTGCAGACATTCTAAAAGAGATTACACGTTGCTCCATCACCGGTTAAATTAGTTTCCCTTAGTTTGTAAAGTATGTCATGAGGAATACCATATATTCCATGAGAGAAATAAATCAGAAGCCCACCAAATCTTATACATTAATAGCGTAAGCCGATTTTTGTTTTGATTATGGGACGGTAGCTGGACGCAGAAGATCTAATACGGTCTTATTTCGAAGAGCTTCAGCCGTAGATGTGCAGAAAATTAAGGAAGATTCTTGATTGCAATTTACTGAATTTTTACGATTTGACAAAGAATTAATTTACTTGGTGGTAGGGCTTTGTGTGTGTTAAGCCCGTCTGGGTAGATACCACCCTCATCAGATATTATACCGCTAAACAGCAGTACTCAGTATTGTTGTGTTCCGGTTTGAAGGGTAAGTGAGCCAGTGTAACTACGGGCACATGGGACGTAACATCTTAGTTCCCAAGGTTGGTAGCGCATTGATGATGTAAGGGATGGTTAATATTTCTTACAACGCCGTTGTCTATGGCCGGTGGTGACCACTTACCATCAGGTGGCCCATTTGCTCGTCCGTCTACCGATATCATAAAAAAAAGAGAGATCAAAAAAATTTACTGAACGGGTAGAGAGCGGCGCTATAAACAAAAAACAACAAATGTAAAACATACGAACATACGTTTTCAATTAACAATGAAATTAAATCAAAACAAAACCTGTCAAAGGGTGGGACATCTGTAACATACTGTCGAATGAACGCAAAGGTTTGTGGACCCAGGACCCAGGTTAGTGACGTCACTAGACACACCTTAATACTGTAGTATCCTTGGGTTCGAGTTAGCAAGGTGTTCAGCTATTTAAACTTGGCGGTAGGGATTTGTGAACGCCCGACTCGGAGGGTACCACTAGTTCTCCACGGGCCATTAAACGGACATTAAACCTTAGTTCCCAAAGTTTGTGGCGCATAAGTGATATAAGGAATTATGTATATTTCTTACATCATGTAATGCCTATGTGCAGTGGTGACCATTTACCACCAGGTGGCCCATTTGCCAGTCAACATATATTTTTTTATGGTACAGCTGGCAAACGGTGACGTCACCTGATACCGATACTGCATTGCCGGCCTTTGAATAATGTGTACGCTCTTGTCTTGAAGGTTCCCAAGTCGTATCGGTTCGGAAAAACCGCCGGCGAAAGTTGGTTCAACCGAGTGGTTGTGAGGCAAAAAATGCCTTGAAAACGCGCTTCGGTGGATTTTCGGAGATCTAAGTGGTGCGGAGGAAGTGAGGAGTGAACTTCGAATTGAAGGTGAAATTCAGCAACAGGTACTTAATCCAAGCAATTCCTCAGAACATTCCCCGTGAAAAGTAAGCTACGAGATACAGAGTGAACCAGCAAACGAATTGTTCAGAACCTTCCTTTCCTTGTTTCTTACTTTTATACTTAAAATTGTCATTGGAATGAATTTTCGAAAGTACGATTACGGTAACGACCATTTTGACAAATCCTTGTTTAGTATTCATCCTTTTTCAGGAATTCATGGGCAAAATTTCATCCTGTTAGATTTTGTTTTGCGGACAGGCAAATAGACCACCTGAAGGTAAGTGGTCATCACAGCCCGTGGACATTGGCGCTTTAAGTAATAATAACCATTTTTTATACCACACCAATGCGGAACCAACATTGTGAGCAAATATCTTACGTCCCTTGTGCCTGTAGTTACACTCGCTCACCTAACATTAGTCTAGTGATGGCTTAACCGATGGTTGCAGATTTAAACCCAGGCATAACAGAATGTTCATGTGCTTAATTTGTGTTTATTATTAATATCGTGCTCGGTGAGGGCAAACATCATGTGCACCTTACTCAAAGGCTTTAGCCCAGCAGTGGGAAATATATAGGCCGTTACTAATATTCATTTAGATTAATATATAAAGAACACTTACTCTGGAACGATATCCTGTAGGGAGCGGTCGTTGAATAGTTCGTCAATGGCTCGCAGCGATCATCGGTTGTTGGAAACCTACGGACGCTCGGGGTCACAAAAACATACTTGTAATCGTCTGTTGTCGTCGTCGTTTCTCTGCAATGAATATTAAATACGTGTAAATAAGAGGCGCAATGGAAACACACGTGTTTAAATACCATTACTGTTCAACAAAATGCCACAGCTTCAAATCAGGATGTGCATCCTTTAATCTGTTCAATGTGTGATTATATTCCACCTTCTCAATACGTGGTAGAGCTTTGTGCAAGCCAAGATGGGAACAAACCACTCATTACGTTCCGGTTTGAAGGGTGAGTGAGACAGTGCAACTACAGGCACAAGGGACCTAACATCTTAGTTACCAAGATTTGTGGCACATTGGTAATGTAACAGATGAGTAGATGGCAATGTAGGTGGGCAGTGCTCACAATTTACCATCAGGTGGTTCTGTTCGCTAGTGTACCTACCAATATTAAACTTTAAAATTAAAATGATTCTTACTCTTTATGAGGCCTTAGATTTCTCGCGTCTAATATGGGTATATAGTCCTCCAGACAGCAAACTTTGAGTTTATCACAAAACTGCAATTAAATTATAAAAAGTTGATTTATATAAGACTTTGAAAGTTTACTTGGTGAGTGGGCGGTGTGCAACCTCACCTGGGTAGGTACTGACCCTGGTCATGGGTACTAGGAATTATTAACCTTAGGGTTGATTAATGCGCATCGTCAAGCACCATCAGCCTTGGGAACCAAGATGTTTAGTCTCTTATGCCTGCGATACTGGCACACTCGGAAGACAACCATGCTAAGTGTTGCTGTTTGACGATAGAATATATGATGGTACTCAACCAGATGGGCTTGCACAAGGCCCATCACCAAGCACGATAAGGAACTTCAGTCCAAGACAACTATCAAATTATATAAGTTTGCCTACCACTGGCTTCTTTCCTTCCTTTATCTCGTTGAAAGCAAATGGACACTTAAATATGTCCATACAAGTCCCCTGTTTTCCATCCTTTCCGAAACACAAGTCAGTCGGTCCTACAAATTGTAAAAACATAAAGTAACAGCTAGCAGATGTTCCAACGCCGGTCAATGGAGGGATACGCATGTGGCATACTTCAATACGGCCCCAACAGGTTTCCTCGCGATGGTTTCCTTCAAATCCGACCACGAGATTGAGTATAACCACAAGTTAAACACAGGAAATTCATTTGTGCTTACTCGGGCTCGATCTCATCTCTTAAAACTCACGTGTTCTGACATTTGGGTTTACTCGGCTCGTCAGTTATATTTATATTTATATATATTGTACACAACAACCGCAGGAAAACATCGTCAGAAAACCTGCATTACCTAACCACCAATCCGCATGTTCGCAGCATTTGTTCCACTAAAGCCGCCAAGCTCCGAGCCTGAAATGAGAGGAGCAAAACTTTGCCCAGCAGTAGAGATATTGGCCGCTACTTAAAGTTACTAAAAACATCAAAGATGTACTTACGATAATAGTAGCACAAAAATGCCAGAATTATAAACGCTGTTACACAGAACCCTTGTAAAATGACCCTGCAGTATCTCTTCACGAAGGTTTTCCTTTCTCTAACCACCAAGAGGTTCTGTAAAGATGATGAATATTTTAAAATTGGTAATGATAATGTTTGCCCTTTTTTATTTTATTTATTTATTTTATTCAGTATCCGACATTTGAGAAAACCGTTTAGGATTTCGGATCTTTTGAACATTTATGGTTTTGATGCGTAACATTTTTCCATTCGCTTTCCTGTAATATGTGGAAGTGATATCGTGTAAGTGGGCGGAAGTGTGTAACAGGAAGCCGCGGAAGCGCGCTATTTGATGAGACCAATGAGCACGCGGTGCTAGAGTATGCCGTTAGATGGTACCGAAACATTTTCCGTGAGGACATAATAGTAATATTGCTCAACTAGAGTGAGACATCAAATATCACGTCATGTTATACGTCATGATTACTGCAAGGCTAACTCGCTATATTCATTGATAACACTAAAGTTCGTCAATGGTTCGTCAATTCGTCAACGTTCCGACGAAAATGGGTTGAAGAACAAAGATGAAAAGGAACTGTTTTGAACTGATCCGTTTTATCTTTACCCATTACTATAATACAAGTAAACGTTGCATATTTTGATGAAGAGTAGCTTTTAATTAGCGAACACAAAAAATCGTTTCCAAGTCATAAAAAAATATATCAGTGCGAATATTAACCAAATACTCTTTTTAAGCAATTTAAAGATACTCGTTTCCACAGATTAAATATATTTTTTTTTATGATTTAGGTTGGCGGAAGGACAAATTGGCCACTTGATGATGTAAGCGGTCACCATCACCCATAGACAATGGCGCTGTAAGAAATATAAAACATTTCTTTCATCGCCAACGCGCCACCGACCTTGAAAACAAAGATGTTATGTCCCGTATGACTGTAGTTACACTGGCTCACTCACCCTTCAAACCGGAACAAAGCAATAATGAGTACTGCTGTTTGGCGGTACAACATTATGTCGTACCTATCCAGGAGGGCTTATACAAAGCCCTAACACCAAGTAAACTTTTCAAATTTTAAAGTGTCGATAGTTCAATCGTTTTTGGGCCGCGTGGCGATATTAAAAGCAGGTTTTATCATGACCTCTTGAGCTTTTGTCACTATACCCCCCTAGCACAAGCTTTAAGCTTAATTGGATGATTAAATAGGAATATAAGTATTTTCTTAATATGGGGCTCTTTATAGAAAGTCTCGCAAAAAGTCTACGTGATGATAAAAAATCACCACCGCCATCCCCACGAATGCGCAGTTATGTTCAGTTAGCTTTATACTCCGATTACCTTTACGGTATTCAAAAATCAGTAACCAGCTTAAATTGTTTGAACACGGATTTGAATGTGGATAACATTGGACAGTTTTGGAAGCGTTTTTTTTAATATTAAACAATCCCCATTAAAAATATTATAATGTTTAAAGTGCCTCCTGAAAATTTTACTCATATAGATTTGGCTGGTTCGCGAATTAAAGACACGAAAAGACATATCTATGACCTCGCGCTTAAAATGAAAACGATTGCAGTAGTTTCTATCCCTTTCCTTTTCTGCACAAATATTTTGATATTCATTGATGTGGGAAATTATATTTAAAATAAAGTGTTCCGTAGTTTTGAACACTTATAATGCTTGGATACCATTGGCGGTTTGACTGAAACCATCTATATGACCGTTTAAGCGTCTCGACTTTTTGAGCGAGTATATTGTTGCCAACAATAAGGAAACTTTGTTTGTACCGATATTGACTTTTTTGTTGCGTCTATTTATTTGAATACCCTGAGCATCTAATTATTTGACGTTGACTGTATAATCGGTACAGTTATATGGGTTTTATTAGTTCCCAGTTCATAAATGCAACATCAGATGGAGCCGTGCAATACGTATTTAGTAAAAGTCATTTTTTTTTAGCATTAGGAGCCTGTAAATTTTCCCACTGCTGGGCTAAAGGCTTCCTCTCCCTTCGAGGAGAAGGTTTGGAGCATATTCCACAACGCTGCTCCAATGCGGGTTGGCGGAATACACACGTGTCAGAATTTCGTTGAAATTAGACACATGCTGGTTTCCTCACGATGTTTTCCTTCACCGCCGAGCACGAGATGAATTATAAACACAAATTAAGCACAAGAAAATTCAGTGATGCCTGCCTGGATTTGAACCCAAAATCATCGGTTAAGATGTACGCGTTCTAACCACTGGGCCATCTCGGCCCATTATGTTTAGTTTATTATTTTAATTTTAGATGTCACAGTACCGAATTAATTCGCGCGAACGTTTGGTATCGTAGTAAATAAGAAATGTTTGTGGGTGCAGTTCAATTTTAATGTATACGTGAAGAATAATATATCGGGGTGAGTTGTGAAGTGTTTTAATTGTTCCGATATTCCCGAAGTAATAATATGTGTGACTAACTTAGGCATGGGCAATAACCGATTTTTGTGACATCGTTGTTTAACGGATATTTGGTTTAATAATTGGCGTTGATGTCCGATTTAAGATGTCTTTGTTAAGAGATGATACGAAGGTGATATCGAAGTCAGATTAAAATTAGCTTCATCTCTTTCACACAGACGGGTTACCTTTAAGTTAAGAGACAGGGCGAATATATCATGAGTTTTATTTTATTGTACATACTTTGAGTGCGTTGACGTACCAGAACGATATTCATAGTTTTTTAGATGCAGTGAATACCCATCAACATCAAATCGATGACATTTGTTATTGACGAAATCCGATTTTAGATGCGGCTTGAACACACTGACCTCACAAGACTCCAGGTTGAGCCGTTCGTCACAGGCTTCCTTCCCCTTCTCGCCAAAGGGAAACATTTTGCTTCAACTTCTCTGGCTTCAACATGAATATGTCAAATATCTGAAACAATGGGACCATGTACACCATGTTTATTAATTTATCAACTAAAAGGGACATGACATCTCAGCTTCCGAGGTCGGTGGCGCATTGCTGACGCAAGGAACGATTAATATTTCTTACAGCGCCTAATGTCTGTCTATGGGCGATAGTGGCCCGTTAACAGATCGGCATATACAGTAAATAAAAATGGAAAAATCCATGGGCCATATCGGAAATTTTGAGGTAAAACTAAAGTAGACGTTAGTAATTGAGTGGAATAGTGTTGTATTATAAATAAATATATATTAGATTCACTTGGTGGTAGGGCTTTGTGCAAGCCCGTCTGGGTAGGAGCCACCCACTCATCAGATATTCTACCGCCAAATAACAGTACTCTGTATCGTTGTGTTCCGGTTAGAAGGGTGAGTGAGCCAGTGTAATCACAGGCACAAGGGACATAACATCTTAGTTCCCAAGGTTGGTGGCGCATAGGTGATGTAATTAATGGTTAATAATTCTTACAGCGCCTTTGTCTATGGGCGGTGGTGACCACTTACAATCAGGTGGCCCATATGCATAAAAAAAAAATAGATTAGTCAACTGTCAAGTTTGTTCAAATTCATTATTTAACATGTACAGCCTAACTGCTGCTGCTGGGCTAAGGCCTCGACTTCCAGGAGAATATTCCACCACGGTGCTCCAATACGGGTCGGTGATGAGTTAAGATGTGAAATCGTATGAAATAAACCTACATTCTCGCATTCATTGTACAAAGTGTCTGTGACGTCACCGCATTTATACTAACGGAAGTGTTTTTTCATTTCATCAATTCACAACATCCCGTACCACTGATCGGAGATATCGTTACGTGAATAATAGCGGGTCGGTAACTTACGGCCGAAATTGGTCAAACGTCGTCGCTCCGAACTGTTCGTTCACAGATTATAGACTTAAGTAACGCCGGCTGCAGTCGCAGGGGACCGTGCGGGGAGCGGGCGAGTGGGTACGTTTTTACAGGTTACTTTATCAGCCTTATATTAACGAGTATTAATCGTAGCTTTGAGCCGAGATGGCCCAGTGGTTAGAACGCGTGCATCTTTCGATGATTTCGGGTTCAAACCCAGGCAAGCACCACTGAATTTCATGTGCTTAATTTGTATTTATAATTCATCTCGTGCTCGGCGGTGAAGGAAAACATCGTGAGGAAACCTGCATGTGTCTATTCTGCCACATGTGTATTCCACCAAGCCGCATTGGAGCGGCGTGGTGGAATATGGCCCAAACCTTCTCCTCAAAGGCAGAGGAGGCCTTAGCCCAGCAGTGGGAAATTTACAGGCTGCTAATGTAATGTAATCATAGTTTGATTTAATGTGTTTACGTCGGCGCCCTCTGTTTATACAGAGGGCGCCTAAACTTATGTCAAGGGGGACTTCGCACGTGTGCAATGCTGATACAATATACTACAGTATGTCCTTATATACAACGTTCAGTTTTTCAGTCATTAGACAACACAAACCGCTATGTCCTTGCGTTTTAAATCTGTAATATCTTCGAAAATATTCATTTAAATTACACGCCGTAAAGGGCTATTATTGATCTATATTAAATGCGCAATGTATTTAATGTACTTAATTGAATAAGGATTAATGCTGTATTGCTTGAAATCGCTTCGTAAATAAACCATTATTTCAGTAAAAGATAAAGAATAATTACTGTGGTTTAGCCCTAAGAGACATACATACATGTTCCATCGTTGACTTTTTTTTATAGAACTTTAAAGGTTTTCATTACCGTAGTACATTATTTTGATTTATCTCATAGGGTTGAACCAGCGTTTGCAATGTAAGCGCACAAAATGTGTTTATTTATGACGTCACATTAGAAACCTCAAAAATTATCAGTGTTTCTCTACTATATTGTGCATGTATTATACATATAAACCTTCCTCTTGAATCAATCTATCTATTAAATCCACATCAAAAACCTTTGTGTAATTTTAAAGATCTAAGCATAAGTATAAACTAACAAGTAAATAATTCTTTATTACAACGGAAGCGTCTTAAAATTCTTAGCTATTACAATTCTATAAATAATGATCAAAGTCAAAGTCAAAAATCTTTATTCAATATAGAAGTGTTTACACTTGCTTATTGATTGTCAAAAATCTACCACCGGTTCGGAATTTAACACCTCGGACCTGAGAAGAACCGGCGAAAGAAACTCAGCGGGATATATATATTTTTTTTTTACCATTTTGCATGTACAATGATAATTATATTATAATTATTTGATACAGGCTGGAGGCGATCATTTCATTCCCAAGGTGTGCAGTCAACTAAGAACTTCAAGTTAAGAAGTAGGTATGTATATGTTACCGGTAGAGTGCGAGTGAGATCAGGGTTCGAAAAAATCCGATTATTATAAAAAATATCAAAAATCCGATTTTTTTATATATATCCGATATATATCTGATATATATCCAGGCTAAGAAAACGAAGCGAATTTCATTCTGTTAACACATAAAAATGTGAAAGGTGTCGAAATACCACATTTTTTATTAAAAAAAAAGTAACAAAGGAATTAGTGTCTATCTATTTGAGAGAGAAATTTTTAATGTACACTCAGAGAACAAGTACGTTTTATTATTATATCTTCATTTGTTTGTGAGATAAATCAACTGATTTTATTTTAATATTAATTTGTAATCGACTAATCATAAAAAGTAATCAATCAGAGTCAGGCCTTAAGCATAGATCTATGAGTGTCGTTCAGAAGATAGGAAAAAATCAATTGATACATATCGTGATATATATCCGCTGATATATATCCGCGAACCCTGGTGCAAATTAACAAGGGATTCTGCAGATTATCTGGCCAAGTCAGTTAAAGTGAAAATAAAATTATTCTATTCTTACATCAACTAGATAATATGCAGAATACCTATGTAATCTGCAGACTAACGACCATGCATACGGTAAATCGTATAAATCGGATCCTCGTTTGAATAAAACTTGTAAATTAGTTAAACAAAGAAACAATATATCAAATTTTAACTAAAATGTTACTCCGCTGATAAGATATATAACAAATTTAAACAAATAGAAAAAAAAAAACAACAACAAAACAACAGTCTGAATTTGACAGACTCAATTTACATTTTTTAACACTGTCTTCCGCAATTTGACGATGTACCTATTCGTTACTCTGCAAACTAACTAGCATTAGCAGCCCGTAAATGTCCCACTGCTGGGATAAAGGCCTCCTCTCCCTTTGAGGAGAAGGTTTGGAGCATATTCCACCACGCTGCTCCAATGCGGGTTGGCGGAATACACATGTGGCAGAATTTCGTTGAAATTAGACACATGCAGATTTCCTCACGATGTTTTCCTTCACCGCCGAGCACGAGATGAATTATAAACACAAATTAACATGAAAATTCAGTGGGGCCTGCCTGGGTTTGAACCCGAAATCATCGGTTAAGATGCACGCGTTCTAACCACTGGGCCATCTCGGCTCAACTAACTAGGTAAGTACAAAATATATAAGCTTATTGATTTAAAATTTAACACTTTAACGGATGCTATCAGGTAATCCGCGGGTTACCTAGTTGATGTGTACATTAGCGTATTCTGCATTCGTTTACATATATATATACAAATATATTTTACAGCTGTAACTTGTGATGTTTGTGAACGTATAAAATAGCGCTTTACGTTTTAACCTACGGTACCAAATCATCGACTCGTTTCATTTTGACATATCCGTTTCTCTGTCCGATGTAATCTTGAAAATGTATTAAATATATAACCAAGGATTATTACAAAAGTATTACATTCATATTCAGACTATATTTCGACAAAATTTCTAGGGGGGAGGGGGGGTATAGGGGGATCACTGGTGAATTTAATCGAAACGATGTTAAATATGCACTTGCATGTTGCATTTTGAACGTCGACGAAGCTGTTATCGGAACTTTGGAATCGAATTAAAGCGGATATAAGTATTTAAGTGGAATAATAACGTAAACATAGATATATATTAATCAAGAACTGTTACTGATGTACGATACAGCTGTGCTATTAACAAATCACATGGAATACGCAAATCTAAGGTTTGTTTATCTTTTATTGGAACAGAATATACAGATGAGCCGTGAATATATACCGTATAAACACAAATTAAGCACTTAAAAATTCAGAGCTGCTTGCCTGTATGCAAGATGCACGCGTTCTAACCGCTGATCCATCTCGGTTCATAAAAGTCTACTCAACCAAAACATATGATCATTTCCGCGTTTCCCACACATTCTAAAAAAAAAAGACGTAAATTTATAGTTACAAAATCAAAATCAAAATATACTTTAATCATGTAGGCTTTTACGAACACTTTTGAATCGTCATTTAACAAACTATTTAAAGTAAAGCTACCACCGGTTCGGAATGTAGATTCTACCGAGAAGAACCGGCAAGAAACTCAGTAGTTAATCTTTTTCAATATTTCTAAATCATTGTCTGTTCGTCTATCTGTTTTGAGATGTTTGCGGATAATAGAAAAACACGTTCAATTGCTTGTTAGTTTAATGCTAAGAAAGATGTTTCCCATAGCAACCCGAATAACAAAAAATACGAGCGTTACCCATAGCAACGTGTACAACATAAAATTTCACATGTTTGATGGTACGGAACTTTCAGTACGCGAGTCTGAACCGCACTTAACTGTAAATTAAATCAAAGTAAAAATACTTTTAAAAAAAAAAGCTTTTATTTGAATGAATATACACAATTTATTTTATCATAAAAGCTTGTAGCGTTTTATTTTATTTTATTTTATTAATTTATTAATTTAATCTGCTAAGTTTTTATTTTTTTTTTATTTCAGTTATTTTAAATACTTCTATGTATGTACTTACGAAAACCTCGCGACAAACTTTTATGGATATTAAAGAAATTGTGTATATTCATTCAAATAAAAGCTTTTTTTTAAAAGTATTTTTACTTTGAATTTATTTTTTACTTTTTAGTTATGTTTTCGATATACTCTCAACAAGCCCTACCATTTGATACCTATATTGCAGAAGTGCATAAAAAGTAACTATTCCGCCATCTCGAATGTTCCACCATACTGGACTTATAATGACGTCAAGCAGCTTATCGTGTATTGTCATCCAAACTTAACGTGTATACAAAATTTCAGCCAAATCGGTTAAAGATATCTGCCTCAAAAATGAGTAGCAAGATTCCACCCGCACATACATACATATATACATATACATTGCAAGTAAATAAAAGCTTTTAAAGTTATATACTTTAAAAGCTTTTGGATGAAGAAACGATTTGGATGGTTTTATTTAATTTTCCGTACCGAGTGATAAGCTTGATTTTAACTACCTTTATTTTTAATCAAAACCTAGGTCTCTTATCGATGTCTTCTAAGAACTGTGATAAGACAATCATAACCTTGTCGGATAGTCAACAGATTAAATATATTATTTAGAACATCCGCAGCGTAACTGTCATAGATTTTGTTTTACTTTTTTTGACGCTATCAATCGCTTTCTACGACCTCTTTGGTTCATATCTGCACTTTTTGAGAATTGAGAATAAAAAAAAAAGTTATCTAGTGTTATATAATATATATATATAAGCGAAATACCATTTACTGATTAATCAAGAAATATCAGAAACTATAACAAATACAAACATGCAGGCGGGTTCCTTATACCCCTAGGGGGTAAAACGGGGATTGGAAGTTTGTATGGTTAAGTCTGAGGTAATTTTAGTCTTTCAAAAGTTATAAGAAATAAAGGTTAACGAACTCATTTATTGGTTTTTTGTTTTTTGTACTGACTGACTTGGAAATTAGTTAACTGATGGTAAGCGGTAACCGTCGCCCGTATAAATAAGCACTGTAAGGACAGTTAAACATCCCAACTAAGATGTTATGTCAGTGTTGCACTGCCATACTCAGAACAGAAAAACAAGTATTCATTTTGGTAGATTTTGTGATGAGTCGGTGGTACCCATGCACGAAGCCCTACCGCTAAGTTTAATCGAATTCGTTTATAAGCTACAATGCGGGTTGGCGGAATACACATGTGGCAGAATTTAGTTGAAATTAGACACATGCAGGTTTCCTCACGATGTTTTCCTTCCGCCGAGCACGAGATGAATTATAAACACAAATTAAGCACATGAAATTTCAGTGGTGCCTGCCTGGGTTTGAACCCGAAATCATCGGTTAAGATGCACGCGTTCTAACCACTGGGCCATCTCGGCATTGGAGCAGCGTGGTGGAATATGCTCCAAACCTTCTCCTCAAAGGGAGAGGAGGCCTTTATCCCAGCAGTGGGACATTTAGGGGCTGCTAATGCATGCAAAAACATCTACACTAAAATAACTCTGTCCGTCTGTTGCTCTATCACAGCCAAAACTCTGAACAGATTGGATAGAACTCGAAGGATTCTCATTATATTGTATATAATTGTATATATATGTATATTCAATACTAGCGACCCGCACTGGTTCCGCACCGGGTGCAATGCTGATACTAAAATAAGTATACTACAGAATGTTTTACAACGTTCACAGTTTTTTCAGTCGTTAGACAATACAAACCGCTACGTCCCTGCGTTTTAAATCTGTAATATCTTCGAAAATATTCATTTGAATTACACGCTGTAAAAAAATGGTTGTTGTGAGCTATCCCTAAGAGATAGACATATACTATCGCAGACTTTTTTGAGACCTTTTTAAAGTGTACATTATTTTGTATTTATTAAATAAAACCGCATCAAATTGTGTAATTTTAAAGATCTAAGCGTACACATGGACAGACAGCGGTAAGCGACTTTGTTTTATACTATGTAATGATGTCACAAATAAATATCCAATATCCAGGAGGCGATCATTCCATTCTCCAAAGTGTGCTATAAACCATGAGTTTACAAATTCTATAATAACCTTTCGCATATGAGCGTTGTGGTATTTTTTTATATTTCACAATAGAGGCATTTCGTACGCTTATTGTAAAACCGTATACATTGCCTCATAAAAGAGTTACCGACTGTATGCAGTCGAGTAACAGGAGTAATATGCCTCACATCTGACGAAAACCTCTAAAAAGCGACGGAAGGCGCGGGCGCTGCCCCAATTCGCTTTGGATACACGTGCCGGATTCTCATCTACCCCGTAGAGATTACTTCACGTTTTTTTCCTTCGCCAAGCACCGTGAATTATAAACATAAGTTAAACGCGTGTAAACAATGGTGTACTGGTACCCCACCTTTGGGTACAAATTAAATAATAAACAATTACAACAATTTAAATAATAATTATTATTATTTCTTGTCACTAAAATATTTAAACTGAATTCTAACGATAACAGGAAAAAAGTCAAATAAACAACATTTGACAGCAAATTGCGATATCGTTGGTCGAGAGCTTGATTAATCTATGATATTCACTATGGGTATAGTGATATATATAAATGTATATATATGTATAGTATATGTCTATCTCCTAGGGATAGCCTACAATAACCATTTTTATCCTTTACTTTTTACGAGAAATAATTACTTATTTTCGAAGCGATTTTAAGCAGTACAGCATTAATTCGTATCTATAAAAGTACCTTAAATACATTAAACATTTAATATAGATCAATATGACCTTTATGGCATGTAATTTAAATGAATATTTTCGAAGATATTACAGATTTAAAACGCAGAGATATAGCGGTTTGTATTGTCTAATGATTGAAAAACTGTGAACGTTGTAAGACATTCTGTGGTATATTTAGTATCAGCACTGCAACCGTGAAAAGCCGGGCCGGATCGCTAGTTAGCTTATAAGAATTAATAAATGTTGAGACCATCTGTTTAAACTGTCCTTAGGACCTCGTCGTATTCGTTCATAGCTTGTTCCAATCGAATCAGGAATGAAGATAAACAAACCTTAGATTTACGTATTTCATGCGATTCGCTAATAACTTGGCTATATTGTGCACTACTGAGAATTTATGATTAATATACCTCTATTTATAATACAATATTGCACTTAACTACTTATTTCCACTTTGATTTTACTTCCAAAATTCCGATAACAGTTTCGTCGACCTTCAAAACGGCATCATTACAAAAGTCGTCTATTTGTCTTTTCTCCTCTTATGGTTAGAACACACGTAAATCACACGATCCGTAATCTATGGTAAGTTCCCATTTAGTATAATTATAAAATTATACTAACGAATAACGTCGATAACATTTATTAACGTAAACCGAATAAAGGCATTCTTTGCCGAAGACAAAAATAAAAAACGTCGAAACGAAATCGTTCTACAATTTTTTATTTTTTTAATTTAAATTTACTTTTTTAATAACTCTACTATAACTTATTATTACTTTTTTTATTTGGTGGTAAGGCCTTGTGGATACCTGTCTGGATGACCATCCACTCATTAGATATTTACCGCCAAACAGTAATTCTCAGTATTGTTGTGTTTTGAATGGTGAGTGAGCCAGTGTAATTACACTGGCTACGTTATGTTAGCTCTAGGGTTTATAGGCGCATTATCGATGTAATGAATGGTTTATACTTCTTACAGCGTCAATTTAACGGTGGTGACCACTTACCGTCAGGTGACCCATTTGACCATCCACCTATGTATATTTTTAAAAAAAACCCTACAATATCAAATTATGATTTTTATATTAAAAAAAAAGGGAAATTGTACCTATGTATTGTATTGTAGAAGTAATTTTGGTTAAACGTCTTGCCTACGTGACTTATAAATGAAACCGATTTTTAACAAAAATATAATTAATATATCTCTGATATATTATATACGTTTTAAATATAATGTATGTGTTATTATCTAATTATTGAAACAAACATTTGGACTACAAAAATTATGTATATAACCTTACCTTCTTCAGTTACAAAATACATATTGAAGTCTTATAAATTAAACACTATCACAGTACGTTTATATCACAGCTCTTAATAAATTAAAACTATAAAATAAGAGGCCAAAAAAACCTCTTCACACAACGAAACGACATTCACCGGCTGTTAAGAAAAATTAGTGCCGTTTACTAAATTTTCGTCTACGGTCACCCGCCGGCCGCCGCTCTATCCCGCTCCTAAAGTTCTCGAACGCAATGACATTTGGTAACAACAGTACAGATTATAAATAATAAAATATTAATATTGCATCATGCATCATAATGTCAATAATTTTATTCCGATCAACATTTAATTTAATTAAAAAAAAATTATATAAAGTAGGTTACATTGTATTTAAATGTATTATCAATAAAAATATATATTTACCATTAAATAATCGAGGTCATCGAACTCCGTTCGCGCCAAAATATATTCGAGATTTATTCTACTGTCAACAGCGTTTATCTTTCGTCCAGAAACAAATTCGTAATATTATTAACACCGTTCTTAAATATTTTATTATTATAATATTTTTTTATATACTAATGAATGCGAGTCGTGTGCGCTTTAATCGAAACTCTTCGTACAACTGTACGTATAAACCAGGTCTAGAATATATATTGAAAAATTATCGCTGTTTCTTTTAATTGTTTGTTTCTATGTAGTCATGATTTGGTTTGTTGTTTTTAAATTAAGAATGTAATAATTCAAAAAAAAAAATGAATAATATTTTTTTCAACATGGTAGGTACTGATAAGATACGCGTTCCAATATTTAATCTCAATAAATACTTTTTAAACGTCAACGCCATTTTATTTGCAACATTAAATCTAATACATTTTATAAACTTAATAGCTTGTTGAGATTTATATATTTTTTTTTTATTTCATGGTAAAAACATCCTCGGTTGTGACTCGATAATAAAAAAAAAACCCACAAATAAATACACATACTATAAACATGTGCGCTAAAATCTACACGTGTGGACCTGTTGTATAAACTTAAACTAACATGAATTGTACTGCGTCGGTGTTCTAGTGGTTAGGTTTGAGGCCGCAGATTTCGAGCCTGGGTTCAAATTCCAGGTGAGGCCGGTAAAAAGTTATTAGATTTTTCCATCGAAAAAAACTCAGTAGCAGCGTCTGGCAGTTGGAAGTGATAATAATAATTTATTGATGCAATAGTAAATATTACAAAAAGAAGCTTATATAATTTATGAGTTTACAAAATAAGTATTATTGCAGTCCTATCGGATGACCCACAACTGGACAAAGGCCTCCTCTCGCAAAACATAAATTAAAAAAAAAAAATACGAGCACACATTTCTAATTTCTATATTTATTAGTCTACGTGTAACCAATTCAAATAACATTCCATTTAAAAATATTTTCATCATATCAAGCCTTATTTTTAATTTTATATGGTACCTAACCTAAGCAATACAGCTTAAAAATTGTATAAGACCTCAAATAAAATAAAAATCTAATCTGCATAATTCTTAAGCTTGATTGTAATTTTGTTTGCCGATTGTAAATATTAAAAAAAAAAATAACAAGCGGGCCGATACAAACCAGACCCATCAAGGAATCCAGAATCCATATACAATAAAATAACATCCCTTGCATATAACATTGATCGAAAATTATCCTCGGACTTGTACTGCTTCGTAACGAATATAAACAATTTTGAAATTAACAAGAAAAAAATAATTATATTTATATTAAAAAAAAAAAAAAAACTCATAAATTCACAAATTTAACCATCACATAAATAAAATACCTACAAATAAATAAACAAATATAAATACCATATAAATTAAACAAGAAAATTGTAGACTCTACATTTTTTTGTTTTAAATTTTCCTACCTTAATAAATAAGAAAACAAAATTACTAGTAGAAAACCTTAAATAAAAAGAAGAACTAATAATTTTTTTTTTTTATTATTTGAGCAAATGAACTATATCATTCATACAAACTCCCAAAAATTTAAATCACGAACTCAAAACCTTATTAAATACAACGTATACGCTGAGGCTACTTCTATAAATCGTCGACTGTACTTATTAGGTAATACCTACGTGACTTATTCGACATTTTATCGTGAGGATAAATTATTTAAATAATGGTTTTTACGTCATGGGTGCTATGCCACAACTCTGAAGATTCATTTATGGTCAATTCAATAGTTATTTATATATGTTATTGAATTAAGACAATGTTATCATAGTACCATTGTATATGTATTATTTTTATATATTATTTACTTGTTTTGCTTAGTTCGCTGCAAGTAGGTAGGCTGACTGGCAACTGGACTAACTGATGGACCACGGAGTGACCCCCCAATCATCGGATTTACAGCAAACAGCAGTACTCAGTATTGTTGTGTTCCGGTTTGAAGGGTTTTAAGCCAGTTTAATTACACCCACTAGAGACATCTTTGCTCCAAGTTTGGTGGTGCATTGGTGATGTGAAGAATGGTTATCACTCACAGCGTCGGGTTGGTGGTGGTGGTTATAATGAAACCTGAATGTGTCTAATTTCAATGAAATTCTGCCACATGTGTATTCCACCAACCCTCATTGGAGCAGCATCGTTGAATGTGCTCCAAACCTTCTCCTCAAAGGGAGAGGAGGCCTAGCAGTGGGAAATTTACAGGCTGTTCATGTATATCAGCACCTAGATAATGTAGTCGTTTCCTTCATACACACGGATGAACGTACTCAGTTCTTCGTACGTGTCCAACATCACACGATTCCCCTACTCATCGTGTATATATCATAGATATTTGCGAGTCGCTGCATTAAAAGATCACTGTTAATAATTTCCTTTATTTATTTATTTATTTATTTACTTACTTTAATCTCTTTATATTATACATGAAACTAAATATGCTCTCGTGACGTTTAAGTACCTCAAACCTGGGATGGCTTTGACATTGTCGACAATGACGTAAAAATATTTTATATCGAAAATCTCTCCCCACGACCTCCGTGGTCGAGTAGTGTGTACACCGGTTTCCATGGGTACGGCACTCCGAGGTCCCGAGTTCGATTGCCGGCCGAGTCGATGTAGAAAAAGTTAATAATGTCAGAGACTAGCCCTAGCCTCCAATACGGTGATGGAATATGCTCCAAACCTTCTCCTCAAAGGGAGAGGAGGCCTTTATCCCAGCAGTGGGACATTTACGTGCTGCTAATGCTAATGCTAAAAATTAATTATGATATCCTATGACGCAGCACCGTATTGGAGGCTTCGGCTAGTCTCTAACACAACACTCGTTTACGAATTTATACATAACATCTCGACAATTTATACTACGCTAACTCGAATTTTAGTGAAAATCGTTTTTTTGTGTCAAGTTGCTTGAAATACGTTTTTTTTATATGTATTAATGAAATCGTGAAGAAATATACAAAATTAACGAAGTTACAAATTTATACAACGCTAACTAAAGGCATTTTTTTTTAAATCAAGACCGGGAGATGATGACACAAAATACTAGGTCATTTGTACCAGTATGGCGGTTCTTCAGGTGTCTAATTACGTAAAGGTAAAAAGGAAAATTATGGTCATAGCGCTCGCACCGGCGGCCCAATCGCGTGGGCGTTAATCGAACGCGTCGGATAAATAACGAGTTTCGAACGATTTGTTCCACAAAAATGCTTGTTTTTTCAGATATTCGAAAATAAAGAAGTAGGCGGTAACGTAATGCCATACTTCTCGGGTGTGACTTACAGCCCGCCATACCGACGCGAATACATTCATTTAAATAAAACAATTCAACCATTTGTACCAGGCTAATTTTTGCTTAGCTAATCATCGTCGAGTAGCCATTCACGAAAATCACCTTGCCATACTTTTCCGACAGTTCCCAATGGCCGCCATACCACTGCAAAGGAGTAATTTTTTTTTTTTTCGCCAAACGTTTTTTACCAGTATTGCATATGAATTTTTGGAAAGTATTTGGCAAAATGTGACCGTTATTATTTTTCCAAACTATATGATTGATGTGATTTTATTCGGCTATTTCTCTCGCTGTCACAAGGGACGACTGAAGGCAATTTTCTCGTTAGTTTTCGAGCCTATTTGTGAGTTCGTCTAGGCGTTGTATAGCCAAATCCACATTTTACTTATAACAAACTCAAACTCAAACTCAAATTTCTTTCTACAGCAGAAGCATTACACTTTCTTATTGATGGTCAAATTAAACACTACCACCGGTTCGGAAAAAGGAACACCCTGACCTGAGAAGAACCGGCGAAAGAAACTCAGCGGGTCTTTTTTTTTTTCGTCAAATTAATTATATACATAATTGTATATGAATAGAAATAGCCAGGAGGCGATCGTTTCATTCCCAAGGTGTGCTATCAAACATAAACTCACTAATTGTATGGAAACCTTTCGCCCACAAGCGTTCCTTAACAATTTTTTTTGGCAACAGAAGCATTTTGAACGTTTTCTGGGATCCTGTTGTAGAAGCGTACACATTGCCTCACAAAAGAGTTACTGACTCTATGCAGTCGAGTAACAGGAGTAACAAGATTGTGTTTGTTCCTTGTACCAATGTTATGAGAATCACATTTTCTCATAAAAACATTAATATTTTTCCGTACATACAAAACATTACAGAATATATATTGAGAAGCAACAGTCAATATCTTAATTTCTTTAAATTTATACCTTAATGATTCCTTGACTCCTAGGTTATAGATTGCGCGAATAGCCCTCATAATTGATCTTTTTACGAATGTCATACCAAAGGACAAGTGAAACTACGAGCGTAGTTTCCTTTTCCATGGAATGACAACTAACCAATCGCTAACCAACGGACAAATTGTTGTATTTTCTGCAAAAACCCTTAGAGCATCACGTCTATCTAAAATATATGGTTTTAGTTATAATTATTTAACATGAGCTTTCAATATAGCCGACTGACTAGAGCCGGAAAGAAACCAATTAAATGTTCTTCGAATTCAGCTGTATTTGTACTGAACATTCTTATAATAATTAAAATTTGTTCAATGCGAGTAACGTCGCGAGTACAATCAAGAATATGTGAGTAATATTTATTACTTTATTGAACAATTCGAGCTTCCACGTTACTCGCCTTCCATTGTCGTTAACGGGAAATGAATCAACTTTAACCCGGATTGGACCTTTTAACTTTGCCGTTTCATAGATTCAAGTCAATTGTAAAAAAATACATCGGTAAAGAAGGCATATTATTCGATACAAGAGTATATTGATGATAAAAAAAGCGTAGAGTTCGGTCTTCATCAATTATTGTTGTGGGCTAAAAAATCCTTATATCTCCAATGTGCCACTAACCTTGGAAACTATGATATTATGTCCCTAGTGCCTGTAGTTACACTGGCTCACTCACCCAGAACACAACAATACTGTCCACCAATGTGTTAGATCTTAATGTTAACAATTCTTATGTAAATAAAAATAAAAAAAAAAACAATTATTTTACTGTATATTATTAATTGTTCTGTAAAAATAAAGGTATTATTAGACTACAGTATTGTTTTAAGATTGTCCTGTTATGAGTAGTCAGTGATCCTAGCTTAGACAGAGCAAGGTCTTCTGTGTGTGTCAATCTGTGTAATACAGTCACAACTTTGATTATTTCTCCGCCACGGTGATATGAGCTGAACAGTCGACTAAGCTCTCTTAGTTAAGAGGACTACAAGAGCTAAGTGCCCTTGAGAATCGCACGCACACACTTACAAAATCGACAAAAACGGCAAGCCCGTGTACTAAGGGTTAAGCGAGGTAACGAGATTACGCCCAAATATTCTAATAGATGGCGCCAAACCGAGCGACGTAAGATCAATCATAAATCTCATAAAAAATAGATAGGACAACAGAAATATTTTTATTTCTTTCGATGTTAGTTAACAAATGATTTTAAAATAAAACTGATTCAATTAAACTTACAATATTTTTATTTATATTTTGTATACAATAAAATAGACAGTTAGTTTTAACCTTTTTTTTCTATTATTTATATTATTATACCACAATTAGTTCTTATACTAAATATTGAAACATACCAATTTTTAACATTTTATAAAAGCTTAATGATCTATTTATATAATAAAATCGTAAGTGTTCGAAATCTGTAGTGTAGTGACCGTGGGGTAACATATAGCGTAGTATTTGTTCGTTTTATTAATATTGGTTCATAAAGAAAAAATATATATTCAATTTAAAAAAAAAAAATCTAAATATTTACTAGAAAAAATGTTGTCAATTCGATTTGGTTGAATCATTGATGAATGAAAGGTTAATCATAATAGGTTTAATCATAAATCTCATAAAAATAGATAGGATATTAGAATTATTTGTATTACTTTTGACTGTTATTCGAAAATGATTAAAAAATAAAACTGATTTAATTATACTTAAAATATCTTTATTTATATTTAGTACTACAAAAAAAAACATTTAGTGTTAATTTTTTTTTATTTTTTTTTATTTAATTTCACTTATATGTATTAATGTTATTACATAATATGTCCTGGAATCTTGGAATAAATATTACACCCACTTTCAGCTGAAAGTTGGCACACATATTTAATCTCGATGACAATGCACGATTCATGAATTGCTGCTATATTCAATCCAATATGGCGGACGTTACAAAAAAATTTAAATTTATGAATTAAGTACAAATGACACTTCTAAATATTCTAGTTCTCTGGTTCACAACAATTACATTTTTTTTGTTACGACTTTACTTTTTTTTATTATTATTAAAATTAGTTCATACATAACTTTAATTCTTATTATAAACAATCGATAAAATTAAACTTTTACGCAATATAAATAGCTTCCGTGTTATTGTTTTCGACTTTCTTTATTCTGTAAAAAATAAATATATGTTAGTAATTACATTTTTATTAATTATAAAATTATGTATTTAAAAAATATGTATCTTAATATGTCATAGTAGTTATAATGAAAAAAAAATGCTTCGAGTTCATGGGGATCGAACGTAGTCACTTGATCCCCATGAAAGTCAATTGATGTTTTCCTTCCTTTGACCAAATACTCTATCGTAATTATTAACAAAGGCTCGAAAAATCTGATTATATGCGAACTGATTGCACATTTTTCTAATAGATGTTTTCAATATTCATAATTTATAAAAAAAAATATGTTTACTAATTAAATACTCTTACCTTTTAATATCGTTCATATGTATGTTCGGCGCTTGATTTATATAAACGTTTTTTAGTTTTCCTCACGCGTTTCACTTTATTTCCCATATTTACACAATTAAAATTTATAACAAATAATATAATAAAAAAACAAATGCCTAATTACTACTACACTATTTTAACTTAATATATTTATTTACAAGAAAGAATAAAATTTATTATAAGAAAACATGAAACAATGAATTTACAATTAAAATTACAAAAAAATATCTCGTAACGTAATAAATGATGCGGCGAAAAGATCGACACGTCTGTATAGCATCAGGCCTCGGCCGGCATTGTCTGTACACGGCGTTTACGCACACATGCGTACGCATTTTGTTCGAAAATAAGAATATCGGATTTAAAAAAAATCTATTGATTTTACTAAAAAAGTGACACCCAGGTTAAATAGTATATTGCTTGTAGAATAATCTGACAAAAAATCAGAATTATGGAACGTATATAAGTATAGTTATTATTGATTAAAAGATCTTTTTAGAGGTAACTTTGTGATTTTTTTCTATCGTACCAAATTAATTACATCATGTTTTCAAAATAACAAATACTTAGCATGTATCCTGAAGATTATCATATATTTTTTTCATTTGGTTTACTGCATTGGATCATATACTTTTTTGCATTATAAAACTTGCATTTAGCTCATGTAGTCCCCTTAAGGACGATCATTTCGTATTTGTAAACAAACAGTCCTGACTTCATATAATAATTATTACTTAAATTGAGATCACAATTAATAGGAAAAATACTCAAATAACAATTTTATTAAACATAAATAAATAAAAACATCAAAACAAGTTAGCTCTTGGAAACGCTTCGGTTCTTGGATTTTCCGCTAATATCGTAAGACCAGTTCAAGATGGCTGCTAACTCCCGCCCGCTTCCCCGCACAAGCTCGGCTCATCGTCGCTTTCATGAAACGCAATTTTAATTATTAAAAACTATGTATTTTCCCTATAAACGGAACTCTAATCGATTGCCGAGATTCTAACGTCAGAAATTACGAATCTCCGTACAAATATGCTCGGTATAATTTAATTAAAATTGATATCATTTTGAATCGGTCTCGACTAAATAATTTTATTTGTGCTCAATTCTAATCATTATTTATTACATAAAACGTTTAAATATATATTATATTTCTTATTTTTAATCATGATGCTTATGTTTAATTGATATTTTCAATAATTACATTGTTTTATATGACAATGCATGGTGATACTACCTGTAAGTATAGTAGAACTTTTGCTTTGATAATTTGAAATGTAATTATTTATTTTTATTTTGGATGTGATATTGTATATATTGTTGGTTGTCCAAATGAAAATAAAATAAACTATTCATCCTACCAGACGCATTTTTAGCACGAAATGAAATAAAAGGCCTGCAGCTGATGACGCTTTATCCTGAAGTGTATATCTTCCAGTTTATTCTACAATAATTAGCGTAAGAGTACTTCGTTCCAAAAAAAAAAACAAACAAATATATGTAATAACTAATACAGATTAAAAAGAAAAAAAACCATTACTTAAATTATAAAAATATATCACTGATTACGCAAAGAGGTATTACATATTTTTAAGGCTGTATATATCAATTAGCTGTTGCACGCGATTCCGCTCGTTAATTGGATTGGTATATATAAATAATATATCCGTATAGGAATAGTATATAATATATATTTTTTATAGTGTATGTTATATATTTAACCTATTAAATGGACCAAACTGTATTGTGTGTTAATAAAATATAATGAATGCAGGTATGTATCTGTTTCTGGTCAAACTTAGAACCGTATAACGCGTTAGTTGACATTTACTTGGGGTTTTTTCCATGGTCGCATCGACCTGGTTTCCCCGTGTTAAACCTAACATTTACCACCTTTCGTATATTTTAAATTAACCTGTTCTTTTAGCTATGTAACTTGTTTGATAATTTGGAATAATTAAATAATGAGTTGCTTGCCGGTTCGTCTCGTTAGAATCTACATTCCGAATCGGTGGTAGCTTTAAATTTAATTTATTAATCGCCAACTGAAATAAATATTTGAAAATTAAGGAGCTATTTATTCATTCGTTCATTCATTCGTTGAGACATTCATGCATTCGTAGTTTCATTTTAATAATTCATTCATTCATTCATGAAATTATCACTAAGCACCTAAAATTTATATCTGATGTGGGTAAAATTAAAAGTGATGCGCCTTTAAAGGTGTAAACAAGTTAACAACGTTTGCAGTTAAAGATATTACTTCTACGAATTCCTAGTTACGTTTGTTGCACACTACACTTGAGGGTAATTCGGCACCAATGTACCTTGGCGTTATAAGAAATTATTAATAATGCGTTAAATTCACTACCACCAACCTTGGGTACTAGGACGTTACGTCATTTGTGATAACATTGTTTTATCAACAGATGCACTTAAGTATTTGTATCAGTACTCGTTATACTAAAGTAACTGGCCGTTCTCGGTAGAAACTCCATTCTGAACTGGGAGTTTTAAATGATATTTAACCGTATTGACGTCGTCTTGATTTCCGCCATGGCGACAAAGGGTATGGGAGACCAGCCAACTATGCAGGACATATTTATAGTTGCACAAGTGTGCGCACAGACACAGTCCTGTCCTGTCCTCCGTCACTCTCATAATGCAACGGGAGGGCAAATCCGACTCGACTGGAAATAGTCCAGGATCAGCAGCCTAAGTCTATAAAACCTTATTGCGCCCGATCGATGTCAGGCGGAAAACTAGTCTTAGAATACAAAACAAAAATACTACTAGAATAACATTTTAAATAAAATATCATCCCATAGAATAATCATACTCTACTTTTACACACATAACAGCGGTAAACTTTTTTATTTTTTATTTTAATAAGAACTAAAATTGACTGAATTATATCCGAACTAAATAAATAATAAAAAAAAAACATTTCCGTACTTACATAAATTTTTCATTAACTCTGATATGGACCTTACAGTAGACGGTATGTAACTACCAAATAAATTACGGACATGAGGGAGACCTAGAGTCTAAAATCATAGTTGTTGGAAAGAGACAGATACAATTACTAAATACATCACATAAAATAGAAAGATACTCGCCTTCTCATATTGAAACATCACGTTTAAAAATAAACGGTGGCCTTATATCGTTTGTCTCGCTCTAGCGTGTGTATTTTTTATATAATTATCTCTTTCACGCTTTATTTTCGTCTGGCCAATCGCGAATTTATGCAAGTAATGTTTTGCTCTATGATGTTAAACGTATAGGACTCGGTCTACAGGTATTATAATAAAATATATATTTATAATAAAGATACAACAAAGATAGATAACAAATGAATATAATTTAAAATTGTTATAAAAAGTCATATTTAAAATAGTCTCTCCTGGTTCTCACCCGACGCAAAGCTGCCCATAATGCAGGCTGCATTTCCAAGCTGTACGGCAATGGACAACCTCTGCGCCAGGTAGGACCCGGAGCGACTGTCAAATCCCCTCTCTCTAAGGCGATAGCCAATCTCCCTGATTAAAGCAAGGGCATCCGACCCCCAACATCCTGACGTCTCGAACGCTAGTGGCACAAATAAAAATCTTTTACACAAGGGGGCATATTTCTCCCGCTTTTTCGCTGCCGCACTCTCAGCAGCCGCCCCAGCCGTCCGTGTTGTATGAGCCAGGTGAGATACTAGCAAAGATACATTTTTTTTTATCTTAATTAATTTTATACATTTAGGCGTTTATTTGTACATTTGAAACTTCGACTTACTAAATGAAAGGCAGCCACCGGCTTGCAATATAGATTCTACTTACTAACTCGGTGGTAGGTCGTATAAGCCCGTCTTGGTAGGTAAAAAAAAAGGTAGTGTTATTCAAAAGCTCGGCGGCGCATTGGCGATGTATTTTTTTTAATTTCTAATGTCTATGGACAATGGTGATCACTTACCACACCACCAGTGGTAACCACTTACCATCAGGTTGCCCATTTGCCCGTCCACCTACGAATGCAATTAAAAAAAACACGGCCAAAGCGAGTCGGATTCGCGCACGAAGGGTTCCGTACACGGTTATCTATAAAAAAGGCAAAAAACTTGTCTGATATATGAAAGAATTAAATATTATTTAATTCTTTATTTTAAAGTGAACATATACCTAAATAAATATTATTCTATGAATATTTCAAGCGTGTACCTGTTGCCGTTATCAATATCGACTAAAAACTAGGAAAATAAAAATCACGTCTATTTTATGGGAGTCCCCTTTAATATTTATTTTATTCTATTTTTTAACATTTGTTTTTGACTTTTTGTAGCGGCAACAGAAATACACAATTTATGAACTTCAACGACTTATTATAACGGTTCATTAGATACAGACGGACGGACAGCGGAGTCTTAGTTATAGGGTCCCGTTTTACCCTTTGGGTACTGAATCCTAAAATGCGAGAACCGTTAGGAAATTTAGTTAATTATCTTCGTTATATTATACTACCTCTGTCTATGAATCTATACAGAGTAGGGATGCATCCGATACCGATATCTCGAAAATTTGTCTTTTTCGTTGCAAACGAGATAATACTTTGTTTTTTTTTAAACAAAAATTTGATTAATGTATTTTTAGTTATTAACTCTTATTAATGAACCTTAATTACTGAGCTTAATTACCAATATTCACATTCCAAGTCTGTAACGATTTTTTTTTAATTTTTTTTTAATAAAAACAGTCGATCAACATATCGACTTACATGTATTTTACGTTTATTTAAATTCGATAAGTGTATCGGTATCGGTATCGGTATCGCCGATATTTTTCTAAGAGTATCGGTATCGGTATCGTATCGACAAAGAGGCGTATCGATGCATCCCTAATATAGAGTAATACATACGACTATTGGTAACTAAGCCGAGTCGTCATCCTCAACAATCAAAGGTCACTATGAAACGTTTTTGAATCATCAGACGTCAATATTTAAACACAATCGAAACGTCGAGAAACTTGCATAGTTGCTCTTTAAAAATAAACAGTTTTACGACGCTGTTGTTCATGATTACTGTTCAATTTTTTTTAAAAAGTATTATTTTTTTGAATAAAAATATTTATTGATCGATCAAGTATTAAAAAACTTTTTAAATTACAAATAAATACAACCTCATGTTAAGGCCAATAAGCGCCAATTTACCCAAAACTGTAACCAATCATTACATAGTATAAAACAAAGTAGCCTCCCGCTGTCCGTCTCTATGTATGTTTAGATCTTTAAAACTACACTACGGACTTTCATGCGGTTTTTTATTAGATAGATTGATTCAAGAGGAAGGTTCTTATGTATAATACATGCATAACATTGTAGAGAAACACTCATAATTTTAGAGGTTTCTAAAGTGATGCCGTGAATAAACATTGCGCTTACATCGCAAACGCTGCCTGAACCCTACGAGATAGATCAAAATAATGTACTACAGTATTGTACACATTAAAAAGGTCTTCAAAAAATTCCGCGATGGTATATGTCTATCTCTCAGGTACAACCCACAATAACCATTTTAAGTATCCTTTACTTGTTACGAGAAATAATGGCTTATTTTCGAAGCGATTTTAAGCTATATAGTATTAATACTTATCCAATTAAGTACATTAAATAAATTGTACATTTAATATAGATCAATATGGTCCTTTACAGCATGTAATTTAAATGAATATTTTCGAAGATATTACAGAAAATGCAGGGTCAATGTGGACGTTATATGTAAAGACATATTGTAGTATATTTAGTACTAGCTGTGCCCGCGACTTCGTGCGCGTTTGAATTTAATAAAAAAGCGTGATTTTTTTATTATTTTCCATATAATTCTAAAATTAAAGTAGCCTAAGTTACTCCTTATTACATTAGCTGTATGCCAGTCCCGTCAAAATCGGTCCAGCCGTTCCAGAGAATAGCCGGAACAAACAGACAGACAAAAATTGTAAAAAATGTTCTTTAGGTATATGTAATATACATACATATATATGCATTTAGTTAAACGCGGTTATTTTAATGTTACAAACAGACACTCCAATTTTATTATATGTAAAGATCAGCATTGCACCCGTGCGAGGCCGGGGCGGGTCGTTATTTTTTAAATAAAACGCGATAAAATCGAATTAATTCAAATCAAAATTGTATGTCATGTGTATGTTGTATTTATTTATTTTCTGTTTAGCATTAGCATTAGCAGCCCGTAAATGCCCCACTGCTGGGATAAAGGCCTCCTCTCCCTTTGAGGAAAAGGTTTGGAGCATATTCCACCACGCTGCTCCATTTTAATTAAGTCTTTGGTTCTAAGTATGTTTTGCATTTTTTTTTTATAATTTGGTTTTGTTTTAGTTTTTTTTTTATGTTATTTTTTGTACCTACTTATATTATAGTTTTATTATATTTTGTTTCTTGTCTTCAATGTTTGTCAAATATTTATGTCCCAAATAAAGATTTACTTACTTACTTACTTACAATGCGGGTTGGCGGAATACACATGTGGCAGAATTTCGTTGAAATTAGACACATGCAGGTTACCTCACGATGTTTTCCTTCACCGCCGAGCACGAGATGAATTATAAACACAAATTAAGCACATGAAATTTCAGTGGTGCCTGCCTGGGTTTGAACCCGAAATCATCGGTTAAGATGCACGCGTTCTAACCACTGGGCCATCTCGGCTTATGGTGTATGTACAATAAATCATATAGATAGTAATCATAAGTAAGTATTCCTTATAAATGTATGTATACTTATGTATTATTATTTTTTTACTTGTATATGTATGTAATTAATAAACTATAAAACCGCTACTGTTACAAATCTATAGATAATTTAACTTTTCTACAGACATTTTCAAGAAATATCTTTTGAACAAAGTTCCCTTGTATTCGATACTATTTTGGCCGCCTTCGCTTTGAAAAATCTGTTCCATATATATGTATATAGTATAGGTATTCTACGGTATCAACGGAGCAGATATATGGTTTGATTTGCGCGGCTGTATTATGCCCAATAGTTTTCGATACAATCTTTTTTTTTTATAATACAACACAATTATACTTAACTTTTTACTTGGTGGTAGGGCTTTGTGCAAGCCCGTGGGTAGGTACCACCCACTCATCAGATATTCTACCGCCAAATAACAGTACTCTGTATTGTTGTGTTCCGGTTAGAAGGGTGAGTGAGCCAGTGCATCAAATGCACAAGGGACATAACATCTTAGTTCCCAAGGTCGGTGGCGCATAGGTGACGTAAGGAATGGTTAATATTTCTTACAGCCCCTTTTTCTATGGGCGGTGGTGACCACTTGTCATCAGTTGGCCCATATGCTCGTCCACTAATCAATGCCATAAAAAAAATAAGGCTTAAAGCAAAGGCTAAAATTTATTAATTTATTATTATTATATACAATATATTTTTTTTAAATCATCTACTTCGTTTAAATTAATAACACAAATGAATATAAGGAAATCTCTTAAAATTTCAAAATAGACTATTCTCATGATATACTGAACCCCTCTCTCGCGTTCGGCTACGGCGTTGTATGGGTAGAGGCTTGTGTTAACGCCTGCGATTGTATAGCGAAGCTGGTCGTACGGTCAGGTCTTCGTTAATGACATACGGCAGCTGAGTCCTCTGAACAGCTTCCAGTGGAAAATCTTGCTCCTCGAACATATTCTGTAACAATATATGATTTGTTTTATTTTCTGTCAAAATTGACAAGAAAATAGCGATGGGCTGACAGTAATTCGCACAGACCTGAGCCACATGCGAATTGTTGGAAATTGAAATTTACTTTATGACCGAACTAATTATTTTACAAGGAACGAATGGACCTAATGTCGCCTGGTCCCATTCGTTCACAGTGTAAAATACTAACAACACAACTGCCTCCAAATATATAGATATACCACACAAGCACGCGCCGTAAATCCTGGCAGTTGGCAGTTGACTTCCCCTTCACAACCTCTCTACACTATTTATAAGTACACACACTACACACAGTATATCACATATTTTTTTAATGTATTACGTAGGTGGACTGGCAAATGTACCACCTGAAGGTAAGTGGTCACCACCGCCCATATACATGGCGCTGTAAGAAATAATAACCATTTCTTACATCACACAAATGCGTGACTGCGTCATGTCCCTTGTGCCGGTAGTTACACTGGCTCACTCATCCTTCTAACCGAAACTCAACAATACCAAGTACTGCTGTTTGGCGGTAGAATTTTGATGTGTAAGACTTCGACCGTAAGAAGTATAAATGACTTCTTAATCCGATATAACAACATTTAGAACACATAAAATTTGAACAAATATCACCTGAAACATATCCGGATCCCTCTTCCTCCTCAGATAGTTGAAGCAGCAAGACCGGAAGTGCCTCGTGCCGCACGCTGGAGCGCACTCCATTCCGCACGAGTTGCATGAGTGACCCGCCGCCAATAACTTGCCTGGGTTAAGTTTAGTAGTTAAAACCTCACAGGACAAATTAACTTTCATCGCGGATAAACAGTTGGTAGGTAATACATTAGCTTACAAGGTTAGCGGTGAATTGACGCGTGATTCTTACACTGCAAATTTCTGTGGACAGAGCTTTTTTAATGAGGCGGACGGGCAAATATGCCAACTCATGGTAAGCATAAATTTTAATAATTCCTTTTTATAGCAACCTTCAGAAATGCAACCAGTTCCCGGAAGTAGAATCGTTTTATGTGGGATTCGTTCCCTACCGAAATCGGCGTGGGTTTGTGGGGGGTATGGAAGCGTTTCGGTTTACCGCATTCGAGGTTCCTGCTGCGGTCATGTAATGTGTACGGCGGCGCGACCAAAACTAACTTGTCTCCTTGTAATATGATATTTATGCCCACTAACTTGATAACCTGTTAGCTTACAATTATTCTACCACGGCACTTATTAATAAACTCTTTTAAATAAACTAATAATACATATTTACCAACAAACATCAAAATCAAAATGGCGGCTATCTTCGACATGTTTATAGCAGTAACGAAACGCAGTACAAAATGGCCGCTGAACGGCTGACGACTGAATAACATCGGCACGTAACAACCCGTTTTTATATAAAACGAGAGTTTACTTAGATGTAGACGGCTAGACTTGTAAGTAATACTATTTGATTTAGAGTATTCTCTTACGTACTCCATTTGGTGCACTCAGGAATTTCAATATTTAGTTTGGACAGTATTTTATTTATACGAACCGCTTTGATCGAGATTTTTATTCGCGTGCCTGAAGAAACGACATTGTTCTGAATAAACTTAGTGTAGGTCGTTGGATTAAGACCAGTGATGGAGTTGGATCGTTCCATTCGAATTTCCAACTCATTCGAACACATTATTACTATGTTGTTATTAGAACAAAACTGCTTCTGACTGGGGAACATAGACAAAGTGATCGAATCAGTCGGAAAATGGAAAAATCCGCACGGACATCATTACGAACGTCCCCCACATGAAGGGATGGGGGTACATGGGGCATAATATAATAAACCGGTGTATGTATGCACTAGAAAGCCTCTTTCTTTTCGGCTGTTACGGGATCGCTTTCTTAATTATAGAAATCATGTACTTCATATTTAATTATTGTTAGAGGTAAATTAATAAGTACATAACCGGCAAAGTTTTATGTGTTATGTACACACACACACACACATCAGCCCGCATTCGTCCACTGCTGGACATAGGCCTCTGCAAATGCACGCCACTGTGGTCTTTCTTCGGCAACTCGAATCCAGCTCGTGCCAGCCGTCTTGCGCAAATCGTCACTCCACCGTGCCTGAGGACGTCCACTCTAGAACACGTTTTCCCCAACGGTTATCGGTTCTACGACAAATATGGCCAGCCCACTGCCACTTCAGCTTACTAATCCGGTGGGCTATGTCGATGACCTTGGTTCTCTGACGGATCACCTCATTTCTGATGCGATCCCTCAGAGATACTCCGAGCATAGCCCTTTCCATAGCACGCTGAGCGACTTTAACCCGGTGGACCAGCTTTGTCGTGAGTGTCCACGTTTCGGCTCCGTATGTCATGACGGGTAGGACGCGCTGGTTGAAGACTTTCGTCTTAAGGCACTGTGGGATCGACGATGTGAAGATTCGTCGTAACTTCCCAAATGCTGCCCAACTCAGCTGAATTCTTCTATTCAACTCATCCTCAAATATATATAGCATCCTGCCTCGCCAAGACCGAAAGGCTTGACAAGTGGATTCGAGGAAAAGTAATTCATGGCTTATGCACCACGATAATGCACCTGTTCCTACTTCGTTGCTTGTTCGTGAATTCTTGGCGAAAAACAACACTGTCACGATGCCTCAGCCTCCAAATTCGCCAGACATGCTCCGTGTGACTTTTTGATATTTCCAAAAATAAAGAGAACCTTAGAGGGCCGTCGTTTTACAAGCATAGACATTAAAAGCGCATCGCCGAAAGAGCTAAAGGCTGTCCAAAAATAGAATTAGAGAAATGGTTCGACGATTGGAAGAAGCTCTGAGATGACACAAGTGCATAATATCCAATGCGGACCATATGGTAAATGAGTATTTTCTTCAAAAAGTTAAAATTTCCGGTTTTTTTTGGACACACCACTTATCTTATATATTCATAGTGGTATGTAAGTGAAACAAAGACGTAATTGTGTTTTTCGCCTGTAAGAACGAAAAACAACATTTAAAGCCTTTATTTCAATGTGAAAAAAAAAAACAACCTTTACACACTAATTCCGAATGACAGTTCCAGTGGCATCTCCCACATGAATAAGGCGGCAAAACTCAGAAACAGATAATAAAGACAAATTACAATGTAGTCATTTTTTTTACATATTTATATATAGTTTCTTGCGTACATCAATACGTAATTAAAAAAATATGTATATTCAATCGTATTTTTGACGAATGCATTTGGTTACATGACATTAGAAGTCGTTACGTTTGAGTAGAGATCAATATCACATCTTATATGTTAATAGCGTAAGCCGCTTTTTGTCCCAGTGATTATGGGACGATAGCTGCACATAAAAATCAGTTACGGTCTCATTTTGAAGAGCTCCAGCCGTATGTGCAGAAAATTGAAGAGGATTCTTGATTGTAATTTACTAAATTATTACCATTTAACAAGGAATTAATTTTAGAGAACGGAAGTATCTCACTGGCCGGTTGGAGAATACTATGAAGGCTGTACATGACATGGACATTAAATATTTTTTCACAATTTTGGCGCCAAATGTTGGCGAGTGACTTGCAGTTTACAACGAAATTATATCAAACAAAAGCTGTAAATTTTTTTGACATTCCTAATAAAAAGCTTTTGAAATAAACACGAAGTTTAGCAGGTGACTCGCTAATAATAGTAGCAGCCTGTAAATTTCCCATTGCTCTCCTTTGAGGAGAGGGTTAGGAGCATACTCCACCACGCTGCTCCAATGCGGGTTGGTGTATTCACATGTGGCTGAGCACTTTTCCTCACGATGTTTTCCTTCACCGACGATCTCGAGATGAATTATAAATACAAATTAAGCAAATAAAAATTCAATGAAGCCTGGGTTCGAACTCGCAATCATAGATTAAGATGTACGCGTTCTAACCACTGGGCCGTCTCGGCTCCTGGGTGACTCACTAGTATAACATAATGTTAAACTAATTGAAGTAGTTCATCGTGATCACATGTATCGATGAGTGTATAATAATATATTTTATTTAATCAGAGTTAATTAGATTCGATAAGATATCTCCCACTACAAATAATCCAATAATTATAATAAATTATTTAAATCAAATTGAAATAATCTTCGTAGCACACTGACTGATAACGACATAGTATAAGAAAAAGTCGCTTCGATGAATATATAGAAAAGACAACACATGTATACATGATGAAGAGCCGAGTTGGCCCAGTGGTTAGAACGCGTGCATCTTAACCGATGATTGCGGTTTAAAGCCCAGGCAAGCACCACTGAATTGTCATGTGTTTAATTTGTGTTTATAAATCATCTCGTGCTCGGCGGTGAAGGAAAACATCGTGAGGAAACCTGCATGTGTCTAATTTCAACGGAATTCTGACACATGTGTATTCCACCAACCCGTATTGGAGTATCCTGGTGGAATATGCTCCAAACCTTCTCCTCAAAGGGAGAGGAGGTCTTAGCTCAGCAGCGGGAAAATTACTGGCTGCTTATGTAATGTAATGCAACACAATGATACACGTACAAATTAAATTAAATTCTCACGAAACATACAACGTTAGAGTTCAAGATAGTACTGTTTTATTTATGTACTAGCTTTGCCCGCAACTAAGTACTCGTTAAACAACAAAACCAAAATCTTTATTCAATATAGAAGTGTTTACACTTGCTTATGATAGTGAAAAATCTACCACCGGATCGGAATTTAACACCTCGGACCTGAGAAGAACCGGCGAAAGAAACTTAACGGCATGTATATATTTTTTTTCCATGTTATATGTAAATTACGTAGGGCTGCAGTTGAGGATGCAGAATGAAACCGAACGAATTTAACTCATACGTTTATTTAAGTAATTAAATTTAACAATTAATTATTTCTAATTTCTTATACGTGACAGTCTGTTCGATGTCAGAACAAAAAGTAAAGATCTGTAGTCTGAATTACATATTTATAACGAAATCGGTGAATCACTGAATGGTCCCCACGGTATGGTAATTCTTGGTAGCGCTCGATGTTCGGGAAGTCTTGCGAAACAAAGCAGCGACGCTGGCAACAGGTGGTAGCTTCAAGGAATGCATGGTGTGATTATTTCTCACGGTATGGTAATTCTTGGTAGCGCTCGATGTTCGGGAGGTCTTGCGATTATTTCTTAAGATGTACAATAATAATAATATTTTTGTTATTTGAAACAGCCTGGAGGCGAACATTTCATTCCCAAGGAGAGCAGTCAACTAAAAAGTCATTAGTGTTGTAATATCCTTTAGCACACGTACGATCCTTTTGAATTTTATAATTGAATTATTTTGAACGTTTTCTGGGATCCTGTTGTAAAAACGTATACATTGCCCCAAAAAAGAGTTACTAACCCTGTGTAATCGGGTACTTCCTAGTATTAATGGAATGTACGTCACAATTTCTGGAAAAATCATTTATGTTTTTGCGTACATACATAACATTATCAAAAACAAATTGAGAAGCGACAGTCATTATTTTAATTTCTTTAAATTTACCTCTTAACGAATCTTTTGGGACCAGGTTATAAATTGCACGAATAGCCCTCTTCTGCAGTACAAAAATAGTATTAATGTCAGCTGCATTACCCCAGAGTAGGATGCCATACGACATTATACTATGGAAATAACTGAAGTACACAAGGCGTGCCGTATCCACATCAGTCAAAAGTCTAATTTTTTTTACCGCATAGGCTGCAGAGCTAAGTCTATTCGCCAATTTATTTATATGGGGGCCCCATTGGAGCTTAGAGTCTATTGTCATACCAAGGAACTCTGTTGATTCTAAAACATCTAATGCTTCCCCGTTTAAACGTACACTCGTTTTGACACATCTTACATTGGGAGTAGTGAATTTAATACATTTAGTCTTTTTACTATTTAACATTAAATTATTAACACTAAACCAATTTACTATTTCAGAGAGAGTATTGTTCACATCGTCATATATTGAAAGACGTCTTTTTATTTTAAAAATTAAAGAAGTATCATCAGCAAACAATACTATCTCGAGTTTATCACCTAGGAGATGTGGCAGGTCATTTATATAAACAAGGAAGAGAAATGGTCCAAGAATTGATCCTTGAGGGACCCCCACAGTAACTGGAGACCCGGGAGATCTCTTTCCATTTACATCAACCCTCTGAATGCGATTGCTCAGATACGAAATCAGAAGACTGAGTGCAGTGTCCCTAATTCCATAATGACGTAGCTTCCTGACCAAAGTTTCGTGTTGCACACAATCAAAGGCCTTAGATAAATCACAAAATATCCCTAAGGCATCCTGTGACTCCTCCCAGGCCCTGTAAATATTTTTAACGAGCTCAACACCAGCGTCAGTTGTCGAGCGACCCCTTGTAAATCCAAATTGCTTCTTGTGTAGCAACTTGTTATTGTTAAAATGTACTAGCATTTGATTTAGTAATAACTTTTCAAAGATCTTGCTAAGAGTTGGTAGTACAGAGATGGGCCTATAGTTGTTGGGGTCTGATGTACTACCTGATTTAAATATTGGTAATACTCTACTATGTTTCATGAGGTCAGGAAACACGCCACTAAGGACACATTTATTAAATATAGTGACAAGGTAGGGTGCGATTACATCAATTATTGAATTGACTACCTTGACAGAGATCCCCCACAGATCGGCCGTTTTCTTAATATCTAGTGATCTGAAGGAACTTATTACATCACTTACACTTACTGTATTAAATTTAAAGCTAATATTACATTCTTCCACATGGTTTTTTAATAATGATTCAGCAACGGTAGGAGAGGAATTTAATGAGTTAGTTGTCGAAAATGGAATGTCAGCAAAAAAATTTTCAAAAACAGTTGCAACATCCCGATCTGAGGAAAATAAATTGTTGTCAATAGATAAGCTAAAGTCGGAGATGTTATTTTTGACTCTTCCAGTTTCACAATTAATAATTTTCCATGTCATTTTAATTTTATCAGGTGCCTCAATAATTTTTTTTTTTATATGCAATGATTTAGCTGTATGACATACACGTTTGAATAGTTTAGAGTAGGCACTAACATAACTGATAAATGAAAAAGATCGGTTGTATGATCTTTCACTATAAAGTTCATACAACCTCTGCCTACTCTTGTGAATTCCGACAGTCGCCCAATCATTAAATTTAAGAAAATTCCTAGAATAGACTGTCTTGGAAGTAAATATGGCATTAAATTCTGTTATAATTAATTTAAAAAAATTGTTATAATGCTCATTAGAATTATCATTTAATTGTAAATATGAGAGCTTTGCCATGATATTACTTCTGAACTTCTCAATCCGATACAAATTGATTGGAACAAATGTCTGTTTTAAATCCTTAGCATTATTATTTATTTGCGAATTAAATGAAGCCAACTGTCCACAATGATCAGAACTTAACATATTTATAATACATTTATGATTAGGTACACAGTTGGTAAATATGTTGTCAATACATGTTGCAGTGGATTCAGTGATTCTAGTTGGCTCTTAGAATAAATTAATTAGGTTATATGAATATAATAATGATCTGAATCTAATACTTGTCCTATAGTTTTCTAATAAATTTATGTTGAAGTCACCACAAATAAAAATCCAGATAATTTCAATAATGCACTTTCCAATATTTTCTCAAATGCTTCATATAACCCGCTAGGAGGTCTGTATACGCATACAACAATGACATGCTCAAGCTCTACACAGGCTATTTCAATAGTCTGCTCAATAGAAATGCTCACAACATCCTTACGTTCTTTAAATTTTAGATTTTTGTTAATAAGTATTAATGAGCCACCACGTATAGCTTTTTTTCTACTGAACATACTAGCCATCTGGTGACCACTGAAGTTAAACATAAACTGATAATTTACAAGCCAATGTTCTGTTATACATAAAATATCAATGGCATTACTGTTTATGAATAACTCAATTTCTAAATCTTTTCCTGTCATTCCTTGAATGTTTTGGTGCACCAGGTTTACACGTTTACTATTATTATTGTTTTGATTATTTCTAATTTTAAAATTTAGGAATTTATCCAAGGTTAAATTACTATTAGGTAAATTAATATTAGTATTAATAATACTTGAGCCAGAGACTACCTCTTTTGTCTTAAAATTCAATTTAAATTACTTTTATCAGTGTTAATATAAATTAAATTGTTATTTTTATTATGCATATGATCCTTGGTAATATTAGGCATAAAATAATTATTGATATTGTAAGCTATTAGGTTACCAATTTGTCTTCTCGATTTTATTAGTAGGTACATAGTACCCTCTGTCAACTTAAATCTATATATGAATTTATTAATGTCAAATAACATAAAATCATTGCTTCAATGTCGGGTCAAATTGTATAAAGACACATTTAAGTCATAAATATGTAAATTCTGTGCATGTTTTTTTTTTTTCGCTTGCGTTAGCTTTGGTTGACACACGTGTTAGTGAGATATCTGTGTTTTTACAATAATTTTGTCTGATTCTTTCATTAATTTTCAGTGCAAATAGTTCGATTTTATGGTTTTTGGGTTTTACTAACATAATTCGGTTACGGTAAGTGTTATTTTTTAGTTTTTTATTATAGATAAAGTATATTAGTTTAGTTACAGTAGTTAGTTTCAAACGTTCCGGGGATAATTCCTCATGTTCTCTTGTTTCCTCCTCTAAGAAAACAGTAGTCCGCCCTAATACCGCAAGTCCTTCCATTCAAACTGTATATGTAAATCCATCCTTCATCGATGGCCCTAAAAGTTATACAGATGACGATAAAGGTCCCTTCATAGTTCACGTCTCTCGGGAAGTTGCTGATCCAGCTGCTGGTATTTCGATACGAGCCATTAAATTCGGACAGTTCTTACATAATCACAAGATTGGCTCAATTGTTAATGATGGTGTTAAAAATGTTGGTCGCAATAAAATAGAAATACAATTTTCATCAGCACAAGCGGCAAATAATTTTATTAAAAACCCAATATTAGATCTCTGCAAGTATAAGGCTAGTTTACCCACATATAACGTTACCAGAATGGGTCTAATAAAAGGCATCCCAGTGGATTGGTCTATGGAGGATCTCTTGGAGTCAATTGAGCTCCCTCATGGATGTGGGGATATAATCAAATTGAGACGACTAAACCGTAAGACTTTTAACGAAGGAGTTGTGTCCTGGATTCCAACTCAATCGGTTGTTATAACTTTTAAAGGTCAAATCCTTCCTGGTAAAATCTTTTCCTACCATACATCCCTCCCTGTCGAAACCTATAATCTCCCCACTATAATATGCTTGAACTGCTGTCGTTATGGCCACATTAAGACTCAGTGTAGATCCACTCCCAGGTGTTTTAAATGTTCCCAATCTCATACAGGTGAGTTGTGTGAGGTTGTTAAAGATAATGCTACATGCCTACACTGCTCTGGCAAAAACTTTGCCACAGATAAAGATTGCCCGGAGTATTCGCGACAGCACTCTATAAAAATTGTAATGTCTCAGGATAATGTTTCTTACATGGAAGCTGCCTCTCGCTTTCCTAGTGTCCGTAGATCCTATGCAGAGGTAGCAAAAGAGTTGTTCTCCGTTCCCACATACATCCCAACAAACCCTGGTCCTTTTAAGTCCACCCCCTGTCCTAGTAAATCATACAGACAAACCATTGTCCGCTCTCCCTCCCCTAGACTTCCTCAAGGGAAGGGGTATGATAAACATGCCCATCAAGCCATAGTTGGCAATTGTCCCTCCTCCTCTCCTAATGGTTGTGCCTTAAATGTTGCTAACCCGTCCCCTCCTAATAATAATCCTAACTTATTGGAACTACTCACAAAAATCCTCTTAAATATCCTCAGTACATGCAATGAAATCCCTTTACCGTCCAACGTTGCCAATGACCTAAATCAATTATTTAATATCCTCCACAATGGCCCCAATCAGATTCCTTCAATGGAACTGCAAAAGCGTCCGTCCTAAGAAACCTGAACTCCTCTCACTTATTAATTTGTATAAACCTGTCATTATTGCCATCTCTGAGACATGGTTGATTCCCGGTTCTCGATTTCGGATTCCGGGTTTCACCTGTTTGAGGGATGACAGAAGTGATGGGTATGCAGGTAGTGCCATCTTGATCAGGCACTCCATTCCCTTCTCCTAAATCCCCTTACCTCCTTTTAGCCAGCACATCAATGCTGTAGCTATAAAAGCCTTTCCTTTTTATCTATTTACATTCCCCGTCCTACTCCTTCACTTGCTCCTGAGTTACATTCCATTTTATCTTCTCTCCCAAGCCCTGTTCTTGTTATGGGGGATTTTAATGCCCACCATACATTATGGGGTTCCTATTTCTGTGATGGATTTGCTCCCTTGTTGGTGGATATCGCTGATGATGTAAATTTTTGCATTCTCAATGATGGTTCGCCTACTCGTAGAGTTTATCCTAATCAGAATCCTAATTCTGCTGTTGTTGTTGTGTATGTGTATGTTTGTGTTCAGTCCATTTTGTAAATTTTTATGTAAATATATTGAGCGTATTAAGTTGTAAATATTTTTGTGTTTGTTCATATATGTTATCTTAATAATAATTTATGTTTATCTAATTATTTATTATTGTGTTGTTTTAGGTTATGGGCTAACAGAGAGTCAACTTCTATTATGCCTTCAAATTAAATTAAGCCTGTAATCTCGACCGCACTGATCAATCTCCATCGTGTCTTCTCCATCGCACGTGACATTGGCGAAATAATCTGTGCCCTCTTGGCATAAATAAACCCAAAAATTAAAAAAAAAAAAAAAAATTCTGTGCATCTGTCAAGGTATGTGAATATGGAAATGTACTAATTATAAATTTGCATTTCTTTTGATTTTGAATTTCACATAATAATTTTATATTCTTAATTAGATTATTTTTGTTCAGAGACCAGCTGTCTCCATGCATTAATACAACTATATTATTTGAATCCAGATGCATAGAACTTATCTTATTTATTTGGTACTGATAGGTTGCCCCGGGTGAGCATATATTGACTACATTTTTTATCTCACTTTTTAGTATTGAGCCAAAGCCCTGACCTAACTTGTCAGATACTACTATAACATTTTTAACATTTTTATTTATATTTATTTCTAACCCCAGCTTATTGTGGTATAATAATTTATATATTGCAATGAAATTGTTATAAATTAAACACCCTCGGTTCTAGCTGTTATCATGTTTAAGTGGAACAATCATGATTATTTCAAGTAGGAAATAAATAATTCTTAATTGTATGTAATAAAAGTACCTTACGTCGAAATACAATCAATCGTGTTTTCCGTGGATAAAGCCGCATTTTTAGAAGTTATCAAATATTTTCAAACCTTGAAATTTCATACCGTTTTTTTGTGGAAAAAGAGGCTCATGATGAGCCAAAATAATGCTGCAAGACCAGAGGCTTTGCCGGTGAGTTGTCAGCCTAAAGGCTGAGGCATCCTATAAAAAGGATGCCTCAAGCTTTTTCATTTGATACCCATACCAAAGGGGTTAATTTGGAAATTATAAATATACAATACCTGGTGGTCGCCATACTGGATTAAAAGTGGTGTCATTTAGATAATCGTGCATTATCACGGGAACCAAACCATTGAACTATATTCAGATCGAACATTAGGATGTTTAATTGGTGGTAGCGCTTTGCTCTTCGTCTGGGTAGGTCCGATTCATTCATCAAATATTCTACCGCCAAACAGCAATATTAAGAATTGTTGTGTTTCGGTTCGAATGGTGAGTGCCTGTGTAACAGGCAGGTTACACAGGCACTCACCTCCACTCACAAGGGACTTTACACCTAAATTCCAAAGGTTGTTGGCGCATTGGTGTGATTTAAACAATGGTTAATATATTTTACAGCGGCTGTGTACATATATGGACAGGAGTGACCTCTCACCATCAGATTAGGCATGAAATAACAGGTTGTAAAAATATTGCCTTTTGGAAAACGGGAGGGGGACGATAAAAGAGATGAGACTGGCACCAGATTTTTTGATAGGGTCAAAAACTTTCCAACAATTCCCTTATGCGAATTTCCATTCACTGTCGTATTAACTAGTCGTGAGATAAAATCTTTATTAGGACGCACAATGTTGCCTAAATAGCCAAATACTACAGTGGGTTACAATGTGGTACAATGCGTTATTTAAAACGCATTGTACACCTTGAAATTAATGAATGGCGATTGAACGAACGGAACGAATGATTGTTATCTATCAACTGCCAATTGTAAAGTTGCTTGTGACGAAAAGGGAGGGCGTATAGCTGAAAAACAGCTCTGTATGGGTCCGTGCTCCCGTGGCAACAGAGTCATATTTACAGGTCTGGAGGCCCTGGGGCCACAAAGGACAGGCCTTACACCAACATAGGCGTGGAGACCCTAATAATTATATTATGAATTAATTAGAATATTTTGATTTCAATCAATAAGCCTTAATTTATTTACTTGTATCGGTTACTTTTAATATAATTATAATTTGACTTCATATAGATATTTGTTAACTCGTCGATATATCTTTTGTGGGGATTCCTATCTTTTTCCCATTAATTTAATTTAAGTTTTTAATTTTATTATAATTATTAAGTATATATTAAATGGTGGACAATGTTATAGCAATACATGATAAGACAAAACAGTTCGGTATCATTTTCTCTTCTGTTCGTCAATCAATTTTCGTATTGAAAGCCATTGACGAACTCTAGTGTTATTAATGAATATATAACGAGTTAGCCTTGCAGTAATCATGACGCCATGATTACTTACATGACGTGTGACATCTGACATCTCACTTTAGTTAAGCAATATTACTATTACGTCCTCACGGAAAATTTGTCGGAACCATCTAACGGCCAACTCTAGCACCGTGTACTCATTGGTCTCATCAAATAGCGCGCTCCCACGGCTTCCTGTTACACACTTCCGCTCCCTTACGATATCACACCCACAGATTGCAGGAATTCGAGTGCAAATGATCCAATTTTTTTCCTTCCTTCCGTTTTCCTCAAATGTTGGATATTGAATAGGTGCGGCCGAACTTCAACAACGGGGCAGACGCTATCATCATTAATTTTAAAATATTCATCATCTTTACAGAACCTTTCATTGGTTGAAGAAATATCAAACTTCGTAAAGAGATACCGTAGGGTCATTTTACAAGCGCTCTGTGTATCAGCATTTACAACTGCGGCATTTTTGTGCTACTATTATCGTAAGTACATCTTTGATGTTTTTAGTAACTTTAAGTAGCGGCCAATATCTCTACTGCTGGGCAAAGTTTTGCTCCTCTTATTTCAGGCTCGGAGCTTGGCGGCTTTAGTGGAACAAATGCTGCGAACATGCGGATTGGTGGTTAGGTAATGCAGGTTTTCTGACGATGTTTTCCTGCGGTTGTTGTGTACAATATATATAAATATAAATATAACTGACGAGCCGAGTAAACCCAAATGTCAGAACACGTGAGTTTTAAGAGATGAGATCGAGCCCGAGTAAGCACAAATGAATTTCCTGTGTTTAACTTGTGGTTATACTCAATCTCGTGCTCGGAGGTGAAGGAAACCATCGCGAGGAAACCTGTTGGGGCCGTATTGAAGTCCGCCACATGCGTATCCCACCATTGACCGGCGTTGGAACATCTGCTAGCTGTTACTTTATGTTTTTACAATTTGTAGGACCGACTGACTTGTGTTTCGGAAAGGATGGAAAACAGGGGACTTGTATGGACATATTTAAGTGTCCATTTGCTTTCAACGAGATAAAGGAAGGAAAGAAGCCAGTGGTAGGCAAACTTATATAATTTGATAGTTATCTTGGACTGAAGTTCCTTATCGTGCTTGGTGATGGGCCTTGTGCAAGCCCATCTGGTTGAGTACCATCATATATTCTATCGTCAAACAGCAACACTTAGCATGGTTGTCTTCCGAGTGTGCTAGTATCGCAGGCATAAGAGACTTAACATCTTGGTTCCCAAGGATGATGGTGCTTGACGATGTGCATTAATAAACCCTAAGGTTAATAATTCCTAGTACCCATGACCATGGTCAGTACCTACCCAGGTGAGGTTGCACCCCGCCCACTCACCAAGTAAACTTTCAAAGTCTTACATAAATCAACTTTTTATAATTTAATTTCAGTTTTGTGATAAACTAAAAACGAAAGTTTGCTGTGTGGAGGACAATATACCCACACTAGACGCGAAAGATCTAAGGCATCATGTAGAGTAAGAATTAGTTTGTTTTTAAAGTTTAATATTGGTACACTAGCGAATAGACCACCTGATGGTAAATGGTGACCACTGCCCACCTACATTGCCATCTACTCATCTATTACATCATCAATGCGCCACAAATCTTGGTAACTAAGATGTTAGGTCCCTTGTGCCTGTAGTTGCACTGTCTCACTCACCCTTCAAACCGGAACGTAATGAGTGGTTTGTTCCCATCTTGGCTTGCACAAAGCTCTACCACGTATTGAGAAGGTGGAATATAATCACACATTGAACACATTAAAGGATGCACATCCTGATTTGAAGCTGTGGCATTTTGTTGAACAGTAATGGTATTTAAACACGTGTGTTTCCATTGCGCCTCTTATTTACACGTCTTTAATATTTATTACAGAGAAACGACGACGACAACAGACGATTTTGGGACCCCGAGCGTCCGTAGGTTTCCAACAACCGATGATCGCTGCGAGCCATTGACGAACTATTCAATGGCCGCTCCCTACAGGATATCGTTCCAGAGTAAGTGTCTTTATGTATTAATCTAATTTAATGTCTTATCTAGGATTCCAAGCAACTGAGCAGTATACTAACTTACTTTAAGTATAATTTCTAAAAATATTTAGTTTTTGTGGACATGTATATATAACATTTATTAACATAAGAATTGATAACATTAAGTGCTTAAATATATATAGAAATATGAATTAAAAAAAGTTACTGTATAAATCTTGAGGCAAGAATGCTAGCAGCAATTCACCGTTGAATCGCAATTCCGATCCTCTGGGCTAAAAATGAACCAGCCCTCCTGTCACCAGTGGAGGCAATAAGGCGAGATGTTATACTTTTGATGAAGCTTTTTGCACCATTACTCCAAAGGCCAAGTGTTTTAACAGCAAATGGGACAAAAAATTAATTTGATATAAGACACGAATATTTAAATCTCTTTTTTGCTTCAGCTTTTTCCGCAGCGGCACGGGCTCTTAACAATGTTTCTATGATATGAGACGGGGCCAACGTGTCAACGCATGAAGCGTCCCACACAAAGGCCCGTTCTCATTCCCAGGGAACCAATGTTAATCCATCAGGTCTCTTACCATCATCACGACTAATTTCACGAGGCTCTGTAAGAGCAGGAACGTCGGTGGTGGCAAGAGCCCTATTTATTGTATCATTAAAAATTATTATCCGTGGCGAAAAGCCTGCCTGAACTCCTTGGGCAAGAGAGACCATGTAAACCGAAAGAGTCCACCTCCTTTCCACACGGGCATCTGTGCTCAGAGCACAGCGGTGTTCCCAGTCGGAGATCAATTGATATGCGGAAACATTCATTATCTAAAAGTGTGCCAAGATTTTTAGAGGGTAATGAATTCAACCAGTAACTTGACTCTTTAGTTGATAACGCTAGAAGCCTGGCACGGTTTTGGGCACTTGATAAATTTTGTGTCAAACTGTAGTGTAACGTGGACCAATGGCGAATCCCAAACTTTTTGTTTTGTAGCTTCCTTAGGGATATCATCATTAGGATACTTTACCTTCCAGGTCTCTATCGCCTCAGTAACATTTGTGATTTTGACGGATTTTGATTTTAAAATTTGTGAACAAAGGCCTGAAATGCTATGTACAGAAGAAAGAAAGGCCGGTAGGGCAACACTTGAAATTTTCCTCACGCCAGTCACGTCACCCAGATACAGGAACTTAATTTTAAAAGTAATAAAAACAATGCCAGTTCATCGAAGAGAGATCACGTTAAAGATGTTATGTCATCACCCTGGACTTCGAAGAACGAAACATGTTAGACAAAACAAAAGGAGACAATGAAGTAATTAAGAAACAAAAGAACATTTGCATACTTTGCACTTGCATTTTTACTTGAGCCCCACCACCACGGCTGCCTATAAAACAACTGACAGTTTTAAAACCAGATGATTCACCCACCAGACAGACGGTGGAGTAGTTTTAGTGTAGTTTAATTTTGTTAAAATTTTAATAAAATTATTTTTTTAAATAGTTTTCATTTTCAAATATTTTGACTCGCCGATGCCACCAAATGGAGTGGGAAGTGTAGCTTGAGTCCAAGAATACTCATCAAGAGATAAATTTAGAATTTTTTCTAAAGTTTTTTTAAGGATGGCATCGATTTGATTGGTAAGACTAGGATATTTCTAGATTGGGCTCGCGCGTAGAATCTACATTAATTTTGGAACAAAAAGGCAATGTTTTAAGATGGTATTAACATTGTCCGAAAATGTTTTAATTTTATCATTAAGAATAGGCTCTATCTTCATCAAATAGTGGTACACCAAGGAGGCAAAGTTTTTATGAATATTTTTTATGTTACGTGCATTTTATTATATATATCCGTTGCCGGACTATTATTTTTGGAAGTTAAATTGTCCATAAAAATAAAATCACATTTTGAAAAATTTAATTTAAGACCGACTTTATCAAATTGTTCTTTAATTTTAATTAAATCTTCAATAACATCATCTACTTTACCTCCTATAGTTCCATCATCTAGGTACCTAGGTACCAAATATGTAATTTAGATTTTAAATTTGAAATGCAGTTATGGATACCTAAGCTAAAAGGAGCAGGACCCAATGGATCTCCTTGCTGTACGCCTACATTAGAATGAATTGTATTTACGCCAAAAAATAATTTCGAAGGTGAACTATAACATTGCCAAACGTAAGGGTAAATTTCAGGCAAATTAGAGACGACTTCGTTAAGCAAGGCTGCCCCATTTAAGGAGTTAAAAGCATTCTTTACATCAAATTTCAGAAGCACCTCGGCCTCGTTTCCTTTTAGAAAGTTACGGGTAGAGTGTACTGTTGCTTCACAACCACCTCTGATTCCAAAACCGAGTTGAATTGGTTGAATTTGGTTTTTAGGGTAGAAACTATGTGCCTACATGCTAATTTAGATGCCAAACGGCGAAAAGTGGTCCCGATTGCCATTGGACGGATACTCCCGTCTTTTTATACTTTATTCCACACACAGTAACGATCTACACGAGGCATACAGATAACACACAATTAAAATAAGTGCTGCCCTCTGACAGAACATCACAATTTTCTTCATGAATTTATCTTAACTTTCATTTGTCATCACACTTTAGTGATGATTGGAATTTAAATGATTTCATCTCAATTAATCTGTAATTTCCTTTTAAATAAATTCTCTGAAAGAATGCGTTGTATGTGCGAAACTTGAATTTTAATTAATTGATCTATTTTGATAACATGCGTTTCGTCATTTTTTTTTCCTAACAGCATATTCTAGTTTAAAAAAAACAGTTTGAACTTGTAAAAACGGGTTTGACCAAATACAAGTTTTGACCGTGACATATGCACATTCTAAGTAATTTTATAATAGCGAAAGTAAGTTTATTTAGTGCTTTATCCGTGACGTCTTACTAACTTACCCGGTAATCATATACCGGAACCTGATGCAAAACGCATGCGGGCGGAAAATAGTTCACAAATAAAATTCAACCAAGGTTATTCTATTATGACGTAGCGACGTTTGATATTTGATGTTTCTTAGAATGTCTGCAGTACCAGGAATTGTTGGTATTTCCGTGCGAAGTGGAAAGCATGTCATTCATGTTGGAGGAAGAAAAGATGGCACGGCTGAACTACTGTAATTGGAAACCGGAGACTATGATCGATGACAATGCTAAAACTGATGCATATTATGGAGAGTTTCCTCATATGGTAAGGATATTTCTTGGACTACTACATAGTACTTTCAGACATCAGTATTTAGATGGAGTTTCGTTGTTAAAATTATATATTTTTGCTATCACATCTAATCACCTGATGGAAAGTAATTACCACCACCCATGGATATCTACAACACCGGAGGGCTTGCAGGTGCTTTGCCGGCCTTTAAAGAAGTCGTATCGTTTCGGAAAAACCGCTGACGAAAGCTGGTTCCACAAAGTGGTTGTGTGAGAAAGAAAATGTCATAAAAATCGCGATGTTGTAGATTTCGGACATCTAGATAGTGCGGGTGAAACTTCGAATTTTGACGAGATGTCCGAAGGTGAAATTCAGCAGGCGGGATTAAGCAGCCCGTAAATGTCCCACTGCTGGGATAAAGGCCTCCTCTCCCTTTGAGGAGAAGGTTTGGAGCATATTCCACCACGCTGCTCCAATGCGGGTTGGCGGAATACACATGTGGCTGAATTTCGTTGAAATTAGACACATGCAGGTTTCCTCACGATGTTTTCCTTCACCGCCGAGCACGAGATGAATTATAAACACAAATTAAGCACATGAAATTTCAGTGGTGCCTGCGTGGGTTTGAACCCGAAATCATCGGTTAAGATGCACGCGTTCTAACCACTGGGCCATCTCGGCTTAATCCGAACAATTCCTCGGAACATTCCCCGTGAAAAATTCTGTAGAAGCTGCAGAGCGATGCCTTTATGATTATGCCTGCTTCGCTTGTCCCGAACAGTGGCGAGCGCAAAAAAGGCCCTCCCACTCCTTCCTAGCCAACGAGGCCACTCACATGGTCCGCCCTACGCTACCAGAGACGTACCAGGAGCGGCCCCGCGGCATCCCTCTATGCCAGTCTTAGCCGTGGCCGAAGAGCAAGCTCAAGCCGGCCCTGTTGCCCAGGGTACACCACGAGGTGGTGACTGACATGTACCCCAATGTAACCGAATCCTGCACAACCATCATGTTTTGGGGGGAGGGGGATCGGGGATAGGTACCACTTTACGCTAATATTAAGTGAGAGAGTTGTACTTCCGGGCGTGCCGGCTTATTCGGCTGCAACCCGAAGGTATATAGCGAGGCACTACCACTTGTAAAATTCAACCGGCTCAACAATTCCAACCAAATTTTTAGGCGCTGCTTGGTTACGATTCGCCAGACAACGAATGGCAATGCAGTGGTTCCATAATCAGCGACAGATTCATACTGACCGCCGCTCACTGCACGTTCAGCCGCAACGGGTACGTTGTTTTTTATTATAGATATCGTTTCGCCGATTTCTGTCATAGCGGCCAACCTGATGTGAGACCAGGAAACTACTTAGGATATTATAGTGCAAGCACAGGTCCACTCTCATCCGAGACGGTCAGAAAGAATTCAGGCGCAGGATCGACGGCTTAAAGTGTTGTCTGAAGCACGGGACTGCGCACTGCCAACAACCAGACTTCGGTCTGCTACTGAGAATTTCGAGAATCGATAAAAGCCCGATGACATTTTATTGGCCTGATCTGGGGTTTTAAACCAGAACCTAAGGCTCTGTGACCTTATGTCAGGCCACTAGAGCAACGAATGGGGATGGATTAATAAGGTCGATGAATAAAAGTATGACGTTGGTAATTAGTATATATTTGGAGGTAGTTGTGAAGAGTAAATCGGTTTTTTCCCTTTTGTCATTCTCTTTCCCTCATATCTTTCTTCTTGATCGTGTAATGAAGCTTCCATTTAGATTCTTGTTATTAAACTGGAAAACCGGCTACTTGGTCCCAAATCATTGCCACCCGGAGACATGACCACCTTACGAAATACGAGGCGGCAGTGACCATTTACCGTCTGGTACCCATTATATACTAGGGCACTTCTTGTGCCCTAGTATATAATAATCCTAAATAATTATCCTAAATAATTATCCTAAATAATAATCCTATATAATAATCCTAAATAATCCTCAATAATTCGATGGGAAGGCAAATCTATATGGGTTAGTTCAGGAACAGGATCTGGCGTCACGTCACGGCTCTAAGAAGGATGTGAGTGTCAACACTGCCAAATGATGCCATTATATTACTCATAAATATGTCCGACGTAACATCGTATACCGTAAAGTTGGTGCCGAGTTGTGTAAAATCTATAGGCAGTGGTGACCACGGAGCACCAGATGAACCACATGCGGATCTTCTCGTCCACTAATAAAAATAAGTTCGTTAGGAAATCAATACATTGACACTCCAATAATATTTATATTTTAACATTCCAGCGGTAACGTTACGAAAGTACGCATCGGCTTCTTGAAGATATCTCAGACGATTCAGCGAGATGAGTTGTACTATGTGTCAGAGGTACACAAACATCCGCATTACAAGTCGCCGAATATGTACCACGACATTGCACTCCTGAAGACGAACAGCACGTAAGTGATAGCGATAGTAGGGCGGGGGTGTGTAATATTTTGTTATTGGTGGCAATTTTCTCGATGGAAGGTTAATTGGCACCTTCCTAAAAACATATTATTCGATACAATAATTATTATCAGCGTACATGTAAACAAACGCGAAAGGGTAACCCACATGTTTAATAATAGTAATAATAATAATAACCTCTCCGAGGAACCACCTTGCCGTGGTGGGGGGGGCGGTCTTAAGGGGAGGGATGAATGGTCACCAAGAACTAAACCGTATATACCCTGTTAATGAACGAAACAGCAGATACATAAATTTTAATAGCTGTTAATACCTTGGCTATGCCCTTTACAACTAACGGTTCGAAACCCAAATAGAGAAGAATAAAAGAGTATACAATTTACGGACCCTACCCGGGGTTCGCCGGGGCGCATCTGGAGCCGATGCTGGATGCTACAGCACGCGAACCATCGGTGGTACACAATACACACAAGTAAAATAGAGCCGAGATGGCCCAGTGGTTAGAACGTGTGCATCTTAACCGATGATTTCGGGTTCAAACCCAGGCAAGTACCACTGAATTTTCATGTGCTTAATTTGTGTTTATAATTCATCTCGTGCTCGGCGGTGAAGGAAAACATTGTGAGGAAACCTGCATTTGTCTAATTTTAACAAAATTCTGCCATATTTATATTCCACCAATATATTGGAGCAGCGTGGTGGATTATGCTCCAAACCTTCTCCTCAAAGGGAGAGGAGGCCTTAGCCCAGCAGTGGGAAATTTACAGGCTGCTAATGTAATAATGTAAAAGTAAACCTTACTTTGATATATATAAAAATAGGTTAGAAAGTGTACAAAATAGATTTCTCGGGCATTTAACCTAGTCTAGTCAATTTAGCTAAAAAACTACAAAGCTATGAAGAGAGAGGTTATCATTTTTCAAACTCCTTTCGCTTCAAACCGTAGACGCGTTCTAGAAAACACATTTATGTTCAAATTAGTCAATGGGTCAATTGAATCATCTTATCTGCTGTCTTAAATAATGTTTCGAGCTCCTTCTAGATCCTTCAGAGCATCTACTTACACACCTTTTGTCGAAAGCTTTGCTCATTCACGTTATGGTCGTCTATCCCCGATGAACAGATTAATTATAAACTACAGCATATACAAAATAGCAAATTCCTTACATTATAATAATAAGAACGAAAATAATTCAACGGTTTATCCAGACATTGACATTTTTAATGATAATATACGTTGTTTTAAGAAAAAATCAATAATGTACCTATATAAATTTTAATTCATATACCTATAATAATTCAGTAACTCCAAATGGTTATCCTGGTTTTAAGATGTTACATACAAACTGATAATTAATATTCCTATGTATAATTCAAACTTTATACTTTCATTAAGACATTTTACAAATTCTAACAATGTATTTAAACCCACATTCGACGATTTTGCTTAATTTAATTTATTTTTAACATTTTGACATAAAACGTATTTAGACTGTTTTCCTATTGTCTCCTTATCTTTATTAATTTTATAACGTATTATTTTATCAATTTGCTTTTTACAATGTTGACTTATATTCCAATTTCCAAGTAATCTTAGAACACCTGTAAAAAAGTAGGCAATTACCCATTTACTTCTTATGACTTTTGATTTACTGTGTATTTTTGTTGTACTACTTATTGGTGTTGTCAAATAAATAAATAAAAAAAAAAATATACCTTGCTCATCTACACAAAGAATTTTAACCAAAATTTTCTCAGATGCAGGCATCTATACAGAGTCTAGGCGACCAATGCCGAGCTATAGTCAAAAATAAATTACATCCTCATGTAATGTCTAGAAAGGATTAAAGAGGAAGTAACAGAGTACCTACAACAAAACCTTCATGATACCAAAAGACACTTATCATCAAAATCCACCTAAATATCGTCCTATTACTTGCCTTCAAACCATTTACAAAATATTTACAGGACGTATCACTGAACTCCTACACGAACATATAACTAACAATATTCTTGCTGAAGAACAAAAAGAATGCCGAAAAGGCAGACAAGTTTGCAAAGAACAGCTCGTAATAGACTCGGTAAAAATTTAAGAAAAAACATATTAATACCATGTACATAGACTACAGGAAAGCTTTACATATTTGAGCACCATAAAATTCATACACAACATATTTCTTTTCCATGAAAACTCTATGCCGAACTGAGTTCGAGAAAACTATTTTCATAGGATATTATATATATGTACTAATTTACGACTTAATAAATGAAACGGCACGTCTGTAATAATATTATAAAATGCTATAAATGCGAATATAACTCTGTCCGTTTGACTTTCCACGGTTATACCGCTAAACCTATTTAAATGAAAATCGCTGCTTGTTTAATACACCCCTCGAGAAAAAACTGTCAGCAGTTTGTGATAGTAATGAATATATTAACTATTAGTTATTGCGTGAATTTATTTTAATTTTATATATAATTCTAAAATAAAAACCTTATTTACCCTATCCCTATCACATCGGCTATCTGCCAGTGACAGTCCCGTCAAAATCGGTCCAGCCGTCCCAGAGATTAGCCGGAACAAACAGACAGACAGACTGACACAAAAGAAATTTAAAAAAATGTTATTTCGGTATATGTACGTACGGTGTACAGTGTACACATACAAATGCATTTGGTAAAAAGCGGTTATTTTAATATTACAAACAGACACTCCAATTTTATTGTATGTATGTATAGATGTATAGATATCCTTGTAAGCGCACATTTAATTTTATCTATTATTAAATTGTGTGAAAGGAAAAATTATTATTAATATTAAATTGTGTAAACTTAAGGGGAAGATCTATAAGACCATGGTCAGACCTGCTGTTCTATATGGATCAGAGTGTTGGGATATAAAAGGGATGACTGAAAGACAATTGCATGTGGCGGAGATGAGAATGCTGAGAGCAATGTCAGGTGTTACGCGAATGGATAGAGTAAGGAATGAGTACATAAGAGGAAGTTTGAAAGTGGCACCGGTAACCGAGAAGCTATCTGGAAACCGGCTGTCTTGATATGGGCATGTTATGCGGAGGAATGAAGACCATGTTGTGAGAAAGGTTTTAAGAATGGATGTGGATGGATATAGAGGTAGGGGACGACCCAAGAAACGATGGATAGATTGTGTCAAAGGCGATATGGTTAGAAAGAATGTTACTTGTGAGATGACGTCCGACAGAGAAGTATGGAAGAAGAAGACATGCTGCGCTGACCCCGAGTAAAATTGGGATAAGGGCAGGGGGACGATGATAATGATGATGAGATTGACTCGGTAATGAGTTCTAATGGTACCTGATGTTTTCTTCTAGGATGACCCTCAATAGATACAGGGTACCAGCATGCTTAGACGACGGCTCTCTGTTCAAACGTGACACGGTGACCGTCACTGGATGGGGCCAGGCCATCGCAAATAAATATCCACTACAAAAGGCAGGAGATATTCCATTTACAATAAGTATTTACTTATTCATAGGTAAACCAACAGAATACAAACAGAACGTACATTAAAATTACGGACTTATACAATTTTGATCGTGTACGAATGTTCCTAAGCTACATGAATAATTTTTTTTTTTTTTAGCATTAGCAGCCTGTTAATTTTCCCACTGCTGGGCTAAAGGCCTCCTCTCCCTTTGAGGAGAAGGTTTGGAGCATATTCCACCACGCTGCTCCAATGCGGGTTGGCGGAATACACATGTGGCAGAATTTCGTTGAAATTAGGCACATGCAGGTTTTCTCACGATGTTTTCCTTCACCGCCGAGCACGAGATGAATTATAAACACAAATTAAGCACATGAAAATTCAGTGGTGCCTGCCTGGGTTTGAACCCGAAATCATCGGTTAAGATGCACGCGTACTAACCACTGGGCCATCTCGGCTCTCTGAATGAATGATGAATAAATAAATAATATAAATATTGGACAACATAACATACATTACTCTGATCCCAATGTAAGTAGCTAAAGTACTTGTGTTATGGAAAATCAGATGTAGCGACGGTACCACAAACACCCAGACCCAAGACAACATAGAAAACGAATGAACTCTTTCTACATCGACACGGCGGGGAATCGAACCCGGGACCTCGGAGTGGCGTACCGCCAAACAACAGTACTCAGTATTGTTGTGTTACGGTTTGAAGATTGAGTGAGGTAGTGCACAGACACAAGGGACATAACATCTTAGTTCCCAGAGTTGATGGACATAATGTAAGGAATGGTTAATATTTGTTAAAGCGCCATTGTCTACGTGCAATGGGGTCCACTTACCATCAGGTGCCCCATATGCTTGCCCTTTAAGAACTTTCAGTCAATCGTAGGTAACAGTGTTTTTTTTTATGTTATAGGGGGCAAACGAGCAGGAGGCTCACCTGATGGAAAGTGATTACCACCGCCCATGGACATCTGCAACACCAGGGAGGTTGTAGGTGCGTTGCCGGCCTTTAAGAAATAAGTACGCTCTTTTCTTAAAGGTTCCTAAGTCGTATCGGTTCGGAAAAACAGCCAGCGAAAGCTGGTTCCACAGAGTGGTTGTGCGAGGCGGAAAATGCCTTAAAAATCGCGCTGTTGTGGATTTACGGACATCTAAGTGGTGTGGGTGAAATTTAGAATTTTGACGAGATGTCTGAAGGTGAAATTCAGCTGCCGGGATTAATCCAAACAATTCCTCGGAACACTTCCCGTGGAAAATTCGGTAGAAGATGCAGAGTGATCCAACATCTCTACGCAAAACCAAAAAATCGAGCAGATCAGAAAGGGCTTGATCGTCGATAATTCGAGCTGCTCCACGTTGGATACGGTCAACTGGAAGGAGCTGGTACTGGGGAGCACCCGCCCAGTGGTGAGAGCAGTACTCCATGTGAGGCCGAATTTGCGCCTTGTATAGTCTTAGGCGATGGGCCGACGTGAAATACTGTCTTGCCTTGCTGAGCACACCAAGCTTTTTTGATGCCAATTTGGCTTTGCCTTCCAATTGACCGCGGAACTGAACGAGGCTCGAAATATCAATGCCAAGTATTCCGATACTAGCTGTGGCGGCTAACGGAATGTTCTCGAATCGTGGAGATACGACGAATGATGTTTTTTTGGCGGTTAACGCGCAAACTTGCGTCTTATTGGGGTTGTAATGGACTAGGTTTAGCCGGCCCCGGTTCGAGACTTCGTTTAACGAAGACTCGATTTCAGACACAAGTTTGTTCCGGTTTTCAACGACGTTTTCCCGAGAAATATTAGCACGGCCGGTGTATGAGGTTTCAACGGTACTGTTGTCTGCATAGCAGTGAATATACCTGATTTGCAACAAGTCATTGATATGCAGAATAAACAGAGTGGGTGACAGAACGCAGCCTTGTGGAACACCAGCATTGACGAATTTTTGGTCGGAGCATGCATCGTCGCCAACGACCTTGATGCTCCGATCTGCCAAAAAGCTGGTAATCCAATTGCATAATTTCCTGGGAAGCCCATAGGAAGGAAGCTTCGAAAGAAGCGCTTTGTGCCACACGGGATCGAAGGCCTTCGCTATGTCCAGACTGGCTGCTAATGCTTATTAACTTTTATATTATATAGTTTTTTGTTTTATTTTGTATCTGTATACATTTCATTAAGGTAAACAGTAAATAGTTGAAAGTAATTCGAAATTTGAAGGTTGCGTGACAGCGTCGATCCACTGCCGGCGCGCGCGCCTCACTGATAAAACTTACACCATTAACCGACACCTTGCATTCCTTCCCCCGTCTCCCCCTGACCGATTAATTATTAGCTAATGGAACAAAATTGCCATTACCTAATGGGGTCATAAATGATGTATGTATTTATATATTTAAAATTATATATTGTTATTATGTGTATATTAATATTGTAGTTTTTTTTTTATTATTTATTATTTTTATAATATATTGTCACAGCCCGTCACAACCACACAGGGTACCAATGAAAATCAGCGTTGGGTTCTTGGAACCCAACTTGGAAGCTGAATGGTAACCCTTAGGACACGTTAAGTATCATTGTGTTGTTTTGTATTGTTTTTGTTTTTTTGTAATTAAGTTAGTAGTTATAATTAGTTAATATCATTTTTTTTTTTATTATTTTTTGTTTGAAATTTTTATACTTTTTATCCTTTTTACTGTGTACCGTGTCCAAATAAACATTTCTTATTTCTTATTTCATTTCTAATGCCTCCCCCTTGCTCTCAACTGCTTCCGCCCATTTATGAGTAAGGTAAACTAGAAGATCACCGGCTAAGCGACCCCGACGGAAACCGTACTAGCGGTCACTAATTAGCTGGTACTCCTCTAGATACCGCAGGAGCTGGCAGTTTACAATGGATTCCATTACCTTGGAGAACAAGGGGGTGATGGCTATAGGCCTATAATTGGACGGGTCTGAGCGGTTACCCTTTTTAGGAATCGGATGCACCAAAGCAGTCTTCCAGGAGATCGGGACGACGCCTAATGAGAAGATTGCCGGAAAAGAAGCGTTAAGACCGGCGCCAACTCGGGAGCACAAGTCCGTAGCACGATTGGAGGAAAGCCATCGGGTCCACTCGACTTATGAATATCCAAGGAAAGAAGTGCTTTACGAACTGCACTTTGCCGGAATTTAACCTCCGGCATCGTGGTATCACACCGCGGGATTGTTGGTGGTGACTTTCCTCGGTCATCCAGAGTCGAATTCGACGCGAAGAGAGAGCCTAGAAGATCAGCTTTCTCCTTCGCGGTATGGGCCAATGACTCACCGTCCTTGTGCAGAGATGGAAAGGAATGCTGACAGAAATTCCCAAGAACAGCCTTAGCGAGGGACCAGAACGCACGTGTTCCTGAAGGGAGACGCACCAGTCTCCCGCCAATTCTGCCAATGTACTCCGTCTTCGCCTTAGCAATCACATTTTTGAAGGACCTAGAGGCAGAGTTATATTCCTTTCTGAATGCGCTGGTCTTTACATCACGAGACGCCGATGCGTTAGCCCAGTCATGGTAACGTTCCCATTTTCGGTGTGAGACCGTTTTGCAGAAACGACCAAACCAGGGCTGGGACTTGCCACCGATGGGCACCGCAGAATACGGAATGAACAGTTCCATACCAACTTCTTTGCCTCCTACCTCATGGGTAGGAGGCAAAGAAGGACCATCCATCCCATCCCAATCCGCTGACTTGTAGTGACACACGCGGCGGCAGCCCATGAAACGGGGTCGAGAGTACCGCGCAACCAGCACTGTACTCCGAACGAGACAGTGGTCCGACGAGCCCAGAGGGGGATCGACGATAATCTGTTAGCTATCCGGATGAGAAGTCAGCATGTTTAATATCTTAACTAATAGTATTAATCAGTCTCCGCTTTGCACATCTCTGTGTGTGCGTGCGTGTGTGTGGGCTTCGACTACAATCTTAACTTGAAAGTCACTTTAGCTAATTAAGTTATTATTAAGAGCGTACATCTTAACCGAAGATTGATCAAACCCAAGGCAAGCACCAATGAATTTCCATGTGTTTAATATGTGTTAATGATTCATCTCGTGCTCGGTGAGGTAAATGAGATAAGATAGATAAGAGGTGATGGTGTCGAATTTAAACGAAATTCTGCCACATGTGAATCCACCGACTCGCAGTGTAGCAGCGTGGTGGAATATGCTCTGAAACTTCTCTCCGATTAGGAAATGAGGTCTTAGCGCGGCAGTGGGAAATTTACAGGCTGTACATGATTATTATTAAAAATAGATATAATTTATAAGTAATCTTGGAAGTCTAATCTTCTCTTGGCCTTAACTCTCATTATTATTAGGATAATGAGATGTTTTTATGGGTTTTGGTATTGAAATTACGTTTAATACGCGCTTTTTTTATAGATTCTCAATAAACAAAATAAGAAACTCAGAGAAAGAATCAATTAACAACATATTTCTCATTATTGGTGAGATTTCAATTCATTTTATTTTATTGAATACAAATTTGGAGCCGAGATGGGCCAGTGGTTAGAACGCGTGCATCTTAACCGATGATTTCGGGTTTAAACCCAGGCAGGCACCACTAAAATTTCATGTGCTTAATTTGTGTATATAATTCATCTCGTGCTCGGCGGTGAAGGAAAACATCGTGAGGAAACCTGCATGTGTCTAATTTCAACGAAATTCTGCCACATGTGTATTCCGCCAACCCGCATTGGAGCAGCGTGGTGGAATATGCTCCAAACCTTCTCCTCAAAGGGAGAGGAGGCCTTTATCCCAGCAGTGGGACATTTACGGGCTGCTAATGCTAATGCTAAAAAATACATATTTAATTTGTATTTTTTTTTTCAGATAAAAGTTGATAAGTTTACTGCTGATGAATGCGAAAAGTTATACAGTTCAAATAAGGCGCGGCTAATGCCTCGCGGGTACGACAGCAGAACGCAGATATGTTACGGAGACAGGTCCACCGGCAAACGTTCAACCAGAGTAAGAACACAGGATCAGTATTCTTGCTATATATCTGATAGACAAAGTGGCCAGCTGATATAAAATTTTAACCGATGTGCTTGTAAATCTTGGTAACTAAAGTGTTATGTTCCTTGTGGCTGTGCACTGGCTCACTCAACCTTCAAATCGGAAGATGAGTAGGTTACCCAGGCCTGTGCAAGATCGCTGCGTGCCTTTTTGCCGTCAATTTCCGGTTCTTCTTGGTAGAATCTACATTACGAACCGCAACCGAATTTTCTTATGTTATTATATCAAGATTTGAAATTGTATCCTGTACGTGACAAAAATTGCTTGTGCCATACCGTCTTATGATGTAGATCTTTAATGCACTTTCCAGGGCGACAGCGGAGGTCCAGCTCAGATAAGTCATCCTTATGTAGAGTGCATGTATTTAGTGACTGCTATCGTGAGCAGTGGCAAAGAATTAGACGATTACCCAGATATTTATACGCTAATCGCTCCATATCTAACCTGGATAGAATCTGTAGTCTGGGGTGAAAACTTTTAGGTGTATGATAACCGTGCCGGTATGGAGCCTGTCAATTCTAGACGCAAACTGACCGAATTCGACACAGAGCGGTTCGAATTATCGCCGAAATATATCCTTCAACTATTGAAATTAACAAAATAAAACATTCAAATATTATTATTGTTACGTCAATGAAAGGCCGAGATCCAAAGCAGACTGTTTTATTCAAATAATATTCCATCTACCTTACATTACACATATCGTACACAACATCTCCCTTCTTATTATTATTAACTATACTTATTAAGCTAATACACCAAGATGGTATTGTAATACAAATTATAAACGCAAATGACTCATTCAAAACTACTTAACTTATAAACAACGATATATAATAACATATATATATTATCTCACACGTTTTTCCTAATTTTTTGCAAACATTGTACAGCGGCCTGCCGCCGGACATTACCTACCGGCGCAACCGGAGACGTTTGGTCCGTAGATGAGCTCGGGCTCTTTTCTGGAGACGAACGATTGGCCAACTCTTCCTTTCCCCTCGGCTCTCTAGCCTCACTTATCTTCTGCTCACTATCTTCTGCTTCTACACTCAGTCTTTACGTCAATTTTTGTGAGGGAGAAGCGTGAAACACGATTTTTATCGCACATTATCTGATTCTGATCCGCCTGCTGAGCAACGCCACCGACGGTTCCCGCCCGGTCGTACTGTGTTCGGTTTTCCGGTACGAGAATAAAAATCTACTTAAAGCAGTATCCTCGTCCTCGTTTTCTAAAGAAGCCTTTCTTAAAGCCCTTTTTACCGAGCGCACTGCATTTTCAGCTGCTGCATTGCTAGCGGGATGGTACGGAGCCGTAAGCGTATGCCCTATTCCATTTCGTTGGAAATACGTTGCGACCTCCGCTGACGTGAAAGGCGGGCCGTTATCACTATTCTTTTAGGTAATCCAAAACGGGCAAATATTTTCCTAAGAATAGAAATGCCGGTTTGCCGCCGACGTGCTGCTGACCTTTTCAGCTTCGATGCATTTAGAGTGAGCATCGATAATAACAAGGTAATATTTATTATTGAAGGGCCTCAAATAGTCGACATGAAGACGGGACCACGGCTCAACCGGCCACGGCCACGAGTGGAGCGGAGCCGGTGGCGGTTCGGGCCGCACCGCGAGACACGCGCCGTAATCGCGCACCGCTCGCTCGATATCCGCGTCTATAGTCCCCCACCAAACGTAGTTACGAGCTATTTGCTTCATTTTAACAATACCCGGATGTCCATCGTGAATCTCTTTTAGAATAGCGTTTTGCAAAGTCCTTGGTATTATTATTTTGTAGAATAAAGTAGCGTAATAAGGTCTATCACCTTCGCCACCCGTAACTAAATTATAAAAATTACCATCGTCACCCTCGGAATCACTATGGTTATTAATAAAGTACTGACCTTTCGACTTTGCCTTTCCAATAGGCCCCACGTGATTACTTTTATTTAAACACATCACTTTTAAATGTCCTTTCATGCCGCCCAAATCACATGTGAATTTTTTGTAACGACACTTACTCGGCGTGTGAGTAGCCCTACCGCACCGCGCACACGTCACGCACCCGTCCGATGCCCGATCGCCGCCGCCGCCGCCGCCGTTGCTCGCCACTGTACCGCCCGCGCCGCCACTCCGGCCGGCTCCGCTAACGCGCGCTCGCGCCGCTGGCCCGTTGCCGCTCACCCGGTGCAGCGCATCCGCGCCAGCACCTTCACGGCCGACCGGAGCGCTCGCCGTGCTCGCGTGCCGCTTCGCCGCCTCGAGAGCGCTAGCCAGTTCCACAGCCTTCTTGTAATCGATATCCTTCTCGGCGAATATTCTCGACCGCATTTCTTTACTATATAATCCGGAGACAAATTGATCTCGTAGATTCTCCTCCAGTTTCGACCCAAAGTTGCAAGTCTTACCCAAATGGTTTATTCCTTGTAGATATAAACGAATGCTTTCACCTTGTAACTGGGTTCTTCGTCTAAAAATGTGTCTCTCGGCTATCTCGGACCTTTCAGGTTCCAGATGATGTTTAAGCAATTCAACGAGCTCATCGAATTCTTTATCCTCCGGGTGATCGGGCGAACACAAATCACAAAGTAAATTGTAACACTCGCCACCGACTAATGTTAACAACGTGGCAACTTTAAGTCCGTCGTCGATACTATTTAAAGTTATAAACTGTTTTAGACGACGCACGTAACTGTCCCAGTTTTGTGATTCGACCGAAAAAGGTTCTATTTTACCGATGGGCATTCTAAGATTTATTAAAAACTTTTAAAATCCGATAATACTTTTAAAAGAAACCGGCTGCGCCAATGTTACGTCAATGATAGGCCGAGATCCAAAGCAGGCTGTTTTATTCAAATAATATTATATTTTCCTTACATTACACATATCGTACACAACAATTACAAAACTTTTAAACTAATTATTAATATAATTTTTTTTTTTGCGGTTCAAGAGTGGACGGAGCTCAGTACATGGATTGTGGTCAAGAGCAGTCACTTAACCTCTCTGTAGGGATTCACGAATGTGTAGTATTTATATGTATATATGTCGGCACAAATAACAAAAAGGCGCTGAGTTGACTTCTTAGAGGCAAAGTGCGTAGTTGGCCGGCAGATGGCGTGGCAGTTCACACTAACGGAACGTCGAGGCCAGCGCAGATTCGAGAGACAGTTCTCGGTCGACAAGCGTTGGGTGCACTCGCATTCCTCCGACGGAACGTTTGCCTCGGTGACTCTAATTAAATACCCGTGATTAAATTCTTGTGATTAAATTATAGTGATTGTGACTTATTATTTGTGCTAATTGTGAACTAAATTAAATTTTAAAACGATCATTGTGTTTGTGTGACTACTACCCTCATTACTAGATAATTTTACCATGTCTGATGCGAAGGATGATTACAATCGTGACGTACCTCCGACATATATATTATCCGTTCTTATTCTATTCCGTTCTGTTCTATTGATGCAATTGTTTCTAAGCAAGCAATCACCAAAAAAATAAATATTTACACTATGTATATTGATTACAAGAAAGCATTTGATTCGGTACCTCTCAACCTTAAAGACCATACAAAACAGAAAAATGAAGTAGTTGTCTCCACACAAGTAAAACTTAACTGGACGGACCCAATTGTAGACTATGCTCTTTAATAGACCGGACATTATGTTACATGATAAGGAAAATGAGACAGTGTACCTTTTAGAAATCGCTATTTATATCGTGCTGACGTCACGAATGTCAGGGTTTGGATTTCTATCCATCCTCGAAGGTATGAAATTAAACTCGGGAAATATTCTTCTCTGATTTATTCCAAACTGAGGTGGTACGATCGCTCCGACGGCTCGAACAAGCCTCTCGATACCGGCGGGCGTTCGGCCTTTTAGAACAAAAATAGATGGTACACAGTGGCGTAGCTATCGTAGGGCCAGGTGGTGCAGTGCACCAGGGCCCCGGAGCTCAGGGGGCCCTCTAACCTAAGCTTTGAATAGAGATGATGTATGGATTTAGCCTACTAATGATAAGTTCAACTCGCTGTATCCTGTATCCTATTCTTATTCCTAGTTATAATTTTGAATAGGCAGGATTGGAAAGGGGGGATGAGGGCCCGATGATTTTCTATGAACCGGGGCCCTTGCCCACCTAGCTACGCCACTGATGGTACACACTCGATATAACATATTTCAAACTAATTTAACATCTCAAAATTCACTTAATAATTATTAATGTAATAATCAAACCGTTTTCAATTATTAAAAATAATTAAAACAATAATTTCCGAGCACGTGTTTTTCTTAAATACTTGATTTTCCGCCAACATATACGATAATCTCCAGGATATATGCTAGTTAGTATACCGATATGGGATTGCTGTAGAAAATTTAAATCGCTATTTTGTAACGTCCGCCATTTTGAATTAGATATCGCGGCAATTAATGAATCGTGCATTGTCCTCGAGACTAAATATGTGTGCCAAATTTCAGCTCCATAGCTTCAGAAGTTGAAGCTTGGAAGTGGGTGAAATATTGATTGCAAGATTCCAGGACATACATACATTCATACATACAAGTGAAATTAAATGAAAAAAATAAAGATTTTAATAAATAAAAATATTTTAAGTTTAATTGAATCAGTTTTATTTTTTAATCCTTTTCGAATAACAGTCAAAAGCAATACAAATAATTCTTATATCCTTTATATAATTTATTAAATTTAATGTATCTTTTTTCTTTGTGAATCGGTATTAATAAAACGAACAAACACTACGCTATATGTATGTTACCCCGCGGTTACAACACTACAGATTTTGAATAGTTACGATTTTATTATATTTAAATGGATTATCAATAAAATTAAGATCGAGATTATCAAACTTTTATAAAATGTTAAAAATTGGTTTGTTTCAATATTTAGTATAAAAACTATTTGTGGTATAATATAAATAAAAGAAAAAAAAAAGGTTAAAACTAACTGTCTATTTTTTGTATACAAAATATAAATAAAAATATTTTAAGTTTAATTGAATCAGTTTAATTTTAAAATCATTTGATAATTAACATCCAAAAAAATAAAAAATAATTCTGTTGTCCTTTTTTTATTTTTGATTGATCTCACTTCGCTCGGTTTGGCGCCATCTATTAGAATAGTCGGGCTTAACGTAACCTCGCTTATCCCTTAGTGCACGGGCTTGCCGCTTTTGTAGATTTTGTAAGAGTGCGTGCGATTCTCAAGGGCACTTCGCTCTTGTAGTCCTTAATCTGTGAGTGATAAATGACGGACGTCTGTGAAGGTCCAATTAGTTTCACTATTTTCCCACCTAAATAACACACACTTAAAAACCTTTGTCACACACACATTGAAAAAGTAATATCACAAGTAGAATCTCTAATAGAACACATTTACAAAATATAATTTCACAAATTAACTCCACTTTAGTTAATTAAAATATTTTAAGGTTAAAATTATAATATTTTTTGCTAATATCTCACATTCGCAGAATTTTTGTTACTTCCTGAGATTTTTAGAAATACGTACCTTTTATAATGTTCAAAAATAATTATTTTATATCCAGTAATTGCATCTCTGATATCTGTATGTTTTTCCCCATGCACGTAGTGATATGGACTTTTAATGTACAATCTTTGTCTAAAATAATTATTAAAAAAATAAAAATGTCAAAGTCGAAATGTCATCACTAACTTCTTGTATTAACAAAATGTATTTTTAGTAATATTTGACCATCACTGCCGACAATTAGCATCTAGAGCTGATCCACGCAAGGTCCAAATACCTAACATGAATATAAACGAATAAATCTACTTTATTAAGGACATTTTTAACATGTAACAAAAACCATTGCACGAACTATGTTTTTGTGAGTAATGATAATTCAAAACATTATATTTTGAGTATAATTATATTTTTCTAGCGACCCGCCCTGACTTCTATGCTGATACTAAATATACTACAGAATGTCTTACGACGTTTACAGTTTTACAGTCATTAGACAATACAAACCTCTATGTCCCTGCGTTTTAAATCTGTGATATCTTCAAAAATATTCATTCAAATTACACGCTGTAAAGGACCTTATTGATTTATATTAACGTATACCATTGTGGACTTTTTTGAAGACCTTTTTAAGGTGTACAATACTGTATTACATTATTTTGAACATTATTTTGATCTATCTCGTAGGGTTCAAAGTGAAAAAAAAGTGTTTATTTATGATATCGCTTCATAAACCCCAAAAATGATCAGGGCTTCTCTACTATATTGTGCATGTATTATACATATAAACCTTCCTCTTGAATTAATTTATCTATAAAAAAAAACGCATCAAAATCCGTTGTGTCATTTTAAAGATCTAAGCATACACAGGGACAGACAGCGGTAAGCGTCTTTGTTTTATATTGTGTAATGAAGTTAGGCAAATTACAAAATTACTTATTAATACTTGTAATTCTGTTATATTATATACACTACAAACAGTTCTCTGTTGATATTTCCTCAAAATCAAAATATACTTTATTCACGTAGGCTTTTACAAGCACTTTTGAAATGTCGGATTACGAAAGTAAACTTAAGAAAATCGACGAGACGTCACTGCTGAAGTTACAAGAAGGAAAGGGCCCAGTTGATGAGTGCCTCTGCCCCCTATTTTCATCACCAGACAAGAAGAGTCTCGCGGAGTCAGTCAAGAAGGCTTTCAAATCTATTGGGACTCGGATAGCTAAAAACAAGAGCAAAAATGTTCCCATTCATTTTGATAACGCCGGTAAGACCGTCACTCCTTATTGTATCAGCTATATGCCAGTGAAATACTCATCAAAATCGGTCCAGCCCTTCCAGAGATTAGCCGGAACGAACAGACAAACTGGCAAAAATCATAAAAATTGTTTTTTTTTTTGTCATATTTTCCGTAAATACATACATTTAGTAAAAAGTGATTATTTTAATATTACAAACGGACACTCCAATTTCATTATATGTATAAAGCATTTTGTGTTAAAGCTTTTAATATGCTTTTAATAACCGGAATATTATAAGTATAATTTAAGAGGAACCGACCAAACCGACGTCACTTTAGAAACCTCTAAAATTTTCAGTGTTTCTCTACAATATTGTGCATGTATTATACATATAAACCTTCCTCTTGAATCAATCTATCTATTGTAAAAACCGCATCAAAATCCGTTATCCGTAATGTTAAAGGTCGCTATGGCTGTATTTAAAAAAAAAAAAAAACAAAAAAATTAAAATTGAATTAAATCAAAACGAAACCCGTCATAGATTTCGAAATTCGACCCTCTAGTATATATTTAATCTTATTAGTAAATCTTCCGAATGAAATAATAAATGCGTGTGAATATTACATGAATCTTTGCCAGGATTCAGCAGCACCAAGGAAGTGGTGAAACGTGTGAGATCCTGCCGGAAGTGTGGGTGCGACAACGAGAAATTTATCCTCAAGCACTCGTATGCCAATATACGTATCACCAGCCCTGATATATCATCAATTTGCCCTTGTCCGTCAGATTGCCTACCAGGTAAAACGTCACAAGCTACTGTGCCCATCGCCCATCGCGGCCATGCCAGTTAACAGAATCTTGCCAATCGTAGTCTTCCGCATCTAGATGTGATCGTTCCTTATCCTTGGTTATATTGTGAAGCAGAAAGTTTGTATGTATGATGTTTGTTACTAAGCAAAAAGTACCAAATGGATTTTTTTTTTATGTCAAAAGGTGGCAAACGAGCAGGAGGCTCACCTGATGGAAAGTGACTACCACCGCCCAGTGGCTTGCAGGTGCGTTGCCGGCCTTTTAATTCCGTGCGTTCCGGCCGGAATACGATGAAACTTAACAATAATAGTCTGTACAACAGAATCGGCTATAATTTATAGATATACTAGCTATCCGCTCCGGCTTCGCACGAGTGCAGTACTTACAAGACATTTTGAAGGTGTAAAAAGCTGTTATATATTATTTTAAACTATCTCGTAGGGTTCAGCCAGCGTTTGCAATGTAAGCATGAAAAATTATGTTCATTTACATCACATTAGAACCTGTAAAATGATCCGTCTTTCTCTACAATATTATACATAAACCTTCCACTTGAATCACTCTATTTATTAAAAAAAAAAACTCATCAAAATCCGTTGCGTAGTTTTAGAGATCTAAGCGTACATAGGGACAGACAGACAGCGGGAAGCGACTTTGTTTTATTCTATGTAGCTATAGTGTGAACAATACCGAAACTAGTCAGGTTTCTACTATAAAATTAATTAATAAAGTTAATTTTATCACTTTACAGATAAAGCCAAATTAAGAGATAATATCAAAGTTATCATTGAACATGCAAATTTGACTAATTCATATAATGGCGAGGAATTATTGAATGAAAACAATGAAATTGATTTGATACAAGATTAATAAAGGAATATTTATTAAAATGTATCTTAATTTCGACAGTCATCTGACATTTCAACTGGTCTCATTGAAATGTCAATGTCAAAGTGAAATGTCAAAGACCATTTATTATATAACCTGTACAAGATAGTTGGATCTCTTTGACAGCTATCATTTTTTCTGATCGACATAACCCTGCAATGACGAACATATTATTTTCTTATTTTTATGATTTTAAAAATTGTAAAAATGTTTAATAAAATTACGTATAACACAAAAGTCTCTAAAGATTCGAGCGTTATCCGAAAATTCAAAGACCTTTTATTGCTTCAAAGTAAAATTTAGACGCTTGTACAATGTTACGTCGGTCAGACGGTTGGGACGCGAATAAAAGGCAGTACGTGTTACAAATATATATAACAAAAAGTAATTATTAAAGATCATTGTTAAGTTATTATTACGAACTGGGTTCATTTTGGCTAGTGGTTGGGGTCTCTTTAGCTGGTATAACTCTTTTTAGAAATTTTTTTTTTGAATTACGCATTCCATCGTTCCATCGACTGTTATATATGTTATATTTTCTGTGTCCCAACACTAGCCCGTCTGTCAAAAACATCAAGCTAACTTGAACAGGGTATAGTTTTTTTTATGCTAATCAAATACATACAACTTCAAGTGTCTGTACTTACAGATGAATTCCATAAAAGATTGATCTAAAAATAATAAACATCGGTAGTTATTATAGGGACTTGGCCTCAACTTAGAAGTAAAACTATTTTTAATAGGTTTTCTTATTTTATTTCATAGTAAACTATATTAATAATTTCGTGAAGGTCTACGATAGACCCGCAAAATCCATACAATGATTATATACGAGATATTTCGGTATTAAATCCGTGAATTTCAATGACATGACAGTTCGACGGGCGGCCATGTTTGACATAAGGAATGTAGGGGTACTGGTCCATAGCTTACGTGTCGTTACTATTCGAAGATATTTCTTGAGTAAAAGAACACTTGCTTGCTGGTCGGATCGGAATGATTTTATTTCGAAAATGTGTCTATATGTATGACAGAGGCGGCTAAAATTCAAATCCAGAGACAGCGACATCGTGCGCTAGTGGCACGTGCATCGGACGTCATCGCCCCACCGACTCCCCACTACGTGCTGATAGTATAAAAGACTAGACGCTCCGGGTATCGGCACCCCACCGACTACGTTCTGAGCCGAGGTGCGATATCATAGGAGACAACCTCAGGACGAACGTCACTCTCGAGCCCAAAAGGGTTCATCTAAAGGCAGAGTCTTAATACTCGCCCCAACGTTCGGTGACGCTGTAAAGGCCAGTAGGGCTAACAGCAATACTCAATCAAGATACAAAAAAAAAAGAAAGGTTTTTATTTTAGTCGGTGCGGGTTGGTGGAATACACATGTGGCAGAATTTCGTTGAAATTAGACACATGCAGGTTTCCTCACGATGTTTTCCTTCACCGCCGAGCACGAGATGAATTATAAACACAAATTAAGCACATGAAAATTCAGTGGTGCCTGCCTGGGTTTGAACCCGAAATAATCGGTTAAGATGCACGCGTTCTAACCACTGGGCCATCTCGTGTTTGTTTAGTTTTATTTATTTCACCCGGGCGAAGCCGGGTTTTCATGTAATAACATTTTACTCGATCAGCAATGAAAAATCTGAAAGTCAATTTTCCCGCCATGACGAGTATCTGACTATCTGTCAATGTTTATGTTGACAGATTAAAAAAGATAATATCAATATACAACAGTGACAGGCACGTGACATTGGCGAAATAATCTGTGCGTTTTTGGCACAAACAAAAGCGGCAAAAAAATGTCTGTGATATAATACAGATAACAATAATTCACATCATATTTCGTATAACGAAATCCTAATTGAAAAAAAGTCTTTATATCATGCTAACATCTATGTGACATCTCGTGACGTGTGGTGGCTAAAAGAACTTTCTTTTCTTTTGACATAAGTTTTTTTTTAATTGTAATAATGACAAGATATCGTCCAGTTGAGCCTATTTTTTTCTCTTTCGAATCAATGTTTACGTACATATTTTCGTTAGACATGAATGTCATTCGACTTTCGACCATTGAGTGGTATTATTTAAATAACTATGTCAAGATTGTATATTTAAAGTGAGACATATCAAAATATAACCTTCATCGTAATAAGTTAAAAAAAGCTTCGATTAAGCTAAACAAATAACATTATTTGTTACTATAATATAAAATATTTGATATTTCTTGGGTCTGGGTGTGTGGTACCGTCTTTACTTCTGATTTTCCATAACACAAGCGCTTTAGCTACTTACATTGGGATCAGAGTAATGTATGTGATGTTGTCGAATATTTATTTATTTATTTATTCATTTATTGTGCCTGTAGTTAGTAGTTAGTAGCCGAGCCGAGATGGCCCAGTGGTTAGAACGCGTGCATCTTAACCGATGATTTCAGGTTCAAACCCAGGAAAACCCACAAATTAAGCACATGAAAACATGTGCTTAATTTGTGTTTATAATTTATCTCGTACTCGGCGGTGAAGGAAAACATCGTGAGGAAGCCTGCATGTGTCTAATTTCAACGAAATTCTGCCACATGTGTATTCCGCCAACCCGCATTGGAGCAGCGTGGTGGAATATGCTCCAAACCTTCTCCTCAAAGGGAGAGGAGGCCTTTATCCCAGCAGTGGGACATTTACGGGCTGCTAATGCTAAAAAATGTTTGTCTTGTACAATCAGTTATACTATTATTAAAATATAATATCCTCTCGCATCACTCACTCACATCTCACGAATCACATGCGTAGTTTACAAGATCTCATCGTACAGACAGGACGCTTCCCGTCTGTACTTTGTTTAACACTATGTCGAGATTAAAAACTGGCGACCCTATTCCATTTTGAGGGCGCCATTTTGAATAAATGTCAAAGCGTTAAAATCAAAGCGCCTCTAACGAGACTACATTTGCTGAATTATGCTAAGCATGACTAAATACATAATACTTAACAAAACATCAGAAGATAAATACAATTAAGTACTATATTGAATCGAGTCAATTATATATTTATTAAAATATGACTAATACATATATATATATATATATATATATATATATATATATATATATATATATATATATGATTGTTATGTTAACCTTTACGATCGTATATGTTATATGTCTAGATAAATATCTGGTAGCAATTCGCGACTCGCCAGTTTAGCGTCCGACGCCAGCTGAGTCGCGCCTATCCGTAATAAAAAATACAATAAAAAAGCGCTTAAGCGCTTCGAGCAATGTATTCGAGGTAGGCAAATATTATAGTGGATTTTACGTCACGATTTTTTTTTTATAACAGGATAATCTTTTTAATATATACAATGTCATATACGTGTATCTTTGTGATATATAAAATATTCGATCTTTGAATGTTTAATGTGTTGTTTATTGGTAATCTGTGGTACGTTTTGAAGGGTGAGTGCGCTTTTGTTATTGAATAATCTACGAATTACGATCATTTTCGACTCTCGAATGTCATAAAAATACAGTTGATCGTCATGTTTGAATAATTCCTCGAGGACCTCTGATGATTTGACGTCGTTAACGCCGAAAGTGTTATTTTATTTTATTTTATTTAATAAGTACACTAACAATATACATATTAATTGATGGTTTACACAACATCAAAAAAAAGAAAATCAACTTCTGATATGTACATCGATTACAAGTGTATTTATGTGTGTGTTATTTGAGTGATGATATATTTAATTAATCAAATTAAGCCCTGCCGTTCGATTAATTGATATAATATTAAAAATTATTAATTAATATACAATTACGTCAAGCGGGTAAGTCCCATAATGATTACATATTCGTCATTTACACTCGTCATTCACAAACCATATTAAGTGAAGCTACCACCGGTTCGGAATGTTGATTCAAACGAGAAGAACCGGCAAGTTAATCAGTAGTTACTCTTTTCCAATTTTTTAGTTAGATATAATCGTATAGTATAATATATTAACTGTCTGAAAGTCAACAAGTATTAGCTCCACTAGTTTATATCACCTATATAATCTTGTATTGAATAATACGCTTAATTTATTAAGGTTTCATTTTTACAAATGATTTGAATTTTTAAATTTAATTTAAAAAAATACCAATAGGTCTCAGGGACAGGTTGACCAAACAAAAAACGACTTTTTTATGGTATAATGGACCACCTGATGGTAAGTGTTCACCAACGCTCATAGACAATGGCGCTGTAAGGAATATTAACCATTCCTCAGATCGCCAATGCGCCACCGATCTTGGAAACTAAGATGTTAGGACCCTTGTGCCTGTAGTTACACTGGCTCTCACCCTTAAAACCGGAACATAACCATACTGAGTACTGTTGTTTGACGGTATGAGTGGTACCTACCCAGACGTGTATACCACCCGTGTATACCATACACCGTTAACACAAACATGGTATATTGGTACTTGGTAGGGCTTTGAGCAAGCCAGTCTGTGTAGGTAATCATATATATTATACAGACACAAGGGACAACGTCTTCCTAGCTCAACAGCTCCCTAGGTTGGTGGTGCACATGCTAAGGAACAGTTATTTCTTAATGTCAATGTACGTGTGGCGTGTTAATATCGCCAGGTTAGGGTAGGGTAGGGTCGCCAGTTTTTAATCTCGACATAGTGTTAAACAAAGTACAGACGGGAAGCGTCCTGTCTGTACGATGAGATCTTGTAAACTACGCATGTGATTCGTGAGATGTGAGTGAGTGATGCGAGAGGATATTATATTTTAATAATAGTATAACTGATTGTACAAGACAAACATTTTTTAGCATTAGCAGCCCGTAAATGTCCCACTGCTGGGATAAAGGCCTCCTCTCCCTTTGAGGAGAAGGTTTGGAGCATATTCCACCACGCTGCTCCAATGCGGGTTGGCGGAATACACATGTGGCAGAATTTCGTTGAAATTAGACACATGCAGGTTTCCTTACGATGTTTTCCTTCACCGCCGAGCACTAGATGAATTATAAACACAAATTAAGCACATGAAATTTCAGTGGTGCCTGCCTGGGTTTGAACCCGAAATCATCGGTTAAGATGCACGCGTTCTAGCCACTGGGCCATCTCGGCTCAAAACAAACATATTACACAGAAATCGAAGGACCAAAATAAAAAATAAAAATACTTTTGTCTGGTTAGGTGCCACCCAATATTCGAGATTTCTTACAGCGCCAATATTTATGGGCGGTGGTGACCCCTTACCATCGGGTAGCTTACTTGCTCGTCCTACCCATTTCATAGAAAAACATCTATGAACACCGGACGAACTTGTGGCTAATCAGCCATCTCTAAAACGTACGAACGTGATCAGGGTTGGTCGTGCAACCAAAACACTAAATACAAATATATACACACTAATGTTTGAATTAAATTATAATATAATGTGTTTTTTTCTTATTTTTAGATTTTTATGCCGTTTTAATCGTTAATTCAATTTATGCAGCTGATGTTATGAACGTCACATAGCTAAATTTTGAAACTATTAAATTTTTATTAAAGTTATCACGAAACTGTTTTTACAGTACGTGCGTATTGAAAACACATAGTTACGATATATAATATAAATAAATATATATTGGACAATATCACATACATCACTCTGATCCCAATGTAAGTAGCTAAAGCACTTGTGTTATGGAAAATCAGAAGTAACGACGGTACCACATACACCCAGACCTAAGACAACATCGAAAATTAGTGAAATTTTTCTATATCGACTCGGCCGGGAATCGAACCCGGGACCTAGAAGTGGCGGCCATGAAAGCCGGTGTACATACTACTCGACCACGGAGGTCGTCAAATATACAGCCGATTCCGATCGAAGTAGGAATGAAGATAAACAAACCTTAGATTTACGTATTTCATGCGATTCGCTAATAACTCGGCTATATTGTGCACTACTGAGAGTTTATGATTAATATATCTTTATTTATAATACAACACTATTGCACTTAACTACTTATTTTCACATTAATTTTACTCGACGACGTTCAAAACGCCATTTTTTCGCAAATCCACAGTGAATATCATAGATTAATCAAGCTCTCGGCCAATGATGTCGCGTCAATTTGCTGTCAAATGTTGTTTATTTGGCTTTTCTCCTTTTCTGTTTGAACACTTCTGTCTTTTAAACGTCAAATAAACGATAGTCAAAGCATTTTCTGTCCTCTTCTAACACACATTACATCATATGCGTGTTCTCGCTCATACGAGATTACAGTGTAGTCGATAACTAAATTCCACAGATAATTAAAATTAAAGTAAAATGCGTCCATTTTATTTGTATTTTTAACAATCAGATAAGGTAACTCGCTTGTTAATTTGGTTAAAGGATGATTAAACAATATTCCTTTATTTATCTCAATTATTATTTGGTTAATGATATTCAGCAGAATTTGAAGTGATAACTCCTTATCGGAGGGTATACCGCTTCGTTACGTAACGCGTGACGGCGCCAGTATGCGGCCTCCTTTCTCTTACTTATACTAACAATGTACAGTGAAACCTAACCAGGTTTTTTTAATTAACCAATTGGGATCTCAAGGGACCAAGACATATGTACCAATTATTGAGGGTTTCAAATAATCCAGTTTTCCAATTAATCAGGTTTAAAATTATAGTTGTCTTATTTACAGAGGAGTCCCCCCCCCCCCCCCCGCTTACAGAGGTCGAAATGCAGTTATTCCATTTTTAGACTTTCCACAATCATAATCTGATAGATGTTTTAATTTTTTAGATACTGATAACGTTTTATATTTACGTTTGGACATTTTGTACACTTTTATTCCCTTGTTTTTTGGGTCAAAACCTGAGATAGTACTCTAAACAAACATGTCATAACGTGTTAAAACCTGATTCCTTTGTCTCACTTATACAGGTTATTGAGTTAAAGAGTCTCAATTACAGAGGTAAACATCGATGAAGTCTTAGAATTCAAATCTCATTTGACCAGGTTCAAAAAGTCCCATTGACAGAGGTAATTTAATGATAAATAGAGGTTTCTCACTTATCCAGGTCCCACTTAACCAGGTTACACTGTATATACACAAAATTCCAATGTACATAATCAAGAATGAAAAATAATACAGTTATGTTGGCTCAAGGTGTGAGAACATTGCAAGCAAATGCTTGATCAGGATGGAGATAAATTCACACGAACGTCGCCCTGTCGATATACTGCATTCATTCTGGTAATCTCGCATCTTGGGTGATATATTCGATTTGAATACACTTGGTATTGATTTTACTTCACTCGATCAGAGCATGAGATTTTGCTAGTTCGTTTCACTGATTGTAATTAGTTTAAGTTTTATTATTTTATTAAAGTGAATTTAAATGCTTCCTTTTTTTTTTAATACTTTTAAAAAATCCACTCGCTTTCCCGTGCATTTGTCTATATATTATATAATCAATCAAATGTTTTGTTAATAAATAACATTTCGTTTCATTGTTATATTAATATACATAAAATTCAAGCGATAAACGAAGGTTTACTCTAGTTAAGGCGCATTTTCATTGGTCGATAAGTCAGTAGTTAGCCCGATTGCGGGGAGTACCCGCATGCGACCAATGAAATCCACTGGTCGATAACTCGGTCGATTAAACGTGTGCGGGTGATATCCGCATTCATATATTGATATTTATATATAGCCCGCACCCCGTATGCGGGCTCTGACGACCAGTGAAAACGATAAACTCTTTGCGGGCCCTATGGCATGCGTTACAGAAATCTCCCGCACCCCGAATGCGGGCCTTATCGACCAATGAAAATGCGCCCTTAAATGTCAATATTAAAATAGTTTAATTTAGATTGGTTTAAGTTATCACTTCTGTCGGATACGCACAATTTGTTTTTTTTTTTTTTAACATAGAACTTTATATGTACAGTGTATGTTATAGTAGAGAAAATCCGGATAAAGCAAGAATTTCTCTCTCTGTGTTTGTTGTCCGAGGCGATAAGTACTTGTGAGAGAACGGGTGACAAAATAAAAAGTAAAACCAATTTATAAGTAAACAATTTATATTTAAAACGATAACAATAAATTATACTGATTCTTAAACACTAATTACAATGAATTCGATATAATGTATAGAATAATTGAGTTTAATTACAGAATAAGTACAAAGATTCGGAGCACCGATAGTGCCGTGTTCAACACTGATCCATTTCTGATCTGTTGACATCTATCGAGCCTTTTTATAGCAACTTGTCCTTTTGAGTCAATAGCACAACCGTATTATAAGATCGGAACTCGATTAAAAATTATTATCTCCCACATACTATAATTAAATTTCATTTGCAGGTCGAGTTTGATTGCCGTTTTAATAATCTCATATGTATCAACCAACCTAGCAGCGAATGACGAAGATACGTCAAAATGGATTCAACAAACCTTTAACAAAACAACGGGTAAGGTTCACGTGATTATGTTAGGTTACGAACGAAAGAGATCATTGAAGGATGAAACAGGGCAACGCGTTCCAAAGAAGTAAATTTCAGTTGGATTATAAAAAAACAGTTATATTGTTGAATAAACGTTTACAATATTTCGACAGTTTACTGCGCGAGATAGATTATAATCTATTGGTATTTACAATAGTGTTGCACATCGATAGTCCACTATAGAGAGACGACTATCGATAAACTATCGATATTTAAGGTGTTAGATATAGTATCGATAGCTCCCCGTGAGCAATATTATCGATAGTATTACTTTTAACCTAAACTAACGATAGTCTAAAACTATCGATAATATCGATAGTATCGATATTATTGCCGTAATCTATGATAGTACTATCGATATCCTGAATAGTTTTCGAGATCATACTGCAACGCTGATTTACAATTCTACGGTGACATATACATGACGGCGCACTCGTAGCGCCATCTGTTGAATTACGTCGGAACTAGATTTGAAAACTAGTCATAACTGTCAAAATCTAGCGAAGCGTCGTGTGGATGGTTAGCACACACATAATGGCGGCGTTCAACTGGGACGAGCAACAGTCATCGTAAACGCACCACATATACGACGAATCGCTTTTGTTCCGTGTAATCTACGATACGTTTTTGTTAATTTCGTTTGATTTGTGATATCAAAGTATGTAATGATATCAAAGATTATATAAACGATTTTTTTATATATAAGTTTTATCTCGCTCTCCAATTGCCCACGGGTCATAAATCGTGGCTAAACCTGACAAAGGTGATCATTCGCATCGTAATATAAAGCTAGAATTAAAATTAAGTATTAATTAATCTGTCAATTAAGGTAGCAATGTCATTCACGCTAAATGCTCGCTAAGGCATCGAATCGAAGTATCGGTAATTAGGAATAAATGAGCCCTTTTCTTAATCTTCCCAATCTTCCTAATTGACAATTCTAGCTTTATAAGCGTGCGTAATAACCTGATTCCTTTCGATTTTCGATGTGTTGCCATTCAGTGTGAAATTGGCAGGTATTACGTTTATATCTTAGGATAAAACTCAGTTGTACTTAATTTTCGAGATACCTCATGATGATGTTTACAACTTCAAATTCGAAAATATGGCTCAAGTTTATTATACTATTACTGATATTATAAATCCAAAAGAAACTCTGTCTGTTTTTCATAGCCGAACCACTGAATTTGGTGAAATTTGCTACCTATTTCATACGTAACACCTGTGACCGTGCAACATCCCCCCCCCCCTTCGAAAGTATTTCTTCATAGGACTATGTAAACTTTCAGTGTAAAAAATTGCATTCTTTTGTTTGCAGAGGAAGAAGAGGAAGTCATTGATTTGTCACCAACGGGTGACAGTAAGTATAAGTTTAATTGAATAATATTGGGGATGAAGTTCGTTATCCAACAGCGTGATGAAATATCAAAAATAAAATGACTCAGGAACCGAAAATTTTTAACGTCGGTAGGTGGACGTGATCATCTGATGGTCACAACCACCTATAGATGTTAGCGTCTGCGTTCAAAATCATTCCTTAGTTCAACAATGCGCCACCTTGAGAACCTATTTGAAATCCTACTGAAAATTGGCTAGACCTAGGGTTTGAATCAAGACCTCTGATTCTACGGCTTTATTGACTAGCTACTTGACCAACCAGTATTGAAAAAGAGTAACTACTGAGTTTCTTGCCGGTTCTTCTATTCTCGGTAGAATCTATATTCCGAACCGGTGGTAGCTTTACTTTAAATAGTTTGTTAAATGACGATTCAAAATTGCTTGTAAAAGTCTACTTGAATAAAGTATATTTTGATTTTGAGTAGTCAGCTAAGGCCGAGACTTAATTTCTTTATTTTTCTGCAGATTTGAATGATCTAGACTGTTTAACGGACAGCGGTGAAGTAGGTACCTGTGTGGTATATTATCTATGCGATCCTGACACACACACGATCATCTCAGATGGTACAACAATCATTGATATGAGGTAAGTTTATTTGTTGAAATAGCCGTAAATACCCTAATTTTGGACATGACCTTCCTAACCTTTTTCTTATATAAATAATAAGGCCCACCAGTTTTGGTAAACGCGTTCTTACCATTGGGCCATCTCGGCTCTTTCCGTCTATAAGTGTATGTTTAATGTATCTTTTTGGTCTGCGATAAAGCATTTTATTTTCGATTGATTGGATTGGAATACACTGAATTTCCTGTTTCAGGCAGAGGCAATGTCTCTCATACCTGGACGTTTGTTGTGGACACAAGAGTGTTCTATCGGAAAACACGTTGGTTACAACGCCAACTCAACCGAAACTGGTGCATAACGATATTATCAATTTTAACAAAAATATTCAAACATCAACGGCAGCTTCTATGGATGACAAAATGGAGGATAGCTCACCTCTTAAAAGTACGTAAATAATGAAAGAAATGCTGAAAGCGATGTCGTCCTGACGATTTCAGTCACGGCGGCTAATCAGAAGACCAGCTAACTACGAACACGGACACTTTAATCCCTCGCTCTGAGGATGAGAGAATGGGTCACCTGATGGCAAGTGGTCACCACTGCCCATAGACAATGCCACTGTAAGAAATAGTAACCATTCCTTGCATCGCCAATGTGCTACCAACTTTGGGAAGTAATATATCTTGTTCCTTGTGCCTGTTGTTGTCTGCCTGTCTGTTCATTTCAGCGAATGAACTCATTTCCTTTCTTGTCGGATTTGTCGCCCCATCGAATTTTTCTTTGTCCTTATTCCATCTGGGTAAGTACCACCTACTCATTAGATATTCTACCGCCAAACAGCACTGGGTACTGACCCAGTGTTGTTGTTTTCCGCTTTGAATTGTGAGTGACCCTGTGTAACTACAGGCACAAGGAACAGAACATCTTAGTGTCCAAGGTTGGTGGCGCATTGGCGATGTAAGGAATGGTTATTTTTCTTACAGCGCCATTATTTGGGCGGTGGGGACAATTTACAATCAGGTGGCCCATTTGATCGTCCGTCAAACTGTACTATAAAAAAAGTGTAAATCAAATTTTCCCTTTTCTCTTTCTCTGTTCCTCATATCTTCCTTCTCGCTCGTGTAATGAAGCGTGGCTAAGCGTGAGGCGTATTGAAATTTTCCTCTCAAATCTCGTCCGCTTTGTACGTAACTTCGTACCAATTTTAAGTAGGCACCTTTTCAAGAGATCGAAATTGATCAGACGAGCCGTTATGGTCTCGCTCGATTTAAACGTACACAGAATAAACTTTGCTATAAATTATGTCGCCGTGTATTATACGCCTTATGTAAACACTAGCTGAACCTGCGGCGTTACACGCGCGAGAAATATACAACTACATATATCACAAAAAGCGTTACGTCCATTTTATCCTTCTCGAGGAACATATAAAAAAAAAGTAGCCAAAGTCCTTTCACTTGCAACCAAAGACCATAGAATTTTACGCTAACGAACTAGGGAATTAAGATCTTATTTCCCTTGTGCACGTAGTTCCACTAACTCAGCCCTCGAACCGGAAAACAACTGTACTAAGTATTCCTGCTTGGCGGTAGAATATCTGATAAGTGGGACTTGCACATGTAAGCAGTCATTATTACAATAAAAATACCTCAACTATCGAATGTTAATTTTATATAATACTAGACGAAAACCCGGCTTCGCTCGGGTGGAATAAATATAATTAAATACGTTTTATCATTTACTTTTCGTATATATTATTTATAAACACTGTCATTTTTTTTTTTTTTTGGGTCTTTTATTTGTGCCAAAAAACACAGATTATTTCGTCAGTGTCACGTGCGATGGAGAAGACACGACAGAGATTCATCGGTACGGTCGAGATTACAGGCTCGAATTAATTTTGAAGGCATAATAGTAGTACATTGGAAACCCATAACCTAAAACAACACAATAATAATAATAAGATAAAAAAATAATAAAACAAAAAAAAACTTCTATTAAAATACATAAGAACAATCAGAAAACTATTTACAGCTTAATCTTATTACGTTCAATATGTTTACATAGAAATTTACAAAGTGGACTAAACACAAACATTAACAAACATTCAACATTAATAGGGCGAGGAACTTTAGGGGGGAGAACGTGGAGGAGTTTGGGGCAGAAGAACAGTATATGGGATAAGGAACCATCGTCTAGACCAAAACACCGTCATTATAAAACCTCTATATTTTGTATTTAGGTGATGAAAACTAACAATAAATATGGCCGCCCGTTGAACTGTCACGTCATTGAATTTCACGAATTTAATACCGTAATATCTCCATTATTTGAGTTTGTGATTAAGTTTCGGTCGGAGCTATCGAAACGAAATTATTAATATAGAATTACACACATATCGTTTAATCATTATTTATTATTAAATTATTATTTGTATATTCGTAAAAATCTCACTCACTCACTCACTGTTATATTGACGACCGACTTACAGTGATACGCCATTTTGATAAGTTTATTTTGGTCATTATTATAGTCATTCGATCGAATCGTGTTCCGGAATGAGTTGCGAATAGGCTATTTGACAGTGCGAAAAATAAAGTGTCGATTATTGTAATCAGTATATATTAAGAGTTTAAAAATGGTTATTCATTAACGAAAGTTGAAAATAATAATTAATTTATTCAAAAACCCATTAATGAAAATGTTTAAATTTTTTTTATACGTTTGTCACGTGACACAAAACGCTCCTGATTGGTCGGGCTTATGATGACGTTACTTGCTTGTTAACCTCGTTTGCCTACTGTATGTGGATTATATGTGCCACAGATTACAATGCAGGCAAGTAACGTCACCGCCCACATTGCAGCGCCATATTGTCAAAGTAGCGTTTCCGCGCGCTATTTAAATATGGAACTTTTAATTTGATATTATTTAGCAAATATATACTAGAATTAAAAAAAAACAACTGTTACTGGGTTCCTTAATCTCTACTAAATAATATAAAATGGATTTTAAAAACCAGTCAAATAGTCTATCATTTCGACTGAATTAATATTTGTTACGGGTGATGTCTATGGACAGGAAATAGCTCAGTCGTCAATTATTATCTGCGTATATTAATCATTAAATAGTATAAAACAAATTCGCTTACCGCTTAGGTACTTGCGCAACGGATTTTGATGCGGCTTTTTTCATTAGATAGAGTGATTCAAGGAGATGGTTTATATGTTTAATACATGCACAATATAGCAGATAAACATTGATAATAAATTTAGAGCTTTTTAATTATATATCGTAAATAAACAAATATTATGCGCGTAAATTGCAAACGCTGGCTTAACCCTACGAGATAGATCAAAATAATGTCCTACAGTATTGTACACCTTAAAAATTACTTCTAAAAAATCCAGGATGGTGATATGTTATCCTTTACTTAGTATTAGTAATAATGGTATCCTTATCCAATTAAGTACCTTAAATAAGACCCTTTACAGCATGTAATTTAAATGAATCGTTTCGAAGATATTAAAACGCAGGGACATAGCGGCTTATATTGTCTAATGAGTGATAAAATGTGAACGCTATGAGACATTCTGTAGAATATAAAAAAAAAACAATAAATTAACGTCTTAAGAGACAGGTATACAGATAGACAGAGAGAGAAAATGTCAAAGCATAATATAAGAATCGGTGATATCACAGACGTCAGTGATTTTACAATTAGTACAGGAAAATGTTTCCGATTAAAAATAACATCGACCTGATGAGATTCACAAGCTGGTGAAACCAGTACCTATCACGTGACCTCAAAGGTCATTGGCATCAGCGAAAGGTTATCGATGCTAATTTAGTATTAACAACTAACTGTCATTTGCGATAAAATATCAAGCAGAGGTCGCTTCTGATTCAAAATAATGAATATTTATATATTTGTTTTTAAATATAGATAAGCAGGCAGGCAAACAGGCCTTACGATAAGTGGTCAACATCACCTGTAGGTATTGGCGACGTAGCTAATATTTATCTCACCTTAATGCACCACCATCCGAGATGGCCCAGTGGTTAGAACGCGTGCATCTTAACCGATGGTTTCGGTTTAAAACCCAGACAAGCACCACTGAATTTTCATGTGTTTATAATTCAACTCGTGCTCGGCGGTGAAGGAAAACATCGTGAGGAAACCTGCATGTGTCCAATTTCAACGAAATTCTGCCGCATGTGTATTCCACTCCAAACCTTCTCCTCAAAGGGAGAGGAGGCCTTAGCCCAGTAGTGGGAAATTTACAGGCTGTTAATGTAAAAATGTAATGTAAATGCACCACCAACATTGACAACTGAGATGTTAACCTCGTGCCTGTAACACTGGCTCACTCACCCTTCAAACTGAAACAAACCAATACTGAGCCTGTATTGTGGTAGAATATAGAGGGGTTACTGCCGGGCTTGCACAGAGCCCTACCAATCAACCTTGCAATGACCTGAAGGTGCGTAAGGTTACCGAGCGAGAGATTCAATTGAGAATCGCGAAGTATATCGAAGTGAATTACGAAGTCTAATGTTAAATGAATATAAATGTATATTAAAAAAATGTTTTTTTAAAAAGTATTCGTTTTTTTTTTACTTCGTCTCAACAAATTATTTGAGTATATCCTTTTTTTTTCGTTTCGTGTCGGTCTGTTCATTGCGTATTTCTTATATACTAGCTAACCGCCCCTCGTATTTAACACCAAGCTGATACAAAACAAATATGATATGAATCCTGTGAAAATAACTAGATTCGATTTGATTCGCATTGCAATACATAAAAAAACTATTTAAGGTAACTCTTGGCACATATTAAACGTTCCGATTTTAAGAATTAAGTCAATATTACAGACTACAAGTCGAATCAAAACAAAATTCCTTTATTCGATATAGAAGCATTACACTTACTCATAGATAGTCAAATTAAACACTACCGCCGGTTCGGAAAAGAAGATACCCTGAACTGCGAACCGGCGAAAGGAACTCGGGTGTTTTTGTATTTTTTTGTCAATTTCATTATTTACAAATATACAATATAAAAAGATACAGCCGGGAGATCGTTTCATTCCCAAGGTGTGCTATCAATCATAAACTCACTAATTGTATAATAATAACCTTACGCACAAAAGCGTTCCTTAACAATGTTTTTTTAATTTGGCAATAGAGGTTTTTGAACGCTTTCTGGGATCCTGTTGTAGAAGCGTATACATTGCCCCACAAAAGAGTTACTGACTCTATGCAGTCGAGTAACAGGAGTAACAATTTTAAAAGGGACATCTTAGTTATCGATGTTAGTGGTACATTGGTGACGTAAGAGTTGGTTTATATATCATTACATTATTAGCAGCCGGTAAATTTCCCACTGCTGGGCTAAGGCCTCCTCTCCCTTTGTGGAGAAGGTTTGGAGCATATTGCACCACGCTGCTCCAATGCGCGTTGGTGGAATACACATGTGGCAGAATTTCGTTGAAGTTAGACACATGCAGGTTTCCTCACGATGTTTTCCTTCACCTCCGAGCACGAGATGAATTATAAACACTAATTAAGCACGTGAAAATTCAATGGTGCTTGCCTGGGTTTGAACCCCATATCATCAATTTATATATCATACGGCTCCAATGTCCATATTTGAAAGGACAAGAAAAGTCGCTGTCACAGTGGCACAGTTTTTTTTTAAACCTGCTGGTGTCGTGATTGTGGCGTAGAGGATCGAAAATATCTCCTTAACTGGAGATTTTAGCCCAGTACTGCCAGCCTAGATTATAAATTATGATAATTAATAAACCGTTCTAATTACAGAGGATTTGTCCATTCGGTGTGGCTGGGACGAGCCGAGTCTGTTCGTATTCCCGAAGAACGATGCGGCCATTTATGCGAACTACGGCGAATTTCCGTGGGCTGTCGCTCTTATAAAGTAAGTTGTTTTCATAATTCTTCTACTTGGTGGTAAGAAATCCTGCAAGTGCGCGCAAATTTAAACACACACATATCAAAAACAAAATACTCTCTATTCAAGTACGCTCATAAAAGTCGGGAACTCGTCGGGAGTCGAGTGCTATTAAACTAATAACATTTATCTTCGTGTCCAAGCAATGATTGTCACCGTTCCTCTCGCAAACATCTATATTATTGTGAATATATGTATATAATAATTTGAGTTAGTATTAAAATATATTATCAGGAGAAGGAAAACCATAGCATGGTCACCGAACGACTACCTCGGTGGTGGTACCATGATACATCCGTCGGTGGTACTGACAGTAGCGCACAAGGTCGATAAAATGAATGCTAAAAAGGTATGTATCTGACACACACAACACACAGTAAGATTCGACACATTATTAGCATTAGCATTAGCAGTCTGTAAATTTTCCCATTGCTGGACTAAAGGCCTCCTCTCCCTTTGAGGAGAAGGTTTGGAGCATATTCCACCACGCTGCTCCAATGCGGGTTGGTGGAATACACATGTGGCAGAATTTCGTTGAAATTAGACACATGCAGGTTTCATCACGATGTTTTCCTTCACCGCCGAGCACGAGATGAATTATAAAGACAAATTAAGCACATGAAAATTCAGTGGTGCCTGCCTGGGTTTGAACCCGAAATCATCGGTTAAGATGCACGCGTTCTAACCACTGGGCCATCTCGGCTCTCATTTCTCATTCGACACAGTCAAGATGAAATTGACAGCTCAACGCCGCATCCCTTGTCCCAACGTACTGAGGCGTATATTATTCAGAGACGTCGTTCTGATATACTGAATGAGTTGAACATCTGCTCTGCTGCTCGGCGGGATATCTTCACTGGGATATCTCGGCCTTTGAACCATTGCGCTATTGCCCTAAGTGCACCGCATGTTTACCATTCTAAAGGGTGACCAAGTTCTTACTTGTACATTAAATCTCTTTTATTTAGATAAAAATCCGCGCTGGAGAATGGGACACACAGATAATCTCAGAGAGATATCAATATCAAGAACGAAATGTCAAGAATATCTTAATACATCCCCACTTTTTTAAAAGTAAGTCTATCCCCTCCATATTTTTAAAATCAAAGTTCATTAAAGCACTTGTAATCGTCATGTGACAGTGTTGAATTAAAATGTAAAGATTATACCGAGAAGAACCGGCGAGAGACTCAGTAGTTGCTCTTTTCCACCATTTCATATACAAAGTATGGCAATAAACTAAAATCAAATTTAAATATATCCTGCCTGGAAATGTATAAATACTCCAAGTCCACGCTTTTTATCATTTATATAATCTTGTATTGAGTAATATGACGAGAACTTATTCTACCGCCAAACAGCAGTACCCAGTATTGTTGTGTTTCGGTTTGAAGGTTAAGTGAGCCAGTGTAACTGCAGGAACCAGGGACATAACATCTTAGTTCCCGAGGTTAGTGGCGCATTGGTGATGTATGGAATGGTTAATATTTCTTACAACGCCATTGTCTATGGGCGGTAGTGACCACTTACCATCAGGTGACCTATTCGCTCGTCCGCCTACCAATAACATAAAAAAAATCCATCAATGTTTTGTTTTTACTACTTTAACACAGTATCTGTAAAAACATATCCAAAGCAATTAACCAAGTTTCCGACTCCGCAAAGTCAATAAATCATTCTTGGGGCAAGGTATCCGTTTCTATAATAAAATTCCGCAGACATTTTTAACTTTGCCGTTTCAAAGATTCAAGTCAAATGTAAAATATACATTGGTAATGAAGGCGTATTATTCGATACAAGAGTATATAGATGATAAAAAAGCGTGGAGTTAATGCTTGTCGACTTCCAGGCAGGAGACATAACATACATATATAATTATATTTAACTAACATGACTGTATTTCTAGATATTGAAAAAGAGTAACTACTGAGTTTCTTGCCGGTTCTTCTCGATAGAATCTACATTCCGAACCGGTGGTAGCTTTACTTTAAACAGTTTGTTAAATGACGATTAAAAAGTGCTTGTAAAACCCTACTTGAACAAAGTATATTTTGATTGTATTTAACTAACATGACTGTATTTTTAGCTGTTGAAAAAGAGTGACTACCGAGGTTCTTGTCGGTTCTTATCGGTAGAATGTACAGTCCGAACCGGTGGTAGCTTTACTTTAAATAGTTTGTTAAATTTCGATTTAAAAGTGAATCAACTCAAATCAAAAAAAGCAATCAGCAGGAAAAGAGGGATCCATGAGATCAACCAAGAACGTATAATAACACCCAATTTATTCAGAATACTGCAAATAAAACCAGATCTTTCTAGATCTTTAATTGCTAGTCATGTTCAGGAATCGCGTCTGTGCTTATTAGTATAAGTACCAAGAAATATTTTTACCAAGTTGATTTATCAATCAAAAAGTTCCGAACAAAAAAATCAACGACCATTTTTGAAGTCTTTAGTGTCTTTAGTGACTTTTTTATTTGTTCTTTCTCTTCGGCAGCCTCATTATACTTCGATATCGCAATGCTCACCATGGAGAGTCCATTTGATCTTGCGGCTGCACCTCACATAAAACCAGTTTGCCTCGGAACGAGTGTCCCAGACCCTGGGACGGATTGTTTCAGTATGGGCTGGGGTCCGGATTTCAACAAAGAGGACGTATATGCGACCATCTTGAAGAAGGTGAATATATAAAATTTTTGCTGTCGCATACCACACACGCCCACACACAATACCGGATACAATGTTTTCGTGTAGACACACAAAACAAAGGCAGGCTTGGACCAGGAGATGTTACGTTAAAAGTGAAAACATTTGAAGCAAACAACGTATAGTGTGAACGGGATTTCTAAAGTTTTTAAACTTCGCGGAGTAATGTCTTGGTGGTACCACCCACTCATTAGATATTCTACCGCCAAACAGCAGTACTCAGTGTGTTGTGTTCCGGTTTAAAGGGTGTGTGAGCCAGTGTAACTACAGGCACAAGGGATATAACTTAGTTGTACATATTTTGTATGGATGTGTTACATGAATAGAAGTTTAGTTTAATAAATTATCTCGTACATTTTTTTAAAACAGAACAGATATCACGTTGTTTCAACAAATCTTTATCATTGTTGACTTAGATAAACTTCACCGGATTCGGACGAGTCCGATTTGAAGTGTCTGAGCCAGTTTTAAATTTAATGCAATAAAAATTTATTATCAAGATGGCAGAATTATTATATCATGCCTATTGGTTATATGAAACTCTTAGTCAGATATATATATCTGAATAAGAATTACACAGTACAGTGTCTACCGTTAAAAAGTCGCTACCGCAGTCATCATAGCCACTGTAAGAAATATTACCTGATACCTATATTTACAATACACGATTACCACCTTGGGCAGGGTAACTTGGTAGGGCTTTGTGCAAGCCCGTCTGGGTACTCTGCCATTTTAGTTACCCCCAGTCGTGACCAGAAAAGTATAATTTTCATCAAATTTCCAAAGTTTAAACGCGTGCAAGCACTGAATTTTCATGTGCTCAATTCTTATTTATGTGGTAGTAAAATCACATATTGTAACCGATTGCTGGGTCAAGGACTCCTCTTCCATTGAGAGGATTTGGAGCTTGGAGAGAATTTCGTTGAAATTAAACACATGCAGGTTTCCTCGCGATGTTTTCCTTCACCGAGCACGAGATGAATTATAAACACAAATTAAGCACGTGTTAATTCCGTAGTATTTTCCTGGGTTTGAACCCGATCATCGGTTAAGATGTATGCGTTCTAGCCACTGACCCGTTAGGTTCAACATCCTAGAAACAAATAATATGGGAAGCCACTAGGAAGCCATACATGATATATCCTGACATGATATCTTCTAACTATACATATGCGAATAAATATTCTAGACTTACGTTTATGGTATTCCTTTTATAGATTCAAGTACCACTTGTCGGTTCAGAAGATTGCACGGAGAAACTCCAGCAGGCTAGACTTGGGGCGCATTTCAGAATCCACTCGTCCCTAACTTGTGCTGGGGGTGTTAAAGGTATCGATACTTGTCAAGGCGACGGCGGCTCCGCACTAGTTTGCCCGATCGAAGTGAGTATATTTCGTTTAATATTATGGAAAAACTAATTACTTAATAGTATTTTAATATATTGAATAAGAACTATTGAGTTTATTGCCGGTTTCGGTAGAATCTACGAAACGAACCGGCGGTAACTTCAGTTAATATAGTTGTGTTGAATAAGTATCTACATAAAACATATATATCTTTATGTCTTGTTGGTCTAGTGGCTTGATATAAGCGTAAGATCTCGAGTTTCTGGATTCAAGCCCAAGTCTCGGTGCGCACATGAAGCCTTTCGTTCTACGCTTGAACTGTTTACGGTCGTGTTGAATTTTGTCGGATTTTTCTTGGTGGTACAGCTTCGTGAAAGCCAATGTTATTATTGACCATTAGATATTCTTTCCAAACAACAGTACTCAGTATTGTTTTGTGTTTCGGTTTGAAGGGTGAGTCAGTGTACAGGCACAAGAGACATAACATCTTACTTCCCGAGGTTGGTGGCGCTTTGGTGTTGTAAGGAATGATTATTATATCTGACAAAGTCTATGGGCGGTGACTACTTACCATTAGGTAAGAAATCCGTCTGCCTACCTATACCATTTAAGTGACCCATGTACCTTTTACATAAATATATATATATGTATGTATATTGACCGAGTCGTGACTATATGCATCAGTTTTAATTGTGAAATCACTTCAGGCCGAATAATTTATCAATTGTAAGGAAAGATTTTTTTTCATTCCAAAAAATTTAATCCATTCCGATTCCAGAAGAAGGGTAATGCTACACGGTATGCTGCATACGGCTTGGTGGCGTATGGAATTGATTGTGGTGTTGCTGACCGTCCAGGTGTCTACGCGAACATTCCAGCAGCACTCGACTGGATAAACCAAGAAATGACGAATCTTAATTTTACTACTGAAACGTACACCGCTTGAAGTGTACATAATTTGTAACGTAGACGAAATAAATGTCTTTAATTTTCTTTCGTGATTTTATTATCCTAATAATTTTAGTATGGTATATTTCTATACTGTGTTCTGGTGTATTTTTTACATTTGTATACAACCAGCGACTCGCCCCGGCTTCGGACGTGAGCAATACTGATAGTAAATATACCTACTACAGAATGTCATTATATACAAAGTTTATACATTAGACAATACAAACAGCTACGTCACTGCGTTTTAATTCTGTTATATCTTCGAAAATATTCATTTAAATTAGCATTAGTATTAGCAGCCCGTAAATGTGCCACTGCTTTGATACAGGCCTCCTCTCCCTTTAAGGAGAAGGTTTGGAGCATATTCCACCACGCTGCTCCAATGCGGGTTGGCGGAATACACATGTGGCTGAATTTCGTTGAAATTAGACACATGCAGGTTTCCTCACGATGTTTTCCTTCACCGCCGAGCACGAGATGAATTATAAACACAAATTAAGCACATGTAATTTCAGTGGTGCCTGCCTGGGTTTGAACCCGAAATCATCGGTTAAGATGCACGCGTTCTAACCACTGGGCCATCTCGGCTTCATTTAAATGACATGCTGTAAAGGGCCATGTACATAATGTATTTAAAGTACTTTATTGGATAAAATTTAATGCATAAAATCGCTTCGAAAATAAGCCATTATTTCTCGTAAAAAAAGTAAAGGATACAAACTGTTATTTTGGGTTTTCCCCACGAGATTGACGTTTTACCATCCCGGACTTTTTAGAAGTCATTTTTAAGGTACAATACTGTAGTACATTATTTTGATCTATCTCGTAGGGTTCAGCCAGCGTTTGCAATGTAAGCGCAAAAGAATGTGTTTATTTACGACATCTAATTAGAAACCTCTAAAATTATCAGTGTTTCTCTACTATATTGTGCATGTATTATACATATAAACCTTCCTCTTGAATCAATCTATCTATTAAAAAAAACCGTATCAAAATCCGTTGTGTAATTTTAAAGACCTAAGCGTACACAGGGACAGACATATAGCGATAGTAGTGATGATACGTGGAAAAAATTTACTTAAATCAAATTACTTGGTAGTAGGGCTTCATGCAAGCCGTTGTGGCTTGGTAAGATATTGTTGTGTCAGTTTGAAGGGTGAGTGAGCCAGTGTATATAGTAAGTCCGTCCACCTTAAAAAAAATGGACTGGCGCGTTTGTAGTTTATCTATGGCCTTTAATTGTGTAGTACAGGAAACATTTCAAGCTGGAATTCTTTTGGCGCGTCTTGAACATATATGAATTTTTAAGATGCGCGCGCACATTGACATGATACGCGATGAAGTTGCTCGCGAATCGCCGATTAAGTGTCACGTCGTTCGAAGTAGACAACTTCACGCCTTATCTTGTTTAATTTATTACAGCTGTGCCCGCGACTTCGTGCACGTTGTTTGATTTTAAGTTATTTGGATATTGTAGCGTGATTTTATTTTTATTCTACATATAATTCTAAAATAAAAGTAGCTTAAGTTAGTCATTATTAAATCCGCTATCTGCCAGTGAAAGTCCCGTCGAAATCGGTTCAACCGTTCCAGAGATTAGCCGGAACAAACAGACAGACAAAAAATGTAAAAAATGTTGTTTTGGTATATGTACCGTGTATACATACATTGAGTAAAATTGGGTTATATTTAAATATATAATATTACAAACAGACACTCCAATTTTATGATATGTATAGATTTTGAATGCTTTTAGTGAGTCTTATAGGAGTGATGGCGAAATAAAATTTATCGTAATAATAATTCTATAACAAATTTCATCAAACAATCAACATCGATCGATCAAACAAATTTAATATCACTATATTCAAAGGTCAAATATGTTTACTAATCCTCTCTTGTCGTACTAACAAATACATCGACTCACTGGCAATGTTTTTAATAACACTTAGGTAATAAAATACCGGTTCGTTCAAGGTCGATGTAGTTTTAATTTATTAATTTAATCAAACAAACGTCTTCCCAGACAGTAATTACCTTGAACTTACTATGATTATAAACCAATATACAAATACTAGTTTCACGTCCTGACTTCGTACGCGTAGAATTCAACGTCAGTTAAAGATTTTAATGCTTTAAAATACATCATTGTGTTTAATATTATATGCAGCGAATTTATATCATTCGCTTCGAAACGGCTTCTTGGTTAAATATTGAAATTTGAATCAATAAGACATTAACGAAATTTGATACATATCATTACATTATATAAAACGAAGTCGCTTCCCGCCGTCTGTCAGTCCCTACTTAAATCTTTAAAACTACGCAACGGACTTCGATGAAGTTGTTTTAAATAGATAGAGTTATTTAAGAGGAAGGTTTATATGTATAATACTTGCACAATATAGTAGAGAAACGCTGATAATTTTAGAGGTTTCTAATGTGATGTCGTAAATAAACACATTTTTTTGCGCTTAAATTGCGGACGCTGGCTGAACCCTATGATACAGATTTTGTTGCTTGCTTCGATAACCTTTCGCTGATGCCAATGACCTTTGAGGTCACGTGATAAGTGCTGGGTTTCCACCGGCTTATTAATCTCATCAGGTCGATGTTATTTTTAATCGGAAACATTTTCCTGTACTAATTGTAAAATCACTGACGTCTGTGATATCACCGATTCTTATATTATGCTTTGACATTTTCTCTCTCTGTCTATCTGTATACCTGTCTCTTACATCGTAATAGACTCTTTGACAGTGCGAAAAATAAAGTGTCAATTATTGTTATCAGTATATATTATGAGTTTAAAAATGGTTATTTTTTAACGAAAAGTTGATAACAATAATTAATTTATTCAAAAAAATCCATAAGTACAAATGCATTTTTTTAAACGTTTGTCACGTGACACAAAACGCTCCTGATTGGTCGGGGTTATGATGTCGTCACTTGCGTGTTAAACTCGTTTGCCTACTGCATGTGGATTATATGTGCCAGGCAAGTGACGTCATCGACCCCATTGCAACGCCATATTGATATTTTTCAGCAAATATGTCCTAGAATTAAAAAACACAACTTTTACTGGGTACCTTAACCTCTACTAAATAATATAAAATGGATTCTAAAACCCAGTCAAATCGCCTATTATATATATTAATCAGGGATGCAACGATACGCCTTTTTGCCGATACGATACCGATACCGATACTCTTAGAAAAATATCGGCGATACCGATACCGATATCGATACCGATACCGATATCGATACCGATACCGATATCGAATTTAAAAAAAAACGTAAAATAAATGTAAGTCGACATGTTGATTGATTGTTTTTATTTAAAAAAAAAATAATAAAATAAAACGTTACAGACTTGGAATGTGAATATTGGTAATTAAGCTCAGTAATTAAGGTCATTAATAAGAGTTACTAACTAAAAAAAAACATTTATCAAATTTTTGTTTAAAAAACAAAGTATTATCTCGTTTGAAACAAAAATGACAAAACAAGAGAGGGTTTACATTACTTTTTTAAAACACGTAATTTGAACAGTATCGTTGTATCGGCCAGAAAAATATCGCCGATACCGATATATTGGATACCTGCTGTATCGCCGATATATCCCTAATATTAATATTATAAATTCTAAAGTTACTCTGTCTGTCTGTTGATTTTTAACGACCAAGTCGTTGAACCGAATTTGACGAAATTTGTTATGTAAACTTGAACATCTGTTAGGTGTAAGACGAGTTGTACTTAAACCTCCGAAAGGCGGTGCATTTTCTGGTTTACGTTTTGTGTTAATACGTTAAAATAAATCAATATTTCATTTCATCTCATCTCGTCTCATCTCATCTCATCTCATCTCATCTCATTTTCATTAGGACAACCAACAGTAGATACAATGTTGTATAATATATCACATCCAAAATAAAAAAATACATTTCAAATTATCGAGGCAAAAGTTCAACTACTTACAGGTCACGTCTCAACGTGCATTATCATATTACACAATGTATGTATTAAAAATATCAATACCAACATAAGCATAATAATTAAAAATAAGAAATACAATAATTCAGCTATGTTGTGCACTACTGAGAGTTTATGATTAATATATCTTTATTTATAATACGACACTATTACACTTAATGTCTGATATTCACTTTAATTTGACTACCAAAATTCCGATAACAGTTTCGTCGATACAAAACGCCATTTTTTCGCAAATCCATAGTGAATATCATAGACTAATCAAGCTCCCGACGAATAATGTCGCGTCAATTTGCTGTCAAATGTTGTTTATTTGGCTTTTCTGCTCTTATAGTTGAAATAATGTACAGGAAACATTTATAATTTGTGTAATAAAATAAACATTGTATTAAAAGATAAAGTGTGAAGTTGTCTATTTCGATCGACTTGACAGTTGACACTTTAATCTCGGTTCAGCGATCAACTTCATTGGGTAGATTTTTTTTTTCTGGCAGTCTAGCAGGAGGCTCACCTGATGGAAAATGACTACCCGTGGACATCTGCAACTGCTTGCAGGTGCGTTGCCGGCCTTTCAGGAAGGAGTACGCTCTTTTCTTGAAGGTTTCCAAGTGGTATCGGTTAGTTTTAATGGCACCCTACAAGCACAGGATATAAAGGCAATCACATATTATTCAAAAAGCGCCAAAAGAGGTACAACTTCAAAAGATCTTACTTTTTTAAGCCTAAATTCATTTGCATATCCCGCCCTGTTCCTCAGTCATTTCGAAATATTAATAAATTAGGCTGAGCTGGACGATACCTTGACATTGTTCCAAAAAAAAACACAAATGTCAAAAATAGCGTCATTGTCCTTTAACTTTGACGTCACAAGACGTGTTTTTCATCGACATTATGAATGATTAATATTAAACATGCATGTATGAGCAACAAACTTTTGCGCAGCTTACAGTCGAGTGAAGAGACAGAAATCGTCACTTGAGGATAAAGCGTTATATAGTCGACCTCTCCCTCTCATTTTCTTTATCCCTGTCTCTTTCTGTTATATATCATACAACATTACTAGATTTTTTTTATTTATTTAATTTAAAACATCCACGGGCTCACACTTGCCCGTGCCTTTTTTACATTTTATTTTTATAAGTTTTGGCGTTATTTTATATATTATTATTATTTTTTTAATATAAATATATATTTTTTAAATAATAAACATTACTAGTTGTCGCCCGTGGCTTCGTTTTAGGGGGTTGGTTGTTATGTGTTTAACAACAAAAGTAGCCTATGTCCTTCCTTGGAGTTCAAATTCATTGGTTTGGCAGTGAAAGAGCGACAGACAGACAGACTGAGTTACTTTCACATTTATAATATACAGTATAGATTTAAATTTATTTAGTATTATTGATTTTATTAATTATTAATTTAATTTATTTGGTCATAATTTATTTTTGATTTCTAATGCACATTATTCCAAACTTTAAGCTTCTGCACTTGTTAAAAAATTTGCACATTCCCAATTTCCCTTGAAAAACACAAAGGTCGCTTCATATTAAGTAATTAATAACCAAAGCTATGATATCCATCCACTGGCGACAGGAGGGCTGGTACGTTTTCAGCCCAGAGGATCGGAATTGCGATTCAACGGGGAAATGCTGCTAGCGTTCTTGCCGCCATTCCATGCGGTCAAGATTTAAATAAATAAATAAATATTGGACAACATCACATTCATTACTCTGATCCCAATGTAAGTAGCTAAAGCACTTGTGTTATGGAAATCAGAAGTAACGACGGTACCACAGACACCCAGACCCAAGACAACTAAGAAAACTAATGGACTTTTTCTACATCGACTCGGCCGGGAATCGAACCCGGGACCTCAGAGTGGCGTACCCATGAAAACCGGTGTACACACTACTCGACCACGGAGGTCGTCAGATTTATACAGTAACTATTTTTAATTCATATTTGTATATATATTTAAGCACTTAATGTTATCAATTCTTTTAATAAATATGTTATTTAATTTAATAACATATAATGATATCAGACTGACAGTTTAGACCTCTCTAAACTCTTGAATTAAATTATTATGGGGGGGGTAAACCGCTTCGTTACGTAACGCGTTACTGCGCCCGTCTGGCTTCCCTATCTCTTACGCACGCGACGGTAGGCAGGCAATAATGATACTAATAATTTACCTTCACAAAATTGTAATGTAAGAATTGTAACTAAGAATAAAATATAAGTCATAATCAATAAAAGATATTATTAATAAAAAAAGACTTTCATTACATTATCATATTAATAAACATAAAATTCAACTAATAACCTAAGCTTTTCTCAAGTTAAACAATTTAATTATTAAATACTTCAACTTTGATTAGTTTTTTCAAAATAATAATTGAGCAAAAACCGAACTGTCATGTTTAAAACATCGATACATTAACCATACACATCACTAGTGTTGTTCTGAACGTATATTTAGACCTGTACGACGACCGGTCAGTCGTCAATGAGTTTCCCTTGCGTGACGACCCGACCGACGTTTGTTTTTTGTTTATTAAAAAATAAAATTATGTGGTGAGTTATTTGTGTTTATAATTAAATAAATGTCTTTACTAAATGTCAACTATGTTCGTAAATGTAAATTATTATCTGTGTGTTTATATATAAATTTTTAATTAGATTGACTTCATTTTATGTTTTTATTTTATTCGCATATTATTGTAACGTGACGGAGGGGGGTGTTATGAGGTCATTATAAAGTCTAGTGATCTTTGTTTTAATATATTTATATATATAAGCGAAATACCAATCGCTGTTTAATCACGAAATCTTAGAAACTACAACACATAAAGCTTGGAATTTGGCAGGTAGGTTCCTTATGTGTGTAGACATCCCCTAAGATGTGGATTTTTTGAAAGTCCAACTCTTAGGGGGTTAAACGGGGGTTTGAAGTTTGTATGAAAGTCCTATAGTCGGGCATACTATAATTATAATTTTGTAGCTGATATGATTTCAAGTGAAGATTATTAGAAGTTGTGCATTATTGTCTTGATATTTAAATCCGTTTTATGACTTGGTGCTATTTTAAATTATAAAAAGTCATAGAATTTTTCACGAGTATTACTTTAATTCATTGATTGGTCTATTCAACCCCCCTTGGGCAATTGTCGTCCCAACTCCTAACACAAGTGATAAGCTTAATAATTTCCTATTTAAAAGGGTATTGCTACTAACCTTAAAAAAAAAAGAAAAAACTATCGTTCGTATATTTGTAACAATATATTTAAATATGCGTTCTTAAACTATTCATGAGGGTTGAAATGAAAATTAGCTGATATCATCCAATAAATACCCGTGGTGATTACAGAGCGGGATTAAGGGGTATTGAAAGGGGGGTTAAACGATTTTCTTAGTTGATTAGCTACGGTTACTGAGCAGGTAGTCCATTGCCAGTCTCCAAAAATTCATATGTTAATCTAAATCTTAAATTTCTCGTATATCAAGATAGACGCACTATAAAATGGCTACCACAAATATGTCAATATTATTATCTTGGTGTGTGACAGACGCTTGACACGTCACGTCATACTACTTTTGTACTTAGTATACAACGATTGGCTTCTATTATCGACATATTCTCAGCTTATCGTCCCCCTGCCCTTATCCCAATTTTACTCGGGGTCGGCGCAGCATGTCTTCTTCTCCCATACTTCTCTGTCGGACGTCATCTCACAAGTAACATTCTTTCTAACCATATCGTCTTTCGCACGATCCATCCATCGTTTCTTGGGTCGTCCCCTACCTCTATATCCATCCACATCCATAAACAAAACCGTTCTCACAACATGGTCCGACTATATCGACCTATTCTCAGCTATGGCAAAGATATATTAATAATCACAAATTTGATAATACGGTGTTTTCAATACCGGTTTATGAAGCAAGAACTTATTTGTCAATTTATATGTTTTTTCCTCCTAATGTTCGAAGTATTCAAACATTCTGACACGCTATCAAACACATTTGATAAAATGGCGTTGTGTAAAGCGTTTGGTTTTGTAATTTCATTAAATTGGGAAAATAATCATTTGTAACACAATAACAACATGTAAATTTCCCACTGCTGGGCTAAAGCTTCCTCTCCCTTTGAGAAGTTTAGGAGCTTATACCATCACGCCGCTCCAATGGTGGATACACGTGTGGCTGAATTTCGTTTAAATTAGACACATGCAGGTCTCCTCACCGCCTATCACAAGTCGAATTATAAACACAAATTAAGCACATGAAAATTCAGTGGTGCTTGGGTTTGCAAACGCAATTGGCCATCTCGATTCAATAATTGTTATATTTGTCAATAAATAATTAATAATTAGGGTGACAACTTTTGAATTAATAACAAAATCAAAATATACTTTATTCAAGTAGGCTTTTACAAGCGCTTTTGAATCGTAATTTAACAAACTATATTAAGTCATTTAACAACTATCTTCATTTACTACCGAGAAGAACCGGCAAGAAACTCAGTAGTTACTCTTTTTCAACATATAAAAATACGGTCATGTTAGTTAAATACAATTATATATGTAAGAAGTCAACTAGCGTTAACTCCACGCATTTTTATCATCGATATAATCTTGTATCGAATAATATGCCTTCTTTAACAGTGTATTTTTTACAAATGACTTGAATCTATGAAACGGCAACGGTAAAAATGTCTGCGGTATTTTATTATAGAAGCGGATACCTTGCCCCAAGAAAGATTTATTGACTTTGACCTTGAGAACTAATATGTCCCTTCTGTACAATACTGAGTACTACTGTTTGGCAGTAGAGTATCTGATGAATGAATACCTACCGAAACGGACTTCCGCAAAGTCCTAGAAGCGAATCAAATGTTGCTAAATGTATTTAAAGGCGGGAGATCACCTTTTGTCAGGATTAGCCACGATTTATGACCCGTGGGCTATCGGAGAGCGAGATAAAACTTAAAAATCGATTATATTATACTTTAGTTCTTTAAATCAAATTGAAATCAAAGTTTATTACCATCAGGATCAATTTAATAAACACTTTGATATCACAAATCAAACGAAATTAACAAAAACGTATCGTAGATTACACGGAACAAAAGCGATTCGTCGTATATGTGGTGCGTTTACGATGACGGTTGCTCTTCCCAGTTGAACGCCGCCATTATGTGTGTGCTAACCATCCACACGACGCTCCGCTAGATTTTGACAGTTATGACTAGTTTTCAAATCTAGTTCCGACGTAATTCATCAGATGACGCTACGCATGCGCCGTCATATTTATCAATTCATTTATTTATTGTAAAAAAGCCGAGATGGCCCAGTATTATAAAACGCGTGCATCTTAATGATTTGATAATGATTTCGGGTTCAAACCCAGGCAGGCACCACTGATTTTTCATGTGCTTAATTTGTGTTCATAATTCATCTCGTGCTCGGCGGTGAAGGAAAACATCGTGAGGAAACCTGCATGTGTCTAATTTCAACGAATTTTGCCACATGTGTATTCCGCCAACCCGCATTGGAGCAGCAAGGAATATGCTCCAAACCTTCTCCTCAAAGGGAGAGGAGGCCTTTAGCCCAGCAGTGGGAAAATTTACAGGCTGCTAATGCTAATGTAAAAGTTACACCATCACGAAGCACTTAAAATTATTATCCGATGTGGGTAAGATTCTAGGTGACACATCTTTGAAGGTGTAAACAACATTGGGCATTCAAGCGGCTTCTTTATCGCAGGATTCATCTGGTCCATGTGATCGGCTGGTTGATGCTGTGCAACGCGGCGAGCGACGTAGATGTCTCTCAGATAGAAACATTCCTGCTAGAAGTTGCCGATGAGAAAGAAAAAAACGTAAACGTGAAATCAACAGTTCTAGATAATTGTACGTTTCAGAATTTATGATATACTTGATGGTAAATGGTCACCGCCTATAGACATCTGTATGAAATATTAACCATCCACCAAACTTGGGAACTACGAAGCCCTACCAACATTGTTTTTATACAAATATTTTAAAACGTCTCCCCTTAAATGTATATATCTAACAGTTTGTACATCCGTGTTTACCTACGTCTTGTAAAATGACAATTTGAAAGAGCACGTACTATTCCAGACTACAACAATGTGTGATTAGGCTAAGCAGATAGGCTTCCACCCGTTTGGGTAGGTCCCACCCATTCGCCACTGTACCGCTAAACAGCAATAACTTTTATTGTTCTACTCGGCTTAAAGGATGAATGAGGCAGTATAACTACAGGCGCAGAGGATAAAACTTGGTCCTCAAGTGTCCTCTGGTGACCACTTACCATCAGGTGCTCTATTTTTCAATTAAGAACAGATGTTTTTGCTTTAATATACATATTTTTTTTTTCAGATAAATTATGTAATCATGAAAAGGGTCTTACTGCGCGGTGTGTCAAGAAATCCCTCTGCGGAGATAAATCCCCGCCCGTGGATCCCGCCACGACTTTTACCTTCAGGTAAGAAAGAACCAGTCCAGTGGTTAAAACGTGTTTGCGTGGGTTTAGCTTGAGCAAGTCACACGCTTACTTACTTGCCTTTTTATAATATATGCGTCTTAAGTTTATAAGGGGGGTACTTCATGAATGGTGTGTTACCTTATGAAGTACCCCCCGAGAGTGTTTGGTATATTAGTGACCTAAAAAACCCCAGTATTGTGGTTGTTTATTACAAATGTGAAAGTCTGTCTATTGCTCTTTCACGGGAAAACCACTGAACCGAACTTGAAGAAATTTGGTACGAATCAAGTTTGAACTCCACAGAAGTACACAGGCTTAACGCCTACACCTAACAACTATACCTTTAAACTCGAAACGCGTAATATACAGTTACAGACTATATACATTTCGATCCAGATTAATTGACTTATAGAGATGATTATATATTATTTATTGTATATTATGTATATATTATTTTAAATTGAAAAAAAAAGAAGACGACAAGATTGAAGTCCAGCGAAGATCTGCTGATGTTAAGTAAAAATATAAAACTCCAAAAAGTAAAATGTACAAAAAATACTTACAGAGAAATAGGAGGGACCTGCACTTACCTACAGACCTGCTGTCCCGAAAATAAAATAAGGGCTGAACCAAAGAAACCTAAAGTACAGAAGAAACGTGGCTGCGGATACAGCAACCCTGGGGCGAACGTCCTCCGAGAACTGGCCGACAAATATGGATACGCGGATTATGGAGATTTCCCATGGATGATTGTTATAATGAAGTAAGTACCGTTATTATATTTAAACTTCTCACTTCTGGTTAACATTATTATAAGGTGTTTTACAGTTAATTTGAAAAAGCATCGAAGTCTAAGAACAATTAGTATTATTAAAAACACATTGAGCATTGATTGTAAGATCATTTATATACATTTAAAATATAAAGGGATCTAAAGTTGAACCTTGTGGAACACCCAATTTCAAAACAGATACAGAAAAAAATAAACTATTACGAGACTTAATTCCAATTTTGATTTATCATTTATCCAATGTAGTAGAACCATTATTACAGTCGGTCGCTCTGTTTCTATACTGGCTCACCATCAATATCAGAACAGAATGACACCAGTAGTATTAAAAATAGACTAATGTACGAATAAACTCGAAAATCACTGCAGACGGATTCGTAATATCAAAAAGTGATTTACGATATTGAATAATAATTATATAATTTTAATAATTCAAGCCTTTTACGTAGAAAGTGAGTTTTATCAGAAAAATACAGCTACTCAGATCATCATGGGCTAAGCTAGAGATGATTAACTTTTTTTTTTATAAATAAATATTCGACAACATCACATACATTAGTCTGATCCCAATGTAAGTAGCTAAAGCACTTGTGTTATGGAAAATCAGAAGTAACGACGGTACCACAAACACCCAGACCCAAGACAACATAGAAAACTAAAGGACTTTTTAAAATCAAACCCGGGACCTCGGAGTGGCGTGATGAAAACCGGTGTACACACGACTCGACCACGGAGGTCGTCGAGTAGTGTGTACACTGGATCATCGCATGTAATTTAATGGCTAGATCCCAAGGCCTACGTAAAGCTCGAGTCGACGCTGATAAATAGTTATGAGGCCAAAAATTTCTCCCTGAGTCTGGAATTTCGGCCTCGGTAAGGACGTAAAGCCGTTAGTCCTACGCCTGGCTCTCCAGTCATATTTATTGTCCTATCGGATTAATTGAGAAAATAAAGAGTGCACATATATTTGTGCACTCGCTAGTGTACTATAATATCTTAGGCATTTTTTTAGGTTTTTTCTTTTTTTTTTTAAGATACTAATTAAAGTTTATTAACTTAAGAATTGATAACATTAAATGCTTAAATATATACAAATATGAATTAAAATATGTAGTTAGTGTATAAATCTTGACATAAATATATAAATTTTAGTTAAATAAGAATATCTGGCGTGAAATTAATCAGGAGGACGTCAATATCATAACATTTTATTATAAACATTGTTACAGAAAGGGAATACCAACGGGACAGTTCGATAAGGCCTACATAGCTGGTGGAACTCTTATCGATCCATCCGTCGTCATAACCGTAGCTCATAAAGTAGACGATATAGAAGACAATTCTGAGGTGTGTACATTGTTACTGATATAGCGTATTCCAATGAAAGAAACGACAAACCTCAGATTTACAAATTCCATGCGATTTGCCAATAGCTCAGCTATACCGTGCACTACTTGTGGTCTTGCAACCCGCAACCCGGTTAAGATGCACGCGTTCTAACCACTGGGCAATCTCGGCTCACATTTGACTATATTTCACCCAAAACTTTTTCATCCCAGATAATGTGTCGCGCTGGGGAATGGGACACCAAGACGGACGACGAGTTCTTCAAGCATCAGGACAGAGATGTTAAGAGTATCATTATACATAACGAGTACATGAGGCGTAAGTATTATGTGTTATCTTGATATTATTATTTGAACTAGACTCCGGCCGTCGCTACGTCAATAAAGGGGGGGGGGGGGCGTTGTCACAGTAATTTTTTTAGGTAAGTGCTATTCTACTTTTTAATAATATTTTTACGTTTACAAGTACTTATAACGAAGTTATTAATTAATAACTATATACAATTCTTATGTATATTCAATTTATATAGGAATTGTTAATGAAAACCCGGTTTTACTCGGATAAAGTGTCGTAATCAAACTAAACAAATATAAACTACTGTAGCCCGCACGAAATTATTATTTGGAACACACTTTCTGAACGCACCCGTAAACGTCAAACATGGCCGCCCGTTGAACTGTCATTGAATTTAATGGATTTAGTGTCGAAATATCTCGATTATACGAATTATGCGGATATTTTACGTTTAATACAAACTTAAATTTAGTTTTTCTAACGCTAGCAAAAATAAAATAATTTATTAATTAATTTCCTTTCGTTTGCAATTTTAAATTAATAAATAAATAATGAGCCGAGATGGCCCATTTCATGTGCTTAATTTGTGTTTATAATTCATCTCGTGCTCGGCGATGAAGGAAAACATCATGAGGAAACCTGCATGTGTCTAATTTCAACGAAATTCTGCCACATGTGTACTCCAACCCGCATTGGAGGAGCGTGGTGGAATATGCTCCAAACCTTCTCCTCAAAGGGAGAGGAGGCCTTTATCCCAGCAGTGGGACATTTACGGGCTGCTAATGCTAATGCTAAAAAATAAATAATTTGTCGACTAAAAATCATTATTTTTTAACGATATATAATTGGATAGATTTCGATCGTGTCTACCGTAGTAGACCTGCACGAAATTATTAATATAGAAAACAGTATAACACGCCAAGAATGTATCATTTTAAACCAATCAGAGAGCTTGACGTAATGACATTCGAAAAGTCACACTAATTCTCCTTATAATATACCAGCTTAACCTGCGGCTTGACCCGCGCGAAATATATAAAAAACAAACTTCCAACCCCCATTTTACCCCCTCAGTTTCGTAAAATCCGATTTCTTAGCGGATGTCAACACCCTATAAGGAACCTACCGGCCAATTTTCAAGTTTGTATGCGTTATAGTTTCTGAGACTTCGTGATTAATCAGTTTGCGGTATTTCGCTTTTATATATGTATGTATATATAGCCTATTCCTAATGGAAGTAGGAAAAAAGATAAACAAACCTTAGATTTACGTATTTCACGCGATTCGCTAATAACTCAGCTATGTTGTGCACTACTAAGATTTTATGATTAATATATATTTATTTATAATACAACACTCTTACACTTAACTACTTATATCCACTTTAATTTTCGTTCCAAAATTCCGATGACAGGTTCGTCGACGTTCAAAAACCCAATTTTCCTTAAATCCATAGTGAATACCAAATAACAATAATCAAGCTATCGACCGATGATATCGCGTCAATTTGCTGTCAAATGTTGTTTATTTGGCTATTTTACTGTTATGGTTGGAATAGAGTTTATATATCGACGTGCATTACTTTCATTAGCCATTTAGTCAGACGTCAGTATTAATGCTTTCAAGACCTGTTATTGTGCGTGAAAAGTCTTAGAAAAAAGACGCAAAAAATATATAATATATTTGTTAAGTTTTATTTTATTAAAAGCTGTATAATTTCTACTGATAAATAAATCTGTAATCTTTTTTCCCAAAAAGTCAGATTCACTTACATGAGAACAATATCATAAAAGTAACAATAAAATATAGGCCTTATAGGTACTCAGTTAACGGAATATAATATAATTAAATCTGCTGTATATATTTTAATCGCTACAAAAGTGGGTATTCTCTTAAATTTATTTTGATAGTTGAGACTTAACTGAGTTTACATTATTTATAAGAAGGTAATTTGTTACAAAGTTGTGCTCCATTGAAAGTAATTTTTGGGAGAACTAATATGCTTGGTCTACGTGTGCTACGTCTATTGTTTTGTTTTATAAACGTCAAATCTGAATGTATCGATTTATTAATAATTTTTCTACTAAGTATACAAGAATTATACACATAAAATTGACGTAATTTCATAATGTTTGTAAAGTGTAGCTGTTGATGTCAAGGATGGATATCGAATAGGAATTTAATTATTTTATTTTGTTTTCTTTGAAGTTCTTGCAGTTTTGTTTTTCATTGCCCCATATTTCTATTAGATATGAAATGCGATTTTACTAAACTTAATCTTTCTCACAACCAGAGAAAGCCCATAACGATGTTGCGCTCATCATCCTGAAGGAGCCGTTCAACTTGGACGAAGCTCCTCACATAGGAGTGGCGTGCTTGGAGAAGAAGCTGCCCAGCCCTGGAACGGAGTGCTTCAGCATGGGTTGGGGCAAGGACTTCGTTAATGATCAAATGTATGCTGCTATACTTAAAAAGGTAAGTAAGGTTCTATTCATGTCAAGTAAACCAAAATCAAATTATTCTTTATTCAAGTGATGACCTCCGTGGTCGAGTAGTGTGTACACCGGTTTTCATGGGTACGCCACTCCGAGGTCCCGGGTCCGATTCCCAGCGGAGTCGATGTAGAAAAAGTTCATTGGTTTTCTATGTTGTCTTGGGTCTGGGTGATTGTGGTACCGTCGTTACTTCTGACTTTCCATAACACAAGTGCTTTAGCTACTTACAATGGGATCAGAGTAATGTATGTGATGTTGTCCAATATTTTATTGCTCTAATCAAGTAGGCTCATAAAAGCACTTTGGAATGGTCACGTTACATCTGAATTAAATGTAATGATACCACCGGTTCAGAAAGTTGATTCCACCTATAAGAACCGGCAAGAAACTCAGTAGTTATTCCACTTTTATAAATGTATATCCTGTCTATATATCAACAAATACTTAAATTATGATCTCGTATTGAATAATATACCTTATTTATCAATTTTCTTTTGACATTAGCTTTAATTTTTTTAATAGTGTTACCGACCTGCCTCAATTAAATGGCTTTCATTTTCAGTTGAAACTACCGCTGGTCGCTGCTGACAGATGTCAGAATCTCTATCGGAACAGCCAGCTGGGTCAAACGTACAGCTTGCACAAGAGTCTCACGTGCGCTGGGGGGGAGGCAAACGTCGATACTTGCATCGGAGACGGCGGCTCATCACTCGTATGCCCTATCCCTGTAAGTAGACTCGGTAGAAGTATTTATAGAGTATCAGACTCGATCTTCAAGCAAGCAATTCATACTTGAGGTTTGTGCAAGTCTCCTTACCGAACAGCGATATTATTACTAACAGTATTTAAAACGGGATATTTACCATGTTTTTTATTTTTATTTGTTGGAGCTCGATATTTCGATATTATCTACGAATGTCTTGTTCACGAGACTGACAACATGGTGAAAAACATGGTAAATATCCCGTTTTAAATACTGTTAGTAATAAAAATAACCATGTTAATTTAAAATCTTATAGCGATATTATTGTTGTGTACCGAATGGTGAGTGAGCCAGTGTAACTAGTTTACAAGGTGACGCATTTGCGATGTATGGTGGTTAATATTTCTTACAGCGGAAACGAGCAGTAGTGACGACGATCTATCAGGTAGCCCATTGAATACCTGATGAGGCAACCAAGTAATTTGTATGTAATTTGTGTTCAAACAAATTAAAAGTGCTTCAAAATGAAATTTGTCTATGAACTATGGGTGGTCGAAGATGTTCTTTTATTTTATTTTTTTCAGGATAAATCTGGCTTACGCTTTTCCGTCGTCGGGATGGTCGCTTACGGACTTGGTTGCGGAATAGAGAATTTGCCGGGAGTCTACGTGAAAATACCGGAGGTATACGATTGGGTGTTCAGGGAAATGGTTACACAAGGCTACAATGAGAAGTTCTTTGTCAGCTAGAAAGCATAAAGATGTTTCTTTTTTTATAATTTGTTGTTGTTTTTTTTATTATTTACACAATTTTCTCATACATCTAATTCAAACAATCGGTCAAAAGACAAGTTAACCTTTGACATCGAATTGAAATCTTGACCTTTGAATATGATTGGTGACCTTGAATAAACTATTCATAATGGATTTACGAAAGAATCACGTTTTAAGCGTCAACGAAGCCGTCATCGGAACTTTTGAAGCAAAATTAAAGTGGATATAAGTGGCCAAGTGTATTAGTGTTGTATTATAAATGGTATATACATGAAAGCTCATTGTGTAGAATACGACAATTAGCAAATTGCATGGAATACGTAAATCTAAGGTTTATATTAACACATTAACCGCCAGTAAATTTCCCACTGCTGGGCTAATGCCTTCTCTCCCTTTGAGGAGAAGGTTTGAGCATAATCCACCACGCTGCTCCAATGCGGTTTGGTGGATTCAAATGTGGCAGAATTTCGTTGAAATTAGATACATGCAAGTTTCCTCACGATATTTTTCTTCACCGCCGAGCACGAGATGAATTATAAACACAAATTGAGCACATGAAAATTCAGTGGTGCCTGCCTGGGTTTGGTTTTATTTAATTTGTTTTTATAATTTACCACGTGGGAGAAAACCTGCATGTAATACTGTTGAATTTACATATATCAAATAACGCAATTGAATAAACTCCAACCCTAAATATTATTTTAATTATTTTTCCCGTTTGAAGTTTAGAAAACTTACCAATTTACGTCGAATTTGGAAGCATTTAATAACTGGGGTTAGCTGATTGAATGGGCACAAAGTACGCTATTTCTTTTTTTTATGATTTTTTTTATGTGATTGGTGGCAAACGAGAAAATACCTGATGGAAAGTGACACCGCCCATGGACATCTGCAACACCGGGAGGCTTGCAGATGCGTTGCCGGAATTTAAGGAAGGAGTACGCTTTTTTCCGCCGGCGAAAGCTGGATCCACAAAGTGGTTGTGCGTTAAAATATTTCAAGCGCTCCACAGCATTTAATGCTTAACCACAAAGCATATAGTATGTGGTACATTAATACAGCACTTATGATCCGGTGTTAGCCTCATAAATTTTTGGACCACAGCATAAGGCTCAATAGTAGTCTTTCAAAGCTCCATTTGATGGGACACCATATCATCAATCTACAATTATTGGCACACTACAAGCATATTTATGACAACTTTACTTGGTGGTAGGGCTTTGTGCAAGCCCGTCTGGGTAGGTACCACCCACTCATCAGATATTCTACCGCCAAATAACAGTACACTGTATTGTTGTGTTCCGGTTTGAAGGGTGAGTGAGCCAGTGTAATCACAGGTACATAAGATCTTAGTTCCCAAGGTTGGTGGCGCATAGGTGATGTAAGGAATGGTTAATATTTCTTACAGCGCCTTTGTCTATGGGCGGTGGTGACCACTTAACATCAGGTGGCCCATATGCTCGTCCGCCAACCTATGCCATAAAAAAAAAACTGAAGCCGATGATGATGACGTCCTGACCAATTTTGGTCACAGCGGCTAATCTCAACGGAGACCAGCCATCTCCGCAGAGATATTATACCTGTGTTTGCACATACACTAGTTCACTTTAACCTGCCTTACGTAGTTGGCCGTTCTCATTTGAAATTTTGGCCACCGTGGCCGAAGCCGAAGCCTTCGTTTGAATCGAATATATCGTTTACAATATTCGATGAGCAGGGATTATTGAAACGTTTAGAAACCCAAGTAAACGTAACAATTAACAGGAAATAGATTAATCTTAAAAACACTTTATTTGTTTAATTAATTTATGAGTTTCCAACAAAAGATACGCTAAATACATATTCTTAATATTAAACACGATATAGTTTACCAGTTTCGTGCTTCTTCGCTCTATGTGCCGTGGTCTGTGGTAAGCAAAAAATATTTTAAAACAATTACGATAAAAATAATGAAAAATATACAAAAATATATTATATATAAAGGCAAATCACCAACTCTATCAGGATAAGCCATTTGTTTATTCTTTTCTTAAGAAATTACAATAATACAATATAAAAATTATGAGCAACAAAGGCGATTCGTCTCAGACGTAGACTCCGCAACAATGGCGGCGTTCAACATTCCCGCCAACCGTCGATACGACGCTTCACCGGACCGACAAGCTGTCAAATCTTATTCCCTCGTAATTTTAAAGATTGCGCCAGCGATGCGCCGTCATATATAAAAAAGAAACTTAAATTTAACAATAAGCTTATTAATTAAACAATGTATTTTTTGCATTAGTTTAAAAGTTGAGACACTGAATTTGGACAAACTGTAACCATGATCGAGGTCATTATTATTCCTAGTATTGTCTACAGAGCCTAGGAACGACATCTTTATGTTCTAAGTTTGATTGAAATGTAAGAATATTAAATAGATTATGTGCTTTTGTACGGGGTAAGCGAGAAGGAGCATTAACTTGAATCTTTTGTAGAAGATTACTACAATCTACCACTGTCGTGTACTTTGAAAGAATGTTTTTAAATGTGGATTGTAGCGATGACCGCTCTTTGGACAGCCGGCACCACGAGCTCCTCCAAATCAGCTAGCCAGGCGTTGTCCAATCAGAAAAACGACGTGAAAAATGTCGGGTTCACCATAGTATTGTGTAATAACACTATTGCACAATACTAGTAAGGTAGAAACAGTTCAATCTATTCTAATATTAGAAATGCGAATTTAATTCTGTCTGTCTGCAGTCTCTTTCACGGTCACACCACTGAACCGAATATGATGAAGTTTGATACAGAGATAGCTTCAATCCCGAGAAAGGACGTATGGGTGTGAAAAAGTTTTGGGAGGTTAGTATGTATCAATCATTTCTTAACTTAGGAATATAAAAATCATTATAATTTAACTTTTCGATAAATTAAAACATGTCAAAGATACAAGTGACATAACATTTTAGCTCCCAAGGTTGGTGACGCATGTGATGTAAGGAATGGTTAATATCTCTTACAGCGCCTTTGTCTATGGACGATGGTGACCACTTACCATGAGGTGGCCCATATGATCGTCCGCCAACCAATGCTATAAAAAAAATGTCTTCGCCGCGTCCTATTTAAATCTTTAAAGACTGTCTCTGAGTATATCTGGACTAATCTGTCGTTTCTTATACCACTTCTGTCTTCTAGTGTGTGTTCGTGCTTTTTACTTTAAACATTGGTCTAGCGGCTTGCCATAAGATCACAGAGCCTTAGGTTCTGGGTTCAAATCCCAGGTCAGGCCGATAAAAATATTATTTTTGGCTATTGGAGTCTATCGAAAAAAAATTCATAATATTTATTGGTATAAAATTTATTCTATGTTACAAATAACTTATCAGTAAATCCTTGTAAAACTGTTTCTTTAAACACCCAATCGTACACTTCCGGTATTTTAACATAGACTCCCGGCAAATTCTCTTTACCACACCCGAGTCCATAAGCGACCATGCCGACTACGGAATATCGTAAGCCAGATTTATCCTGAAAAAAAAAACCGAAATTAGAGACACTAGTTCCAAGATATCCTGACGAATTTCCAGTCTAGACCTCTGCTATTATTCTTTCAATATGCGTAAATCTATACTAGTGTCCTATATATTTTGGAAATTCCTCTATTCATAGAACTGCTTAGACAGATAAAAAATTAAAAAAAAAGCGCGCGAAACCGTAAAAATAAAATTTCGCAGACATTTTTAACTTTGCCGTTTTATAAATTTCAAATCATTTGTAAAAAATACATTGGAAAAGAAGGCGTATTATTCGATACAAGATCATATAGATGATAAAAAGCGTGGAATTAATACTTCTTGACTTCCAGGCAGGATGTGTTACATACATATATAATTGTATTTAACTAACATGACTGTATTTTTAGATGTTGAAAAAGAGTAACTACTCAGTTTCTTGCCGGTTCTTCTCGGTAAAATCTACATTCCGAACCGGTGATAGCTTTACTTCAAATAGTTTGTTAAATGACGATTCAAAAGTGCCTGTAAAAGCCTACTTGAATAAAGTATATTTTGATTTTTTTTAATTGAGACTTAAGGTCGATATTGGCGCGCCTTGTAATTTGTTAAAAGTGTCCGTTGTGTTTTATTTTGGACTTGTAAGCTTAACCGAGTAAGTTTGTTTCAAGTTTGATTTGATGATATATTTATGTTAAGATAAATTCGAAGTTGAAACTGTTTTTGGTTTGTCACTAAATTGTTTTAAGTATTTTAAATTATTGTCTTTTTTTTTTAAATCAATGTCACTTCTGTACGCTAAATATATTTAAAAAAATTCTACTATGGTGGTCTTCAAAATTTAATTGAGTTTGTTTCCTCAATCGTACCGATCAATCTCTTTCGTGTCTTCTCCATCCTACGTGACTCTGTCTGTTACCTCTTCAGGCTTCAGTTCCATAGAAGGACATAAGGCTACTTTTTTTAATCACCTCAAGGGGGTAAAATATGGGTGATGATTTGTGTGATGTACTTACAGGGATAGGGCATACGAGTGATGAGCCGCCGTCTCCGATGCAAGTATCGACGTTTGCCTCCCCCCCAGCGCACGTGAGACTCTTGTGCAGCCTGTACGATTGACCCAGCTGGCTGTTCCGATAGAGATTCTGACATCTGTCAGCAGCGACCAGCGGTAGATTCAACTGGAAGTGTTACAGTATTGAAAATATTCAGTCGAACAGGCTTAAAATATGACGTCCAATACTTGTTGACTTTCAGGTGGGATATATATCTCAAATGTTAGAAGAGTAGCTACATTCAGAAACGGTAGACTAAAGCTATACTCTTAATATACATTGAGTTCCGGTTAGAAGGGTGGGTGAGCCAGTGTAATCACAGAGACATAACATCTTAGTTCCCGAGGTTGGTGGCACATAGGTGATGTAAGGAATGGTTAATATTTCTTACAGCGCCTTTGTCTATGGGCGGTGGTGACCACATACCATCAGGTGGCCCGTATGTACGCAAACCAATGCCAAAAAAAAAAAGTTGCCACTTAAAATTAATACAAACAAATGACAACTTACATTAAAATTAAAAAACAAAAACAGAAAGTATAAAAAGCAAGAAAAACAGTTATAGTTTAGTAATATGACGTAAGCATTAGCAGCCCGTAAATGTCCCACTGCTGGGATAAAGGCCTCCTCTCCCTTTGAGGAGAAGGTTTGGAGCATATTCCACCACGCTGCTCCAATGCGGGTTGGCGGAATACACATGTGGCAGAATTTCGTTGAAATTAGACACATGCAGGTTTCCTCACGATGTTTTCCTTCACCGCCGAGCACGAGATGAATTATAAGCACAAATTAAGCACATGAAAATTCAGTGGTGCCTGCCTGGGTTTGAACCCGAAATCATCGGTTAAGATGCACGCGTTCTAACCACTGGGCCATCTCGGCTCAGTGGTTAGATATGACGTAAACTAAATTTAAATTCACTAATTTTCGAGTTAAATATATCGAATTCCGTAGAATGTATCTTTTATATCATTAGTGGTGTTCTTGAAGGTCTATTATACTCGACAAATTAAGCCACCGATGGATATATTTTATTCGGAAGAGGCATTCGTACGACCGTTGAGTATTTTTGGGTAACTTTAATGAAATTATAGGTATTAATGTAACACAACGAATAGGGGGCGGTACCTTTTTAAGAATAGAAGCGTATTTATCGCCATTTAAAAAGTCTTTGCCCCAGCCCATGCTGAAGCACTCAGTTCCTGGTATGGGTAGTTTTTTCTCGAGACACGCAACCCCAATGTGAGGAGCTGCGTCCAAATCGAACGGCTCCTTCAGGATGATCAGCGCCACGTCGTACTGAGCGTGTTCTGTTTATGTTAAAAAAACATATACATATACATATATATGTTATATAGACATTTTATTGGCAATATCAGGATTATTCGAGATAAGTGGGCGTAGATTCAAACGATTTTATATAATATAAATATAAATTTAGTCAGTTTAAAAACTTACGTAATTTGTGGATATATTAAACAAATTAATTACACAGATATATTCAACAATAGTCATCAATATCGATACGTTAATAAAGCATATACACAAACGTACATAAATCACTGAATCTATTACAACAGAATAAAGATAATGTTGGAAATTAGCGATTCGTCGCATACGTGGTGCGCGGGAAATCTTAAATGTAACCGTCGATCCAAGATGGCTGCCGCGCTACCATCGACGCGACGCTTCACTAGAGCGTCGTTCAACTCCTATTGACACTCTTTTCCAACCAGTATGAATAAACAAGATGGCGCACCACGCGCCGTTATACATTTATAATCTACCGTTATGATGCAACACTGGACTTATTTAACGATCACTGTAATTGCTAACGTAATTGTAAACCTTTATTTAAAGGAACTATGCTAGTTTCTTGCCATATCTTCTCTGAATCTTCTGTGAAGTTTACTTGAATAAAATTGATTTCAATCGATTTGAATCTAGGATCTCGGGATCTGTAGTATTTTATCGCCAAGGCGCTAATAACCTTACGTTACATTTTTTACATTAACAACCTGTAAATTTCCCACTGCTGGTCTAAGGCCTCCTCTCCCTTTGAGGAGAAGATTTGGAGCATATTCCACCACGCTGCTCCAATGCGAGTTGGTGGAATAAACATGTGGCAGAATTTCGTTGAAATTAGACACATGCAAGTTTTCTCACGATGTTTTCCTTCACCGCCGAGCACGAAATTAATTATGAACACAAATTAAGTACATGAAAATTCAGCGGTGTTTGCCTGGGTTTGAACCCGAAATCATCGGTTAAGATGCACGCGTTCTAACCACTGCCACTCGGCTCAAAAACCTTGAGAAAGAGATTCTATATCTCTTGTACAACAAAAAGTCCTGAGTACGCTGTACTAAACACTCACGTCTCAAATATTCGTTATGTATAATGATCTGCTTCACTTCTCTGTCCTGATGCTTAAACGCTTCTTCCTCTGACTTTGTATCCCACTCCCCAGCGCGACACATCACCTAGAAGGAAATTCTGTATTATAATAACGTTTAAAATACAAAAAAGGGGTGCAATTCTAAGCTAAGGGTACCAGTACCACTAAGTTCATTGGCTTAATTTGTGTTTACGATTCATCTCGTGATCGATGGTAAAGAAAGAAACAAAGTTGTTAGTGGTGAATGACATTGGAGCCGCGTGATGGAATAACCAGACCTTCTTCTCAAAAGGGACAGGAGGCCCAACAAGTTACACGTTAACTTTTACAGTCTGTTCAAAAATCAAAATATACTTCACGCAAGTAGACTTTTACAAGTACTTACGGAATCAGATCCTACCGAGAAGAACCGGCAAGAAACTCAGTAGTTCATTCCCCCGTTTTTGAAGATAAAAAAACACCAGAAGAGTTATGATTACAAACTACAAAATGTAAAACGTCAGTTGTCGTTGATTAGATACGGTGTACGTATTGTTTTATTGGTGTTAAGAATAACTAAGGAGTTTCTTGCCGGTTCTTGTCAATATAATCTTCAAAGCACTCAGCACACTTGCTACTAGTAGAGAAATGTACCTCCGAAGCGCTCATTTCGTCCACTTTGTGGGCTACAGTTAGTACAATAGACGGATCTATTAGGGTTCCGCCGCCGATGTACGCTTCATCAAACTTCTCCTTGGGTACGCCCTTTCTGTAACAATGTTCGTTAAACTATTGTACTGTAGGATTATAAGAAAATACTTGTGGTAGGGTTTTGTGCTAGCCCCTTTGGGTACCGCCCAGTCATCAAATATTCTACCCAGAGTCGTCTCAAGCTAAGCTGGGACCCTTGGACATCCTTGAATTTAGGGCCATTTTGGTAGATATTTACTACCATGTAATTTGCTTATAGCCAGGCTTTGAGTATAGTTTCAAATAAACGGTGCGTTAATTTTCGTAAATTCGTAAGAATCTGGTTGGTTGTACAATTTTAAGGGTATATTATATCTATTTCTACCATGAAGAGCACGTCTAGTCGTCTATAGCTGAACAACTAGCTCAGTCGACCCTAAGGATGCTTCACAACACTAATGTTTTACTAATAAAGCTATTAGGTGCTACTGGTAACCATATTTATTCAATAAAATTCTAAATGCTATATGCAAACAATTAGCGAATCTTGCCATCGCGATTTAGAATTGTCTACAATTTGACATAACGCCATCTAGTATTTATAAGTTGAAATATAGATGTACATTGATTACGTATACAATGTACTTTTAATATCGATTATCGTCACTAGCCTTTTGATTAATATATTAGTTATTTCTTACAGATATGACAATTCCAAAAATATCGCAGTCAACGTGAGCATAAACGTGTGTAACATCGCTGGTTCTTCGGGGTTCTCTAAGGATGGCGGCCCTGGGAACGTGCCCCGTGTGCCCTATTGTAAAGACGGTAATGATTCTACCGCCAAACAGCAGTACCCAGTATTGTTGTGTTCCGGGTTGAAGGGTGAGCGAGCCAGTGTGACATGCACAAGGGACATAACATCTTAATTCACAAAGTTGGTATCGCTTTTGAATTATATACAGCCTTCGATGACAAAAGACGCGCTCCGAGCGAGTAAAAACAAATACTGCATTTCGTAAAAATGGCGATGGCGATGGCGTGCCAGTCGTCGCACTATCAAAAAATTATACGACAACACTGAGTCTTTGTCATTGGTAGAAATACATCAAACATGCAGTCCATAATAATGAGCCTGAGGGTACCACCTTTTTCATCCTAACCATCTTTTACCGCAAGAAATATATTTAAGACTGTCATTATTTAATTTATTAACGCGATCTAAGATTTTAGAGGCAAGTGGCCACGTGATGGTAAGTCGCTAAATCGATGCCGTTAGAAAAATACACCCTTAAACGCTCCATTAAAAACATAGACCACGACTTACTTCATAAGAACGATCATCCATGGAAAATCGCCATAATCTGCGTATCCATTTTTAGTTGCCAGTTCTCGGAGGACGTTCGCCCCAGGGTTGCTGTATCCGCAGCCTCGTTTTATCGCCGCTTTGGGTTTCCTTGGTTCAGTCCTTATTTTAGATTCAGGACAGCAGGTCTGTAGGTAAGTGCAACCGCCTTCCACCATTTCTCTGGAATAAAAGGACTTTTTTATTCAGGAGGTTTACGGTTTTGTTTCGGAATTAAATTCAAGTCAAGACATTTTATTGAATTTAATCGTTTTAATATCATTTTTATTTATGAGACAGTACAATAAAACAGTCTGAATATTTGTAAATAATTAAATTGACAAACAAAAGATCCGCTGAGTTTCTTTCGCCGGTTCTTCTCAGGGTATTTAATCAGGGTAGGATTTAATTTGCCAATCAATAAATAAGTGTAATTCTTCTATATTGAATAAAGTAATTTGAGTTTGGAAGTTTTAGTTTTAGCAGAGAAGGAAGAATTCTCCATCCAGGTGGGCCGTGAATCATTAAAAGGTAGACCCGACATTAACGCATTCTTTGAAGAATTTTGGGAGACTTCTATGTCCAACATACTGCAATTGAATGATAATGATAACAGGATATGTTCTATACAGAATAATATGGGTTATCCAGTGGAAACTTTGGCGCGTGCTTTTGTAGAAGAGTTTATAAGTTGATTGGTTGGAATAAATATAAATTATATTAGTAATATACAAGTCATTTTTTATGTGAACTTCATATTACTTGGTGGCAGGGTTTTGTGCGAGCCTGTCTGGGTAGGTACCATCCACTAATCATATACACCGTTAAGCAGCAGTACTCGGTATTGTTATGTTCCGGTTTGAAGGGTGAGTGAGCCAGTGTAACTACAGGTACAAGGGACACGACGTCTTGTTTCCCAAGGTTGACGGCGCATGTAAGGATGATTAATATTTCTTACAGCGCCATTGTCTATGGGCGGCGGTGACCGCTTACCATCAATAGCCCATGTGCTCGTCCGCCTAACTTTATAATAATAATAGGGGGGATGTTCGCATTTCTAATATCTTCCAGAATGATTTCTGTCACACCAGCAATTCTTAAGATGTGAAGCGTGAATGTCTTAGGAAGCGTGTAGTACGAGGGTTACTGCAACCCCATTCTTTTTATCCCATGGGATGGAACGTCAAGGTGCGATAAGTACTTTCTTACCTATAGGTAAAGGTCGTGGTGGGATCAAGGGGGGGTGCATTCTCGTCACAGAGAGATTTCTTTACACATCTTGCATCCTCGCCGTCTTCGTGGTCACATGGTTTAACTGAAAATATTGTCTTAAGTTAAAATCAAAATAAAGATGTTTACATATATATATATATTGGATAACATCACATACATACATTCATTACTCTGTTGTACATTACTCTGATCCCAATGTAAGTAGCTAACGCACTTGTATTATGGAAAGTCAGAAGTAACGACGGTACCACAAACACCCAGACCCGAGACAACAGAGAAAACTAATGAACTTTTTATACATCGACTCGGCCGGTAATAGGACCCGGGACCTCGGAGTAGCGTACCCATGAAAACCGGTGTACACACTACTCGACCACGGAGGTCGTCGATCATTTTTCGAGAACACCCCAATTACTTTTAATCGGCCTGAGTTTGAACCATTGGATAATCAGTCAGTTACAGTAATAACATGTAATTTATAATTAGTTCTGTCTAAGTAAGGGCTTAGTACTACACTAAATGTCAAGTCATTGTTACGTCGGAACCCCCTAACTTCATTCGTTTAAGAGATTAGAGAAGAGAGAGAGAGAAAATTGAGCATCACAATGACTTAAAAAATGACTTGAAAATTGATTCAAAAGTGCTCGACAAAGCCTACTTGAATTAAAAGGATATATTTTGATTTTGAACTGTCATAGATTCACAGACTAAGCAAGGAGAATCGAAAGTGGTGTTTCACTAACCGAGTCCGTCTGTCCGTCCGAATGCGACAAACTAAAAAACTACCGTACCGATTTTCAGTTTTCACAAATCGACGGAGTTATTATTCAAATTTCGTATTGAATATTTCATGCCAACTGGGAGCTTTACTGTCATTAACACATGCGTAACTTATGCTTACTTTTCAAGAGACAGTGTCCAATTGTGCAAGCTTTAAAATTACATTTTAAATAATATCTTACAAAATCGATACTTACATTTTTCTAGACTACGAGATTTACCGCCTTCTTTATCTGTGCCTTTGTCGAAAGCTGTTAACAAGAATTCCTCTGTTTGTTCTACATCCTTGTCAGACTGAGCGACGCACAGCATCACACAGCCGCAGACGAGGACCAAATTGATCCTGCAATACGGAAACAACCGGTTTTGGAAGTTACTCTAAAAAAACTATTCGTGGTAATTTATATATATCCCAGATGAGAAACCGGTGTAGTTTCGCTCGGGTAATATAAATAAAATTAAACAAATATCAATTTAAATACGCTGACTACCGTATACTTTCTGAACGCACCCGTAAACGTCAAACATGGCCGCCCGTTGAACTGTCACGTCATTGAATTTCATGGATTTTATATCGTAATATCTCGTTTGTATGAATTTTGGGGGTATATCGTAGACCTGCACGAAATTATTATCATAGATATTGAATAAATATATAAATATACCATCATAGCTCAGATTCTTCTAGGAATAGGCTTTTTGACAGTGCGAAAAATGAAGTGTCAATTATTGTAATCAGTATATATTACGAGTTTAAAAATGGTTATTTATCAACGAAAGTTTTAAATAATGATTAATTTATTCAAAGATCTATAAATACAAATGCATTTTTTTAAACTTTTGTCGCGTGGCACAAAACACTCCTGATTGGTCGGGCTTATGATGACATCACTTGCTTGTTAACCTCGTTTGCCTACTGTATGTGGATTATATGTGCCACAGATTACAATACAGGCAAGTGACGTCACCGACCTCATTGCAGCGCCATATTGTCAAAGTAGCGTTTTCGCGCGCCATTTAAATATTGAATTTTTAATTTGTAATTTTTCAGCAAATATGTACTAGTATTAAAAAAAAAAACAACTGTTACTGGGTTCCTTAACCTCTACTAAATAATATAAAATTGATTTTAAAAACCAGTCAAATAGCCTATTACGATAATGCTCAACAGCCTATTTGAAAACTATGTGTGTTTGTCAAACCGAAGTTCCATTCCACAGAAGTACCCTGGCGGGCTTAGAAAAGCCTAACTGAATTGTCGACCTCTATTTCCTATGTGCATTCGCCGCCGATAGGATACGAGAATTATGATAGGATACGTTTACGCTCGTACGTACTTCATTTATATAATATAATTTTGGTTTTTTTTTTTCTTTATTTAAAGAGCTTGGTCACACAAATGACTATGACGCTCTATACGTCTTCCTTTACCAGAAAAACTGGGTTTGAGACATGACGATCTTGATTATCTTACCCTCAAACCCAATCTTACAATTTTATAAAGAGCCCAGGCACCCGTGGACAAAGGATACGCCAGGACGCAGTTTAATCCCCCGACTTCTCTAATAAACCCATGAGACATGAATATTTCAGAACGTAATGGTTCGTCCCGGATACATTCCATAACTATATGATACACGTCCTCGATTTTACCACATTCCGCACAATAAGGGGAATCAGTGTTATTCATCATATAAGCAAACTTGTTCAATGGAATGTGTCCAGATCGTATTCTTAAAGCTATTACTATATCTTATCTATTTAAGCTATTGTTGATCCAAGGAGAACTCATCGGTTCCGGCTGAATAGTCTTGTACCCTTCTTGGTGGACCTTTCATCGAAATATGTTTTCCATAAATCCAAGCAACGGCTCTTAGAAATAAACGAACACTCGCTATACAATGGTTATCTATAATTTTAGTTCTATAAATTTTTAACCCATCATTGGTGGTTATTGAGATATTGAGTGCAAACATGACGACTTTTTTGCTCTTTCGATCTTGGAACGCGTTTAGCATGTACCTGATCTCTCGCATCAGATCGGCTTGGCGGCTCAGAGTTACAAAGATACCCAAAGATGAGGTCAGCGAAGGACAAATCAAGGATCAATTAGCAACACAGTGAAACCCACGTCACCCGACCTCTTGTTGCTCATATCGTTCAAATGCAAATCCAAAAATCTGTCTTCTCTTTTCCAAATATACTGGACTATTGAAATTACCATTATTTCAAAACGACAAACTACCCTACATAAATGAGAAAGCTTGTGACATTTGAAATTCCTTTGTTTTTGTTTCACGCAAAATCTTCTAAATTCTGGATGACATTTGGAAAAAATATCGAAGTGACATAACAAATAGGTAACCTAGCCTACTTCTTTCACACAGGAGTGGAAGCTAGTTTAAAATATCTGACGTAATTATCTAGTTTATCTAATTATAAAACATACGTACCACATGTTTAATTTTTCAAAAGACAAAAGTACAAAACGAACGATTCGTCGCGCCAGCGACCCGATCGATGACTGCTTGGTCGGGAAAATATGTGAACATTTATCACAGTACTAGTGATGTAGCATTTTTGTTGAGGAGAAGGTTTGGAGCATATTATTGGAGTATAAATTATAAACACAAATTAAGCACATGAAAATTCAGTGGTGCTTGACTGGGTCGAAACCCGAAAGCATCGGTTAAGATGCACGCGTTCTAACCATTGGGCCATCTCGGCTCGCCTGACAATGTTTTTTAACATTAGCAGCCTGTACATTTCCCACTGCTGGGTTAAAGACCTCCTCTCCTTTTGAGGAGAAGGTTTGAAGTATATTCCACCACGCTGCTCCAATGCGGGTTGGTGGAATACACATGTGGCAGAATTTCGTTGAAATTAGAGACATGCAGGTTTCCTCACGATGTTTTTGACACACACACAACTTATGCAAACAATATAAAAAATATATATAAAAGGAACGTATAAGAATAAAGAATACAAACTAAAATAAAAAAAAAAATAAAAAAAAATAATGTGTGATGCCCAAATTGGTAAGCCACTCAGCATATATGTTGAAAATCATTGTTGTGATGAGTTTCAACGCTGGTATTCTGTGGCCGCCAATAACTACGTACGTCACGTCTTAGGAAGTGAACTACGAGTATGTGATATATAAGTTCACAATAATTACATAAATATAAGTATAAGAATATATAATAATATAATTTAAAAAAGAAGGAAAAAAAGAAACAACTGTAAATACCTTAGTTATAGATTGGACGTTCGTATTTCTTACAGTGCCATTGTCTATGGGCGGTGGAGACCACTTACCATCAGGTAGTTTGCTCGAAATCCACCTGTCATAAAAATGCTTTTCGTCACTGCCTCATTGGTTATTACGCAATCACTATCTGATCTGATAACATTTGAGTTAAATTTTAAACTTTACCGATTCATAAATTCAAATCATTTGTAAACAATATATTAATAAAAAAACATATAATTAAACATAAATAAACAATACAAGATTATACAGATGATAAAAAAGCGTGGAGCTAATACTTGTTGACCTTCAGGCAGGATATATTACATACATATATAATAGCATTTAACTAACATCGTTATGTTATCGCATTTTAAATGTTGCAAAAGAGTAACCATTGAGCTTCTTGCCGGTTCTTCTCGGTAGAATCTACTTACATTCCGGACCGGTGGTAGCTTCACTTAATTTTGTAAAATGAAGATTCAACAGTGCTTGTATATTTTGATTTGAGTTTTAAAATCATCGATATATTGTGAACCGACGAAGCGCCTCACTATTTCATAAAACGCGCTGAGGTCAAAATAATATGATAAAAGCGGGAAAGAAAAACAATGTTTATTTATGTATGTGTTCGTAATCGTATCATTTAATTATTGATTACTCTATTTAACTTTGATATTTGATATTTTAAATTAAACATAATGGTGATTATTTAATCTACGATGCATGTGAAATCAACAATTTACTGCCTCATCAGTCTAGTGGCCAATAAACTCTTAGATCTTAAGGTCTTGGGTACAAAACCCAGGTCGGGCAGATAACCCTTTAGATTTATTGGGTTTTTCTGCAGAAGTGTCTATATACGCTTACCGCTGAGAAATTAATTAGCAGTAGATTTGATAAGCTTTAGTTGTAGACAAGCTGTGCCCGCGACTGCGCCTAAGTTACATTATTACGTCAGCTATCAGACCCGTCAAAATCGGTCCAAAATCCAGAGCCGGAATAAAAAGACAAAGAAAACTTGTAAAAATATGTTATTTCTGTACATGTGTATACATGCAATTATTAAAAGGCGGTTATTTTAATATTACAAACAGACACTCCAATTTTATTATATGTATATATTAATGTTGTTTTATTTATTATTACAGCACCACCTTATATTCTATGAGCTACCACCTACACCGTTGGCTGCCTGGAAGAGACCGTTGTGTAACGGTAAGGCCGCCAAAATTGTACGCGTCTTTTATTTAGGCTGTATCCGTGTTTTATTAATTTATTTTCCAAATCACTGAATCGATTTTGATGAAATTCGTTATTAATCAAGCTTGGACTTTTAATTCAACATTCGAGGTCAAACGGGAGGTTATGTTTGTTTGGTATTTATATAAGTTCACAAATTTACTGCTTCGAATAGATACAAGGCGGCAGATTCAAAGGCTTTGGGTTCAAAATCCGGGTCGAGACAGTTTTGGTTACCGGCGGGTTTGTTCAAAAGGTTTTTTAGGAATTTCGAAACCCATGACAGGTTTTGTTTCGATTTCGTTTCATCGTAAGCTGCAAGCCACTCGTCAAAATTCGGCGCCAAAATTATGAAACTCTATTTGAATGAAATTTTGTAATGTCAATAGTTCAGTTAGAATTGATGTCTGTCGATGACAATTTACTTTAATTTTGTTGACGTTTTTCTTTTTTTTTGCTTATACTATAACTGGTCTGTACCTTTTTTTGTGGCATTGGTTGGCGGACAAACATATGGGCCACCTGACAGTAAGTGGCCACCACCGCCCATACACAAAAGCGCTGTGAGAAATATTAACCATTCCCTACATCACCTATGCACCATCCTTGGGAACGAAGATGTTATGTCCCTTATGCCTGTGATTGCCCTGGCTCACTCACCCTTCTAACCGGAACACAACAATACAGAGTACTGTTGTTAACGGTAGAATATATGATGAGTGGGTGGTACTATCCAGACGGGCTTGCACAAAGCCCTACCAACAGATAAACTCTTAACTCTTAAATTACTTTATTTTTAAATTGTAACAATTTAATATTTCTTACTTATAGACTTTAATGTCTATGGACAGGCGTAACCATATGGTGATTCACGTACCGATACAATAAAAAAAACAAACAGTAACGCACAGAATCAAGCAGCCGCAGATCAAATTAGTCCTGAAATACAATAATATCGAACATTTACTAAACAGATTACAACGCAGACTCTTTATAAAGTATAGTAAGGTCATATGGAATGTTGTTATGGGGTAATGCAGCAGATATTGAAACGGGATTTATTCTGCAGAAAAAAGCTATCCGAACTATTTACAATATCAGCCCAAGGACATCATTACGCGAAATTTAAAGAAACAGGTGTATTAACGGCTGCTTCGCAATATATTTGTGATAATTTAATGTTTATACAGAAGAATACATTACTCTATTAATACAATAAATAAGAATAAACTTCTAACCCCTACTTTTCGTTTGCAAACGGTACGGAGAACGTTTTTGGGCAATGGTATACGCATAATATAATAAGATACCGGGAAATGTAATCAATTTGACATTTACAAAATTGAAAAGTTCATTAAGACGAAATTAATAAATAAATCTTAGTATTCATTAAAAGGGTACTTTTTAGAAAAAAACGCCTGGATTTAGGCTCGGGATACATCACAGGACACTAATTATTGTAAAAAACAGCATTGTAAATCTGTTTATTTGAAAAGAGCAACTACGCGAGTTTCTTGCCGTTTCTTCTCGCTGGAGGCTGCTTTACGTAACGGTGGTAGTATTTTAATATTGACGATTCAAAAACGCTTCTTTGTTAAGTTTACTTGAATAAAATTAATTTGATTTGGTTTGATTTGAATATAGTACATAGATCTAAAGGTTTTGTTGTTAAGGAAATATTTAAACGAAATAATAATAATGATTACTCACCATACTGAACTAATTCAAACAAGATCACGCTGTTTTTAAGTGATCGAAATTCCACGGAAAACCCAAATATATTATCCTAGACATACATACGCATACATACAATTCAGGGACTAATAGGCCACCCTCTTGGATATAGAACTTACCTTAGCGTGACCTCTAAGTCTCACCTTCGCGTAGCATATAAATCTAAATCAAATCAAACCAAAATATTTATTCAAGTAGGCTTTTACAAGCACTTTCGATTTAGATTTTACAAACTATATTAAATGAAGCTAGCACCGGTTCGGGATGTAGATTCTAACTAAGCAGTTGCAAAGCCTTCTAGATATTGAAACTTTTACGATTATTATTTTTTTATCAATGTATAAGGAAATTAAAGACTTTTCAAGTGATATACCAGTTTTAGTTGATATATGTAGGTCATCGTCTTGAATTTGTATGTTTTGATTTTTGCATACAACGGTTTGCGATTTGAAGCCTTTCCCGTGCTGTACATCGCTCGTAGCTCAGTGTAGTTAGTGTATATGTTACTCTAAAAGCTCGAACTAAGGTAAATCTTAAGATTTGCCAGTAAAACCTAAGATTTACCGCCATGAGTTGGTAAATGTAAGTATTTATTATAAAGGGACGACTTTTTCGTACTTTCACCATTCCAACCTAACCTAACCTAGCATGTAAATCCTAAGATTTACCAAGTGAACGATGGTAAAAGTTCGAATCCCAATGTTTTATGGACATTCACCATTCGTAATCGGTAAATCGTAAGTTTAACTGGAAAATCTCAAGATTTACCGTAATTGTAATGTAGGCACTGTTTAAATAAATAATTAACACCACAATATGAAAAGATACTATTTATTAACTTTCTTTCCTTAAATATAACCTTTTCCAATCGGATGAGCAGACACAGCTCAGCTATATCGTGTATCGTATCGTATATATAAAAAGTGTTTAATTAATTTCTCTTCATTTACAATACAAGACTCCATTATATACGCCCTTCAAGTTTTGAAGACGTAATATTTTCGCAAATCCATAGTGAATATCATAGATTAATCAAGCTCTCGACCAATGAAAACGCGTCGATTCAAGGTCAAAGTTGTTCATTTGACTTCACTCCCCTTGTGATCGGGGAATTAGTCTATATATTTATAGTTTAATTTTTAAGATTTAAAGTGATAATGATTTTATTTCTTTTGTACAATAGACTCTTTGACAATGCGAAAAATAAAGTGTCAATTATTGTTATCAGTATATATTATGAGTTTAAAAATGGTTATTTATTAACGAAAGTTGAAAATAATGATGAATTTATTCAAAGATCCATAAATACAAATGCATTTTTTTAAACGTTTGTCACGTGACACAAAACGCTCCTGATTGGCCGGGCTTGTGGTGACGTCACTTGCTTGTTGACCTCGTTTGCCTACTGATCGTAGATTATATGTGGCACAGATTACAATACAGGATTAAAAAAATTTACGTCATAAATATATTTACAGTAGAATCCGTTTATTATGGACTCCGCCTATATTGACCAACCGTTTATTGTGACGTATTTATACTATCAAGTTTGGTTCTCATATAAAATTCGTTGTAAAAAAGTCGGATATAATGACTTCCCTTATAGTGACAGTTCGCTGATTATGACCCATTTTTAATAAATTGTGTCCGGTTATAATGACCGACATGATTCTTTACACCTTTGGTAATGTTTCGTTCAGCACCCGGCTCGTCTTTATTTTTATTCTGAGTGATCAATTTACACTTGAAGGTCACGCATCAGATACAGGGAAAAAGAAGGCGAGGAAGAGCCATTACCTACCGCAGAAAGGCAGTAAATGCTGCAGATTTGTTCATAGCAATAGTGAACATGATCATTAGACCATGGCTTTGTCTTCTATACACAATAGTATTAGAGTCTGTTATTACAAAACAAAAGCAAAGGCAAAAGCAAAGGTGTAGTACATACCTACGTGTTTCGTATGTACTTATTACGTGCAAAATACCTATTATTGTACCTAACTATATATATATTTTTTTTACGAAACGTTTTGTATGACGTTCGGTATTTATGACGTGTATGTCAATTCCCTTCGATGTCATTATAAGCGGATTCCACTGTATATATATTTGGGACGTTTATAAAATACGCCTCGCCTAGACACCTGTGTCTGTGGTAGGGCTTTGTGCAAACCCGTCTGGATAGGTACCACCTAATTATCACATTCCTTCGTAACTAATTTCTTTGTATAGGTGACGCGACATGACAAAGTGCAAATGTAGCAATATTTATTATTGTTGTATTCCAATTTTAATGGTGAGTGAGCCAGTGTAAAAGACACAAGGGACAGAACATAGTGTAATTTCAGTAGTTTAAGATGACAAAATAAAATCACGTTTTATTAATAATTCTCCAACAAATATATATTTTTAATCCATCGCAATCATCTCATTATTTCTCGTGACAGATCAATATTTAAAAAAAAAAATGTTTATTTATGTATCTGTGACAGTCTTAAATAATATGCCAAATAAAATAGTAAGTATTAATTAATGTTTAACAAATTATTAAATAACTTTCGCCGGCGGTTTTTCCGAACCGATACGACTTAGTAAATGGCCGGCAACGCACATGCAAGCCCCCTGTGTTGCAGATGTCCATGGGCCATAAATTAAATTAAATAGTTTCGATTATAATCGTTATATATAATAATGTGATATAATTAATTATGTCATCCTATGACGTAACACCGTATTGGAGGCTTGGGCGACTCTCTAACAATAGTTTCCAAGATTACGGTGCAATTGTCTATGGTTGGTCACCAGTACTAAAATTCTATCATCCGTAAGCAAAACGGATGATAGAATAGAACGGGCATATATCTAACCCTATATAACGACGGACGACGCCTTTGATCTCGTGGAAAAGCCGACAACTTCTAGACGGCATTAGGATGCCAGGGTTGTCACAAGCAAACAATATTTGTAAAATTATTTCTTATAGCAAATCAACACCGTCAGCAATATTATAACTTAATATAACACTTTTGAATTCTGTATTTACCTCAGTATACTGGCCAATGGTTATGTCAAAAAATCGATGTCATTTATATCATCTCATCGGTAGAATATGGCGTCTGATTTATGACGTAATGATCACTGGGCAGTGTACTGATATACTACAGTAATATAAATCAGCATGTATAAAACGGAATACATCTTACATTTTTGATTCAAAGTGAAAAAATAAAAAAACAGACACACATTATTTTGTTTGCAGTTCGGGCTCGGCATTCGCACCTCTCGCCCCTCACACCCCGCACGATTGCCCTGTCTAAACGTCTTCGTTGGATGACTGTATGGTTTTTTAGACTGCGCTTAAACATATAATGTACTTACTTATTTATTATGCTAAATAAACAATTTCATTAAGAACATAAATATGTAATTCAGCAATTCCTCGTTACGATTTACAATCGGCTATTAATATTAAACTATTTTACAGAGCAGCGTGGTGGTAGCCCTTGCCCAGTGATGGGAAATTTAAGTGGTTAGAACGCGTGCATCTTAACCGTAGATTTCTGGTTCAGGCACCGCTGAATTTTCATGTGCTTAATTTGTTTTTATAATTCATCTCGTGCTCGGCGGTGAAGGAAAACATCGTGAGGAAACCTGCATGTGGCTAGTTTCAACGATATTCTGCCACATGTTGGAGATACTCAACCCGCATTGAAGCAGCGTGGTGGAATATGCTCCAAGGGATAGGAGGCCTTTAGCCCAGCAGTAGGAAATTTACAGGCTGCTAACGAACGATGACAACATTTAATATCAACGTTTTCAATTAAAATTTTAAATAAATCAAATACAACATAACATAGGTAATCTTGGAATTAAAAAATTGGAACAATTTTTTTATATTAAACTTCCATTGTCTTTTACCGTAACGGCAACATAAGCCTTCAAACAGACACCCTCCCCCCAACTCTCCTCCCTTCCTATTCGTATAGTATACGCGTATCACAGGATACGTAATACTTACAAAAGATATAAAAAAAAAAAAACTTTTATATCAGTAACGAAACTCTGTTTTTTTACTAACTGTACAACAATTACATTGTTACAATACCCATAACACCGATGTTACTTAACAACCGGACTTACAGCGGCCATTTTTGTTTTTCTATCGACATTTTTTTGGAGTTTGAACCGAGAGCTCCGAGATCTGTGACCTTGTAGACAATGTTTGACCAACGACACAAAAACGTATATTTTTTAAAAGCCTCTTCAGCAACAGACCACCGAACAAAATAAAAAAATAGATACTATGTACAAAATTACTATCAAATATAGAATTAATAATAAAATAATATTATATACAAAATAAAAAATAAAAACATATAACAAATTCGTTTTTAAAAATACATCTGGTAACAAAATATATCACAAACAGTCGGAATGTTATTATATAACGCAATATAATTAATCATACTAAAATATACACTGGGTGGATATTTCGGTGAGCCAGTGGTTCAACGCCTTAAACGGCATAATAACGATCACGGTTCGTAATATTATTTCAAAATATATTCAATTCAATTATCACTAGGATCCGCCCGCGGTTTCAGATCCCCACCATTTAAGGGGTTAAATTTAAATACCGATTTGTAATCGTTATATATAAACAAATTCCACTGGCAAATCTTAATTATCCCTTGCGATATTATATACAGGAAATTTTAAAACTTAACGACCTAAATTGTAATCATGGTTTAGGTTTTCCTTGGTGGTAGGGCTTTTGCGAGGTACCACCCACTCATCAGATATTCTACCGCCAAACAACACTATTGTTGTGTTTCGGTTTGAAGGGTGAGTGAGCCAGTGTAGCAGGCACAAGGGACATAGTAACTTAGTTCCCAAGTTTAGTGGCGCATTGTATATGTAAGGAATGACTAAAATAGCTTATGGCCCTATGTCTAACGAAGGTGGTGACCACTCAGGCTCGACCACTAACGCACCGATATAAACATAAAATGTCACTTTCCAACAATATTGGTCAAATACATTCACACCGTTGGCTCCAAATAAATATATTAAATATATAAAAAAAAAACTAAAAAACATTTTTTTATTTAACTAGGAACGTACTTAAATGTACCTCCTGGTGGTAAGTACTCACCAATCCACAATAAGACCTTAATTTACCACCTCGTGCTCGTTTCAACGAAATTCTGCCACATGCGTGGTGGAATTTGCTCCTAACCTTCTCCTCAAAAGGTCCTTAGCCCAGCAGTGGGAAATTTACTGCTACTAATATATCATAAGCCCTATAGAGTCACTGGATATTAATATGACACGCCCTTAGCGCGTTAAACAACCTCCCTTACACAACACTTTTGTATCGCGGTAGAATATCTGATGTGCGTTCATTAATCCTTAGGTTTACATATTTACTATACCCATATGTTCAGCTATATCATATATATATAATAATACTCATATCAACTTTAATTTTACTTCCAAACGGTAAGTTTCGTCGACGTTCAAAACGTCTCGACCAATGATGTCGCGGCGATTCAAGGTCAATCGTTTATTTGACTTTTGTAATCTTATGATTGGACTTAACAATATATATGTGTTACTGTAAAAGCTCGAACTAAGATCTTAAGATTTTCCAGTTAAACCTAAGATTTACCGACATGAGTTGGTAAATGTATGTATTTATTATACAGGGACGACTTTTTCGGACTTTCACCATTCCAACCTAACCTAACCTAACATGTAAATCCTAAGATTTACCAAGTGAACGATGGTAAAAGTTCGAATCCCAATGTTTTATGGACATTTACCATTCGTAATCGGTAAATCTTAGGTTTTACTGGAAAATCTTAAGATTTACCGTAGTTCGAGCTTTTACAGTGACATATATATCACGTAAGTCAATCTTGTATCAACAATAAATTAGAAATGTATATCTTATTAAAATAAAGGGCGCGTTGCAAATACCTAACACCTGATTACCAACGCTTAAAACACAGAGATCAGCTACTTCGCCTGGGTAGAATTCTTCGAGATAATTTAAATAACATTTCATCCCAAACATCATCCTTTAGATGTATATAAAGGGGTTCAAGCTTGATCATATCAAACTCCATCAAATTTGGTTCAGCGGTTCAGTCGTGCGTGACAGACAGACCAATCTAATATATAACTAACCAAACTAATATTTTTTATAATATTATACTCAAATTTGTTCATTTTTTGTACATGACAACACCGAATCGTGACCACAGATAAAGTAATAACGATGTTGATATCCCGATCGATATGCGCAGACATACTATGCACAAGTTGTTTGTGTGTGCACACGTATGCACTCCTCATTCCCTCACCCTCACCTTCAAGGCAAAAGATTGTAAGTACTCACAGAGCGTTATACGTCAAAAGATAACACTTAATTTAAAAATTATTGACAGTGGCAATACTAGAGAATTGTATTCGCTTTTTTTGCTCAACTGTATTATTCTGCGCACTCCATTTTGCTTTCCGTTTCTTTTTTTTTTTTATATATACGAAATAAGCACTGCTTACTTCCTTAACCCAGGTATTTTTTTTTTTTTTATAATTACTTTTAACAAGACGATACTATATACATTTTCAAATCGCATAGACTGAATGACAGATTCCAGGATTACGTTTAAAGGTGAATCTGGTGGAACAGTCGTCAGAACGTCATTATCAATTTTTTTCAACAACAAAAAAAAGATACCGATTTTTTTTACAGTCGCGTACTGTCATTATGAAAACATTAAATCCATTTATCATCCTTCTTTCCGTTTAGCAACGGTGTAGATTCTTCTTTGCAGTCTTTTATCGGACTTATATCCGGTTTGCCGTTGAAGTATTTAGCGGAGTTCGCCTTGGAGACTATGTAGGGCACTCCCGCCAAGTCCGACGTGAGAGGGTTATAGTACTGACGATAGCACAACACGGAAACCGTGAACCCCAAGGTCGATCCCACCAGGACATCTGAAAACCACAACCCCATTATTGGTATATGTGAACTTTTGTGTCAATTTTGTAATCAAAATCAAAATGTACTTTACTCAAGTAGGCTTTTACATTTACGTCATTTAACAAACTAAGTATTTAAAGTAAAGCTACCACCGGTTCGGAATGTAGATTCTACCGAGAAGAACCGGCTAGAAACTCATTATTGGGCTAAGGCCTCCTCTCCCTTTGAGAAGAAGGTTGAGATCATATTCTACCACTTGGAGCAGCCAATGCGGGTTGGTCGAATACACATGTGGCAGAATTTCGTTGAAATTAGACACATGCAGGTTTCCTCGCGATGTTTTCCTTCACCGCCGAGCACGAGATGAATTATAAATGAAGTGGATGAAGTATAGCAGAGCTATTAGAAAATCTGTTGAAATACCTAAATCTAAGGTTTGTTCATCTTCGTTCCTATATATAGGAATAAACTGTACAAATTACCTTGCCAGTGATGGTGGTAGTCACAGGTCCTGGACAGTGCGATGCAGCCTGCCATCACGAGTGGTATGATCGTGGTCAACACCCTGGCCCCCGAGCCACGCTTTCTGGATATCGTGCCCAATCTACCACAGATCCAAGCTGACGCAATACCCAACGAACAGAACGACACTGTAAACAAATTTAAGATTCGTATATTGGAATCTGAAAATTAGTCATGAAAATATTGAAAGAAAGACTGAGTCAAAACGTTTAACGCTTATATATTGACTTGAAGCCTCTCAGAGCAGGTCCGTCTTAACCACGAAAGCAGGGTGCAAAATTCTAGGCCACGCTTGGGGGGCGCCTCACAGATAGTTAAGTCTGAGACCATCGGAGAGACGGAACGGTCTCTTAAAACTAAAAATATTTGGGGGGGGTGGCATCGCCAGAACATCGCTACCTGATTTGTTGTGATTAAGACGAATTTGGACATGAGAGTAACCGGCGAAAGACACTCAGCATGTTTTACATATCAAATTAAACGATTGTAAATTACAAAGACAATTTTCTCTCATTCTTAGTTGAATTAGCCTGATTCTTTTAAATTTACAATTGAATATTTTTATTCAATTTACAAATTAATTTAAGTGAAGTGACCGCCGCTTCGGAATGTAGATTCTACCGAGAAGAACCGGCAAGAAACTTTGTAGTTACTCTATTATTGTAATTATTGTGTTCAAATTAAATCGTAGACAATAATTGTGTTCGTATAACCTTCACAAGTCGAAAGTATTACCATGACTGTAGCGAAAATTAAATCTTGGCGTTGTATTAAATTGTTAAATGTACTTACAGCTGCTGTGTCCACTAGGAAACGACTTCCTCCCCTCCATAATGTCGGATATGTCGCCTGTACATTGAAGCTCAGGCGTTTCAATGCCATCGGGGAAGCAACGGTAGAAGAAATCGGGGCGCGGTCGACCTAAAAAATTAAAATCTAAAAGTATGAATTGTTTGTATTCGATTACGGTTATTCCCCTAAGCTTTGCGATACTGTAAAAAGTCACTTCGTACCTCATTCGTGAAATAATATTTATCGTAAATCGTATATATCACATATTCTAACATAAATAACTTTTTATAAATTATTATTATTATATATATGTATATAAATTTACGTGAACTCTTGCTTAATCGCTATTTTAACGAAAACACCGCCTTTTGTACAAATTATATAAAATTATTTTTTGCATGGTCGTTATCAAGATAAGTAATGGCCAACTTAACAACTGAAGCGACCGCCCCCCCCTTAACTTCTTTTTTTGATCTCGCTATAAAAACTTTACGCGTTTCCCTCACATGAAGTGGGGGTTCTTGTGACTCGCTTATGCCCAGGACGCCTAGCGCGCCCTAGTACACCCGAATACCCAATAAAAGCCCAATGGTACCCTCTCCGTCTTTTCGACGGGCGTCACGTGCTTTAGCATACCATGACGAACCTCCCCTGACTGGCTTAATACTAAACTAGTATCAAAATTAATCGATGGTGGCTGACGGCTATTCTTAAGGAGTCCAGCTCCGTCTTATAAACCAATGATTAGGCAAATCTGACCACCAGAATGAGTTCACGCACTGAACCAACGGCTTTACGTTATTTCCGATGCACGGGAGTACGGGAATTGTTCAATAGAAAAACCCAATAATTTACTATCGGCCCAACCTGGTGTTTGAACACAGATCCTTGGGATCTTCGGCCATATATCTAGCCACTACACCAACGAGGCAGTCAATATATGATAAAGAAAAACAACCACTCACCAACAATTAATTTGACCGTATCAGTTAACATGCCCGTTATTCCAAGAGCGAGCGACCAGGAGAGCAGAAACTGTAAATATAAATACAATTTTATTTACTCTGTGGCCTCCTATAAACGTCATCAACGAGAGAAAAAAGCCAAATAAACATCATTTGACGGCAAATCGAAATCATTGGCCGAGAGCTTGATTAGTCTATGATATTCACTATGGATTTGCGAATAAATGGCGTTTTGAACGTCGACGACATTGATCGGAATTATGGATGTAAAATTAAAATGGAAACAGTTAAGTGTAACAGTGTTGTATTATAAATAAAGATATATTAATCATACTCTGAGTAGTGCAAAATATAGCCGAGTTATTACCAAATCGCATGAAACACGTAAATCTAAGGTTTGTTTATCTTTTTTCCCACTTCCATCGCGTCATGACGCATGGTACTGGTGTAGTACTTACAAAAATGCGTCACCAACCTTAGGTACTGAGATGTCATGTCTCTTGCAACTAAACTGAGTCACTTTCAAAGCGGAACGCCTAGTAAAATTATCAAGTTCCTCTGACTATTATTAAACTGTTTTGTATCAAGCCTATTAAACATATCCTAAGTTCGTATCGGTATTGTGTGGTTTATTTTATGGTATAAGTCTTTAAGTGGTCACCACTCATACATTTCGTAAACATTCCTTAACTCATCAACCTAGGGAGCTAGATGGTATTTCCCTTGTGCCTGTAGTTACTATGCAGCGTCTGAACTCACTCACCGTTCAATACGGAACAAAACAATACTAACTACTGCTGTTTGACGGTAGAATATATATTGAGTGAGTGGTACCTAACGGCTTTCCTACCTACCACCAATTTAGTTATTAATCTTATTAATTACACATACTTAACTAATCATAATTTAGCTTATAACCAATCCAACAAAAGTCTTAAACTTGGCCAGAATTTTGTTTTTAGTAAAACTCAGAGGGCATGACAAATACAATTTGAATAACACCTCGCAAAAAAAATCTTTATTTAGGTATGTGATCGGCAATCTACCATAACCTAGGGCAGACAAAGTACCAAATTGGTCCCTGCCAACGTTATTAGTCTTCATTATCAAGCCTCACCTCCAATGCGTCATTGCAATCATTGCATACTGCCCACGCTATCAATGACAGCACACATGGAACCGATAGTACAATGGACCAGAGCATTCCGCTGGGAACGTAGGATTCGTGCCGAGGGTATTTACAGTTATTTTCTAGTTCCGAATGTGGTATCACTCTGATGAAGGGATTCAATGATTCCATATAACTGGAAAATAGAAAATTTTCTTTAATATTTGACGTCAAATAGATCCACCTTAGTCGCATATTTTTAAGTCAAGATTTATAACATTATTATTGTAAATGTGAAAGTAAATCAATCTGTCTGTCCGTTGCTCTTTAACGGCAATACTACTGATTCTGAATTTGATATTTTGTATGAAGCAAACTTGGACCCCGAGGACATAGGTAATATTTTATGTTAATTACTGACAAGACTGACTAAAAAACTAAATTAAATCTGTCGAAAAATATTTACTTATAAATATATTTCGTTACTGTATTTATTTAATATTAAAATAAAGAATATCTAAAGCAGGGTTTGAATTGCAACACCTTTAAATTTGATAAAATATGGTAACACGATACGGTTTTGATATCTCATGAAGTTTCGCTCAAGTGCTATAAGCAGTATTGTAATATTAAATTTAACTCATTCTAATTATGTTTTTTATGTATCTCTTATCTCTAGAATACTTACCCCCATTAAAATAAATTCATAATTTAAGAATTTATAGATACAACCCAATAAAATTATTTATTAATATTTAAATAGCTTAAATAATAAAGTGTATAAATGTATTTATTTCTTAAGTAACTCTCTCTTTATTGCACAAATCGCGAGTTGCGGAAACACACGGCGGAAATAATTCACATTAAATATTTATGATTAGTTTGAGTACATATTTTTGAACACAGAATCGTTTTTAACTCAAATATATTAAATGTTCGAAGTACATAAATTAATAATAAAGTAATAAATATGCATTTAACATATATTCGGTATATGTTTCATTCATAAAACGTTATCGAAAAATTTGATTATAACATATGGAAGCCAACTCACCAAAAAGCGGAGAATAAAAGAATACGAAGAAGGATTTCTATGAATAAATTATAACTGGCCGAGCGTATAAGTGGCATTTTTTAAAAATAATAGTTTATTTTAATGTGCAAAAATAATTTTTATTGTTATATTTTATTATTTTGCCAAAACATTGTCTGTAGTGGGGGTTGGGAAATTGTTTGACTTTTATTACGGTATTGCCAGTGCAATATGTAAAATATCCCCAATAAAGTTACCGACTAAGTTATTACTTAGTAAAATAATATTAAAACATACAACAGAGAGGATTATCTTCAGTTTGAAAGATAATGCAGAAGTAATATTACATAATTTTACAAAATAAATATATTTATTTTACAGCAGTTTTACAATAATGATTACCTAAAATTGACCTTTGTTTAATATTTATTTAAAACACACTGTTTATTAATACTTTATTATTCAACAAAAAATATAAATCTATTGTAATGTTTAGTACTTAAACTTGAATCGGATGGTCTGATCAGTCAGTCTAGTATTTTTAAAAGCTAACATCATATATCACTATACATTTGTAAAAGTTCTTCCTGTAAAAAAAAATAAGTTCTACAGAAATAAAAAAATGTTGCAATAATTTATGATATTTCCTTCCTACTGAATTATTTTAAAAAAATATGTAAATATTTTGTGTTTTAACAAAACTCAATTACACTTTATTTTTTATAATGTTGCTAAATTTCAGAATTATTAATTTGTTATTATTGACGTATTTATGTATTTCCCTGATCTCTCTAACTTGATTGTAATAAATTAAAGACTCTGAAAAGGCAAATCTATATTCTAGTAACACTAATTTAATGTCAGAAATTGGCGAATATTTGACATCATTGTCAACAACCTTAAAAAGCAGTAAATTTACGCTTTGTTGCCATTGCCAATAAAATATACTATTAAAAAAGTCTAAACATAATAATTACACCATACTTAATATCCCTTAATATTGTGATTAGCTTTTCTACTTTAAAATATGATTAATATTTATTTATTTATTTATTTATACTTTATTGTACACCACAAGATACAGATTAAAATATGTTACAAGAAAAATTTAAATATTATTGTAGAGTACAACGGGCGGCCTTATTGCTAAGTAGCCATTTCTTCCAGACAACCCAATAAAGAGAGAGGTTGTATGGAATCGGGTAGGTGGTGCTAAGGCGGTATTATAACTACACTTGCATACAAATATCTACATGTAAATACTTATACAATGTACATATATACACTATATATATATACATATACACATACATATATATACACATACACACACGCACATATACACATATATATATATATATATATATATATTATTATTAAGCAGCTAGACAGTAATCTTCAGCAGTGCTGTGTACGTCTGTAATTGGTACATACATCAGATAAGTATCAGTTTTAAAAGTTTAGTGTTAAGTGTTTAATGTATGTACTGTTGATGTGCCATTCAAATAAAATAAATAAATATTATAGACTAATAAATAATTATAACTAAACTAATAAATAAGCACTATTATAAATCGTCTCTATGCAGATTCAAGATAAAATTTCTTTAGGGAATTTTTGAAAATTAATAATGTTTTAGATTTTTTTATATTAAGCGGTAAATTATTCCAAAACTTAATTGCCTGAACGGTAAAAGAGTCACTGTAGAATTTTGTATTATGTGCCGGTATTTTAAGTGTAAAACTCCGGGAAGATCTCAAAAGAGAAGGATCGCCTAGAAATTTAAATTTCTCCTTTAAATAAGAAGGAGCCCTTGAATTAAATAGCCCACAGTACAGAAGAGACTAAATATGCAAGTTCCGGCGAAAACGAATAGGGAGCCACTTGAGCTTTGAACGAAATACAGAAATGTGGTCATATTTGCGAAGGCAGAATATGAACCGGATGGCGAGATTTTGAAGTCGCTCAAGCCTATTGAGTTGGTCCTCGTTCAGATTAGTATAGCTTGCATCGGCATAATCAAGAATAGGTAGAAGGAGAGAATTTGCTAACATAATTTTGGTAGGAATTGGTAGAGGGGATCGAAACCGTCGTAGCGAGTTCAGTGAAGCGTAGGTTCTTCTGCTCAGTTCTTTCAAATGATGTGACCAGGATAATGTTTGATCTAAATACACCCCTAGATTTTTCACAACGGTACAGTAAGGTAAACAAGTACCATTGTATTCAATAGACGGTAAATCAGTGTAATTAGCCTTAGAGACCATGCCCGGACTGCCAATAATAATGACTTGTGATTTCCCGGGGTTTATAACAAGTCCGTACAGTTTACTCCATTCGTGAATTTTCTGTAGGTCGTAGTTCATGCTCTCAATCGCAATGTGAAGATTTTCAAGCGTAGTGTGGCGATAAATTTGAATATCATCTGCATACATATGGTAGGAGGAAGAAATATACTGAGAAATGGAATTAATGAAAATAGCAAAGAGCAAGGGAGATAAGACGCCACCTTGAGGTACCATATTACCTTGAGGTAATATGATAATTTTAAGAATTATTATATGTCAATTTATTAGGTAAATTAAGATAAGATGTGTTCACTGAACGTCTCATCGATAAAATATATTAAGCCTCTTTACTTCTTAGAATAATATTTTATTTTAAATATTATTCGTTTAAAGATTATTATTTATCCATTAAGTTAATTTATACCGAAGCGATATCGTATATATAATTATTTAGATTAGATAATATTTTGCTCAAGATGACTTGACTTGTTGAAAATAAATTAGCATTATACCTTCGTAGGCGAAGGTCAAATACATTCGCCTACCTAAGGGAAAAAATAAAATTAAAAAAATATATCCGTGTTTCTTTATTGTGTTGGTTTCGTTAAAATAAAATTACAGCTTTAAGTACCTTAGAAATACAAAAAAAAATACAAGAAAAATAACTTAACCACTTATCAATTTATGTATAAATATCAGAAAATATTTTGTTAACAATTAATAACTTTGACTTACATATAACTTAAATTAAAAAAAAAAAGAAATGTTTAATTGAAAGTATGTATATACTTAAGCTTTAGCTATGCGAAGACAACGAGTTCCATAAAACTAATAAAAAAAAAACAAATATGTATACATAATATCACGAAATATATCGTTATTTAATAAATACCTTCTTAAATATCATAATAATAATGATTTTGACATAGACAATGTTCCAGCTATAACCTTGAAAAATTTTACCAACTTTCCGTTGTCTGAATCCCCCCAAATCACACATGACAAAAAGCCCTGGATCAGTTTTTTATATCTATAAAAACAAATGCAATACAATACAACCATTGCCGTATAATCGTATTGTCTCTTTCTAACTTTCCCGCGCTTATTTATGCTTGAGCTAGATAAACGCTCAGTTTATATCCTTTCATTAAGCGCTTGATAAATAAAATGAAATTGCGAGAGGTGTCATTCAGCGTTGAAGAACTATCGATAGTTGACCTCGAAAACTATTCAGGATATCGATAGCTCTCCGTGAGCAATACTATTGATTACGGCAATACTAGTGATAGCAGCGATACTATTGATACTATCGATAGTATCGATAGTTTTGGACTATCGATACTTTAGGTTAAAAGTAATAGTATCAATGGTATTGCTCATGGGGAGCTATTGATACTATCGGTACTCGATAGTATTGACACGTGACAATACTATAACACATGTGTTTGACACGTGATAATACTATCTCTAACACCTTAACTATCGATAATCTATCGATATACAACACTAGTGTGATTGGACACTCGCTTGGAACGAAGTTGACTTCACTATATATATCACGTATTAAAAAATAGACACAATATTTCAATGTTTGAATTAAAAAAAATATAACAAATACAATATTGTATAACACCGTAAACGACAACAAGAGACGGAGATCAAGAAGATAGAAGGGAGGATGGTCCAAAGGGGGGTTCAATCTACTGTAAGCCGTGTTAAAGAACTTCGTTCCAAAAACATATATTTTAATGTTTGTAAACCAGATGGAATATAATATATAACATAATAAAAAAAGATTCATTTTTACATAAAACATAACCAAAGTCATTCATTAAAATCTATTTACAAAAGACTTTACAAAACCTATGTAAGAAAAAAAACTTACATAAAGACATTACGTTGCTGAATATATCACAACGATAGCGGTTATATTGGCTATTCTCTTTAACACCATACGTGTGAAAGAGATGCCAATAGTTATGATAAATTATTTAGAATTACACTGTTTCAAGTCAAATCCAATCCAATTTACTTGAATCGAATGGAGTCTTTAAAATAAAAATGTTTATGACCTTGAAAATCAAACAAAACTCACTACAGTTCAACAGATCTTAACTTCTTTTGAGCAACATCGCTCAACTGAAATCGTACGCGTTAACATTAAAAGCTCGTAGTCAAATTATAATATCACAATTTTGACAACTAGTAAAAGTTACGGTTCAGAAACTTTTCTTTATGCTACTTCCGCACTTTCGCGTTCAAATATTTCCGATTTAATTTTGATTTTATGTAGACCCTTTTCACTGTGTATGGGCATATTTTTATAGTAAATTCCATACCCTCAAGCCAAAAATGTTATCAAAATATGTTATTAAGTAAAGAATTTAATATAATATATACAGAAATCCGCAGTGATATTCCATAAAGATTTATCTCTGTGGTGTACAAGGATAGTATTATAAGGTCCATTAATAAATTTCTCAAATCCTTAAAAGGTTATATTATTATAAATTTGAGACTACATTTCACTCCTGGCAATATATTCACATAGATAACGAATATTCGAATTTATTTAAATGTCAATAATGACGTCATAATTGGCGCGAAATTCTCCAGTCGATTTTAAGCGGGAATAGTTCGATTGACATTTGTTTTTCTCATTTTAATTCTTACAGTTTTAAATATCGAATATAGTCGATATACTAAATATTTATTGGTTGCCGGATATTCGCTTCAATCTATGGTTTGGTTTAGTGTTTAATTCAATAGTTTTATTCACACTGATGTATATATATAATAAAATTGATTAATGTATAAAGGTTTGTTAGAGTACATACATATAAAAGCTGAAATTAAAATTGTGTCTAAAGTTAGGTCTAGACTAGAGAATTCGTTTGTTTCGTCTAGAATCGTTTAAGGTGGTAAACATCAAATCATATTGAAGGAATACAAGAGTTACTGTATATGCTTACACAGATAATATATTTAATAAATCGTTAAGCCTAGAGTTCGGACAAGTGACATTCGGAATATAAAATTTTAACTATATCAGTGGAAGCCCACCTTAAGTTTTCTTTTTTTAACAATCCACTACAAAATAAAACTTTTAAAGTTAAATATATATTTAAAACAATAATCGTAAAAGATTCTAATAAATGCTGTTTTTTTTTTTTGAGAAAATGCCTATAGATTCACATTTAAGTCTAAGTTGGACAATAATGCACTTATGAATTATGATTCGGGGATGAGACAAATGGTGCTAACTTCTTCTGACAAATGTCAAAACGATGATATCAAAAGGGGATAAGTGTGTAACTTAAACGCTAAATAGCTTTTATTAAATAGGGCTACCACACATGAACACGCAACGACTACGTCACGTACGTGTTTATGTAGGTAGGCGTTAGGCCGTATGACCTTTTCCTTTTCCTTTTTTTTTATATCTTGTTATGATGTAATTTTTTCGACTTTATAAATAATATTTAGGACGTGTTTATTTTTACAACACTGTCTTTTTCCTTCAAATGTGAAATCAACGGTGACTGAAAGAGATGAATCGACGCCAAAACAATTTTATGCAAGGCAGTTACCTATTATAAGGCTAGAGTCAGACCTCTGCGATTAAGAGTCACAGATAAGCGTAAAGTTAAACTTTATACATAGCTACAGACGTAAAAACTGAACAACGAAAATAATGACTTCAAAAACTCGTTTGTTATGAAAATGCAAGTTAAATCTTAAACCAATGTGTGGACTTATATATTTAAGATATTTATCGACTGATTACATAGCGCTATACCGTACTATACGAAGCTAACGTGCGTTTAAAGTTGCATTTTTGATTTATTTTGAAAAAATCTAAAAAACGGAATAACTCAAAAATGGTACATATTTGCATATGGGGGTTAAAATTATCGCAAATAAACACCCCTATTACCTCCTAACTTGAATACGTCGGATTACCAATAACTCTGTATATATTTTTTAATATAGAATATTTAATATAAGTAAATTAGCGATTTCATCATTCGGCTTCGTCTGAATGTAATAAGAACATCATTTTGATAACAGAACGCATCGACATCAAAACTATCCAAGGACCCACTAAGAAGACCAGTTACATAAGACGTAGCATAGTACAGTTGACTATCGATATGACACTACTAATACGTGTACCAATACGCAAATACGGAACAGACTAAAAATAAATTGACGTAACGACTTCGAAGGCGAACCCACTGGTAGTTTTAGGTAGTTTATAACAAATTGGTTCCATTCGACTTATATTTAAACAGAAAAAAAGTATCGCACGATATCGCGCTATACAATACAACCAGTGGATATTTATCTTTATATTGAATATTATAGATAGTAGCCCATTGCGTGGGTCCTCGCGTTTTCGTAATAATCGAAATATTCTGACGGCGAATTCGCGTGTTTTTTTACAACTTCATCGAGCTGCATTTGGTCACCCCAGTCAGCCTAAAACAAAAGAAATTATTAATTACCCAATTTTTTTTTATATGGACGAGCAAATGCGCTACCTGATGGTAAGTGGGCACCGCCGCCAATAGACAAAGGCGTTGTAAGGAATATTAACCATTCCTTAAATCACCAATGCGCCACCAACCTTAGGAACTAAGATGTTACGTCCCTTGTGCCTGTAGTTATACTGGCTCACTCACGATTCAAACCGCAACATAACAATACTGCTGTTTTGCGGTAGGATATCTGATGAGTGGGTGGGACCTACCCAGACGGGCTTGCACAAAACCCTACCACCAAGGACCACCCTACCAACATAATAAATATAAATATATATTTATTGGATAAAGACGTATTTATTCTCGAGTTACAACACAGGAACGATTGAACAATTATTGTCAAATCAAATCAAATCAAATCAAAATATACTTTATTCAAGTAGGCTTTTACGAGCACTTTTGAATCGTCATTTAACAAACTAGTACATATACATAACATACAGATACAGTAACATCGAATAGTATGCCTTCTTCACCAATGTATTTTTTACAATTGACTTGAATCTATGAAACGTCTATGAAACATGTGAATGGGAACGTCATTTTCAAACTGGTTATTTAGAGGAACTATGCGAGCTCCTTGCTGTTCCTTCTCGCTGGAGGCTCTCCGAAACCGTTGAAGAGTTGAGATAAATTGGTGGTAGGGCTGTAAGAGAGTCAGTCTAGGTAGGTAACATCCAAACATCATATAACACCAAACAGCAATGCTTAGTATTTTTTCGGTTTAAAGTTTGAGTGAGCGAATTAAGCCCATAAGTACAATGGATATACTATCTTAGTTCCCAATGGTAGCTCACTGGCAAAGCATCAAATACGTTGGTACATACATGTGGCAAACGTGCAGGATTCCTCACGATGTTTTCCTTCACTGCTCAGCACATGTATTATAAACGACCTCGTTTTGAACCCGCAGTCATTATTTAATACCCATCTATTATAATGACTGGGTCATTCAATTATCTAATGATTAGTGAGCCAGTGTAATTAAAAACACAAGATATTATTGACAAGTGTATGGAGTGGAATTTCTCAATTTTCAAATACTCGATGCCGTTACTAAACACCAGAAGAATATCACCCACAAGAGTTTCTGATGCGTTTGCTGTTTTGAACGAACCGCGCTCCGGGTAGACCTTATGAAGATCAACCCACAAGCACGTCCGCGTTATTACACATAAATTAATTAAATACTTACAAAATTAGGGAACCTCGATCTTTTTTCGTCAAACTTCTTCTCATTGATGCATCGTAAAAGATACAGCCTTTCAACCCATGGCCATATCATGTAGTCCAACATACCTGGTTTGTTACCGCCGAAGTAATTTGTACCTTAAAACAATAAAAATAAAGCTCAACGTCCCTTGTATAGCGATCTAAGAGTTCTCATCAGACGTTCTTCTGCCAGATAGCAAAACTTATGTGTTCCAGTTTGAACGGTGAATGGTTAAAAAGGTTAAAATATCTGACAGTGTAATGTCTATGGGCAGTGGTGAACAACCAAGTAACCCAGTTACCAATCCGCGAACCTCTGTTAAATAACCGGGCAATTTCGCAATCTCACGCACTGAAAGTTCCGGAACCACCAGACGGATAGACAAATAGACACTGATATAGCTATACGGTTTTCTATACGTGTGCTACACGATATTGCTTCTTGCGAAATGTCATGATTCCAGGTCAATTAGACGTAGCCCAAGTTTGATTCCCTTTGCGAATGTTTGCCGCGACATAAACGATTATATCTTTTGATGGCGTAGACTTAGAAATTGTATATTTTCACAGCTCTATGCGATCGCAAACCCTCAGTGTTTGTTATTAACGCATTCCTGAGAATAAAAGCTCTTGACGAACAGACAGCTAAAGGAGTTTATAAGGCTTTAAGTACAGAAAAAACTCACCTCTCAAAGCTAATTCCTTCTCGAATATTTCCATCGTTTGAATGATTTGCTCGCTGCCAAAAGCGAAGTTTGTGTCGAAACATTCTAAGCTTCCTTTTATTAACTGAAAATGAAGGAAAACGTTACATTACTCATCACTATTCCCTTAAAATCGAGGAGGTCATTCGTTTAATAGTGCTGTGCTCATCTATCAAATCAAAAATCTATGACATCAGAAAGAGAAGAGAGATATAGTTATTGTACCAAGCAAGATGATAGGACTTTGTGTAAGCCCGTCTGGGTAGGTAACCCACTCGTCAGGTATTCTACCGCCAAACAGCAATACTTAGTATAGTTGTTTTCCGGTTTAAATGGTTAGTGAGCCCATGTACTTTCAGATACAAGGGACATCGCATCTTAGATCCCACGAATGACCAAATTTCAACGTGTGGATTGCGAATAATTGTTCTTACAGCATGTATTAGGTGGTACTACTCACCATCTGGTGGAACATTTGTCCTTCCGCCTTTCTAAAACACTTAAAAACAAATAGGGAAACGAAGATGACTTACCTCATTGAATCTCTCTATTAGCAGTCTATCCTGTGCTTTGACATACGGATCTCTGGAATGTAACGGGTTCCGTGCGTATTTCTCGTCCAAATAGTCGCAAATAACAACACTTTCGAATAAACATCTATCTCCTTGTTCCGTTGGTATTTCGAGAACAGGAATTTTTACTGAAACGAAAAAATATTACAACGTTGAAAATATTATGGAACTTTTTGCTGGTTCTTCTCGGGATCTACATTCGGAACCAGTGGTAGGTTTGAATTTCATTCTGTCATGTAAAATGAGCCTACTGTAATAAGTATTTTTTACTTTGACTATGAATGTTATATTGAGAACTGTTGTGAATGACCAGCTGGGTAAATTCTGCTTCACTTTTGAGGAGGATAAGGTATGGAGCTCATGGCACGCTTCTCACATGTTAGTTCATACGATACATGCAGTGCTCACAATATTTTACTTCTCGAGCACGAGATGCATTATAAACACAAATTAAGCACGTGAAAATTAAGTTGCACTAAGATTTAAGCCAGTGACATTGAATTATGCTTCATGCTTTCTATTTATTAACCCACTTTAGCTGATTGAAGACCTAAACTAATTAATTTTAATTAAATGTTTAGTGAGCACTTATTTTAAAAAACAAACTAATGTGTAATATATCTTTCTATACATATAAATATTTATAGAGAAATGTAGCTGTTGACTGTCGAGGAGTTTCATCCTTTGGAGCCCATCCTGCGCTTAAAATTATAATGTATTTTTACAACAAGCATGACAGGTCATTATTATGATCGGAACAAAACCGAAAAATAAAATTTCAACTCCGTATTTTAATTCTAAACTACCCACATATCAAGTTAAATAAAAGCTTCGAAAAAAACTCACGTCTTGGATTTTTCGCTTTGAACCATTCGGGTAAATGGAGGGGGTCGAGCCGATAGATTTCATATTTAGCTTTTTTTGCTTCCAATATCAATAAAACTCGGTGACCGTAGGGGTTCATGTCTACATGGTATAGCCGGAGCTTGTCTGTGAGCCGTGGTGGTGAAACAGCACCTGAAAGATAATTTGTGACGTTATTACAACAACTGTGATATTATGCTACAACCACACTGTCGCGCAAAGTTGTCGCCACAAAATATTATGCTCAACTCCCTCATTCAATATAGGAGCATTACACTTACTTATTCATAGTCAAATTTAACACTACCACCGTTCCACCATCTGTCTATTATTACACTAGTTGCAAATCGCAGCTTCGCCCGTGTGATGGGGAGGGGGCAGGTTTTAGCCGTGAAAGCGTAACAGACAGACACTGTATTTGTAATATTAGTATATACAATGTGTCTGTGACGTCACTGCATTAAATGATAGCCCCTAATAATATACGTCGTTTAAGACCAAACACAAGAAAACAATCAAATACATTCGTTAACTTAGCCACGGAACTTTTTTCATTTCATTAATTCCCAACATCCCAAAAGTCAAAGTCAAAGTCAAAAATCTTCATTCAATATAGAAGTGTTTACACTTGCTTATTGATTGTCGAAAATCTACCACCGGTTCGGAATTTAACACCTCGGACCTGAGAAGAACCGGCGAAAGAAACTCAGCGGGATATTTTTTTTTTTTCATTTTTACATGTACAATAATAATTATATTTTAGTTAGTTGATACAGCCTTCCCGTAACATTATCGCTGATATTGTTACGTAAATACTAGAGGGTCAATAACTTCTCATAAAAATAGGTCAAACGTTGTCGCTCCGAACTATTCATTCACAGATTATAAACCCAAAAGCAAAAGCCGGCAGCGGTCGAAGGGGAATGTGATCTATGTTAATCAGAACGAATAGTTTGATAGCTGGAAGTCCTAAATATAAACAGACGTTAAAGCTACGTGCTGCAGTATTTAAGAACGCAGCGATTACACACCGAGAATCTATGTCAAGGCGACCGCGTGAAAGAATTACGAATCAACAACTCGCGATCGTATCGTGTGTATGTCATCGAACTCCTCCTAAACGGTTTTTCGATTTAATAGTTTGACGGTAGATGATAACCATCGACCATAGACATTGGCCGTTTGAAATATATACCACTCCTTACATCGCCAATGTGCAACCAATCATGGGAACTAAGATGTTACGTCCCTTGTGCCTGTTACACTGGCTCACTATTCAAACCGAAACACGACAATACAAAGTAATACGGCTTGGCGGCAGAATACCTGATGAGTTGACCCAGACGGGCAAGTACAAAGCCCTGCTTGGGAACATTACGATGATTTCTTGTGTCTATTTGAGTGGGTCGCTGGTTTGTGTATATTGGACCAAATACAGTTTATTCCAACTACAAGGGGACAAAACCCAAATAAACAACATTTGACCTTGAATTGACGCGTTATCATTGGTCGAGCTTTAATGTTTATATTCATTATGAATTTGCGAAAAAATTACGTTTTAAACGTCAACGAATCTGTTATGGGCACTTTGGAAGTAAAATTAAAGTGGACATAAGTAGTTAAGTGGTATAGTGTTGTATTATAAATAAAGATATATTAATTAAGAACTGTCAGTTGTGGACAATATAGCTGAGTTATTAGCAAATCGTCGGCTTACGTAAATCTAAGGTTTGTTTAACTTTATTCCTTCTTCCATCGGATTTGACGAATACCTAACCGTCAAAGTCAATATCAAAAACTGTATTCAACATGGAAGTGTTACAGTTTTTTTTTTTTTCTTTAGGCATGTATTTACACTATTAATCCTAAAAAGAGTTTAGTTGCTTGATAGTCAATAATCTATCACCGGTTCGGAAATTAACACCTCGGATCTGACTAGAACCGGCGAAAGGAATTAAGCGCGATTTTTTTTATTTCATTTTAAAAATAACAATAAACATATTATGTTAATCGAAACAGCCTGGAGATGATCATGTCGTTCCCGTGGTGTGAAATCAACTAAGAAGTCATTAGTGTCGTAATATCCTTTAGACACATCTCAAATACTAGATACATATTCGACTAACAATTAAACTTTCAAAAACTCTTAATTCAAATGTTTTAATTGTAACTTTCGCTGAAATCAACCTACCGTAAAATAAATGACTGTGGGAAATTTTAAAATCGATTTTTATCTCGAAAATGGCACTTTCTCTTATCGTACATTATAATTTTATCGAAACACAAATAAAACGTCATATACCTTATGTTATACGGTTTATATTTTATTTATTTAACAATAATAATGACCGTCCGGAACTTTTATCGAGATTCTACTTAAACGTCCGTCGTATTCCAGAACGCAATTAGGAAGTCCTTCCTATCGAGATTATCAGTAATCAAATTAAAGATTCAGACATATGTCACGATAGTCGCCCTCAGTTCAGTCGAAAAATAAAGAAATTTATTTGTTCCAATTTCTAATCTTCTATGGTATTTTTATAGGTTATATTAAATATTATTTATTTATTTATTTTAATGCTTTATTGACCACCATAAAGTGAATGGGACAAAAGGCGGACTTAATGCCTGAAGGCATTCTCTGCCAGTCAACCTTTAGGTCAAACAGAAAAACCATGAAGGCGGTAATTAAAAATTAATTAAAAGTTAATTAACAATATATGCATATACTACTACTTACTATATAATAGTTAAAAAATGTATCATGATTCTAATCTCTAATCATTTATTATGTTTAATTTTTGTTTTTAATACATATTGTGTAATGTACATGTTGACTACCTATAAATAGTAGAATATTTGCCGAGATAATTTTGACATGTAATTTTTTTTTTTAAATGTGCTATTGTATGTATGTTGGTCGTCCAAATTTTTTTTTTTATCTAATTAATACACCACGGAAAGCATGTAGCCGTTATTTCTGCAACTGAACTCTTTCTAGTCGTGTCAAATTTGTCGTCCTATCGGATGTTAGTGTGGGTATAGCGTAGTGGTGCATATCGATAGTCCACTATCGATAGACTATCGATTGTTAAAGTGTTAGAGATAGTATCGATAGACTATCGATAGTTAACGTGTTAGAAATAGTATCGATAACTCCTCATGAGCAATACTATCGATAGTATCGATAGTATTGATCAAAACTATATTATTGATAGAACTATTGATATCCTGAATAGTTTTCGAGGTCGAGACGTTGCAGAACTATCGATAGTTCTCGATATCGAATGTATCGATAGTATTGATCAAAACTATATTATTGATAGAACTATTGATATCCTGAATAGTTTTCGAGGTCGAGACGTTGCAGAACTATCGATAGTTCTGCAACGCTGGTATAGAGAGACACACACACACACGTGCACTATAATATGTCCTGCACAGTTCTCGATTGAGATTTGCCGCCTTGGAAAAAATCGGTTAAGGTATTATCGTGTTAATTAAATCACTAAATATAATTTTAAATTGTCATTATTTTTGTTTTTTCTTATATTACAATAAAATAAATGGACTTTAAGCAAAATATCAATATGTATAACTTATATTTATAATTAAATAAACGAATGAAAATTTTATAATTCTCGGATTTCCGGAAAACCGGTTTTTATTTAAATATGCAAATTTTATGAATCACGCGAACAATACAAGTTTACATCATATATCATTTCTTTTTCTTTTTAGCTCGACCAGAAAATCCATAAATATTTAAATAAGTGTAATATTCAATCTTTGTTATGATAATACAAAAAAAAAAAAACATTATAAGAACCAAAACAATTGCTACTAAAATAACTATAAATAATTCATTTCTGGTAATTGCTTATTAGAAAAAAAAACAATGCAACGAGCTATTAACTATTATTTAACGACGATAGTCATTTCTTTTAATTAAACGAGTACTTATTACGATCAAATCGAAATTCAATTTTTGAACGAATTTGATACGACTATAATTCCTTATTATTTATAATAATAGCTCCAAAAGTTTGGTCCTCCTATTGGTCTTAATTTTATAATATTAAGTAAGACTTATAATTTTTACTGATAGCGAGATAACTTCGTATACACTTGCACTAACGGAACGTTGCACATATGACATCATCAACAGCTGTTTTTTATTTACACTTGTTCATTATATTGTTATTAATAAATTAAAAATTATATATTATGCTTTAATTTTCCGTTAAAATAATAAATAATACATCATCACTAAAAATAAATAAAAGATTAACTTTATTCTAATAAAAAAGGTGATTTTAAAAAGATTCAAGCGTCTATTTTGATAATGAATTACTTATCTTAAATAAAATTGAATAACCAATAAAAAAATAATTAAAAAAGATAAAATATTTGAAATATATGCAAAAATATCGGAAAATTAAATCAATACAATATAAAATAAACCGCGTACCTGCTCTCCTCGGTGAATAATATGACATTTTAGCACTTTTCTCTCAATTAAACAAATAACACTAAAAATTCTTTTTGGAGTGTAGTATCGCGTTCGGTATCCAATGTGGAAATAGATACGTCACATTTAAAATAAGCTGCTATGACATCATGCCGACCCGATTATCAAAAACCCGGACGTTTTGTGTAAATATAAACATTGTACGAAAATGCAATGCGGCGACTTCATTTCAATTCGGTCGGGTTATTTTATAAGGTCGCGGAACGTAGACGTACGTTTAGGTAGGTATTTTTTTATTGATTTACCTACATCATTCATGTAGTTTTTAAATGTAAGGTGTATTCAAAATGTAATTTTAAATGCAATTGACCCTGCTGTATTTAAATATAAATAAATAATATAATTTTTAAGATAAGTAATGAATGTAAATGCATTTTTATTAAGTATGTCTAATTGTAAGTATAAAAAATTAAATGAGCACTAATAAATTATACCTTAACCTTATTACTTAGAGTAGTATAATTTATTATAGTAGAGAGTTAAACGATAACTTTTGTAAGAAAAAATTTGAACATTAATATTAAAAGTATACATACTTTGAAAGTACCTACATATAGTACTTTACTTAAATTTCATAATATTAATTAGCATAATTTAACAAGTAGATATATGGGATGCCATATTAAAAAAGTGTTATTTTGTTCAAAAAATTAATCATTGTGTTTCCCAGAATTTAGCTTTTTTCGAAGTGTTCTTTTTTTTCAAATTATTTTAAATTTTCTTTTTTTAACTATTTGTTTTGTATTCAATTAGTCAACAGAAATTTTTATTTGTACTTAAATATAAAAGATAGTCGTAAAAATACTACTTTTGAAGAAAGAAGTATGCCCAACTATCATCAGCAATTACGCTGAAGATGGAATTAAGTTTCATAAGCGTAATAACACAAATTTAGGGTAAAATCTAAATACTACAAATATACAATTGAATACTAGGTAACACTATCAAACTTTCAATCATTTTGACAGCATACGATTATTGAATTTTTCTACTTCGTGTAAACAATCAACTAAATACAATTTAATGACTATTATTTATGAATTAATTATAAGTGAAACAATATATGTATATTAAAAATACAATTATTATAACAAGAAAATTATGTGGATGACATAACAACGGAAATTAAATGCATGTTAATAACAAAAAACTCGTCAAACAAGTTACGTGAGACCAATGTATGACTTATTTATTTTATTATTTGTGTCAATATCTTATTATTTTAAATGCAATTAAATATATTTAAATTTAATTTATGAGTTTATTTTATGAAATATCCACGTGATGTTCAAATGATTAGATATTATATTATATAAACAAAAGAATATAAAAATAATTATATTAAGCACGAATAATTTAGAAAAATATATTTACATTTACCATAAAAATGAGATATATTAAATATATAAGTTTTTTTTAACAATAAAAAGCAATGAATCTTTTATTTACTTCAATACCTGATTTTTATAATTTTCAGAATTTTTTACAATGGAGGACATAGCAGTACATCCCGTCGAAGAAATTGTTATAAAATGTGAAGTTATCGAAATATCAGACGAGGATGTAGAGACACAAGAACCTAAAAAGTTTGTTAAGATTTCGACTATCTTTGTTTGTTCGGCATATAAACTTTCAGAGTTTGAAATCAGCTCATGATGATCAATCCCTATGTACCTTAATGTAATCTAAAGACTAACAGTACATATTATTTTTAAAAGTCAAATTTACTGTTTACAGTTATCATAAACATTTTATTCCGACTTGTATTTCCAATGTTGTAGTTTTTTGTTTTGATATTATCGTTTATTATACACATTTACTTATAAACCATAAGAAGATGAAATACATGCTTGTCTCATCAATAGTTTGAATTTAAAGCAGAGGAAATTAGGAAGAGTGGCTAGTATATATCGAAACCTCCAAAATGTGGTGCATACCCCAGTTTAAATAAATAAATTTATTTACATATTATAGCTGTCATTTACATATTTATATCAAAGTATTGTTATATATATAAGCCTATTCCAATCATAGTAGGAATAAAGAAAAAACAAACCTTCGATTTACCTATTTCATGCGATTTGGTAATAACTCGGCTATATTGTGCACTACTAAGAATTTCTGATTAATATATATTTATTTATAATACAACACTATTACACTTAACTATGTATGTCCACTTTAAATTTATTTCCAAAATTCCACAGTTTCTTCTATGTTTAAAACATCATTTTTCACGAATCCATATTGAAAATGTTAGATTAATATCAAGCTCTCGACCAATAATATAGTGTCAATTTACTGTCAAATGTTTATTTGGCTTTTCACTTCTTATGGTTGGAATAGAATATATATGTATATATATATTATAGGATATGTAGGCAGTCATATGTTACTATACAATGATAAGTGTTCAACACTGACATAGACATTAACTCTCAGAACTTATTACCATTTCTTACATTGCAAATGAATCGTCACCCTTGTAGTGTAGTTAACTCACCCTTCAAAACCGGTATTCAACAATGTTGAGTATTTCGGTAAGGGCACAAAGCCCTACCAAAAAGTGATGTGTGATGTTAGTTGTAAACATTTTATTTTTTTATTTTTCAGAAAACGTCGTAAACGGCTCACACCAAAAGAACCCCAGCCCTGTGATATTTGTGGTAAAACTTTCCAAACCGGCTACGAGCTTAAGAAACATAAAAGAACACACACAGGCGAACGTCCATACATGTGCACGACGTGTGGGAAGACATATACACAGCTCGGACATCTCAGTATCCACAGTTTGTCACATAAAGGTATATACAGTATTTATGATATATGTTCAACTCATTGGTCTAACGCCTGGCTTGTACCTGGTCAACCAATAAAAAAGTTACCGTAGTAATTCTGTAAAAATGTGTACTTTGTATACTCCGATGCCTAGAGAAGCATATAAGATCACTTATACTTTAATTTGCTCTGCTTGTGTCAGATTTGCAATTCTATTGGTTTATGGAAAAGGAACAGTTCTGGGATGAAAACATTTATGCACTATATTAACACCGACACATTCCCTAAGGATGTTATTGTCTATTACTCTTTATCCCACAGCGTTACACATCTTTCTACTAATTTTAGCAATAAAAAGAGCAAAGTTGACCAGATACCGACAGCGGGCAAATTTGTCTTTATGACTTAGTAAATTTTTTTTTTTAAACAGGAATTTGTCCTATGCTGTTTTCTGTTTCCCTTGTTTAATTTATTTGCAAAATTTCATAACGATATTTGTATTAGTTAAGTTGAACTAACAATCTTTTGCAATAATGTTATTATTTTGTATTTTTTGTTATATATATATATATATATGATTTTTTTATTTCAGGTATAAAAAATTTTAATTGCAACGAATGCGGGTCTTCGTTTTACAGGAAAGCAGATTTGGACAGACACGAAAAGATCCACACGGGCGAGAAACCGTTTCAATGTGAAATATGTTCGAAGAGTTTCACACAGAAAAACAATTTGGTGATGCATTTCAAAATGCATATCGGTGATAAACCTCACAAGTGCGAAGTCTGTAGCAAGAGATTTCTAACGAGGAGCAAAATGATGTTGCATTCGAAGAAACATGATAAAGAAAAGAAAAAAAAACACGACTTTTTGGGGCATATCTAGTTTTGGCGGGAAACATGTGTCAATAGTGTCATCTGTCTAGTGTTCGGTTAATTTCGGGAATCGTCGGGTTTTTTCGGATTGCGGTTATCGAATGTGCGAATCGGTGTCTTAAGAAAAAAAAACATGACTTTATGGTATATTTATTTTGGCGGGAAACGAGTCAATAGGGCTGTCATCTGTCGAATGTCGGTTAATGTCGGATTCCACGGATACTTTTGGAACGTGGTTCTTGCATGCAAATTGGTGTTTCTTAAATTATATTTATACATATACATATAATATAATTGTTGGTTTGTCTGTTCTTTATATTTCGTGGTCTTGACTTGATTAATGTTAAATTAAAAAAAAATCTTTCTTTTGCTTAGACGATGAATTTTTGCCATCCGATAGATGGCGCTGTTGTCAATTAATTCACAAAATCTATATTCAAATGGACCAATGTAACGCATATTTACAATACGAAGTGTATTCGTATAAAAATATTAAATTATTTAATATCAAAATAGTAAACATCTAAAACCGATAGATGGCGCCGTATTGTCGAACTATTACATTATTTATTATCTGTATGATTAAATGAAACAGAAATAATTGTCTGTGATTTCAAATGCCTTTATTTAATATGATTATTTACCATAATTAAAAAAAGTATATATATTTTTATTTTTTTCATGTTGTCTTTGCGTATTGGGCAATTGACATTTTAAAAGCCAGAAGAAAATATGTAAACATACTATTCGTGTATATATCTATGCTATCGTTGTAATTATACGTTTAATATTTTATCGAAAAAGATCGATTCTATTTCATAGAATTTTCAAGACTTTTCAAGTCATACATATTACATTACATTAGCAGCCTGTAAATTTCCCACTGCTGGGCTAAGGCCTCCTCTCCCCCTTTTGAGGAGAAGGCTTGAAGCATATTCCATCACGCTGCTCCAATGCGGGTTGGTGGAATACACGTGTGGCAGAATTTCGTTGAAATTAGACACATGCAGGCTTCCTAACGATGGTTTCCTTCACCGCCGAGCACGAGATGAATTATATACACAAATTAAGCACATGAAAATTCAGTGGTGCCTGCCTGGGTTTGAACCCGAAATCATCGGTTAAGATGCACGTGTTCTTACCCCCTTGGGGTCATCTCGGCTCTATGAAAAGTCATGACAGCTTAAAGTTTACCTACATATTTGTTTCTCGCTAGCTTATTTTACGGTTGTGTTTACTGGTTGTATTCATTTGACAGCAAATTGAGGCAATATCGTTGGTCGAGAGCTGGATTAATCTATGATATTCACTATGGTTTTGCAAGAAATGACGATTTTAACGTCGACGAAACTGTTATCGGAATTTTGGGAGTGAAATTTAAGTGGAAATAAGTGGTTAAGTGTTGCATTATAATTAAAAACTCTCAGTAGTAAACAATATAGCAGAGTTATTAGCAAATCGCATGAAATATTGAAATCTAAGGTTTATTTTCCCTATTTTTCTACTTCCATTGGATAAGGCTATATATGAGGTTCAAGATATATATCTTTATCCAAAATAATGTAACTTATATGAGAATTTAAGCTTTTATTGGGCACATCGAAAGCCACAAGTAAGACAATAGACAGGTCTAAATAAAAAATAAAAAAACTACATCAGTTATTGTTTGGTATTAATTTATACTAAGTTTTACAATATATTTAAAAATATACCTATAACATGGAGGTCGTTCTAATGATAATAAACACGATACGCTTGATTTAAGTACAGAAAAGGAAATAACACTCCCCCACCACATACTGATAAAACTGCGGGAAACTACTCTTACTTAGACTAGTCTTACTGGAAACAGTTAAAAAGAGTTCCGCAACTTTGCAAAGGTCGTTGAAACAATAATAAACAGTCTTAAAAGCCATGGTCATAGGCAGGAGGGGGATTTTGGTTGTTACATACAACAACGCAAAGTAACAAGAAAAGTATTCCACAAAAATGTACGTATCTCAACTGAGAATCGATTTATTATGAAAAATGGAAATTTAATCCTTTTTTCAAGATTATTGCACAAGGATTTTATGGTGGACATGTTGAAGTTAAGCTTTTCTAGAAACAACAGCATCCAAAATTTGGCTTTCTCGGTTCATTCGAATTTCCGAATGTATGTAATGACTGGACTAGTCGTTATTTATAATTTTATTTACACTTGAATTTAACGATTTACGAACCTTTTTCGGATTTGATACGATAATTGGATTCACCGTTTATTGGTACCAGAAATACGAAGTGGTAGGTATATATTATTAATAGAAAACATGAATCATTAAACTCTTTTCCAATTTTTATTGCACTGTTACGCCATACTTATTTTGGAAATATTTTGGACAAAAAAACAGGTGAATGACGGTACACGGTATCTCTTGCGATTTTGATTCGACGCAGGATATGAAACAGTGAAGTCGCATTTGAAAAGTCTCAGCAAAAATGCTCAATACACCACCGCCTCTGTGCATGACGAAATTATAAATATATACGAGGATATCATCAAGATATACAGTGTAGGAAAAGTTATATCAGTACTGTACTGAATGATGAAACAATGGACATTTCTAGAACTGAATATTGTAGATTTACGTTACGTTTTACGTTAGAACTTTTCCTTATTCCTGACCTTACTGGCGAAGGCATCACATCATGCATAATTAACCGTTTGGAAAACAGTGTAACAGATACCTACTGCATTTACTTAGATAATACAGTTGTGTCGGTAAAGGCTCTGATGGCGCTTCAGCCATAAGTGGAAGTTTCAGCGGTGCACAAACTGTAAAAAGAAGAAACGTTTCCACGAGCACTTTACTTGAATTGTAATAATCATTCCATTAATTTGCAAAACTCGGAGCCTATTTAAGGATTTAGCCTTTAGGTACTCAAATTTGTGTCGGGGTTTATGTCCACTACGTTCGACTGTACTGACGGAATCAATCGAAAGTTTGCCAGATTCTTGGCACAAGATATTAATAGCAATGTGAGAAACTCGATGGGTCGAAAGATACAACGATGTGGTGCGTTTTGATGAAATTCTTCTGCCAATAACGCATGCTTTAAAAGCTTTAACTAATTGCTAGTCACGATTCAATGTTAAGATTTTCTCATTAATCTAAACATAGCCTACATTTTGATTATTGTTTTTTTTTTTTTTATAATAATCATTTTTTTGTAAATGCCAGAGAAGTTTAGAGCCAGCACATTGACCTGCATAGTGCAGTCTACTTTTACAGCCCTAAATTTTATAGTGTGTGTGTTTATAGGCCCACTAAACCACTACGACTAAAGCTCTAAGTATCAATAGTATCGCTGCTATCACAATAGTATTGCTTACAGAGAGCTAGCGATACTATCGATAGTATTGGAGAGCTATCGATAGTACTATCGATATCCTGAATAGCTTTCGAGTTCAACTATAGTCAAACTATCGATAGTTCTACAACGCTACACCAGAGCATACTTTACCTCATTGAGGAAGCTGAAAAGATTTTTGAGAAACAGCACTGAACAGTCACGTCTAACTAGATATGCCTTGAAGAGAATCACCGTGACGAACTTATCATCTGCGTCGTCGATTGTCTTTGAATTTGTATTATATTTATGCAAAATGATGTATTATTTTTTTATAATATCCTTATTTCAAAGTAAAAGTTTAGTAATAACTTTTACTTGCAAAAATGAATTCCTGGCTACGGCTAAAAGCTAAACCATTTTGTACCTTTGCGCCTTAAATTAACCTTGGATTTTAATTGACTACGGTCGCTAGCGAGATACAAGAGACATGTCTGTTTGAATGTCAAATAAATCAGATTAAAGATTTAATTATCGAAACATTTGTGAAATTATATTTATTATATATTTCATAAACAACAATTCGAATCGTGAATGAATATTTAAAGAAATAAATAAACTAGTAACGAACAAGGAAAATATATAAAACCCGTCAGATAAAAACATCGTTTATTATTGTAAGAACCTGTATTTTAAAATGTTTATATCATTTTAATATTTTACAAAACACGAGACACAAGTCACAAGTGATACGTCCGTGGCGAGTGAAGGTCGTCTACAAAAGTTTTATTAAAAATGCACTTGTGACTGTGAATTTATAAAATGGGTGTTTTTAAGTACATAACTGTGTTATTTATATTGATTGTGTGTGTACTGTGCAAAAACAGAACGGGTAAGAATATTTTATTCTAGTTTAAATCCTTTGTCTTTTGATTATGTTTATAGCAAGAGTATTAATACGCTTATCACGTTAATAGTCTGCAAAGCGGGGGAAACTATGAAGCTCAGCTTACATAATATTATTATATACTAAAATTTATGTTTATTCTGTTTATTTATTTAAATTATATTTAATTTAGGGTCGGCCTTAACCATCTTGGCTTGCTAGACAAGCATTTGGCGCCGTTTTAGTGTCAAGAGTCTGGTTGATTTTGGGGCGGTTTTAACCAGACTAGAAAACACGGACTATATGTTCCGTACATATCCAGCTTATGTGATCGTTGACCGACTGTAACGATGCACAGTTTTAGGGTGTACAACACGATAGGCAGGAGACTCGAGATCTCGGCGCCCTCCTCAAATTCGGGTCCCAGGCCGTTGCCCCATCGCGTCCACCCTGAAGGCCAGCACTGATTTAATTTAAGTTTTGTGTATATTTTTATTAAGGCGTTACAAAATAAACGTCCTATAATAAATTTATATAATTCAAGATCGATGATTCAGTCTCATTGATTCATACAGGATATTTAAATTTAATTTTCGTATAGTTTTCTATTTAGTCTACTTGTGAAAATGTTCAACTAAGTTTTTGAATATAATTTACGAATTGGTGATTTTTGATTTAATTTAAATCTGTAAAATTACTATCCAAATTTTCTTGGACGATCTTGAATAAGTATAATTTTTTTATATGTGAAAAAGGGTGTCTTCTCCTTTTTGAGTCGTTTAAGTGACTTAACTTTTGGCTGACCTTTAGCTTATGACGTATGTAAGTAATCTTAATTGCTTATCTAATAATGTCTTTTTTTTTTAAATAAATCTTATGGTTATTTCTTTTGTTTGTTAAATGAAAAAAGATTAACTACTAACACTCAAAATTGTTATATTATTTACTAATTTTCGTCCGGGACTACGCCTGAATTTTAGGGATTAGTCGAAGCATGAAAAGTCTATGAGTCCTCTCCCTTTGAGTTTAAATTTGCTTCATACAAATTTTCATCTAATTCAGTTCATCGGTTTTGTCATGAAAGAGCAGACAGACAGGCCGATAAAGTTACTTTCACGCTTATAATATGAGTACATGGTACTTATATATTAACGCCACCGCAGAAAAAAAAGGAGGTTAATTCCTCCTAACGATTTTGGAAAAACAGACCGACAGACATCTTCATATCGATTCTTGAGAAATAATTCTTTTTCTCTGATAACGAGTGAGTTGTGTGCTGTTCTTCACTTCTCTTAGAACCGTTATAACCAATATTTATTTGGCAACACATGATGATAAGTGATCACCACCGCCCATAGACAATGGCGCTGTAAGAAATATTAACCATTCCTTACATCACCAATGCGCCGCCAACCTTGGGAACTAAGATGTTACGCCCCTTGTGCCTGTAGCACTGGCTCACTCACTCTTCAAACCGGTACACAACAATACTGAGTTTGGCGGTAGAATATCTGATGAGTGGGTGGTACCTACCCAGACGGGCGTGCACAAAGCCCTACCACCAAGTGCATTGTCATCAAGCTACCAAACCACAATACTAGATTGGCTCCAGACGAAGCAACTGAAAGGTCAAAAGCATTGACTCCTATCTTTGTAAATCAAAATTGTTTTTGAAATAATGTTTTTCATTATACTGTGTTTTTAGGAACACCATGTAGCGAAGATGACTTAACTGGTGTTTGCAAAAGGATATATCAATGTCCATACGCTGTGAACTTAGTCGACGGTGAAGAAAAGAAAGCTCCTGTAAGTTATTCGGTTGTGTTTGTGTAAGCCCGGCTGGGAACCACCCTCTCGTCACAAAATCAAAATATACTTTGTTCAAGTAGGCTTTTACAAGCACTTTTTAATCGTCATTTAACAAACTGTTTAAAGTAAAGCTACCACCGGTTCGGAATGTAGATTCTATCGAGAAGAACCGGCAAGAAACTCAGTAGTTACTCTCTTTCAATATCTAGAAATACAGTCATGTTAGTTAAATACAATTATATATGTATGTTATGTCTCCTGATTGGAAGTCAACAAGCATTAACTCCACGCTTTTTTATCATCAATATAATCTTGTATCGAATAATATGCCTTCTTTACCAATGTATTTTTTACAATTGACTTGATTCTATGTAAGTTATGTAAAATGTCACATGTTCTACGACCGAGCTGAAATATTTAGTATCGTTGTGTTGTTTGATGGTGAGTCAGAGAGTAAATAAATATAAATAAATAAATATAAATAAATATTGGACAACATCACATACATTACTCTGATCCCTATGTAAGTAGCTAAAGCATTTGTGTTATGGAAATCAGAAGTACCTAACGACGGTACCACATCGAAGGAATCGAATCCGGGACCAAGGAGTGGCGTACCCATGAAAACCGGTGTACACACCACTCGACCTCAGAGTCGTCGTAAGAGAGAGTAAGAGAGTAAACCACAAGTGACATAACATCTTACTTTTCAAGATTGATCACGTGTTAATTTAAGAAATGGTTAATATTTCTTACAGTGGCAATGTATATGGGCCAAGGTGGCCATCAGGTGGTCCAATCAGGTATAAGAAATAAAAAAAGCAATATAAAAGAAAATTACCGAAAAGTAAAGGCGTTTTAATGCCAATTACTGTTGGGCTGCTGTTATTAAGAGCTGAGATGGCCCAGTGGTTAGAACGCGTGCATCTTAACCGATGATTTCGGGTTCAAATCCAGGCAGGGACCACTGAATTTTCATGTGTTTAATTTGTGTTTATAATTTATCTCGTGAATATGATCGGTAAAGGAAAACATCGTGAGGTAATCTGCATGTGTCTAATTTCAACGAAATTCTGCCACATGTGTATTCCACCAACCCGCATTGAAGCATGCAAATTTCCCACTGCTGGGCTAAGGCCTCCTCTCCCTTGGAGGAGAAGGTTTGGAGCATATTCCAACACGTTGCTCCACGCACGCACGCTGGTACTTGCCTGGGTTTTAACCCGAAATCATCGGTTAAGATGCACGCGTTCTAACCACTGGGCCATTTCGGCTTGTATCTCAGTAGTTACTCTATTATTTACATACTGTGATTATTGTGTCCAAATTAAATTGTAGACAATTATTGTGTTTCTATTACCTTCATAAGTCGAAATATTAACCATTCCTTACATCGCCAATGCGCTACCAACATTGGGAACTAAGATGTTACGTCCTCGTGCCTGTAGTTACACTAGCTCGCTCACTTTACAAACTACAACATGACCACTGGACCATTTTCACTCAAATTTGAGATTTGTCCTTGTTTGAGAACCAATAATTCCTACTATTCTGATTTTTGTAAAAGAACGTGATTATTTTCAGACATGTGCGTTCGATGGCATGGTCAGAATTGTATGCTGCCCTTCGCAAAATCTCCTTTACCGGACAGGTGTTTTGAAGGATTACTTCAAGGGATCGAACGATGGAGTCATCAGATCAAAGGATATGGTATTTAGACTTATATTTCTTTGATTGTCACTTTTTGTTGAGTTAGATAAATACTCGACATCAAAATCCTGTAACATTTCTTAACCCTATCATTACGTATTTCAGACCTGCCGTTACGAAGGCAAGCAGCCAGTTCTCTGCTGTCAGAACACACCAGACATACCAGACCCACCAGAACCAAAACAATGTCCTCCACTGTCGCAACCGAAGTTAAAAACTAAAGTTCAACATTTCGCTTGGCAAAGTTAGATTTTTTTTTATTTTTATAATGTAAGTAGGCTAACCAATGGGCCATCAATAGTACACGCTGACTATCTTCTACAGCGATTGGTCCAAGAAATATTAACCATTCCTCACATCGCCAATTCGCCACTAAACTGACTTATATAATATGTCTTTTGTGACTTCAGTCATGCTGGCTCATTGATATTTAGAACCGAAATACAACAATACTAAGTTTTGTTGTTTGCTGGAAGAATATATGATGAGTGGGTGGAATCCACCCAGACAGTCAACAAATGCCATTAAATTAATGATAAAATTGTTATAGTCGTATACGTATAACGTATGAGTGTCTGGCAAGTTACGATAGAGTTCTGTGGTGAGTGACGAGTTCGTTCTTAATACCATTCTGTTACTAATTGGAATTTCAGAATGTGTGAACTACCAACGTTACTTCAACAAATGCGTCTCGATGAATGACCATCCGAACAGTTTCGAAAGAATAAACACTTGCGGTATACCGAATAACAATACAGCGTTCAGAATCTTTGGCGGTACCCCAGCTGTCTCCAGACAATTCCCACATATGGTGAGAGAACTTTAATCTGAATCTAAATATATCGAACGAGAACATGAAACTCAGGCTCGTGACGTCAAAAATCTTAATTTTAAAGCTGGTGCAACTTCATACAATAAAACTATACACTAAAACCTTCTCCGAAACGCGCCATTAATTCTGGTATAAGTTATACGAGAGCATATTGGTTTAGTCGAGTTTTCAGGAAGGCATTACCAAACTAACGTCCCCTCTTTTGTAGATTGAAGATTGTTATGTTTAATCTGTGCATTGTATCATAAGAGAGACAGCCTCCATGTGGCATACCCTCTCAGGCGGTCTCTGAATGTCAGATTTGAACTTTGCTGGTCGTTCTGGTCCCAAATTATTTCAAATTATTCTGAGTAACCTTCCTTTTTGTGATGATGATGCTGTGCAGGTATCATCTTTCTGTCTAAATAGAATTATATTCCATTTTACTCTGTTCAGTTCCACCCATTTTTGGTGCCGGTTCCAAAATAAAATGAAATACATTAAATATAATCTTGAAGTCATCTTATTCATGAATTTTAAGGCTGTTGTCGGCTGTCACAATTCGATCTACACTGACGATGTGGACGTTATTTGGGTCGGAGGAGGATCGCTGATCAGTGAGAAGTTTATCCTAACTGCTGCACACGTTTTGGTGGAAAATTTGCAGTAAGTACAAACAAATATTATAGATTCTATCTGCTTTCACCTTTAAAGTTACATTTATAACCTATCTAACCTGCTTCTCAAAGGGGAGAGGCCTTAGCCCAGCTGTGGGATATTTAAAGGCTGTTACTGTTACGAATATTATATATTTACAATGGCTTCCGGAGTAGATATTTAAATAGCCACACTGTTAAATATATAGTTTTGACCATATCAAAGATATCATGTTAAGGCCATAGACAATTACTATGTTTAATAATAAATTCATTGTATACCTATAACAGTACGAAGAAGTTATTGCGTGGTTTTTACTTCTAGAAGTAAGTTTCCAATGTCTATGATTATAGGTGCCATTGATGTTACCGACGTCTTGGTTATTTATATATTGTCAAACTTTTTTTCCAGCGGCCGCATTCGTTACGCGATGATGGGAACTCTGAACAAAACTGACGTAAAATCAGGCATTCTCTATAATGTCATAAGGATAGTAAACCACAAAGCGTATCAAAAAGGGTCAAAGTTACACGACATAGCGCTCTTGGAACTCAACGAGAGGTGAGGTCGAATCGAAGGTTCTGGAACTTTTACATTACATAAATATATACGAGAGCAGGAAAATCATAGATGTCATGTCGAAAGTTTCAGCCTTCAGTTCTTGGTGGTAGGGCTTTGTTCAAGCCCGTCTGGGTAGGTACCACCCATTCATTCGATATTCTACCGCCAAAAAACAGTACTCTGTATTGTTGTGTTCCAGTTAGCAGGGTGAGTGAGCCAGTGTAATCACAGGCACAAGGGACATAACATCTTAGTTCCCAAGGTTGGTGGCGCATAGGTGATGTAAGGAATGGTTAATATTTCTTACAGCGCCTTTGTCTATGGGCGGTGGCCCATATGCTCGTCCACCAACCAAAGCCATAAAAAAAAATACATGACGACGTTTATTTCCGTAGCTGTAAAAATGACTAAACCTATATGCATAAAACTTATACCAGAAGCTGCAGCTCCTTTCTGTTGGTGAAGTTCTTCTAATAGGATATTCTAAAACCTTCTCTTCACCGGTAGCTTGGAATATTTCTTATGAAAATTAAGATTACGCGGAATAAACAGACGGACAAAATAAAAATAATGAATGTTTTTTTATTAAATAATGTTTTTTTTTAATACGTATATATTATTAATTTTGTTCTGTCAGGGTGAAGTTCAACGAATTCATTCGGCCAGCTTGCTTGCCAGTGCCTGGACGGGAGCTGGAACAAGGGTTGAGCATAGCGGGATGGGGAGAAACAGACGACAGGGGGAAAGGATCAGAACTCCTGCTTACCGTAAGATAAAAGATAATAAGTAAAAGAAAAGAAGGTTAAGTCTCCTCGGTGGTAAGACCCACTCGTATGCCAGCCGTCATGGCCCTTTCTCAGTTCATCATCTCCAGAGCCATTCTAGGGAGCATCCCTTGTGCGTGCCTATATTTAATTAGAGATTTTCCTTAAAATATCAAATTCGATGTTTCTTTACCTGGTGACTATATTTTTAATAATTTTCCAGGCAAGTGTTAATGAGGTTAGACACATTTGCGAAAACAGATTCGACAGCGGCACTTTTACACCGGAGACTATGATATGCGCTTCAGGGGACGTTGGAACAAAGTCAAGTGACGCCTGCAAGGTAAAAACGGCGGATTTGTAAACTTTAGTGTGCATTTGACCTACATACACATACATACACATACATACATTAGCAGCCTGTAAATTTCCCACTACTGGGCCAAGGCTTCCTCTCCCTTTGAGAAGAAGGTTTAACCTAATTCAAGGTTATCTATTGTAATAAGCCAATGTTGTGGTAATATAAATGATACCTGGTGGTAGTGGCTTTGTGCAAGTTCTTCTGAATCGTCGGATACTCCATCGCCAAAGTAATATTGTTTTCTAATTTGAACGAACCACAGTAACCACAAACACGAGGGACCTAACTTAGTTCTCTGGGTTGGTGGAGTATTGGTTATATGAGGAATGGTTAATATTTCCCACAGTGCCATACACATTTTTGACCAAATAACATCAGGTTGACCATTGTCCTGTCTGTAATTAATAGAATTTTCTCCCTGATAAGATAAGTTTGCCTACCAATAAACTGATGTTATTTTCGTTATTTTTCAGGGTGACAGTGGAGGTCCTTTGATGGCCAAATTCACAAATCTAAACTGCTCGTACTCGATAGAGGGCGTTGTCTCGTATGGACCACGGTGTGGACAAAGCGTCGGCGTGTACACTCGTGTGTCGTACTATTTAGACTGGATAGTAGAAAATGTCTGGCCAGAGGAATACCGGGCTTATCAAGAGATGAATAAAAATAAATAATCAAAATTAATTTATAGTTTTATTCTTAGACTAGCTGGTGCCCTCTACGATTCGTGTGATTTTAAGCCTCAAAAGTGGGAGTATTTTATGGATGACATATCTGTGTATCTTTGAGTCGTGGCATTTTAGTTTCCAATAATTATTTGTCTAAATTTATAATGTATATTACACGATATTACACGTAGTGTCGTCGGGGATTAAAGCATAGATTTTTTTACAGTTGCGAACACGCGACAGAGCCACATAAAGCCAGGCTAGCTTTTGTAAACTGGACTCGCTTAAAAGTAAACGATTTTTTTTTTTGGAATGAGAAGTAATTGGTGCATAAACATAAAATCATCTTATATACTTATAGTATATTTATTTTCAAACACAAAGGGATGATGTAACACCACTGGAGCTCTTTAAAAAGATTTTAACCTCATCGGCCCTGGTTCCATAACATCAAAATACCATACTACAGTATAAATCAGTGAAAACCGCATCCAAATCGGTTAAGCCGATTCCGAGATTAGCGGTAACAAACGAGAAAAAAAATCTAAAAATCATATGAATGTTATCTATGGCGTTAATAGATACCCCCAGTAATATTTTTTGACTCTCGACGCAAAAAGAGAGGGTATATTTGTTTAACGTGTTTGTGTATCTGTGTATTTGTCTGTGGTATCCCAGCTCCCATACGTATCATTTAAATTACATTAGCAGCCTGTAAATTTCCCACTGCTGGGCTAAGGCCTCCTCTCCCTTTGAGGAGAAGGTTTAGAGCATATTCCACCATGCACATGTGGCAGAATTTCGTTGAAATTAGACACATACAGGTTTCGTCACGATGTTTTCCTTCACCGCCGAGCACGTGCTTGCCTAATTGAATAAAGTATATTTTGATTTGATTTGATTTGAATAAGACTACCGGTTTCACTTCCGGTTAGGGTCATAATGTTTTTTGTAGGATTTGCGTATCGTACTAAAATTGGAATACACGTTTTGACGGCCTGATTTGATAATAAAATTACTCAAGAAATCGTGAACACCGTCAAATTTACGATTACAATGAGTGACAATCGATATGAACATTTTACTCAAAGATCTATTTTTTTTATATTAACTGCGTGTATATCCAATATATTATTACAATTATTTCAGCGAATTATTAAATAATAAAAAAAATCAAAACATACTAGGCTAAGTAGGCTTGTACAAGCACTTTTGAATCGTCATTTAACAAATGTACATTAAGTGAAGCAACCAACCTTCGTAATGTAGATTCTACTGAGAAGAACCGCCAAGAAACTCGGTAATTGCTCTTTTTCAATGTTTAAAATACAAAGTTATGTTAGCTAAATACAACCAGAGCCGTCTCAAGCTGTTCTGGGGCCCTTGGGCACCCATGAATTTGGGGCCCTTTTGCTAGATATTTTTTGGTTTAATTTAGGTAAATTGTTGGTCCTGCGGGGCCCTCTCAGGACGTGCCCCATGCGCCCCATATGGTAAAGACGGTAATGAATACAACGACATATAGTATATAATAATTATGTAAGTAAGTAAGTTATATAAATGAGGTTAAGGTCAATGCGCTCACAAATAAATCACATCAATAGTCATCACTGACCAGCAGCTTTGTGATTGGTAAGTTTGAATCGGATCAAACAACTAACGTAAACATTGCATTTCTGGATCCGAAACGAAGTTACAAAATGAGATGCGTATGGCATTAGGTCAACGTATAATATATTCATTCCAATGAACTCAATCACAATAACTCTTTTGGAGGGGGGGGGGGGGTAAGTATCTAATCTGCTGATTCGAGCTGATGCTGCGGCACCGGTTAGTATAACATTATTGTTGTTATATCATTGCAATTACATATAACTCATTAAAGCAATATGTGAAAGAATCGATTCATCAAATAACTTCCTACTTGGTAGGGCTTTGTTGCAAACCCGACTGGGTAGCTACCACACACTCATTAGATATTCTACCGCCAAACAGCAGTACTTGGTATCGTTGTGTTCCGGTTTGAAGAGTGAGTTAGCCTGTTCAACTACAGACACAATAGACATAACATCTCATTCCCAACGTTGGTGGCGTATTGGTGAAATAATATCTCTAATAACGCCAATCTATGGGCGGTGGTGACCACTTAAAATCAGGTGGACCATTTGCCGGTTCAACTAAGTGAAATCCCCCCCTTTTACGTCATTATTCTCGCGCTGAAAAAATGCTATCTGACGTCGTCTTACATGAGATTGTCATGATCTTGGATGATTATGTTTGATTTTGTAGATCTTGGAATTCTTTCGTATACACATTACGGTATTTAAGGTAAGACATTTAATGTTAAATATTCTGGGTCTCCATTAAGAACGGGTGCAAAAGGAACAATTTTAGGTCCTTTTCTTTATTCTGTATTTATATTGGACCTTTCTATGATCAAATCATCAGTTGGTTATGTAATATCTGCTGACGATACTTATTTTTTTTAGTAAAGAAAAACAAGCAACAATATAAAAAAAAAAAACATACTTAATGATGGTGTAAATAATTACACAAGTAAATGAATTTAAATTTGGTATAAAATAAGAATATGTATTTTTTTTAATCTATTTATTTTTATTTATCTCTTGATAAGCCCGGTATTCCTCTGGCCAGACATTTTCTACTATCCAGTCTAAATAGTACGACACACGAGTGTACACGCCGACGCTTTGTCCACACCGTGGTCCATACGAGACAACGCCCTCTATCGAGTACGAGCAGTTTAGATTTGTGAATTTCGCCATCAAAGGACCTCCACTGTCACCCTGAAAAGTAACGAAAATAGCATCTGTTTATTGGTAGGCAAACTTATCTTATTAGGGAGAAAATTCTATTGATTACAGACAGGACAATGGTCAACCTGATGTTATTTGGTCAAAAATGTGTATGGCACTGTGGGAAATATTAACCATTCCTCATATAACCAATACTCCACCAACCCAGAGAACTAAGTTAGGTCCCTCGTAATTGTGGTTACTGTGGTTCGTTCAAATTAGAAAACAATATTACTTTGGCGATGGAGTATCCGACGATTCAGAAGAACTTGCACAAAGCCACTACCACCAGGTATCATTTATATTACCACAACATTGGCTTATTACAATAGATAACCTTGAATTAGGTTAAACCTTCTCCTCAAAGGGAGAGGAAGCCTTGGCCCAGTAGTGGGAAATTTACAGGCTGCTAATGTATGTATGTGTATGTATGTGTATGTAGGTCAAATGCACACTAAAGTTTACAAATCCGCCGTTTTTACCTTGCAGGCGTCACTTGACTTTGTTCCAACGTCCCCTGAAGCGCATATCATAGTCTCCGGTGTAAAAGTGCCGCTGTCGAATCTGTTTTCGCAAATGTGTCTAACCTCATTAACAGTTGCCTGGAAAATTATTAAAAATATAGTCACCAGGTAAAGAAACATCGAATTTGATATTTTAAGGAAAATCTCTAATTAAATATAGGCACGCACAAGGGATGCTCCCTAGAATGGCTCTGGAGATGATGAACTGAGAAAGGGCCATGACGGCTGGCATACGAGTGGGTCTTACCACCGAGGAGACTTAACCTTCTTTTCTTTTACTTATTATCTTTTATCTTACGGTAAGCAGGAGTTCTGATCCTTTCCCCCTGTCGTCTGTTTCTCCCCATCCCGCTATGCTCAACCCTTGTTCCAGCTCCCGTCCAGGCACTGGCAAGCAAGCTGGCCGAATGAATTCGTTGAACTTCACCCTGACAGAACAAAATTAATAATATATACGTATTAAAAAAAAACATTATTTAATAAAAAAACATTCATTATTTTTATTTTGTCCGTCTGTTTATTCCGCGTAATCTTAATTTTCATAAGAAATATTCCAAGCTACCGGTGAAGAGAAGGTTTTAGAATATCCTATTAGAAGAACTTCACCAACAGAAAGGAGCTGCAGCTTCTGGTATAAGTTTTATGAATATAGGTTTAGTAGTTTTAACAGTGACGGAAATAAACGTCATCATGTCATCATGTATGGATAAGACTGAGGCTTTCGACATGACAACTATGATCTTCCTGCTCTCGTATATTAAAATATGTAATGTAAAAGTTCCAGAACCTTCGATTCGATCTCACCTCTCGTTGAGTTCCAAGAGTGCTATGTCGTGTAACTTTGCCCCTTTTTGATACGCTTTGTGGTTTATTATCCTTACGACATTATAGAGAATGCCTGATTTTTTGTCAGTTTTGTTCAGAGTTCCCATCATCGCGTAACGAATGCGGCCGCTGGAAAAAAGTTTGACAATATATAAATAACCAAGATAAGCAAGTACTGTAATGCAAGTGGAGTTTTTACGTGCTTCAGGAAATCTTCGTGAGGAAACCTGTATGTGTGAAATGAAATTCTGACATCCAACAGTATTGGAGCAGCGTGTTTTAATGAGCTCCTAGCCTACTTTTAACGCATCTAAGACAGCCGGCTGTGACTTGTGGCTATGTACCTATTGAAATTATTTCACAAATGGTAATTATCCAGAAGAAATTCGGATGATCAAGTACAGCTCATACGTGAAATATATTACATATTTATAGTAATTTATTTTTTTTAAAATACTGCGTTATTTGGCCAGTTGATGATATTCGATCATCTTCAGCCAAAGACTGGCACTGCAAAAATGGCTTCCAATGGCAAAGAGAACTGTGATATCACAACCACTAGAAGTCGGTAACATCAAATGCTCTTACACTCATAAACAATGGAAAGGCACTCATGGAAGTATAAACCACTTCACCCCACAAAAGCTTCTTCGCACTGTTTGGTTATGCCAATAAAATTATGGGATTAATTATACAAATATATAGATTAAATCGTGCCTTAATTTGTCTTAAGTTATCGTCAATGCGCCATCAATTTTGGAAACTAAAATATTTCCCTTGCGCCTGTAGTTACACTGACTAATTATCCCTTCAAACAGGAACACAAAAACACGGTATTGTTGTTCAACTGTAGAATATATCATTAGGAACAAGGTGAGCATATCCGGATGTGGGAAACGTATGAAAGAATAGGAAGTCCTGCTTACCGTACGACGAAAATTGATAAGTTTTCGTCAAATGAATAAAGAATTAAGAATGGTTAGAATATCCGAACCGAAGATGAAATTAAGCAAAAATTGAGAAAAGTTTAAATTATAAATTTAAATAAAATCCCACTTCAACAATACCCAGATGGGCTGTCAAATAACCTTTTATTAAGTGATAATAATCCTACATTATGTGATATTCATTTTATATAAAGGAACTGGAAACCAAAATTTTAGTTTGTACTTACTGCAAATTTTCCGCCAAAACGTGCGCAGCAGTTAGGATAAACTTCTCACTGATCAGCGATCCTCCTCCGACCCAAATAATGTCCACACCTTCGGTGTAGATCGGATTGCGACAGCCGACAACAGCCTTAAAATTTATAATTAGGTCATTTCAAGATTATATTTAATATATTTACTACAGCGATGTGCACTTTTTTATTTTTGTACCAGCACCAAAAATAAAATGGAATATAATTATATTTAGACAGCATCATCATCACAAAAAGGAACGTTACTCAGAATAATTTGAAATAATTGGGGACCAGAACGACAAATCTGACATTCAGAGACCGCCTGAGAGGGTATCCCACATGGAGGCTGTCTCTCTTATGATACAATGAACAGATTAAACATAACAATCTTCAATCTCTAAATGAGGGGACGTCAGTTTGGTAATGACTTCCTGAAAACTCGACTAAACCAATATACTATACCAGAATTAATGGCGCGTTCCGGAGAAGGTTTTAGTGTATACTTGTATTGTATAAAGTTTTTAAAATTAAGATTTTTCACGTCACGATCTTGAGTTTCATGGTCTCGTTCGATATATTTAGATTCAGATTAAAGTTCTCTCACCATATGTGGGAATTGTCTGGGGACAGCTGGGGTACCGCCAAAGATTCTGAACGCTGTATTGTTATTCGGTATACCGCAAGTGTTTATTCTTTCGAAACTGTTCGGATGGTCATTCATCGAGACGCATTTGTTGAAGTAACGTTGGTAGTTCACACATTCTGAAATTCCAATTAGTAACAGAATGGTATTAAGAACGAACTCGTCGCTCACCACAGAACTCGATCGTAGCTTGCCAGACACTCATACGTCATTGACTATAACAATTATATCTTTAATTTTATTGCCTTTGTTGACAATCTGGGTGGGTTCCACCCACTTACCACATATTCTTCCAGCAAACAACAATACTTAGTATTGTATTTCGGTTCAAAATATAAGTGAGCCAGTGTAACTAAGCCACAAAGAATTTATTTATTTATTTACCAAATTTGGTGGCGCATTAGCGGTGTAAAGGATGGTTAATATTTCTTACCGTACCAATCGCCGTAGACAATAGTGAGCATTTACGATCAGGTGGCCCTATGGCCGACAAGCCCACAATTCATACATTAAAAATTGAAAAAAAAATCTAACTTTGCCAAGCAAAATGTTGAACTTTAGTTTTTAACTGCGGTTGCGGCAGTGGAGGACATTCTTTTGGTTCTGGTAGGTCTGGGATGTCTGGTGTGTTCTGACAACAGAGGACTGGCTGCTTGCCTTCGTAACGGCAGGTCTGAAACACGTAATAATAGAGTTCATAAATGTTACAAAATTTTGATGTCAAGTATTTATCTAACTCAACAAAAAGTGACCATTAAAGAAATATAAGTCCAATTACCATATCTTTTGATCTGATGACTCCATCGTTGGGTCTCTTGAAGTCCTCGAAAACATCTTGGTGGTAACGGCGATTTTGCGAAGGGCAGCATACAATTCTGATATTACCATCAAACCCACATGTCTGAAAATATTAACGTTCTTCTTTCAAGCATGTTCTTCTTGTCTGACTAGCATTGTCATGGCGGTTGGATAGTTTGGTTGCAATTGGTCTTTCACCACCACAAACTACACCTAACCAAAAACCTAAACCACTTAAATGAATTTGATGGAAGCAGGCTTGAACTCCAAAGAAGTACATCGACTACATGTTTATGTCTAATACCTAACGGACAACACTTAAAAAATGAGGGAACCGCGAGCAACAACTAGTATTAAAATGGGCCAACTGTCACTGTGATCAGTCAAACGGTTTCGAAGCTTTTTAACCGAAAACAGACACTTCAACACCTATTTTTATAGACGTGTTCGTTTAATGTCTGAATTCCAAACATAATCATTCTAATTCAACGGGGAAATGCTGCTAGCATTCTTGCCATCGTTCCACGGAATCATGGTTTGTAGAGTAGAGAACTATTTTTTTATTTTTATTTGCATAATTTTTAGGTAATGTAAATAAATATTGACACGATTAAAACAAAACAGTATTCCTTATTCAAGCCCTAGCGAACAGCACTGAATTACCATGTGCTTAATTTGTGTTCATCTCGTGTTCGGCGAAGAAAAACTTCGTGGAAAACCTGCATGTGTCTGCCAACAATGAAGTTCTGCCAATTGTGTATCGACCCGCATTGGAACAGCGTGGTGGAATTATTCTGCCTCGAACAATTGGCAAGAAACTCAGTAGTTGTTCTTTTCTACCAGTTCTGTTACAAGGTTAATGTCATTATACTACAACTAACTGAAACCCGCGGCCTTTATATCCCTAAGAGATAACATATATCATCGCGAACTTTTTTTGAAGACCTTTTTAAGGTGTACAATACTGTACTACATTATTTTGATTTATCTCTTAGGGTTTATTTACGACATCACTTTAGTAACCCCTCATTATCAGTGTTCCTCTACAGTATTTTGCACGTATTATACATATAAAGCTCTTTCTTCTTCCTCTATCTATTAAAATGCTTTAATATAGCTTTAATGATCTAAGCATACACAATGACAGACAGACAGCGAGAAGCGACTTTGTTTTATACTATGTAGTTATAATATTCGCGAAAGGTTATGGTCACGACCTCGTCACTAACTAACCGATAAAGAAAAGCAAGATTAAAAAAAAGACCCGATAAAGAAAGAAAAGAAGAAAAATAATATCCCGGTGAGTTTCTTTAACCGGTTCTTCTCAGGTCCGAGGTGCTAAATTCCGAACCGGTGGTAGATTTTTGACTATCAATAAGCAAGTGTAAACACTTCTATATTGAATAAAGATTTTTGACTTTGACTTTGATTATTCTAGAAGCGAATACCGTGAATCAGTAAGAAAACGTGGAAAACAGTCAGGAATTCGGAAGTCGCCGTTTTTTGTTTTTGCAATCTTTTTTATTATCGGTTGGATTGTCATGTCGAATAAAACGATATTTTCCTTCAACGCCGATCAATAACCCAATTATAAGCAAAGATATGTTAGCTCGGGAACAACCCACTATCGGCGTTTACGGTTCACGTTTGCTAACGGAGCCAGCTCCGCAATTGAGCGTAATAACAGCTTTTCCTTAACTGAATCATTTATTGAATAATTTGTCCGCACCAGGAAAAAAGGGTTCAGTAAATTGCTCCGATCTTTTTAATTAAGATGTCGATAATTTGTAAGGAATTGGGCCTTAACGAACTCCGTGGACGAGTAGTGTGTACACCGGTTTTCATGGGTGCGCCACTCCGAGGTCTCGGGTTCGATTCCCGGCTGAGTCGATGTAGAAAAAGTTCATTAGTTTTCTGTGTTTGTCTGGGTGTTTGTGGTACCGTCGTTACGTCTGATTTTCCATAACACAAGTGCTTTAGCTACTCACATTGGGATCAGAGTAATTATGTGATGTTGTCCAATATTTATTTATTATTTATTTAAATTAAAAAAATATAGTTGTTCGATTCTACACATTTTTTTAACCGTATAGCTCCTCTTCCTCTCAATGCTTCAACCAGGGGTGGATTTGATACCTCGACTGTCATAAGCCTATGGAAGATCCCTACCCTTACCACCTAAAACTGAAGTATTTGTTTACATAAGAATTATTATTATTAGTAGTAGTGCAAAAAGCTTCATTAAAATAATAACACCTCGCCTTATTGCCTCCACTGGTGACAGGAGGGCTGGTTAGTTTGCCCAGAGGATCGGAATTGCGATTCAACGGGGAAATGCTGCCAGCATTCTTGCCACCATTCCACGCGGTCAAGATTTATACAGTAACTACCACACTTAAGTGGGCGGGGCACATTGCTCGAAGAACCGACGGCCGATGGGGCCGTTGAGTTCTCGAGGCGACCATGGACCGGAAGACACAGCGTGGGTAGGGTGGTCCGAGGACCTGGTAAAGGTCGCGGGAAGCCGCTGCTTGCGAGCTGCACAAGACCTGTCGTTGTGGCGATCTTTGGGGGAGGCCTATGTCCAGCAGTGGACGTCCTTTGGCTGACATGAATGATGAATGAATGAACCTAAAACTTAATAATTGGAATTTTTACACGAGTCTGTTTATGTAAACCATTTTAGTTTATGAACGGTACCTAGACAGCTTTGAAAATTTGTAACTCAATTTGTGCTCGGCGGTGAAGGAAAACCTGCATGTGTTGAATTGAAATGAAATTCTTCCATCTATAACCAACCACATTGGAACAGCGTGGTAGAATAAGCTCCAAATCTTCTACGAAAATGTAGAGGAAGCTTAGGCCTTAGAGTCTCTTACTTTACCTACATTTGCGATTTGCACAGAGACCTATTAGTAACTTACGGGCGGTTTCTCGTCTTCATTGACCAAGTAGAGGGCGTATGGGCATTCATAGATCCTTTTGCAAATACCGGTCATGTCATCTGTCCGGCACGGAGTACCTGAAAATTGATATAAATTGTATGATAAGTTAGCTGACCCGACAATGATCTCTCTTAACTGTGAACATTGAAATAAAAAATATCCAAAGACATTAACATTAACAGCCTGTAAATTTAGCACTGCTGCGCTAAGGCCTCCTCTCCATTTGAGGAGGTTTGGTACATATTCATTTTGCATGCTCCAATGCGGGTTGTCGGATATATATTTGGCAGAATTTCGTTGATATTAGACATATGTAGGTTACCTCATGATGTTTTCCTTCACGCACGAGATGAATTATAAACACAGGCACATGAAAATTCAGTCGTGCTGGGTTTGAACCCGTAATCATCGGTTAAGTTGCACGCGTTCTAACCACTGGGCCATTTCGGCTCTCTCTAAAAACATATTATTTATTAATCTAAAAAACTCCAAACCTTCTCCTCAAAGGGAGAGGAGGCCTTAGCCCAACAGTGGGAAATTTACAGGCTGTTAATGTAATGTAATGTAATAATAAAGATTGTCGTAGAACAATGATTGAACTTACAATATAACATATTAAATTATGAATACAAAAATAAATCGGATAGGTTTGGTTAAATGTTCTATATATCAACTGATATTCACTGCAAAGTTAGACCAAAAAGTGATGCGTACAATTGTAAGGAGCATGTTACGGTTCACAATCTCGCGGGTCAGATAATAATTTGACTGTATGTACAGTTTTACATTGACACACACGTGTCATACGCTAAAGATCAACCAAAAGTTGAACCACTTAAATTACTAATCAAAAACAAGACTACAACACTCAAAATATTATACTTTTGAATCGTAATTTGACAGAATTAAATCACTACTTAGTATAAAACAAAGTCGCTTCCCGCTGTCTGTCTGTCCCTTTGTAAACTTAGATCTTTAAAACTACGCAACGGATTTTGATGCGGTTTTTTTAATAGATAGATTGATTCAATAGGAAGCTTTATATGTATAATAAATGCAAAATATAGTAGATAATTACTGATAATTTAAGAGGTTTCTAAAGTGATATCGTAAATAAACATAATTTTTCACGCTTGCAAACGCTGGCTAAATCCTACGAGATAGATGAAAATAATGTACTACAGTATTGTACACCTTACAAAAGTCCGCTATGGTATATGTCTATCTCTTAGGGATAATCCACAGTAACTATTTTTTATCCTTTACTTTTTACGAGAAATAATTGCTTATTTACGAAGTGATTCTAAGCAATACAGCACTAATCCTTATCCAATTAAGTGTCTTAAATATATTGTGTATTTAATATAGATCAAAACAGCCCTTTACTTTTAAATTACATTAATTTAAATTGATATTTTCGAAGATATCACAGATTTAAAACGCAGGGACATAGCGGTTTGTATTGTCTAATGACAAAAAATCTATGAACGTATATAAAAATTCTGTTTATTTAGTATCAGCATTGAACCCGCGCGAAGCTGGGGCGCGTCGCTAGTTCAACATAGAATCACCGACTCGGAAAAGAAAGTATTCAACGAGAAACTTGTTAAACATTTTCACAAATGGACTAAACTGTACTAACATTATAAATACGAAAGTTTTAATCTGTCTGTTACGTCTTCACGCTTAAAACGCTGAACCGATTTAGATAAAATTTCGTGTGGAGATAGTTTGAGGCCCGGGAAAGGACATGGACTACTTTTTCTTCCTCGAAGGGGTAAAATGAAGGTGGTATTTTGTGTGTCATACTAAACAAATATCAATTAAACTTTAAGCCACTGCTTTAAGGAGTATTGTCGTGGGGAGACATCCCAGGACGCCAAATTTGACGAGGGCGCCGAGATGTTAAGTGTCCTGTCTCCCGTGCTGCATACCCTCAATACTGTGCCCTATGCACTGCTACAGTTGTTCCTTGATCACACTAAATTTACGCTCGCTATGTACGAAAGAAATAGTCCGTGATTTCTACCAGGGCTCAGGAAAGGTAGAAAAACTCATGGAACTAACCAGACCCTTGGCTTTAAAATGGCGTCTAAATGGTTAAGGCCGGCCTTGAATGCAATATATTTTAAATACAGAATATTAAACGCATTTCGGAGAAAGTTTTAGTATATAATATTGTTATATACTTTATAATAGTATACAATTTCCCCCGCTTTGCAGACGGCAGATAAACGTCCCCACTCTTGTTGTAAGATAATCATGAGATAAAGGATTTAAACTAGAATAAAATGATCTTACCGGTTATGTTTTTGCACAGTACACACTCAATCAATATAAATAACACAGTTATGTACTTAAAAACACCCATTTCATATATTCACAGTCACAAGTGCATTTTTAATGAAACTTTTGTAGACGACCTTCACTCGCCACGGACGAATCACTTGTGTCTTGTGTTCTGTTAAATATCAATGATAAAAACATTTTAAAATACATATATACGTTTGGAAATATAAATGAACTGATAAGACTGATTGGGTAAATTGTAGGGAGGGATTAGAAAAGCTTAACTAAATATTGTCGAACTGGATTTCCAATGCGCGTCGCCGCCATCTTGAAAAAGTGTTGTATTTTGTTTTTTTTTGCGATAACTCGGCCGACATGTGCGTCGTGATACGAGAATCACGATAACATATTTAACCTACCGTTGATGGTTATTGAGATATTGAGGATGTAAAAGCGTGAAAAACGAACTCACATTCGTATTCATAATATTACTTAAGATGATTTGCTCGTTAACATAAAGTTTTGTACATAATCCAAAGATAAACAGTTATGACACACCCAGTAGAGTCTCAAGCATAACAAGCACTCGGATGTAAGCAGTGTTCTGATGATTTACACCCTAAAAATACCTTCTATCCAAGACCAGACCATCATGAGGCGAGGGGCCAATTGCGCTCTATTACTCGGTCCTTGATACATCCAGGAATACCAACTACTAGATTAAAAATAGTTACCAACCACCTATAATATATTCTGCACAGGCAGTAGTACTCAGTATTGTTGTGTTACGGTTTGAAGTGTCCGTGAGCCAGTATAACTTCAGGCACAAGGGACATAACATCTTATTTCTCGAGGGTGGTGGTGGTTGGAGGTGTAAGAAATAATTAGTTACAGCGCCAATATTTATATATACAGGGTTATTGGTAATTCGACGTATTCCCGTTAGGAGGTGATAGGGGTGACTATTTGCGCTAATTTTAAGCCCCCTATGCATACTACAAAAAATAACCATTTTTGAGTTATCGCGTTTTTTAGTTTTTTTCAAAATAAGTCATAAATTCAACTTTAAAAATTTATTTAAAAAAAAATGTATCAATTAAAATCTATTTCATTCTTCTGATTTATAAAAATAAATAAAAATAATTTCAATATTTTTTTGATATTTTTTCCACAAAAATGCCTTAGAAACTAAAAAAATCGTTATGAAACTTGCCCTGCAGATTCTTTTAAAAACATAACCGTTTTCTTAGCTTTCCAAAAATGTATAACAACTACGAACTTATTTTAAAGCAATCGAAATAAAATTACCACAAAAGACGCTTGTGGAAATTCGTATTCGTAGACTATTTTAATATTGAAAACACTGGTTGTGTTTAATTATTTTTATAAATCAGAAGAAAAAAATAGATTTTAATTGATATTTTTTTTTAAATGAATTTTTAAAGTTGAATTTTTGACTTATTTTGAAAAATAAACTAAAAAACGCGATAACTCAAAAATGTTTAACTTTTGTATCACGCATATGGTTGCTAAAATTATCGCAAAATAGTCACCCCTATTACCTCCTAACGGAAATACGTCGAATTACCAATAACCCTGTATATATATTATGTTATAGGGTGCAATCGAGCAGGAAGCTCACCCGATGGAAAGTGACTACCACCGCCCATGGACATCAGCAGCACCGGGGGCTTGCAGGTGCGTTGCCGGCCTTTAAGGAATGAGTACGCTCTTTTCTTGAAGGTTCCCAAGTCGTATCGGTTCGGAAAAACCGCCAGGGAAAGCTGGTTCCACAGAGTGGTTGTGCGAGGCAGAAAATGCCTAATTATGGCTGGTGGTGACTGCTTACTATCAGCTGATGCAGTATCATCAATCACATCCAACTTCTAGAGTCTGACCGGTACTTGCCCGGGTAGGCCAGGGCAAATCAGGTGTCTACCTATTTCGATTTCAAATCGCCCAATAAATTTAAATGGTGATGTCCGTAATTAGTAATCCTAATATTAACTGAATCAGTAAATCTTTGTTAAAAATTATATACAAATGTTAAGTATATATGCTTGACGGTTCTTCTTGGTAGAATCAACATTCCGAACCGATTATAACTTTACGTTTAATACAGTTCCGAAAAATTAAGATTCAACATGGGTAACTCTCAGACAAATCTGTACGGTTAGAAAAAAAGTTGATGTGTTACCCTTAGACAAACTTGTACGGTTAGAAAAAGAGTTGTATTTTTTAATTACATTCATTAGGATACTATTCGTGTATGTGTTGGACTGTGTACGGTTAGAAAAAAAAAAGTTTAATTATTTAGATGTTTATTTAGATAATTCAAGTAATTTATCAATCTGGTCTTGAATCCATCCGTGGAAGTGCGAGACGTTTGTGTGAACCATGATAGAGGTGGTGCCGCTGCGATACAGGGTGATTCCATATGCTATATAGTATATCGACTTCACTGCCTGAAAAACAAATTGGATCATAGCATATAAACGGTTACATAGCAATTTAAAGTGACCACTGGAAAAAAAAAACGTATCAGAAATTCGAATTTGTTTTTTTTTTAAAGGAAGATTACATTTGTGATAACACACGCACACATACACATTAATAAAAAGTACTGATTTTTTGGCGGGATGTTAGTTGTAGTACACAATCCCACCATCCAAATGATTGCTTTTAAGTATAAATCTTAACAATTCCGTTACCTCTTCAGGACATATCAGACCTCCCCCCACTTCCGGTTCGTAATCGTTCCGTGCTCCAATGGTACATATGAATGAGTCGTCTAAGGGGATGTTGCCTTCCACACACTTGCTTTGCTGTGGTATAACGGTATTAACCTGAAAATAAATTTTAGTTGAACACATTTTTAAAACCAGCAAACATCACCATCTTTGCTTTTGTCCATCGAAGAGTTACTTCATCTGGAGCCAATCCTGAGTGTGCAATCGGGTTATATCAAATCAAATTAAATCAAAATATACTTTATTCAAGTAGGCTTTTACAAGCACTTTTGAATTGTCATTTAACAAATTATTTAAAGTAAAGCTACCACCGGTTCGGAATGTAGATTCTACCGAGAAGAACCGGCAAGAAACTCAGTAGTTACTCTTTTTCAACATCTAAAAATACAGTCATGTTAGTTAAATACAATTATATATGTATGTCATGTCTCCTGCCTGGAAGTCAACGAGCATTAACTCCACGCTTTTTTATCATCAATATAATCTTGTATCGAATAATATGCCTTCTTTACCAATTTTGTATTTTGTATTTTTTTACAATTGACTTGAATCTATGAAACGGCAAAGTTAAAAATAAAAGATTTAGGTGTTTGAAATATAACGATGACCATGGAAGATGACAGCTTTAACGAGCACCCGTAAAGTAATACAGCCCTTACGTATTATGGTGGTAACGTTAAAATAAGAACATCGGTCAATAAAAGATAATATAGATGATAGATTCTACCGAGGAGACCCGGTAAGAAACATATAATCCGATGGGACGGCAAATCTGACACGAGCGAAGAGTTCAGGCGCAGGAGCAGCGGCTTTTCGTGTTTTCCGAGACACGGGGTGTATATTATACCCACTCCCAAATTCCAGACTTTGGCTGGCTGTTACTGAGGATTTACTAAAAATTCCAAAAACTTTTTATCGGCCTGATATAGGGTTTGTACCCGAAATTTTGGAATCTGTGCTGAAAGTCGATCAAAGAGGGAGTCGATAAGAACAGAAGGAGTTGTTTTCTTGAATGATAAAATTCCATATTGGTGTATTCTTGTCCTATGTATCATGGCTGGTCTCCCTTAACCAAAAACGTTTAGCACGATAGCGTCACGATCACTATTCTTGACATATATATAATAAAGTATACATACGTAATAATCTTCACTGGACACAGCCACACAGGACGTAGCGAATAGTCCTTTGGTTTCTGAACGGCATACCGGCTTCACCCACGACGGCAGTGAATCGTCGTACTTCAAACCGAGTATCGCTATATCATTGTATCGGGTTTCTGTAAGCACATGTTTTTCTTTTTAATAATATAGTTAGTCGTACGAGCAAATCGGACATCTCATGGTAGGTGGTCACCACCGCTCATGGATATCGGTGCTATTAGAAATATTAACCATTCCTTGGATGTCCCTTACGTCTATAGTTTTGCTGGCTTACTAAACCTTCAAACCGAAACACAACAATATTAAATGTTGCTGTTTGGTGGTAGAATAGCTGATAAATGTGTGGGAGCTATCCAGACGGGATTGCACAAAGCCCTACCAAGTATTGAATGTAATTCTCTATTGGGGATGGTGCTGTTTATGTTTAATTGCAAAAAGCATGGCTGACTTTTATCGGTAGACATCTGCTTGACGATCACCGATCTTAAATATAGCACATACTGGTACAAAAACGATCCGGCTCGAAGGACCTTCGTGTCTCAGTACTACAAAGCCAGGGGAAATGAAAGATTAAGCCCCGAACGCAAAGGCCTTTGTTCTAATATTAATTTGACCTATATTATTCAAAAGATACATAACGATAGCGCGATTCAATCAACTACTAACGCCATCTAGTTTTAGATGAAGCAATTAACACATTTTAATTATTAACAAGGTAGTTAGACACACACAGTAGAGAAACACAGCAATGCACAGTACAGAAGTTTCGTGACATGTAAATACTGTAAATATTTAAATAAATAAATGAACATTGGACAACATCACACACGTTACTCTGATCCCAATGTAAGTTAGTTAGCTAAAGCACTTGTGTTAAGGAAAATCAGAAGTAACGACGGTACCACAAACACCCAGACCCAAGACAACATAGAAAACTAATGAAGTTTTTCTAGATCGACTCGGCCGGGAATCGAACCCGGGACCTCGGAGTGGCGTACCCATGAAAACCGTAACCCACTACTCGACCACGGATGTCGTCAACGCACGTCATAAAAAAACATCATAATACTCACCACTGTCAAAGTATTCGTGGATATACACCTTTTTGACGTCATAAGGAGAGAAATGCTCTTTCGAGAAACGTACAATCAAGGTGTCTTGAGGGTATTGTTCGATGCAGTACGCTGACGTCATAAGTGCACGAGACTCTTCGCTGATGACGACAGCAGCACAGAGGGGTACGTTGGGGTCGGATTTACTGAAAATTTATACAATAGTCATCGATTCGATATTCCATTTTAGGTCTTATGTTATTCCATCCAGACAAGCGGTAGGGTGTCAAACCAAGTTCAAGTGAACTGGCGAGCAGCACCGTATGTAATGTTACACGAACCATTTGGAGGCACTTTTGACGCCCTCATAACTCAAAAACTATTTCACATAAACGTGAACATAACATTAACAGCCTGTAAATTTCCCACTGCTGGGCTTAGGCCGCCTCTACCTTTGAGGAGAAGGTTTGGAGCATATTCCACCACGCTGCTTCAATGCTGATTGGTGGAATACACATGTGGCAGAATTTCGTTGAAATTAGACACATGCAGGATGTTTTCACCGCTGAGCACTAGATGAATTATAAACACAAATTAAGCACATGAAAATTCAGTGGTGCTTGTGCGTTCTAACCACTGGGCCATCTCGGCCATGAACGAGTAAAATTTATACATTAACACTTGAGAGATACGTATGTGCTCTAAATTTTATAAGCACATATCAAACGGTTATTTAGATATTAACGTCCAAAAATTGTCATATTTATCACTGACTGATCCATAGATCAAAACTCTAACCCAATTCCTGGTGACCTAGAAAGTTCAAATTTGCCATGCAGGTAGGTAATCTAAGGTGAATTAAAAGGAATAAATTTTTCACATAATCGATTCTATTGGCAACACTTATATACTCAGTACATGTAATGACAGCAATGTAAAAAAATAATAATATGAGAATCAACTTACTACAATTATTCTCTTTATATGGATTTTAAGTTTTTCAAGTGAATATTATTATTTAATATTATTAACCTTTTTTATCCAAATATTTGTATACTTAACTCCGAATGAGTTTCAGAATGAGAACTTATTGGTAACAAATTGTAATTCTTGAAAATTCAATGGATAAGAGGTAATTTGTTACGTAGTCGTCTCAAATAATTATCTTTTCACTACGTATATTGTACAATGAGTTTTACAATAGAATTAACTTAACGGTAACTGACGGTAACTTACACCGAATTATTCCAAAGCTTCCCTAAAGAAAAATAGCAGTTATAAAATTCTAATAATTAGAATTATAAACTTATCGTTAGTCGTAACAGGCTCTTAGGCAAGTCCCTCATAACCACTGCATGGGTTTTTGGAATTGGATTTGGATCATTCGGGTCTGGAAGAGATGGCAAATTAGCCATAAGTCCGCCCGTTGTAAAACTCAGTTTTTCTTTTTAGTATTATTTCTGTTTATTTAGACCTAATATTTCTGTAGTTCATGTTTGTGGTTTACAATAAAGTATGTTAACAATTAATATGGGTTTAGGGGCCAAAAGCGTTTTTTCAGTGAGAAAAATAAAAATTGTTTGGTGGGGAAAAATGTTAAAATAAACAAACAAAATATATCTTAGAAATGAAATTTGCGGAATGTGTGGTCAGAGAAAAAGTATTTACCTGTATACCCAAGCCCTCCACGGGTACTCCCCTGGGAGAACTGACTTCAAAGCCTCCCTCACTCTCCGGGGATAACCTTCAGGGTTGCTGTTACCGCAGTTGGCACCTCCTGACCTTAGAAATTTAATAATTATAACCAAATTATTAATACATATCTCTAAGATAACGACAAAGAACTTATTTTAATTCGACTAACACTTTATTTATTTTATTTATTTATTTATTCATGTACCAAAAACAAGTAACACAGAAAAAAAGAATAACAAAGGAAGAAAGTGATACATAGGAAAGCTTATCTCTATATATACTTTAACTTGGTTAACGAGATCGATAATCATTTATATATTTATTGAAAAAGTTATACCATCAACTTATCACTAAACACTTAAAATTAATATCTGATGTGGGTAACATTCAAAGTGATACGTCTTTAAAGGTGTAAACAACATTAACTTAAACCGCAATTTACCAAAATTCGATTTTTCATACGCGAAAGGGAAATATATTTTTTTAAATGAATCCAGACCAAGCAAATTCAACCACCATTCAACCATGCTGACTTTTAACCTGTTGGAGAGGCTTGGGGCGAGTCCATTTGGATAGCTGTCAAACATTCATCACATTCGACCGCCAAACAGCAATGCTTAATATATAAATGAATATTGGACAACATCACATACATTACTCTGATCCCAATGTGAGTAGCTAAAGCACTTGTGTTATGGAAAATCAGAAGTAACGACGGTACCACAAACACCCAGACCCGAGACAATATAGAAAACTAATGAACTTTTCTACGTCGACTCGGCCGGGAATCGGAGTGGCGTACCCATGAAAACCGGTGTACACACTACTTGTCCACTTTTTATAACTGATTCAAAATTGTTTATCATCATCATAGTCAGCCTGTATTAGTCCACTGCTGGACATATGCCAAGGCGCCCCCCACTGAGTCTAATCTTCAGCCTTTCTCGTCCCTTTTCTACCAGCCACCATCCGTACATCATCGCTCCACCGTGCCGCAGGGCGTCCTACACTACGCTTGCCTGTTCGCGGTCTACATTCTAGAACATTCTTGCCAAATGCTTCTTCCGAAATTGATCAAAATTTCAAAATCGAAGAGTTTGTGAATTAGTTCTTAAGGTGGTACAATGGCGATGACAACCACATACCATCAAGAGGACCATATCTCAGTCTGTCTACATATTTGGGAGATAATGTAAAACAATATAAGGTCATGTGCATTCTTAATCCAGGGCTCCAATCCTGATTTAGCATCGGGTTTCTGATAAATGACAGTGTTCCGCTGACAACTTCAAAACTCCTAGCTGGTACTAAGAATTCTTAAAAGGACCCATAGGAGTAGCGGCCGAATGAGCCAAACACAAGGCAACTGGTCTAACACACTAAATAAAAAAGCGGCCAAGTGCGATTCGGACTCGCCCATGAGGGTTTTGTAGCAGCAAGTAACAAGGTTTATTATAAATTTTGGTAAACTGCGCTTTTCGATTTATGACTTATTAAAAAGAACTACTTACTAGATTTCGTTCAAACCAACTTTGAGTGGAAGTTTGCATGGTAATATCATATATTTCTTTTATTTTTATTATTCTCTTACTTCAGTCATTCTCTTACTTCAGAAGTTACAGGGGGGGAGGCACACATTTTACCACTTTGGAAGTGTCTCTAGGGCAAACTATTCAGTTTAGAAAAAAATTATAGTAGAAACCTCATCATTTTTGAAGACCTATCCATAGATATCCAACATATATGAGTTCTATGAAAAAATAAATTTTGAGTTTCACTTCTAAGTATGGGGAACCACAAAATTATATATTGTTTTTTTTCTATTGTTGTGTGAAGGTCTTAATACGGTTCACAGAATACATCTACTTACCAAGTTTTAACAGTTTAGTTCTTATAGTTTCGGAAAAAAAGTGGCTGTGACATACGGACGGACCGACAGACAAACGTGCCGAATCTATAAAGGTTCTGTTTTTTGCCATTTGGCTATGGATCCCTAAAAAGGCTTTATTCCTACCTGAATGTGTTCTGCAATTGTGAAAAACAACATATGTCGGTCTTAGCACACTTATTGTCATGCAACCTGTAAAAAAAAAGTAATTAATGTTTAATTATCGACGTGAAACATCCATATATTGCGGTTTCAAACTTAAACAAACGACACTTCACTTTAACACGGATAATTATCTTTTATAATTAATCTTATGCATTTTTATGTCAAAGGGTGGCACACAAGCATATGGGCCACCTGAAGGCCCATAGATAAGAAATATTAACCATTCCTTACATCGCCAATGGGCCACCAGCATTGGGAACTAAGATGTTATGTCCCTTGTGCCTGTAGTTACATTAGCTCACTCATTCTTCAAACCGGAACACAACAATGCTGAGTACTTTTGTTTTGTTAGAATATCTGATGAGTGGGTGGTACCCAGACGGGCTTACACAAAACCCTACCACCAAGTATGCACATCATATCATTAAAAACTAATATATATCCATATTTTTCATCACGTGTCGCTGTTACCAACTTACATTAAAGCCTTAGCCCAGTTGTGGGACATATACAGAAATAACTTACTGAAACTCAATTTTAGTCTTTCCCCTGTTTATCTGTCTCTGAACCTCTGCATCAGAACAGACGTAGCACTCGTAGCATCCCTTCCCACTGCCTTCGATATTGGAACAATTCATTTGACTCGGACTGTAATTGTCTTCTACAATGAGAAAATAATTAAAACATTCATTGGTGCCATTCCAATGTGATCAAAGAGGGCTGCTGGAAATCGGTGGCTAAACCGCTGATTCCAGTTGATAACACAGCAGAGATGATCCAGTTAGTGTTACCATTATAATATCATAGCAGACATCGATCAGATCAGTAGAAGCACATATTCCGTTAAAAAAAAGAAAAGAGCTGGTGATCTTCAAAGAGTTAACAGCAATGATCTATTATAAGGGATTTCTAATATACCTATTTACCCCTCCATTTAAGTTTAGAGCTTAAAGTTAGGGGAAAGTGGGCACGATATAGCCCGAGGGTTTAGGATCGATTCTTCGCCTTTTTACATAGCTAGGTGGCCAATAAACCATTGTGCTAACGCTCTGTGCTTTGCTCTTGGAATACAACAACATCATTCCAGTCTGTACCTGTCAAATCAAAATAATTTCTTCCTTTTAACTGACTTCTTCTTACTTATTGGGAATTGGTAACAGGGGGTATAAATTAGTTCGAAATAACTTCTAAAACATCGCGGGGAAACCTGTGCGTGGTAGAAGAAAATCTTCGTCATTTATTTACCAAATTTCACTGGAACAGCGTGGCGACAAAAGCCCTTGTCGCTTTCGAGCGAGGATCCCCTTTAATAATGTTCTTCTGGCCGAATTTCAGATAAGTCGAAGTTTTACTTAATAGTAAGGCAGATGGACAAATTGGCCACCTGTAACTGGACCTGGACAAAAGTGGTCACCACCGTCGTCGATGACCATCAAAAGGTAGCCTATTTGCTCGTCCGCCTGCTATAAAAAAATATTCACAAATATGTACCCGCAACTTGCTCGAAGACATCTTGTAACGCTACATCCCCTTCGAGAACAGCAGACGCGACGGTGAAAGAGTAACACAGAGCTATGATCCTGGAAGATAAATTAAACGGGATGTGGATGTCACACAGTCGTACTCAAACGAACCACTGATTAACTTAGCCTAGGTATATTCAAGGAGACAATCGTATGAACACGAGGAAGGTATACTAATAGCTCCTAGTTTCCGACTTCGCTAAGTCAATACATCGCCTATTTGCCTATTAAAAAATTTACTCAATACAGGACTTTATTACAGATAAAAAATCTTGGACGTATTTATATCTAGGCAGGATATATAAAAAAAATGTATTTTACTGGCACATCCTGTAATAAAAATGGTGGAAAAGATTAACTACTGAATTTCTTGCCGGTTCGTCTCGGTAGAATCTACCACCGTTTCAGAAGGTAGATTCTAAAAGAAAGAAGGCTTTAAATTTAAATCAACACAGTAACATGACGATACAAAAGTGCTCTTATGAGCCCTCTTGAATAAAGAATTTTTTGATTTTACTTAGTTTTTCAATTGGGCATACACTTCCAGATACAAAAGTCCTTTCAAAAATACAATCCTCCAGATGTAAAAAAGCACGGGCAATTGTAAGCCCGTGAATATGTAAATGATGTAATTTAAATTAAAAAAAAAAACCTATGAGGTTCACCTCATACATCATATCTATCTCATAGGATGCTTTTTATCAAATTTGCTTCAGTGGTTTGATCGTGAAATATTAACAATATTAGCATGAACAGAAAAGTTAGCATAGTCACGTGACACAAAACGATGACGTCACTTGCTTGTTAACCTCGTTTGCCTACTCTTGTGGTTTATATGTGCCACAGATTACAATACACGTCAAGTGACATCACCGACCCCATTGCAGCTCCATATTGTCAAAGTAGCGTTTTCGCGCGCTATTTAAATATGGAATTTTTAATTTGACATTTTTCAGCAAATATGTACTAGAATTATAAAAAATGACTTTTACTGGGTTCCTTAACCTCTACTAAATAATATAAAATGGATTTTAAAAAACCAGTCAAATAGCCTCTTGTTTACAAAAAATTTGAAAACATAAATACAAATACAAATGTGTATACCGTTCTGTCATTTAAGGGCAAACCAGTGAACCGAATTTGATGAAATCCCTATTATGGATAACCCCTAAAGCGCTATAAACACGTAACTATAATCTACTCCAACCACAAGAGGACAAAAGCCAAACAAACAACATTTGACAGCAAATTGATGCGATATCATTGGTCGAGAGCTTGATTAGTCTATGATATTCACTATGGACTTGCGAATTGACGCTTTGAACGTTGACGAACCTTATCAGGCTTTTGGAAGTAACATTAAAGTGGATATAAGTAGTTAAGTGTAATTGTGTTGTATTATAAATAAAGATATATTAATCATAAACTCTCAGTAGTGCAGAATATAGCCGAGTTATTAGCAAATCGCATGAAATACGTAAATCTAAGGTTTGTTTATCTTTATTCCTACTTCGATGGGAACAGACTATACTGTACAAGCGATCGCGTGCAATGGTGGACGAATTACGAAGAGAAATACCAAACTGATCCATCTCAAACTCTTTTAGTTTAATATATCTAGTTAAATTTTCCGAGATTGCCCTGTGGTTAGAACGCGTGCATCACAAATGATAGCGGATTCAAGCCTAGGTAATCGGAACTAAATTTTCATATGCTTAATTTGTGTTTATAATTCATCCCGTGCTCGGCGGTGAAGAAAAACGTCGTGAGGAAACCTGCATGTGTCTAATTCCAACGAAATTCTGCCACATGTGTATCAAACAACCCGCATTGGAGCAGCGTGACCTCCTTAAAGGAGGAGGCCTTAGCCCAGCAGTGGGAAATTTACAGGCTGTTAACGTAAATGTTACAGTATTATAAATATTTTGATTGGTTAAACACATACCTTAACATTTTGATGTATAATAAACACGACTTTGAGTACCTGAAACAGTTCATTATTAATGTTACAAACTTTTTTTTTTTATGACAATGAATACATACATTAAACGATCTTTATAAACGAAAATTGTCTTGGAACAGAGGCTAAACAGACTAAATTTAAAGAGGTTTTTTATACTAATTAACTTTTAGGTAAATAATTCGCACACACAATTCTAATGTAATGTTGACCCGCTGAGTTACTTTCGCCGGTTCTTCTCAGGTCAGGGTGTTTCCTTTTCCGAACCGGTGGTAGTGTTTAATTTGACTATCAATAAGTAAGCGTAATGCTTCTATATCGAATAAAGGAATTTGAGTTTGAGTTTAATACTGAATACTAGTGGGTCTCCTGCGAAACTTCGCGAAGTTCGAAACCTGTGACGGGTTTTGTTTTAATTTGATTTCATTTCATTGGACGACCTCCGTGGTCGAGTAGTGTGTACACCGGTTTTCATGAGTACGCCACTCCGAGGTCCCAGGTTCGATTCCCGGCCGAGTCGATGTAGAAAAAATCATTAGTTTTCTATGTTGTCTTGGGTCTGGGTGTTTGTGGTACCGTCGTTACTTCTGATTTCCATAACACAAGTGCTTTAGCTACTTACATTGGGATCAGAGTAATGTATGTGATGTTGTCCAATATTTATATTTATTGTAATCTGCAAGTAATTCATATACATTTGGCGCCAAAATGATGAAACCTCTTTTAAATTAAATTTTTAATATCAAACAGTATACATAAGTTCAGTAAGATTTTTTTATTTTTTTCCCCTCTTTGTTAAATCGTAACAATTCAGTAAATCGCAATCAAGAATCCTCTTTAATTTCCTGCACATCTACAGCTGGAGGTCTTCAAAACGTCCCATAATCGCTGGGACAAAAATCGGCTTACGCTATTAATACATATAAGAAAATTGTTAATTGTTATGAATATAGTGTAATTTTTGTTTATAAATGGGTATCAAATAGATATATTAACAATACCTTACATAAACAGTACCCGCTATCCTTGGAAAGTAAGATTTAATGTCATTCGTATTATCATTGAATGACACTTCAAATCGGATTTTATACAATTAAAAATATCACTGTTTGATTGTAGAATGTCATGATTCTACCCAGAAGGGCTTGAACGAAGCCCTACTAAAGCACCCAGTGGTCATCGGACCAATGAAATCACCGTAAGCTCAGCTCATTGCGGTCGTGCATTGGCTGACTCAGTTCTGAGTTTAAAGGAAGTATTCCTATGTTTGCGTCTGTGCAGTTTATATGCCCCGCACAGATAGCTAGTGTCCTTTGTGAATTGCCGCTATGGCCTAAATTGGTTAGGGGTATATTTATTTATATATAATAATTCTAAAGTTTGTCGTGTAATTTGTTAATGGCTCGACTTCTTGTGTCTGTTTCAGTGTGTGTCTGAATGGATTCGGTACGTATTGCTGTATGTAAGTTCAAAGATTATGATTAAATAGAATTCTTATACGACGGGGACGAATCATATCAAATCATAGAAAATTTTACTCGATCAAGAAGTTCGTTAAACTTTTGAATAATAAATTAAAATATACGTAATGCGTAATGCTAATTTGTTTAAGTGAGTGTCTGAGTTTAATGTAAACGCTTCCTACCTATATAACAACATATACGAGGAAAATAATAATAATAATTTATCCTTACCTTTTAAAACACGAAATGATATCACTTAAACCGGATAGACGATAAATAAATCTTCGACAATATTCCTTGTCGAAAATATTTTATTTAAAAACAATGTTTTAATCACGAGTTAAGTTTTGACCTTAAACTGATAAAACACAACTACGAGCGGTCAGACGTGTTCGCACACTGACCCTGAGGTCTGTCATGACAGCTCGACGCCACTAGATAATTTATTTTATAAAATAACAAAAAAAAAGATAGTGTTTTGATATGTACTAATGTAATACAGGACTGATTTGACCGCTTAACTTTGAAACGATACTGTTTATTCGTAGACGGGGTTGTCAGTGAAATCAAATCATTTTATATATCTCGATAACATCAATAAAATTAATCAGTATTATTATGTAAAAATAAAAATATTTGCAACGGTATTTTTAAATATATTTTTTGCAGGGATGCATCGATACGCCTTTTTGCCGATACGATACCGATACCGATACTCTTAGAAAAATATCGGCGATACCGATACCGATACCGATACCGATACACTTCTCGAATTTAAATAAACGTAAAATAAATGTAAGTGGACATGTTGATTGAATGTTTTTATTTAAAAAAAAAATTAAAATAAAACGTTACAGACTTGGAATGTGAATATTGGTAATTAAACTCAGTAATTAAGATTCATTAATAAGAGTTAGTAACTAAAAAGCGTTCTGTATAACGGGGTAAAATTATATAATAGTTTGCCGAATAGTACAAAAGCGTGTACAAGTATAACTAATATTAAAAAGAAACTAAAAAAACTTATAAACGTAAATATATATTAATAAAATTAGTAAATATCTTTTTTTTTAAAACACAAATTTAATATTGTTAAAATTTAAAATTGATTTACATTCTTTTTTTTTGTTTTTTCTTTTTTTTTTGGGTCAATGTGAATACTGCTACAGATTCTACCGCTAAAACAAATTTTATTTATAAGTTATATGTATTGTAAAGTGAACTGTAAGGTTCTTTATGAGTAATAAAGTTGTTTAACCTGAAAAATACATTAATAAAATTTTTGTTTAAAAAACAAAGTATTATCTCGTTTGCAACGAAAATGACAAAACAAGAGGCGCGTTTACATTATTTTTTTAAAACACGTATTTTGAACAGTATCGTTGTATCGGCAAGATAAATATCGCCGATACCGATATATCGGAAAACCTGCTGTATCGCCGATATCTCGGTATCGGTATCGGTGTCGGACGCATCCCTATTTTTTTTGTATACAATTATACGAACTGGCAGCCCTCGATATTGATGTGGTGCTAGTTCCGATGGGGTCCGATAGATGGCGCTGTTACGAATTATGTTGAATTTATTAGGATGTTGAGTGTTATTAAAGCTTGACCATAATGAGGCACTTTGGTGGCGCGTGTAGGTAACTAGTGTATATCGGGGTGTATTTAAATCAGAGTTGTAGAACTATCGATAGTTTAACTATCGATAGTTGACCACGAAAACTATTCAGAATATCGATAGTATCGTTTTGATCAATACTATCGATACGATAGTCTATCGATACGATAGTCTATCGATACGATAGTCTATCGATACGATAGTCTATCGATAGTAGACTATCGATATGCAACACTGATTTAAATTAATTTTATTTTTATATAAATAAAAGATTCGGGATGTTTTTAACGGAGAGGAAATACTCAAAATTGCGTCACAATATATTTACAACAATGTTATGGATGTTTATTCACAGTAACATTGATCACTTTGATATAATCAGCGATAATATTAATTGTATGTAAACGAGACGTAAGGATAAGCTTATAACGCCAGGTTTCCGACTCCGCAAAGTCAATAAATCCTTCTTGGGCCAAGGTATCCGTTTCTAAAATAAAATACCGCAGATATTTTTAACTTTGCCGATTCATAAATTAAAATGTCTTTTGTAAAAGGCGTTTTATTCAAAAAAACGATTGTATAGATGATAAAAAAGCGTGGAGCTAATGCTTGTTGACTTTAAGGCAGGATATATATATCCTGTATATATCGGAGCGTGGTTACTTTGGTTGTTGATTTGGATAATTAATGAATCGAGTAATTGGCAATAATGTTTGATGGCTGATTTACTTATAAGAGCGGGTCACCCCGAATGGAGTTGTAAGTGTCATGGCAACGCGAGTCGTTATGTTTTGACAAGCTTCTCGAAAGCGATGGTTGCTTGCACTTAATCGAGATGAACTATTGTAATCCTTTGATATTATTGTGGTGTACGATTATTGAATCAATTAATACAGTAATCAGACGATATTAAATACGTTTTATTTTGTGAATATCTCCATTGCACGCCCACATAGTCTTACAAATGTCGGATCAATCCCCGAACCCAACTGTACGGCATCCTGCTTCTCCGACATATATATGTTGAAAAAAGAGTAACTACTGAGTTCTTATGGGTTCTCATCGGTAGAATCTACACTCCGACCAGGTAGTTTTACCTTTAACACAGTTCTCTAAAATTACGATTCAAAAGTGCTTGTAATTAAAAAAAGCCTACTTGAATAAAGTAATATTATTATTTTAATTTTGATGGAGGCGAAATATCTGTCAACTAAGGTCAAATCTTGCGAGCTGATTTCAATTGAAAGTTGATTTAGACAAGAGTTTATCCTCATTTAGTATATATAGTATATAAGATATAGTCTGTCTTTATTGATTTCCATACAAGATATACATACGAGGATATATTGTATTTCAGTAAAAGTAAAAAGTAAAATGTATATCTATATATATAAAAGCGAAATACCGCTCACTGATTGATCGCGAAATCCCAGAAACTATAACACATACAAACTTGTAATTTGGCTGGTAGGTTCCTTATAGGGTGTAGCTGTAGACATCGGGATTTTAAGAAACTCCGCCCCTAAGGGGGTAAAACGGTGGAAGTTTGTGTTTTATTAATTTCGCGCGAACAAAGCTGCAGTTTTAACTAGATTTATATAGTCAACTATTCATTTCGTTTCTGAAAGTTTCTTGAAGAATATTCTTTCCGAATTCGTGATCAAATATCACATTCAAGTTAATTCTGTGAAATTATCTTTTAAGAATGTTTGTTCTTAATATAATTTGATTGGTTTTTAGACCCGTATTAACTTTGCTAATTACTGTTCCACTGCTGGGTAAAAGCCTCCACAATTTTTTTTGAGGATAATGTTTAGAGTTTCCTTCAAAATGCTGGTCCAATACAGGTTTGTGGATACACGTGACAGATTCTCATCCAACCCATGTAGGTTTCCTCACGATGTTTTCCTTATCGAGCACGAGATGATTATGAATACAAGTTATACAGATGAATTCAATGGTATGCCCCGGGTATGAACCCAGAATTATTGGTTAAGTCAGTCTGCCTAATGGGCCACGAGAGATGTTACGTTCCTTGTACCTGTAGTTACACTGGCTCACCCACTCTTCCAACTGTAACAACAATACTAATTATTGCTGCTTGGTGGTAGAATACATGTGTAGATGGTACCTTGTACATACTCACCAAGTAAATTTTTTATTAGGTAAACTGACCACGCATTGGGAACGTCCCATTCGTTGTACGTTTTTATGGATGATCTTACCATAGATGGACCTTCTGGTTCTTTGCCACCTTTGCTATAAAAAAATCGATGTTGAAAATTTCTTTAATTCAAAAGGTTTAGCGTATATGTATATGTCGCATCCGGTCATACAGATACATAATGGAACGAAACGCGCGCTTACGGTTGTGAACTTGACTTCGGTGTAGTTCGGTGCTAACTTCAGCGCGCTTTCGACAGAGTCGTGAAGGCATCACTCGGATCGACAGAACACTTATTACAACCCATTAGCCGAGTGAGGTCACGGAACTGTCTTACCATTGAAGTGCTCAGTGTTATCATTCTTATAAAGTATAATTAAATATAAACTAAGTGTTCCTTAGTTGAGTCGAGATGGCCCAGTGGTTAGAACACGTGCATCTTAACCGATGATTTCGGGTTCAAACCCAGGCAAACACCACTTTCATGTGCTTAATTTGTGTTTATAATTCATCTCGTGCTCGGCGGTGAAGGAAAACATCGTGAGGAAACCTGCATGTGTCTAATTTCAATGAAATTCTACCACATGTGTATTCCACCAACCCGCATTGGAGCAGCATGGTGGAATATGCTCCATACCTTCTCCTCGAACGGAGAGGAGGCCTTAACCCAGCAGTGGGAAAATTTACAGGCAGTTAATGTATGTAATAAAAGTTGAGTTGAGTAGAAAAAGTTCGGACTTGCAATAAAAGTCGGTACCAGACATTCGTTTGCTCGATACCGAGCAAGAAAGATGTGCTGGAAAATTAATAATTATTATATGAAATTAGTATAATAATTGTCTTTAATTGTAATTTAAAATCTAGCTGAAATAGGGTGCAGTATTTTTTATGTATGATTTTCACAGGATCGACGATAATCTAGGCGCACCTGTATAGATATGCATTTGGCGCCCTTTAATATTCGACTAGGATCGACTTAGCCACAAGGGCTCGAGATATCGTGGACGACCTTTTTGCCAGGGAGGCAAATGACTCTAGACCTTGGCTCGGCTTCCCCACAAAATTTGTCACCCTGGGCCGTTGCACCATTGCACGCCCCTAAAAGCTGGTTTTTGATTAGGTGGTAGGTGGTAACTGAGTAGGTGGTAACCACTTTGACTTGCAAAACCCTATAAATTAATAATAAAGAAAAACATCACAACACTCACAACGGAATAGTTGCATTTGTATACGTAAACATCTCGAATTATACAGCGAAAGACTAATGGAACGCAAGGAGCATTATAGTGAGGCAAAAAAGCAAATACAAGTGAAATTGACAGCCCTCTTGACGTATTAACAAAAAGTCGGGACGTTTCACACTATTGTAAATATGTTTTCGCTTTTTGATTTTGTATTCGCTTTTGTTGCTTCACAATAACCTTCCTCGCACTACTAATGCCTTTTATTTAATGTGTGACATGAAAAACAAACCTGATGGTGATCAATGCTTACATTGGCAATGCGCCACCAACCGTGGGAACTAGGATGTTATGTACCTTGTGCCTGTAACACTGGTTCAATCACCCAAAACGGCACAAAAATACTAAGTATCGCTGTGTGGTGGTAGAATATCTAGTGAATGTTAACCACCCAAACCAGAATTCACGAAGTCCCAAAGTAAACTCGTGAAATAGAAATGACAAACGTTGATATCTCATATAAATTCCTGACATTTTGTTACGTTTGCGGTGAGTGTCGAGTTCGTACTTTCAGAATAACTTAATTCAAACTTGACTTAACTTAAAGCATTTATTTCTTACAACTTATAAAGACAATGTTAAAGACAAGCGAGACAAGACTTCGATTTCTGAATTATATATTAAAAATTATGAATTGTCTAAAGTTTTCCGAAATTTCCGAAACTATGGCCAAACGACAGACTCAATCCAATCTATATAGTTCGATACCCTGGTATAGAAACCTGGTGATCCAGGAATACCGCACCATTTTCCACTACTTATGATACCATTTATCAAATACATGCATTTTATCTCCGGGTGTTTTATTTGGATTGGACCCCCACTATCGCCCTGAAAAATAAATTGTTTAATTAGTTGATTCTAAAGATATGAATTTAACCCTTTCAAGTCTTGTGTAACATTTGATTAAAACTTATTCAGACAGGGAAGCTCATCATGGAATAGAAAGTAGAAATGGTCCAATGGTTAAAACGCGTGTATGTTGACTGATTGCGGTTTCATCCGCCCAGCTGAACCAGTGAATTTTCATGTACTTAATTTGTGTTTGTAGGAAAACATCACGAGGCAACCAACATTTGTGAATCTCAATGGAATTTTGCCACGTGTGTATCCAGCGTTAATAAGCTCCAAGCCTTCTCCCCACAATAAAAAGTGGGTAATCATATTTTTGGGTAAGGTCTGATGTAATGTTAATTGTTATGATGTCAGACTACACACACAAGATATATAATATCGTAGTTTTACAAACTATACATTAGGTTTAGTCTTCTAGTACTACTATATAGTCTATTCGATTATATTATATTCAATTTTAAGAAAAACAAACCTGACAAGAATCTCTGCTCATGTATCTATGTCCATAACAAATTTGTTTCGTAGGGTCATATCCGCTTGGCATGTTGCGGATCGCATGGATTTCGCTCTGCGCTCGGCATTCCTCGTTAGTGAACTTTTCGAGAATCACCTGAAATATGCGAAACGAAAGCTGGTATCTGCTACAATATAGGGAAGATTCGGACCTTAGTATTTACCAATTCTTCGAAGCCGAAGACACACCCTAGGTCAATAAACATATACCTATTGATAAATTCTATCAAGTAATACTCTGAAGGAGATTGAAGTTTTTAGTCGGTACCATTTTTTTTTCGCCTGCTAATCGCCTTAAGCATGTTGTACACATAAAGTGGGTATAGGACCTACCGGCGCTGAGTGGACCGCCCACGAATAAACCCATTTCGTCATTTCGAGGGGCGTCTAGAAATTGCTTGGATTACTTTGAACGGCTTACGCAGGCCTCGGAAGTTTCCGAGTTATGTCGCTTGCTCCGATCTTTTTTGGCTTATAATATACAGCGAAAGCACTCATCTCATGTTCTTGTTCCACAGTCTCTTTCTCCGCGTAGCATAAGGAGACCAATTTCCAACACCTCTCGGTAATGAACATGGTCCTTATCACGCTCGGGAGCTAGAGCTTTCCACCGATAATTACCACCAAGGAATGGTACTGGAGTTCCTATGCGGGTCGCGCCATCAAGGTCTGGAATGACTTGTCCACGGGCGGAACTGAACCCAGGACCTTGAGATCTTTTTGGTTTGTGCCACTAAACAAAAAAGGCAGTTGAATTGTTCCTTAACCCACTATATTACCCTATATTCGACAATTCAATTATACTTACTTTCTGTAGTGTATCAGGATTAGTATCTCGCTTAAACTGAGTAGTACCCCATCCGGTAGCGAAGACTTCGGTATCATTAATGGGACTGCCATCATGGAGGCAAGCTGGTACAGCGAATTGGCTCAGATGCATACTGAAAAATAATGTAATTTTTTAAAAACATGCCAGCCAACAATAGCTAATAATACTCTAATATAAATATACTAAAATAAATAAAAGGTACATCTCAAAGACGAACCTCAAAGTAAAGTTTTATAAAATAAATATAATAAATTACATCAGAAAAGTTTAGACCGCATATTGTATAATGCTAGTTAACTTAATTAGCCATTAAATCAATAGTCTAGCCTTTTTTACTAAGTGGCGCGTTTAACCAACTGCTTGAACGAAATCAGAAAATACATCTTCCGCTCATAGAATAGATTTTGCTTTGGATTATCCTAAAAATAGACATAGATGTACTAAAAGTCTTCAATACAACTGCAATTTACAACCAGGTTGGTGGGGTTGGTTGGATATGTCAGAATTGTTCAAAATTACATACGACATCAATATATGTACATATGTGCAGTCGAGACCGTTTACTGTCAGGTAGCCCATTTGCTCGTCCGCCTACCGATGCCATAAAATAAATACATTCTAGCCCATAAGGTTGTCTGGTAGAAATCGCTACCTAGCGATAAGACCGCCTTATTGTGCATCTACTTTTATTTTGTATATATTTCATTTTTATTGTTAAATTACTGTGTTACTGTGGTGTACAATAAAGTATATTATTATTATTATTATTCTATACATATAATGAACCGAGATGGCCCAGTGGTTAGAACGCGTGCATCTTAACCGATGATTTCGGGTTCAAACCCAGATAGGCACCACTGAAGTTTCATGTGCTTAATTTGTGTTTATAATTCATCTCGTGCTCGGCGGTGAAGGAAAACATCGTGAGGAAACCTGCACGTGTCTAAATTCAACGAAATTCTGCCACATGTGTATTCCACCAATCCGCATTGGGGCAGCGTGGTGGAATATGCTCCAAACCTTCTCCTCAAAGGGAGAGGAAGCCTTTAGCCCAGCAGTGGGAAAAATTTACAGGCTGCTAATGCTAAAAAATGCTAATACATATAATAAAATTGGAGTGTCTGTTTGAAATATTAAAATAACCCATTTTTACTAAATACATATGTATATATAAATATAATATAATGTATGTGTAAAATAACATTTTTTACAATTTTTGTCTGTCTGTCTGTTTGTTCCGGCTAATCTCTGGAACGGCTGAACCGATTTTACTGGCAGATAGCGGATGTAACTACTTTTATTTTAGAATTATAATTCTATATATAGAATAAAAATAAAATCACGCTACAATATCCAAATAACTTAAATTCAAACAACGCGCACGAAGTCGCGGGCACAGCTAGTATAATTATATATGTACACACTGTCCAGCCGCTGAGCGCCGCTTCGTAAGATGGCTAGGCTGTTAATTCAATGGCTAATTAAGCCTATGACATATTTTTTATATATCAGTTTATAGAAATCTTACCTTCTGTCCGTCTCAACGAGAGCAATGTCATCATAAGCCTTATTTGGGTTGTAGCTTGGATGTTTGTAAATCTTCTTGACACTGTATTCATTCAGCTCGGTGATTTCTTCTGATTGTCTCAGAAAACCAATTCTTACTTTTGTCACTGGACCGCTGTGAAATTAATGTTTGGTATAGAATTCAGTTGGTTGTATTGAATCAACTGATATGATGATAGGACTCTGTGCAAGTCTGTGCAAGGACTACACATTCATCAGATATTTTAACGTTAAACGTTTTGTGTTCCGATTAGAAGGGTGAGTGAGCCAGTGTAATCACAGGTACAAGGGACATAACATCTTAGTTCCGAGGATTCGAAAGGTTAATATTTCTTACAGCGCCTTTGTCTATGGGCGGTGGTGACCATCAGGTGGCACATATGCTCGTCAGCCAACCAATGCGATAAAAAATATATATATTACAAAGTCGAGAAGCTTCAACAGTAAAGACTTAGAACAGTAAGAAGAGGAGTGGGGAGGAATGGAGATAATTAAATTTTCATCCAAGCGAAGTGTGCGCTTATAAGTCTAACTTAGGTTGAATCGCTCCTTGAGATAGAAGGGAGTCGCTGGATTAAAAAAAATAAATGATAGATAGATAAACGTAATATCTTCTACCTACCTGAGTCTGCTGTGTGTGCAATGTCCAGCTGTCAGAACGAATCGATCACTGATCAATACTCCCGCACATTTATACTGGACGTTATTCTTTCCATATCCGAGATGAGCCTAGACGTATTAAACGTACAAAATAAATTAAAAACAAAATTCGCTATTGTAGTGAAGTCATACGAAATATATATATACAAAAAAAAAGCACGCAGGTCTTAACCAAGCTTTATAACGGACAAGTTAATCCACGCAACTGCATCTGCTACAAAGTGCTTACTTTGACGTAACAGATAATTTTTGAATAAACTGACTTCAATGATTCTTTACTATAGACACCAAAAATAATCTTCTAAATCACATAAAAGTCAAAAATTTCAATAGTTTCTTTACCATGTGCGGGAATTCCCCTCGATAAGAATCCGTTCCTCCAATGATCAAACTCTCCGGCTTCCAGTTGCAGTTCTGCGCGCGAACTTTCCCTGCATTCGGCGTCAGACTATACTGACACGGGTATACCAACGCGTCTTGATACTCCAGACACTCTGAAAAACGAAACCTGAATCTTTATTCTTGGTATTGTCATAGGTATATTTTTTTGTAGCTTCCTAATTTATAACACAAGGGGCGCGAGGGGGTAAGTAGGTAGGTAAGTTTTGTCACTTTTCTTTACAATGACGTCGTGTATGCAAAAGTTCATGATGAAGACTAAAATGATATATCTCTTATATGGACCCTCACCCTTCACGTACAATACTAACCTAACAGTACCTACCCAGTACCTTCGCAGTCGGGTTTGCACATAGCTTTACCACCAGGAATATGAAGACCAATCATCGCAGATTTAAACAGGACAAGCAATGATTATCGTGGGCTTAATTTGTGGTTGTGATAAGTGCTCAGCGAGTTAGGAAATCACGAGGAACAGTTTTATCAGACGTATCCTACCAGGAGAAGTGTTTAGGCAAAAAGTATGGGTTGATGGACTTTTTCAAGTTGATATTATTCTGGATATTTCCAAGTTTTTTCTTAAGTGCAAGTTGAATTCGAACCTCTTTTTCGTATTTAACAGAGGAAATTTTAATGTTGATACAGTCCATTTTTATGGTAAGAAAACCTTGATTATCCATGATTATCTCCAATCATCGAGATGGCCCAGTTGTTAGAACGCGTGCATCATAACCGATGATTGCGGTTTCAAACCCAGGCAAGCACCACTGAATTTCAAGTGCTTAATTTGTGCTTATAATTCATCTCATGCTCGGCGGTGAAGGAAAACATCGTGAGGAAACCCGCATGTGTCTAATTTCAACGAAATTCTGTCATGTGAATCCACCAACCCGCATTGGAGCAGCAAAGGGAGAGGAGGCCTTAGCCCAGCAGTAGGAAATCCACAGGCTGCTAATGTATGTAAAAATCTCCAATCGAGGGAACCCCTCAACAGTCAATAGACCCCAAAAAAAATTATGAATAATATAAACTTTTACTGCAGTTCTATTTTTAAATTTCGGTCTTTTTCTTTATGATTAACGGACAATTTAGTTTAGTTTATATCTAAAAAGTTTGCTTATCAAAAATATCAATTCGAAACACGACAATAAAACACAATACTTACTTTGTAGTGATTTTCTCATTGGCAGAGTTATGTTAGATGACAGCGATTCGCAGGTCTCCTTATAGACTGGTGAAAACATTTTCCGATTCCTCGTACTGTCTCTGAAAAAATCCTCTGATCTAATCATAGCAATCAAATACGATTGGGTACTGAAGGTTCCGTACCACAAGACATATTTACCAAACGAAGTTGTATCAACGAATTTTTGGTTGATGGTTGAATATGATGATTCCAGGTAAATGGCAAGATTTATTTCTATTGTGGTGTTATTAATATCATGATTCCAGGTCGAGCGGAAGTAGAAGGTGCGTTTCGAAAATCAAAATATACTTTATTCAAGTAGTTGCAAGTCACCACCGGCATGAAATGTAGATTCTCATCATCATGTAACCTCATTGGTGTTGATCAGTATCATAGATAAGTAAATACAAAAAATGTATTAATACTTTTTGGTAATTCGACGTATTGCCGTTAGGAGGTGATAGGGGTGACTATTGGCAATAATTTTAACCCCATATGCATGATGCGAAAGTGAACCATTTTTGAGTTATCACGTTTTTAAGATATTTTCAAAATAAATAAAAAAACGCAAAATGAAAAATTTATTTAAAGAAACGTATCAATTAAAATAAATTTCTTTCTTCTGATTTATAAAAACGATTAAACACTAGACACTAGACTATTTCTTAATATTAAAACAATAATTATCGATCCAAATTTAAAAATGCGAGACGGAAAACGGTATTATTTCAATATTTTTTTGATTTATATTCCATTTCAAAAATGCCTTAAAAATAAAAAAAAAAAAACATTATGAAACTTGTCTTACAGATTATTTTAAAAACATGACCATGACTTAGCTCTCAAAAATTGTATAACAACAAGGAACTTGTTTCAAATCAACTGAAAGAAAAAAATGACCACAAAGGACGCTGGTCGAAACTCGTATTACGTATGAGGTGAACCTCATAGGCCTTTTTTTTTTAATTTAAATTGCAACACACACGGGCGCACAGTTGCCCGTGCCTTTTTTACATAATCCAATGTATATATTATTTTAATATGTAAAAAAGTAATATATAGTAAATAATATATAAGTAATTCTTTTAATACTGTAATCCAGCGGACTCTGCTCCGCGCTCGAACAGAGAGAGGCCTCTATGAGGTTATACGTAGGTAAAATTTGACGAGTCCTTAAACAAGGACAAAACTAGTCATGTAATTAATGTTTACCTTTTATAATTGGCAAAGCTATAATATATATAACTAATTTCAATAGGAATATCCCGTTGACTCAAATAACATCAAATTGACCGAGATGAGATTTGTCATTAACAAGGGAGTCATTGTGGTTGAACGATGTTTTTGTTACTGGTATTTGATTTTATCTCCTCATAAAATGAGTCATTATTTGTTTGTCACTAAACTGTCCGATTGAAAGCCTCAGTCTATTGTCTAGATATCAAATCCTAGGTTCAAATTCTAGATCGGAATTTGCCGTCGAAAAATTCTCAGTAATATCAACGGTGTGGTCTTGGGATATGAGTGCAGTTCCTGTTACAGGACTCTTTCGAGTCGTCTCGGATTTGCCGTCCCATCGGACTATGAGACTGACGGAATAGAGATCTGTGCTTGCTCATAATATGTGCTGTGTAGTTGACTTGCCTCCCTTAAGACTGGCTCAATCTCTCATTAGATCAACTACTTTAAATGAGATGATATATGTATTAAACAACAGACAAAATGAAATGAACATCGTATAAGAATAATTACGTGATAAGAAATAATATTGTTATTACACTTGGTGGTAGGTCTTTGTGCCCGTCTGGGTAGGTACCACCCACTCATCAGATATTCTACCACCAGTACTCAGTATTGTTGTGTTTCGGTTTGAAGAGAAGAAGAGCAGAGGTTAGTGGCGCATTGGTGATGTAAGGAATGGAAAAGAATTTTAGGAAGGAAAAAATTTATGAAGGAAAAGTATTTTAATTTGTACAATGGCAGATCTCCACATCTGTTCATATATATTTACATATTAGGGGAGTCGTATGGAGGATTAACGGGTTTTCCTTAAGTGGCGATTACTGCTAGTTCATTCTACTTTAAGCCGCGTTAAAGAACTTCCTTCCAATCACTGCATAGTGACAAAACAAAGTCGCTTCCCGCAGTCTCTCTGTCCCTGTGTATGCTTAGATCTTTAAAACTACGCAACGGATTTTGATGCGGTTTTTTTTAATTGATGGTGTGATTTAAGAGGAAAGTTTATACGTATCATACATGCATAATTTAGCAGAGAAACGCTGATAATTTTAGAGCTTTCTAATATGATGTCGAAAAAACACATATTTGCGCTTCATTGCAAATACTGGCTAAACCTCAAGAGATACATAGATCAAAATAATTTATGTCTATCTCTTAGGGATAACCCACCATAACCATTTTATCCTTTACTTTTTACGATAAATAATGGTTTAATGGTGAAGCGATTTCAAGGAATACAACACTTATCCAATTAAGTACCCAAAATACATTGTACATTTAATATAGATCAATATGGCCCTTTACAGCGTGTAATTTAAACGAATATTTTCGAAGATATTACAGATTTAAAACGCAGGGACATTGCGGTTTTTGGTGTCTAATGACAAAAAAGTTGTGAACGTTGTAAGACATTCTGTAGTATATTTAGTATCAGCATTGCACCCGTGCGAAGCCGGGGCGGGTCGCTAGTAATTTATTAGTCATATATAAAATTTTACTTACATTTTTGGAGCCATAATCATTTGCTGGTTCTGCTCCTCGCAGCAAACTATCAGGTTGACTTTGTCACAGAGCTAAAATAAATCAGTAGTTTAATTAATACCCTAATTGACCACTATCAACTAGTTTCATAGAGATCACTCAGGAAGGCGAGACCCTGTACAGTACCAAGCCCGTCTGGGTACCACCCACTCATCAGATATTCTGCCGCCAAACAGCAGTACTCAGTATTGTTGTCTTTGGCTTGAAGGGTGAGTGAGTCACTGTTATCTGAGTAACAAGGGACGTATCTCAGTTCCCAAGGTTGGTGGCGCATTGGCGATGTAAGGAATGATTAATATTTCTTACAACGCCATTATATATGGTGGTGACCACTTACCATCAGGTAGGCCATATCTCGTCCGCTATCCTATGCCGTAAAAAAATCAGTGTGTGTGTATAATGTCTTAGTGTGGTGAGAGCATATCTGTACTAATATAATATATGGGAAAGTAACCCTGTCTGTCCGTCTGTTTGTCTGATGTTCTATCAAAGACAAACCACTGGAACTACCGAATTTGATGACATTTAGTATGAAACATACTGTAATTCCAAGGAAAGACATATCACAACCCCGGTGCGAGACCGACACATTTGAAAAAATTGGAAAAAATGAGTTAAATCCTGAAGCAACCCTTTACTTGGTGCAATAATCTTAACACATAGTTACCGTAAGATGGCGTGAGTATCGTTATGGTTTTGGCGCGAATCACGGCGATACTTGGAGAATGTCAAAGTTTTAAGCACTTCTCCTGAAAAATTGCGTTTTCGCAAGTGACCGTCTCGCACCGGGGTGGCGAATTATGCTAATTTTGTAACCAATAACTGACAATCACCACGGTACGCCACTCCGAGGTCCCTGGTTCGATTCCCGGCCGAGTCGATGTAGAAAAAGTTCATTAGTTTTCTATGTTGTCTTGGGTCTGAGTGTTTGTGGTACCGTCGTTACATCTGATTTTCCATAACACAAGTGCTTTAGCTACTTACATTGGGATCATAGTAATGTATGTGATGTTGTCCAATATTTATTTATTTATCTGATCCTAAAGCCTAGCTCTAGACGAAGGAATCACCAACAGTTATATATATATACCCTGTACAAGATCAAGCTATCTTGTACAGGGTATAGTCACGTTTTATACATCGCCTGGCTCCAGACGAAGGAACTCCTCGAATGTGTACAGAACGTAATTTTATACATAATTTTTTTTTTTAATTTTTTTTATTATTTAACTTACGGGCGGCACAATCATCTGCTTTATTTGGTTGATAGCAGACTCACATTCCCGCACCCCTTTGCACATCCCGGGCATGCCATTAGGGGTCGGACATTCGTCGCCTAAAATCATTTAAAAATATTGCAATCATCTATACATTAAATAAAATCTGACTGTCTGTTTGTAATATTCAAATAATCGCTTTTAACTAAATGCATGTGTGTCTACGCGGGACATATACCAAAATTGTATTTTTCGTCTGTATGTTTGTTCCGGCTAATTTCTGGAACTTCTAGACCGATTTTGAAGGGACTTTCACTGGGAGATAGCTGATGTAATTTACTAATTTAGGCTACATCGATATTGCTAAATTCAAAAGCGCGTGTAATCGCGAGGACAATTAGTTTTTAATAAAACATTATTTTAATCTTAACTGATTTTTTTACATTAGCAGTCTGTAAATTTCCCACTGCTGGGCTATGACCTCCTCTCCCTTTGAGGAGAAGATTTAGCATATTCCACCACGCTGCTCCAATGCGGGCTGGTGGAAGACACATGTGCCAGAATTTCATTGAAATTAGGCACTGATTCGTGAGGAATCTGCATGTCAAAATGGTTGCCTTTACACATTACTCTGTCACGTAAGAGAACTTCGTTCCAAAGCAAAATTTGTCATAAAAATATTGATGTACAAAGAAAAAAATAGTAATTTTTAATGCATTGTTATATTAATAATAGCAACAGCCAAATTTCCCACTACTGGGCTAAAGCCTTTTCTCCTTTATTTTCGAGGAGAAGGTTCAGAGCTCATTCCACGTCGCTGCTCCAATGCGGATTGATGAATTCAAATGTTGCAGAATTTCGTTGAAATTACAACCATGCAGGTTTCATCGCGATGTTTTTCGTCCTCAAGATGAATTATAAACACAATGCACGTGAATATTCAATGGTTGCCTGGATTGGAACTTATAATCATCGTTTAAGATGTACGCGTTCTAACCACTGGGCCTGGGAGTGTAACTAACTTAGTTTTAAAGTTACCTATTTTCAGTCCGTGTACAGCCACGAATAGTCCAGTAAATAAAACGAACATCGTTTGACCTCTGCCTTCCGAATTAAGCTGCCTGCAAAAAATACACCCAAATCTTATGAAGGCGAACAAATCCTTACAAATAATTCATTGAAGCGTTTTGTTTGTTTTATTTCTAAATAATATTATTGTCTATGTTTTCGTGTGTGGTTTTGCGATTAAATATAATCAATTAGTCATAATATATACTAATACTAGCTAAAATTTGCCGCTTTACACGCGCGTTTATAAAAACAATATACCCCCTTAGGGTTGGAGTTTCGTAAAATCCGTTGTTAGTGGATGTAAAAGCGGATGTAAAAGGATAAAATTCCCAGACTAATTAACAAACTACCTTCAGATCTATGTTATAATATTTCAAATAAAAACATTAGGCATAAACTGAAGCAATATTTTTTAGATTTACTTTAAGTGTGTATGTACGTATTTAAATCTGTATTATGGCGATAGTATTTAAATGTATAAATTTATAGTGTAGACTATTGATGGCACACGTATAAACCTTAGTGGTTTTTTAGCTGCTATCATTGTATTAAATATTGTACTGTCATTTTAAATGGATAAATAAAATAAAAAAATAGTGGATGTAAAAGGATGTAACAGCCAGTAAATTTACCACTTTTTTGAGGAGCAGTTTCAGAGCTCATTCCACGACGCTGCTCCGATGCGGGTTGGTGAATTCAAATGTTGCAGAATTAATTATCCAATTAGCCAATGTAACTACACTAGTGATGGTAACTATTTGTGGTATTATTATTGGTAACTAAGTTGACCGATTCGCCAGTCTGCCTAACTATTACTAACTTTCCCCTGATTGGTCGAAACGAACGGTGAAAATGAACTTAGACAGTTCACCAATGACAGTGCTAGGCTATTGCTCGTTCAAGACAAATGACTCGACCATACTTATTTCAATAAAGAGTAACTACTGAGTTTCTTGCCGGTTCTTCTCGGTAGAATCTATGTATATTTCGGACCAATGTAGTGCTTGTAAAAGCCTATTCGAATAAAGTTTATTTTGATTTTGATCAAGAGTGTCGGAATTAAACATTTATTCAGAATCCAACCAATCAAAATCAAAAATAGTTACATTACATACATACATACATAAGCAGCCTGTAATTTTCCCACTGCTGGGCTAAGGTCTCCCCACCCTTTGAGGAGAAGGTTTGGAGCATATTCCACCATGCTGCCCCAATGCGGGTTGGTGGAAATAGTACACTCACTATCCAAAAAACCACCTCCGTACTTCCGGTTGACATTTAACACGACTTTTAATTGCAAAATGCCAGTAATATATTTTTACCGTCGAGACCCTATATGTATCGGAGCGAACCAAACGTTAGCGCGATTCAGAAATCAGCCTCATCATACAAATCAATTTTTAATTATTATATTCGAAAATTAAAAAAAAACATTAATACGTACCATCAATTATTAATTGCGTGGTCGTTGAAACCGGCTGATCAATCCTACTCGAATATTCAAACGCAACAGGAATCACGATTATAACACACAATTAAATATACATAAATATTCAAATTATATATTAAAGCTGTTCAACCTTTAATAACATATGTGTTTATTGCACCGAGGCTATACCCTGAAATGCTTCACAACAAACGACTAACCAGTGATGTGCTCGTGAACTATCGACTATATCGACTATTTTATAGTCGATATTTAGTCACGAGAATATATTAAATAATATACTATATATTATTTAGACATTTTAGATTTGCTTTATCGGTTAGTTAGTGACGAGGTCGTGACCTTTCGCGAATATCATCACTACATCGTATAAAACAAAGTCGCTTCCCGCTGTCTGTCTGTTCGTATGTATGCTTAGATCATTAAATCTACGCAACGGATTTTGATGCGGTTTCTTTTAATAGATAGAGTGATTCAAGAGGAAGGTTTATATGTATAATACATGCACAATATAGTAGAGGAACAGTGATAATTTTAGAGGTTTCTAATGTGATGTCGTAAATAAACTCATTTTTTTGCGCTTACATTGCTAACGCTGGCCGAATCCTACGAGATAGATCAAAATAATGTACTACAGTATTGTACACATTAAAAAGTTCTTCAACTAAGTCCGCAATGGCATATGTCTATCTCTTAGGAATAACGCACAAAAAACAATTTTATCCCGTACTTTTTACGAGAAATAATGGTTTATTTAGGGAACTATTTTAAACAATACAGCATTAATCCTTATCCAATTAAGTACATTAAATACATTGTGCATTTAATATAGATCAATATAGCCCTTTACAGCGTGTAATTTAAATGAATATTTTCGAAGATATTACAGATTTAAAACGCAGGGACATCGCGGTTTGTATTGTCTAACGACTGAAAAACTGTGAACGTTGTAAGACATTCTGTAGTATATTTAGTATCAGCATTGTACTCGTGCGAAGCCGGGGCGGGTCGCTAGTCGATATAAATAGTTAATGTTATATATTTGTGTGTAGGAAATAATTTAATATGGTAAATATAATTATATCTTAGCTCCCAAGGTTGGTGGTGCATGGTGGGTGGTCGGAATAGTGTCGAGAGATTCCACCCGTAGCTCGTAGCTGGACGCTAGTATATAACAACAGACAAGACCACGTGTGCTGAGTTTTGCTAGAAAGCAAAATTTCGGTAAACAATTATTATCAGTTACGAACAGTTATTTTTGAGATGAGATAATCGATTACCCGGATTTGAAGGGTGAGTGAGCCAGTGTTACAGGCACGAGAGTCATATCATCTTAGTTTCCAAGGTTGGTGGCGGTTTGGTTATGTCAGAAATTATTAATATTTCATACGGCGCCAATTTCTATAGGCAGTGGTGACCACATACCATCAGGTGGTCTGTGTCATTTACCCCATCTACCTGTATTATAAATGGAGGTTCTATCAAATGAAAAATTTACAAAATGAAGCTTGGTACATTAGAAATTATTAAAAAGTGCGTGTATTGATGTATACTCTATTCCAACCATAAGAGGAGAAAAGTCAAATAAACATTTGACAGTAGATTGACGCGATATCATTGGTCGGGATCTTGATTAGTCTATGATATTCACTATGGATTTGCGAAAAAATGCTTTGAAACGCTTTGGACTGGCGCTTTGAACGTCGACGAAACTGTTATCGGAATTTTGGAAGTAAAATTAAAGGGAAAATAAGTAGTTAAGTGCAATAGTGTTGTATTATAAATAAAGGTATATTAATCATAAACCCTCAGTAGTGCACAATATAGCCGAGTTATTAGCGAATCGCATGAAATACGTAAATCTAGGGTTTGTTTATCTTTTTTCCTACTTCCATGGGAATTATTTATTGTCAAGCTATACGCGTTTGCTCATTTAATTATTGTAATCTGTAAAATGAGATAAGGCTTGATACTTAATTGGCGGTTTAGTGAGCAACTTCATCCGGTAGTTCTCTTGTCTATACGCGCATCATAAAACACACTCAACATTTTAAATAACACGCCAAATCAAATATAACTGTTACTTAAATAGATAATATCATTAGAGAACATTAACTAATTACTTCATTAATGAGTACAAGTAACAAATATAACTAGCTACGCGTCCCGGCTTTACAGTGATAAGTGTCTATATCTATTTTTTAGATTGATGTAAAAACATTAAAACTAAAATTCTTCTTTCTATCCGGCTAGGAAAGTTGAAATTATTCTATTATACATGTAAACCTTCCCCTTGAAACGCTCTGTTTATTGATGGAAGCCGCATTAAAATCCGTTTCGTCGTTTAAAAGATCCAAGCGTACAGACGGGAAGCGACTTTGTTTTATACAATGTAAATGTATACATATGCAAAATATCTAACTGCAAATCTATACGCAATTAATATAATAATAATATAATAACAAAATAAATAATAATGTTTGAGAACCGGTATCGATTGTAAGGCGAGATCAAAATAATTCCTCTAGAACTAGTATCGATGTTATTAAGACATCAGGCTGCTTAGACATTTAGCGTTTTAAAAAACGCCCGGAATAAAACGCTATCGAAACCGCATTTAAATTAATTTTCGAAGCAATCGCTGTCAGTAGGGTTATTCTGTGAGAGGGAACTCGAAACTCAACACATAAAACGAGCTTGGAATGTCAGAAGTAATCCGTAAATATCCCACTACTGGGCTAAGGCCTCCTCTCCCTTTGAAAAGAAGTTTTTGAGCATATTCCACCACGCTGCTCCAATGCGGGTTGGCGGAATACACATGTGGCAGCATTTCGTTGAAATTAGACACATACAGGTTTTCTCACGATGTTTTCCTTCACCGCCGAGCACGAGATGAATGAATGAATTATAAACACTATATCATAAATGTATATATATTCTTACAGAGCCAATGAACCTATTTGCCCATTAAATACCTTTATTATAAAAGAAAAAGATAAATAAAAAAAAACGCCCAGTTTGAATTCAACCTTAATAGCCTTAACTCAAGGTCAATAGATTCCATCAAGAAATATTTTATTTATACGAGGATTTTTTACTTGCAGCTCAATCATTTAAAAATCGTTTTAATAATTATAAATATACTAGCGAAATCCGACAGGCGCGACCTGCATAATGTACTAGTAAATCGCCCTGGCCTCGCACGGGTGCAATGATTTTGGGTGCAAATCGGAAATTGCTTTATAACAGTTCTTTGTGCATCTGCACCAAGCGCTATCAATAAGAACTAAGACATTATATGCCTGTATATACACTGGCTCACTCACCCTTCAAGCCGGAACACAACGATAATGATTACTGCTGTTTGGCGGTAGAATATCTGAGTGGGTGGTACTTACCCAAATGGGCTTGCACAAAGCCCTCCAAACAAGTAAATGGATGTTTGAGTTATGAACGTAATTAACTCAGAGAGTATAATTCTAGTATATTTAGTACTAGCGACCCGCCCCGGATTCGCACGGGTCTAATTCTAATACTAAATATACTACAGAATGTCTTAAAAGTAAAGGATAAAAATGGTTATTGTGGGTTATCCCTAAGAGATCAATAATACCAAGGACTTTTTTTAGACCCCTTTAATGTGTACAATACTCTAGTACATTATTTTGATCTATCTCGTTGGGTTCAGCCAGCGTTTGCGATGTAAGCGCAAAAAATGTGTTAATTTACGACATCACTTCAGAAACCTCTAAAAATATCAGTGTTTCTCTACTATATTGTGCATGTATTATACATATAAACCTTCCTCTTGAATCAATCTATCTTTTAAAAAAAATGCATCAAAATCCGTTGTGTAATTTTAAAGATCTAGGCATACACAGGGACAGACAGCGGTAAGCGACTTTGTTTTATACTATGTAATGATCAGCATTGCACCCGTGCGAAGTCAGGGTGGATCGCTAGTTTGAATATAAAACGAATTTAAACGTTCAAGGTTAGTTTCAGTCAAACTACCAATCAAAAAGCTATTAATACTTTATGCTTAACATAGAGACGTTTGCCTCTATAATATAAACGAATGAGGCGCACGCGAAACTTGAATTTATTCGAAAGATTTTTTAATAATTTCGAAACCGATGACATTCTTTTGATTTAATTTCATTGTAAATCGCAAGTCACTCGTCTACATTTGAAGCCTCATTTAAATGCTATTTTAAATCTAAAATAGTATACATCGGTTCGGTTAGAATTGGAGTTTGTCGATAGTAATTTACTTAAATTTTGTTTACGTTTTTATTTTTTTTCTTATTCAGCTGTAACTTTATTCCGCTCTTTAAAATTAATTCTTTGTTAAATCGTAACAATTCAGTAAATCGCAAGCAAGAATCCTCTTTAATTTTCTGCACAGACGGCTGGAGCTCTTCAAAACGAGACCATGACTGATTTTTGATGTTCATTTTTTTTTTTTAGCATTAGCAGCCTGAAAATTTCCCACTGCTGGGCTAAAGGCCTCCTCTCCCTTGAGGAGAAGGTTTGGAGCATATTCCACCACGCTGCTCCAATGCGGGTTGGCGGAATACACATGTGGCAGAATTTCGTTGAAATTAGACACATGCAGGTTTCCTCACGATGTTTTCCTTCACCGCCGAGCACGAGATGAATTATAAACACAAATTAAGCACATGAAAATTCAGTGGTGCCTGCCTGGGTTTGAACCCGAAATCATCGGTTAAGATGAACGCGTTCTAACCACTGGGCCATCTCGGCTCTTATGTTCAGCTATGGTCCTATAATCACAGGGACAAAAATCGGCTTACGCCATTAATGTATAAGACACTGGCGACCCGCCCCGGCTTCGCGCGGGTGCAATGCTAATACTAAATATACTACAGAATGTCTTACGACGTTCACAGTTTCTCAATCGTTAGACAATACAAACCGCTACGTCCCGGCGTTTTGAATCTGTAATATCTTCAAAAATATTCATAGAACTATACTAAATGCTTAATATATTTAAGGTACGTGATTCGATAAAGATTAATTTAATATTGCTTAAAATCGCTCCGGAAATAAACCATTATTTCTCGTAAAAAATTAAGTATAAAAATTGGATTTATTTACGACATCACCTCAGAAACTTCTAAAATAATCAGTATAAGATTTTAAATTAACATGGTTATTTTTATTACTGACAGTATTTAAAACGGGATATTTACCATGTTTTTGAAGCTCGATATTTCGACATTATCTACGAATGTCTTGTTCACGAGAAGAGCAAGGGCTCCAACATATGAAAATAAAAAAATATGGTAAATATCCCGTTTTAAATACTGTTAGTAAAATAATCAGTGTTTCTCCACTATATTATGCACGTAATCTTGACATAGTATAAAACAAAGTCGCTTTCTCTGTCCCTATGTCCCTTTGTATGCTTAAATCTTTAAAACTACGTAACGGATTTTGATGCAGTTTTTTTTAATAGATGGAGTAATTCGAGGGGAAGGTTTTTGTATATAATACATAGACAATATAGTTAAGTAACACTGATAATCTTAAAAGTTTCTAAAGTGATGTCGTAAATTTATACATTTTTTGCGCTTACATTGTAAACGCTGGCTGAACCCTACGAGATAAATCAAAATAATGTACTTCAGTATTGTACACCTTAAAAAAGTCTTCAAAAAAGGCCGCGATGGTATATGTCTCTTAGGGATTACCCACATTGCACCCGTGCGAAGCCGGGGCGGGTTAGTATACACATAAACCTTCCTCTTGAATAAATCTATCTATTACGAAAAACCGCATCAAAATCCGTTGTGTAATTTTAAAGATCTAAGCATACACAAGGACAGACAGACAGCGGTAAGCGACTTTGTTTTATACTATGTAATGGTGCATAGTACCATTATTTGCGTGTACTATAAAATAATATTGAATTAGTCATTTATATTAAGACCTTTTTCGAAATCGTTCCTTAATGCAACTTCTGTGTTTAGTGGAACGTCATCGTAATGGGGGGACTGGGGATGTTAAGTGGGTTGCTTATTTCACCTAAGTAAAGTGTTTCATAAAATCTAGCTCGATCAACATTTATGTACACTTACAGACTAGTCACGCGATATGGCTTCGCTTGTTTTGTTAGAAGATTTTTTTTACAATACGGTTCAGAAGTTTCGACGTACCGTCGGTAGATTCATAGATATGTAAGATCAGCAAAAGAAACAATTTTGTGGTTTTTTTTTTTTATTTTATATTTAATTATTAATTTATTTTATTGTTAAATTAAATTAATATGTATTATTTATTTGTCAATTATGTTCGATAGTCTGTATATAAATGTACACATCTACGTAGTTTAAAACGAAGTCGCTTCCCGTCTGTACGTTTGGATCTTTTGAACTACGCAATGGATTTTAATGCGGTTTCCATCAATAAACAGAGCGATTCAAGAGGAAGATTTGTGTGTATAAAAGCATATTATAGTAGCCGAGAATTACAACTTTCCTAGCCGGAAAAGATATACATTTTTTCTTTTTATATTTGTAATTTAGTATAAAATTTGTATATAGACACTCTCGACCTTTCTCGATGTTGACTTTCGTCATTCGGATTTCTAGAAATTTTGATAATTTTAAAGAGAAAAAGGATAAGTTTAAAGAGTCTGCTTGAATAAGGAATATTTTGATTTAGATTTTTTGAAAACTGTTTGCAGACGTCACGGCAGCCGCGAGTCATTTGCTGTTCGTTATTGAAGAGTTCCATCATCAGATCCTTAAACATTATACACTAAAAACGAAAATAGGCAATGAATGCCTAAAACACCATGGAGAATCAGTAGTTTTAGAACAAACGACATACATACGTACTAATCGAATGGATTACCTCCTTTTTTCAAGTCGGTTAAGAACAGAAGCCGAGTTGATTACTCCCAGTCACCCCCTCGACATGTCACCCCTCACACATTTCATCCCCTTAGCAATAAATATTAGCAGCACTATTATATTACACGATATGTAAACGACTTCGATTTAATTTCAAATTTCATCAAAATCGTTGAAATAGTGACAGACAGACCTACAGAGTTACTTTTGCATTATTAATATTAGTATATTTGCACTCGTACTATGAGTAATTGATTATGTTTAATCGTAAAACCACACATGAAAACAAAAACAAGATTATTATAATTCAACGAATATTTATGAGCCGAGATGGCCCAGTGGTTAGAACGCGTGCATCTTAACCGATGATTTCGGGTTCAAACCCAGGCCACTGAAATTTCATGTGCTTAATTTGTGTTTATAATTCATCTCGTGCTCGGCGGTGAAGGAAAACATCGTGAGGAAACCTGCATGTGTCTAATTTCAACGAAATTCTGCCACATGTGTATTCCGCCAACCCGCATTGGAGCAGCGTGGTGGAATATGCTCCAAACCTTCTCCTCAAAGGAGAGGAGGCCTTTATCCCAGCAGTGGGACATTTACGGGCTGCTAATGCTAAATTCTTTTCTTAGAAATACTTTTAACCTACAGCAGTTATCGTGGGCGAAGCCAAGCGCAAGAGTAGTATAAACATTTTTCAAACGCCAGTGTTTGTGGTAAGTGCGTTGGACAAGTGTTAAATTAAACATTTTTCAATCTCTCTATAAACTGCTTAAAACCACAAAACTTGATATGAATATTTTTCTAAAGCACCTATCGTATATTGATACTTAACTTTAACGATTAATAAATTAAACTTAATTAAAAAAAAAATTACATTAATAAATAGAGCATATTATTTAATACAAGATTATATTGATGATAAAAAAGCGTGGAGATAATACTTGTTGACTTCCAGGCAGGATGTATTATTACACAGTATAAAACAAAGTCGCTTACCGCTGTCTGTCTGTTTTTTAGATGGATTCAAGAGGAAGGTTTATATGTATAATACATGCACAATATAGTAGAGAAACAATGATAATTTTAGAGGTTTCAAACGCTGGCTGATATATCAAAATAATGTGTAACAGTATTATACACCTTAAAAAGGTCTTCAAAAAAGTCAAAGATGGTATATGTCTATCTCTTAGGGATAGCCCACAATAACCATTTTTTATCGTACATTTTTAACGAAAAATAACGACATTTTAAGCAAAACAGCATTAATCCTTATCCAATTAAGTGCCTTAAATACATTGTGCATTTAATATAGATCAATACGGCCCTTTAGAGCGTGTAATTTAATTACAGATTTAAAACGCAGAGACAAAGCGGCTTGTATTGTCTAACGACTGAAAAACTGTGAACGTTGTGAGACATTCTGCAGTATATTAGTATCACCTGCACCCGTGCGAAGCCGGGGCGGGTCGCTAGTTATATATATATAATTGTATTTAACTAACATAATGTATTTCAAATGGAAATGAGTACTGAGTTTGTTGCCGGTTCTTCTCGGTAGATTACATTGATCTATGTACTTAACATATTTCTGTAGTATGACGATTCTAAAGTACTCGTAACAGTATATCGTGATCTTACATAATACATCATATAACTTAACGAAATTTATGTTACTTTATATCTTATCTTCCAGTTAATACTTTGACGTTAAACTAGTAAAAGTTTCAATGAAAACAAAACCGTTAAACAGACACGGGTTTACGAGTTCAGAAATGCTGAGTGGAGTTATCGAAATTCGTTTCGTTTTTATCTACATACCCTTGAACATAAATTCCAGACAGATTATGTACGAACGCTAATCGTGGCGTCTTTGCTTGGACGCAATTAAAAAAAAAAGTGCGTGTGTTCGTCTTTGCTTGCATGAATAAAACAAAAATAAAGCGTGTATTTGTTTACGCGCGTGTAAAGTTCTACTTATCCGGCAGAATTGAAAACACTTTTGGTACCTATGTTAGTCCACAGCTGGACGTAGGCCGCCCCCAAGGCGCGCCACTGAGCCTGATCTTCGACCCTTCTCATCCATGTTCTACCAGCCGCCTTCCGTACATCGTCGCTCCACCGTACCGCAGTGCACAAACTGCCGTTTGTTTTTTTATACATTTACTTTAAAAAAAAACTAACCTAACCGATGTTGGTGCATTCGTAGTTTTTTTGTTATGCGGGGCGTTAAAATGTATAATTACCAATTTATAAACGAGCATAATCATACATTCTTTTTAATACATAATTGTTTACAGAATCGGAATTTCGATTTAACGGGGAAACGCAGCTGGCATTCTTGCCACCATACCACGCGGTCACGAATTTTAAAGTAACTATTTTTTAAGTACGGTAGCATGCGTAAGCGATCCCGTGGTGATCCCCCGTTAAGTCAGAGTGGGACTGGTTTTTTAGCGGGTATTCCGGCACCTTCAGCGCCGGCAAGCCCCACATGCCCCCCCCTCAAATCATGCGGGGGAAACTCGTAAAGCGTTTTTCCAGCGAAAAATTAAAGTTGCTGCTATTATTATATATATGTATACCTATATATATCGTTCATTAAGTAACAATAATATAAAATTTATATTAAATATATAATACAAAATCATTTTAAATATATATATATACGGGAGCCCCCTTTAATAGATATTTTATTCTGTTTTTTAAGTATTTCTTGTTACAGTGGAAACTATCACGGTTCATGAGATACAGCCCGGTGACAAACGGACAGCGGAGTCTTAGTAATAGGTTCCGTTTTATCATTTGCTTACGGAACCCTAAAAAACGAGCCGCGGTATTAATTGATTTAAATAAATATTATTATTATTCCCAAACAAATAAACCTAATCTAATTCCGTCCTTAAAAACTTCACGTAATGAACACCGCCGTCAAATCTCTTAAGAAGTACGTTTATACGATTTCGTTATTATATTTCATTAATATAGTATTGCTATCTGTTTTTTTATCATATTTATGTCTCGTTTGATATTTACATATATATACTAGCTGAACCAGCGGCTTTACCCGCGCGAAATTTGTAAATCACGAACTTCCTACCCCCGTTTAACACCCTTAGTGGTGAACTTTCGGAAAATCCGTTCTTAGCGGATGTCTACAGCCTATAAGGAACCTATCTGCCAAATTTCAGGTTTGTATTTGTAGTAATTTCTGAGATTTCGTGATTGAATCAGTGAGCGGTATTTCGCTTTTAATATATTTATATAGAAATGGTAACGTAATGTATGTCTGTCAGAACATAAATTAACTGTAAAAAAAAATGTATTTTTTTATATATACGCGGGCCGGTAAATGGGCCACCTGTCGTTAAGTGGACACCACCGCCCATAGACTTTGGAGCTGATAGAAATATCACCCACCACTTACTTCGCAAATGCGCCACCAACCTTTGGAACCCAGATGTTATGTCCCTCGTGCCTGTAGCTACACTGGCTAACTTCAATAGTCTTAAATACAGAGTATATTAGTAAACCACAAATAATCTTTAATATAATCTTGTATTGAGTAATATGCCTTATTTATATTATTTATATAGATGAGATAAAAAAGCCAGGGTCACGTCTTCCAAGAAGACGACAAGCTCGAAGTCCAGCGGAGATCTCCTGATGTTTTGTAAAAATATAAAACGCCAAAATTTATAAAAGCAAAATGTAAAATAAAGGCGTGGATGATGTAAATTAAATAAAAATAATTAAAAAAAAAATATGCCTTATTTGTCAATGATTGTTTTAATTTAATTTTTACACGTATAAGATATATCTGTACTAGTCAAACACAAAATACCTACACATACACATATTTAAAACGATTATAAACACAACTTAATATGAATATTCAGTGGTTACTCGGGTTTGAACCCGCTATCTTTAGTTAGAGCCGAGATGGCCCAGTGGTTAGAACTCGTGCATCGTGTAGATGTTTGTTTGTTTGGGTATAATAATAATATTTATTCAAAGCAATTAATACCGCGGCTCGTTTTTTAGGGTTCCGTACCCAAATGCCGAGATGGCCCAGTGGTTAGAACGCGTGCATCTTAACCGATGATTTCGGGTTCAAACCCAGGCAAAAACTACTGAATTTTCATGTGCTTAATTAGTGTTTATAATTCATCTCGTGCTCGGTGGTGAAGGAAAACATCGTAAGGAAACCTGCATGTGTCTAATTTCAACGAAATTCTGTCACATGTGTATCCACCAACCCGCATTCTAGCAGCGTGGTGGAATATGCTCCAAGCCTTCTCCTCAAAGGGAGAGGAGGCCTTAGCCCAGCAGTGGGAAATTTACAGGCTGTTAATGTAATGTAATGTAATCTTTAGTTATTGTTCATAGGTTCGGCACACTGAGCCTTCTCTCTGTACTAAAGGTAACCTGCGGCTTAACTCGTGTTAAATGTATAAAACTTTACCTATAGCCCACAAACCGTTACCAATTATAACCCATCGAGGGTTTAATTAAAAAAAAGTAGCTCATATCCTTCCCCGGGATTTAAGCTATATGCGTACCCAATTTCATCTGAATCGATTCAGCATTTTAAGTGTGAAGAGGTAGGACATGTGGGTAAAGCCGCCAGTGAGAGCAAGTCGTATTAGGTGCTGGACAACCTATTTGCCTGCCTCGTTGGTTAAGTGGCTAGATATATGAACACAGAACCTGACTCTGGGTTCAAACCCCAGAACGAACCGATTATATGTTATTGGGTTCTCTGGTAAAAAATCTCAGTACCAGTATGTTTGGAAGTTGGAAGTGTATACCGTGCCTCGGAAAGCACGTAAAGCCGTCGGTCCTGCGCCTGAACTCGAATCTTGCAGTCCCATCGAATCTTGAGAGTGGGAATATAAGGAGCATCTTTCATCACGCACTCCTGCACAATAATACGTCTATGTAGGCTGGTCTTCAGATTGATAACCCTGTCCGAAATCGGTCACGTCATCATCAGCGTACAAAATTCCGAAACGATCAGTTCGTTTGTTAAGATGTAAAAGTCTAACAGACAGACTCACTACTGTATATATAATATTAGCGAGGATAATGGAAGTTATTTGTCATCATCATTCACTCCTTAAATTTCGAGGAATGTTCCCGAATTTCAATAAAGGGGTAGTCGATCGGAAAATTGTTTCAATGCTGTGATAATATTATTTATGATTCGACTATCAACGCGTCCTTGATCCTTGATCTTGCTAACAGGACCCTACGTACCCTATTTGACACCAATGATTTGCTCGCTACGGTAACAATGACCACTCTAATAAAAAAAACTACCGAAAGCACCATTTTGGGTCACAGCCTTCAAAATTATCGAGTATTTTTCGTTTGCGATTATTCGAACAGCGATCACGTGGCGCCTGTCAAAGAGACAGAGAGGGTACCGCCGGTTTTTAGTGGATATTCTGGTGTACTAAGGCACGTGATAAGCATCTTGGGTACTGGCGAATCTCACATATCCTTACTTCATGTGAGAAGGGAAAGATAGGCGATTATTTGATAATTAGGATAAACAGACAAAGTTAGTTAGTTAAATATTAAAGAAGAAATATGACGTAGAGAGAAAGAGAAAGCTTTTATATCGACCATCTGATGGTAAGTGGTCACCACCTGTAGATATTGGCGCTACTAAAAATATTAATCATTCCTTACAATACTTATGCGCATCTAACATTAGGGGCTAATGTTTATTGTGCCTGTAGTTACACTGGCTCACTCACCCTTCAAACCGGAACACAACAGTAGTAAATATTGATGTTTGGTGGTAGAATATCTGCCCATCAGATTGTGGGCTAAGACGAAGAGGCTTCATATCGATCTTGTAAAAATTACAACAAGTCTAATGATTTAGATCCGTCTTATTGTTCACTTGAGACATTAAAAATATATTTAATTAAATTAGTTTGAATATTTATCCTAAATAAATGTTAGGGTTAATTTCTATGTATAAATTATACTGACAAAGATGTGAACAGCTCGAAAAAAACTAGTCTCCATCATCTGCTGAAAACAGGATTTTTGGAAAATTTCGGGTAGAAATTGGAAACTTAGATAGCTTTGATTTTTATTTTGTAGTGCGCTCTGTCTATATCTGAATTATTTATTATTTTAATAGATGTAACATAAAATAATTTATTAGGAAATTGACATTTAATCGTGAAAATCTTCATGAATAAATTGTTTCTTTGAATCAAATATTAATTTATACATTGGGCGTTGTGTTAACATCGAATTAGAGTCAATGAAGCAACAACGTCTTATCTAAATTCATATTATTTAAGGATAGACTCCCTAACTACACCGACACTTTATTTTAGTCAAATACTAGCTTCTCGTCCCGGATTCGCACGTATATAACTCTATTCCAACCGTAACAGGAAAAAAGCCAAACAAACAACATTTGACAGCAACATTGACGCGATATCATTGGTCGAGTGCTTGATTAGTCTATGATATTCACTATGGTTTTGTGAAAAATTGCGTTTTGAACGACGAAACCGTTATCGGAATTTTGGAAGTAAAACTAAAGTGGATATAAGTAGTTAAGTGTAATAGTGTCGTATTATAAATAAAGATATATTAATCATAAACTCTCAGTAGTGCACAATATAGCCGAGTTATTAGCGAATCGCATGAAATACGTAAATCTAAGGTTTGTTTATCTTTATTCCTACTTCCATTCAATACCATTTTTATTTTTAAACAGTTATATACAATTCGAGTTATATAATATATAGAATCTTACTTATGAGATGACGTCCGACAGAGATTACTTAGACTTACTTGGTGGTAGGGCTTTGTGCAAGCCCGTCTGGGTAGGTACCACCCACTCATCAGATATTTTTTCCGCCAAATAACAGTACACTGTATTGTCGTGTTCCGGTTAGAAGGGTGAGTGAGCCAGTGTAATCACAGGCACAAGGGACATAACATCTTAGTTCCCAAGGTTGGTGGCGCATAGGTGATGTAAGGAATGGTTAATATTTCTTACAGCGCCTTAGTCTATGGGCGGCTGTGACCAAAAAAAGAGATGTATGGAAGAAGACATGCTGCGCCGACCCCAAGTAAATTGGGATGAGGGCAGGAGGATGATGATGATGATGATACAATTTGTAGGCAGAGTGCAGAACCGTCTCAAGCTATGATTGGGGCCCTTGGTCTCCTTTTGGTAGATATTTACTACCATGTACAAATACTTTTTGTATGGCCAGGCCTTAAGTATAGTTTTAAATAAACGGTACGGTAATTTTCGTAAATTCGTAGGAATCTGATTGGTTGGACAATCTTATGGCTATTTTATAGTATATCTATTTCTATCATGAAGAGCACGTCTATCTTTTTTGCACTAAACAAAAAAGGTTGAAATTTTAATACAAGGTAAGTTATAACTATTTACACCTTCTGTCCAATTTTCAACCATCTAACAATTTCTTTCACAAAGTTATAAGCAAAAACGCTTTTCACCCTCTCAACCCCTCAGCGTTCACCCCAGAGGGTTGAACATTTTAATTTGTTATTATTCTAACGTCCCAAACCACATATCAAAAAATCAAAATGATACTAATTACTTGACCTTCACGGGCTTTATTGACTGGCCTAGTCGTCAATAGCCTTTTTTGATATATATATTAGTTATTTCTTACAAATATATACGAAAATTTACAGAGCATACAAGTTGTTGGGCCCTCTCAGGATGGGGTCCTGGGCACGTGCCCTATGTGCCCTTTGGTATGGTAATGGCAGAGTGTAGTCCCCCTGATGATTAGTAATAACTGGAGAGACATTTTCTGTTAATAGATAAAAACTAAACTTCTCGTTTGTTCAAAAGATTTTTTAGGAATTTGGAAACCTATGACAGGTTTTGTTTTGATTTCATCGTAGGCAAGTCACTCGTCTACATTTGGCGATGCATGAAACCTTATTAAATAAAAATTTTAAAGTAAAATATTTCAGTTAGAATTGGAGTTTGTCGATGGCAATTTACTTTAATTTTGTTCACGGTTTTCATTTTTTTTCTTATACAGCCGTAGCGCTCTCTACCCGGCTAGTAACTTATTCCGTTCTCTAAAATTAATTATTTGTTAAATCGTAACAATTCAGTAAATTGCAATCAAGCATCCTCTGTAATTTTCTGCACATACGGCTGGAGCTCTTCAAAATGAGACCATAATATTTTATGTGCAGCTATCGTCCCATAATCACTGGGACCAAAATCGGCCTACGCTATTAATATATGATATTTAATATATACAAACAATAAATAATTACCATACATATCACAAAATTGCCGTGCTGGTTATGACGTTCAACATCACACACATTTGCTAAATTTCCCACTGCTTGGCTAAGGCCTTCCTTTGAGGAGAAGGTTTGGAGCATACTCGACCACGCTGCTCCAATGCGGGTTGGTGGATTTTGGCAGAATCTCGTCGAAATTAGACACATGCAGGTTACCTCACGACGTTTTCCTTTACCGAGCACAAGATAAATTATAAAAACAAATTAAGCACATGAAAATTCAGTTGTACTTGTCCAGGTAACCCGCAGTCAAAATGTGTTAAGTGTCTAATAATTAGTGGTATTATACGCGGTATTTGCCCATCTACCTACATATATAATAAAAAAAAACAATGCTTCACCAACCGTAGGAATTTAATAAATGGCTTGGAGTTCAGTCCGCGCTACTACAAACCGGGTTGGTGGATTCATATACCCTATCAATATTTTTGCCGAGATAAATAAATAAATAAATATTGGACAATATCACATACATCACTCATACAGAGTGATGTATGTGATGTTGTAAGTAGCTAAAGCACTTGTGTTATGGAAAATCAGAAGTAACGACGGTACCACAATAATACAAAGCTGGCGGTAGAATATCTAATGAGTGGGAGTTAGGTACCTGCCCAGACGGGCTTGCACAAAGCCCTACCACCAAGACATAACATCTGTGTTTCCAAGATAAGTTTGCGATGAATTTCTTAGTTCTTATGGTTATATCAATGGCGACTTCCGTCACATAAAATATGGCAGAATTCATCCGACACATGCAGGTTCCCTCACGAGTCGTACACCTCGGTTTGAACCAACGTCCCTCGGTTGTGATGTAAATGTCTTTAGACAGATTACCTTTTCTAAATAAACTTATTTGTAAATATGAAAAAAAGCCATTTTGAATATGAATTGTTTGTTTTTTTTTTTACAGTCTTTTTCTCTTGTCTTTTGAATTGATTTTCGATTAAAATGTCTTTCCATGTTTAAAGTATTGTTGCTTAGCGGTAGAATTTCTAATGATTGCATTAGCATTAGCAGCCCGTAAATGTCCCACTGCTGGGATAAAGGCCTCCTCTCCCTTTGAGGAGAAGGTTTGGAGCATATTCCACCACGCTGCTCCAATGCGGGTTGGCGGAATACACACGTGGCAGAATTTCGTTGAAATTAAACACATGCAGGTTTCCTCACGATGTTTTCCTTCACCGCCGAGCACGAGATGTATTATAAACACAAATTAAGCACATGAAATTTCAGTGGTGCCTGCCTGGGTTTGAACCCGAAATCATCGGTTAATATGCACGCGTTCTAGCCACTGGGCCATTTCGGCTCATCTCATCTAATGATTGGGTGGTACATAATCAGGCCTACCAATGATGAGATATGTTTTCACATAGTAAGTTACGATTTAATTTTCATAGATAATAGAAGGCAATTTCTTGGCGAGTTTATGGTGCTGGACATGGAATAATTTATCACGTATAGCTTTCATCATTCTTAGCTTTGAAAATGAAGGAAAACCACACTCATTGACTTGTATTAAACGGGCAACGTGTACAAAAACAGCGGGACTTCGAACAGAGTCGGGGAGCCTCCGAATTAATAATACCGATATATGACTGCGTGCATTTAAAAATATATTATATGTTGTTGAGTAGCATACAATTTCGTATTTATATGTAATCAATTGAATTATGTAAACTGTTGCTATATACAAAAGTCTAAATCTAGTACTAAAATATATAGTTTTAAATTGTTTGTTTATTTTCTAAAACTTTTTCTATTTAATTATTAACAGGATAATTTTACAATTTAAAATAAGTATAAATTAAAATATGATGTAAAAATCTTTTAGTATCAAAGCGCCACTCCACGCATGCTCCTGTTCTTCAGAGTCCGCCCGCCCAGAGTTCGCTTATATACCGCGACTCAGCAGTCCCGCTGCATTCCGTGTTCGACTCCCGGACGAGGTAAGTCGATATTATAACTTTATTATAAATTAAAATAAGTCGTTTTTATTTTTATCAAGTCGATATAGCACACTGGTTAGAATACGTGAACTTAGTCGAAATTACGAGTTCAAATTCAGGCGACCGCTGCTGAATTTTCATGTGCCTAATTTGTGTTTATAATTCATCTCGGCAAAATATTGATAGGGTATATGAATCCACCAACCCGGTTTGTAGTAGCGCGGACTATACTCCAAGCCAATTATTAAATTCCTAAGGTTGCTATCAATATAAAAATAAATATTATATATTTATCAATAAAATATATAATATATACTATCAGAAGGTAGACAGTGTACAATTATTGGTATTTATAAGACGATTCATACCTCGCAGCAATCATATATGCAGTCAGTAACTCTAGTCGTGAATTTTAAACACAATACAGGATCCCGCAAAGCATTCAAAATCAAAATATTCTTGATTAAAGTAGGCTCATATAAGCTCTTTTATATCATGTTACTGTGTCGACCCAAATGTAAAGAACCGGCAAAAAACTCAGTAGTTACTCCTTTTCAACATTTAAAAATACAGTCGTGTTAGTTAAGTACAATTATATATGTATGACATGTCTCCTGCGTGGAAGTCGACAAGCATTAACTCCACGCTTTTTTATAATCAATATAATCTTGTATCGGATAATACGCCTTCTTTACCGATGTATTTTTTACAAACGATTTCAGTTTATGAAACGGCATACATTAAAAATGTCAAAAATACTTATGTTGGCAAATTCAAAATAATTGTTAAATATTGGTTGTGTGCGAAATGTTAGTATACGATTAGTGAGTTCGTGATATGATATCAATATTAATATTGATAGAATAGGGTTGGTATGTAACTTGCAGTTAACTTGGTGGTAGGCCTTTGTGCAAGTCCATCTGGGTAGGTAATCATCGTATATTCTACGGCCAAACAGCAGTACTCAGTATTGTTGTGTTCCGGTTTGAAGGGTGAGCCAGTGTAACTACAGGCACAAGGGACATAACGTCTTAGTTCCCAAGGTCGGTGGTGCATTGGCGATGTAAGGAATCGTTAATATTTCTTGTAGCGCCTTTGTCTATGGACGGTGACCTTTTACCATCAGGTCTTTGCTCATATGCCAACCTATAATATAAAAAAGTTCTAATTAACTCTACATCAGAAGTTTTGGTCAAAATAGTGAATGGTCTTTTCGAGAATAGATGTAATCATGCAATGCTTAAAATTTAACGTTCTGCACCATGAGCGTGACATTTTCTTGAATAGAAAAATCTCTCTACAATCTTTACATTGTATAAAACAAAGTCGCTTTTTCTATCCCTATGTCCCTTTGTATGCTTAAATCTTTAAAACTACGCAACGGATTTTGGTGCGGTTTTTTTAAATAGATAGAGTGATTCGAGAGGAAGGTTTTTGTATATAATACATAGACAATATAGTTAAGTAACACTGATAATTTTAAAAGTTTCTAATGTGATGTCGTAAATTTACATTGTAAACGCTGGCTGAACCCTACGAGATAGATCAAAATAATGTACTACAGTATTGTACACCTTAAAACGGTCTTCAAAAAAGTCCGCGATGGTATATGTCTATCTCTTAGGGATTACCCACATTGCACCCGTGCGAAGCCGGCGGGGCGGGTCGCTAGTAAATGATAAAATAAATATAACTTATTAAGCTTATGAAAATTTCTAATAATTAAATTTTATATACAAACAAGTATTACGTCTTTACAATAAAAATAAAGAAATATGACGTTTATTTTATTAATCAAATAAAATTATTCCGTTTCAATTTACGTAACGACTTACCTAGAATTTAAAACGACTTAATGTTGAACGCAATTAACGCATCAAGTTACTCTGCAGTGTTGAATATAATATCTTTTTGACGTGACAGGACTCCAGAGTCGAGATACGTCACGCTTCATTCTTTAACAGGTTAACTGACTATTCAGCTGATTGTGTGGTCAACCTAATTTAGGTTTAGGCTAATGATAATAATTTAGACGATATGTCAATTTTGGTAGTTTTTATGTTATCCTAGTGTTAGTACAATAAATAATACCAAAAAAATAAACTATGGACAACCATCACACCGTCAAAATGACACGGATATTATAAATCTATTCAATCGATAATCAAAATCAAAGTATACTTTATTCAAGTAGGCTTTTACAAGCACTTTTGGAATCGTCATTCAACAAACTATTTAAAGTGAAGCCACCTCCGGTTCGGAATGTAGATTCTACCGAGAAGAACCGCCATGAGAATCAGTAGTTACACTTTTTCAACGTTTAAAATACAGTCATGTTAATTAAATACAATTATATATGTATGTCATGTCTCCTGCCTGGAAGTCGACAAGTATTAACTCCACGCTTTTTTATCATCTATATAATCTTATATCGAATAATATGCCTTCTTTACCGATGTATTTTTTACAAATGATTTGTATTTATGAATCGGTAAAGTTAAAAATATCTACGGAATTTTATTATAAAAACGGATACCTTGCCCCAAGAAGGATTTATTGGTCTTGTCCTTTGTGCCTGTTACAATAATTCGTCAACAATATCTAGCTCAGTTTATTAATTTAACTTGTGCAAAACAAAAGAAGTAAGCCAAAGGAGCCGGGTTTATTATTTCGGAAAAAGCATACTGTCATGGCGCCGCGTACACCAATAAAGCTATATGCTGTATAAATGTTTTAGATACGTGCGAAGCCGGGACGGGGAGCTAGTATTAAAATAAAGTGTATTGGTATAGTTAGGCAGTCTATCTTTAAATAATATGAATTTATATAAGACGTTGTTGCTTCATTGACTCTAATTCGATGTTAACATAACGCCCAATGTATAAATTAATATTCGATACAAACAAATTTATTCATGAAGTTTTTCACGATTTTCTATTTCCTGATATATTATTTGATGTTACATCTATTAAAATAATAAATTATTCATACATTTGGATAGAACGAACAAAACAACTTAAACAAACAAACCAACTTAATTAATATATAAGAATATCTGATGAGTGGGTGGTGGTGAGTGGGCTTGCAGAAAGCCCTACCACAAAGTGAATACCTATAAATAATCAAAGCATTATCGATTACTATCTCTAAATATATAGATGATTTGATGACCAGAAGCGGGGTCCCCCTCCTGAAGCACTCACAGTACACAGTAGTGGGGGTGAAAGGTCTCTTAAAAGACTTTCATACTAAGTTAATCCTCCAAATTCTATCACAAAATTAAGAGGAATGAAGTTGAAATACCATTGGAGCTGTGACGACATCAATCCTCCAATTTTATGTTCTATCTGTCTGGTGGTCGGGAACCCTCAGTGCGTGAGTCCGAATCACACTTGCTCAATTTTTTTAGTATAGACATGTAACTGAGTATCTTTTTCCGTACTGAACTCAAATCAAATCGATTCCATAATCTTCAGTTAAAATCGTTATTAGGGTTCCGTAACCAAATGGTAAAAACGGGATCCTATTACTAAGAAATTGCTTTCTGTCCGTCCGTCTGTCAGTCACCAGGCTGTATCTCAATAACCGCGATAGGTACACAGTTGAAATTTTCAAAAATAATTTATTTTAACAAATACTAAAAACAACAATAAAATAAATATTTAAGGGGGGCCTATATAACAAACGCGATTTTGTTGCCTATATTTGCTCGATATCAATAAAAGTATACCTACCTCCCTGTTGTTTGCCTAGTCAATGGTACGGAACGCTTCCTACGCGAGTCTGACTCGCACTTAGCCGGTATTTTTCTATCCCCTGAGCAATATACAGTTTATAAGTAAGAGAAGCGGCAAGCGGCAATTAAAATTAACAATCGCAAGATTTTAAAACCGTCGTCGTTTTACGCGACACTGTTCAAAGAGAATGTCTTTCTCACGACAGACAGACGAAATACATTAAAAGTGACGTTTACAAGGGTTGATCTTGCCTACGAGGCAGAATTTATTTTAAATTATAACGTACTGTATCTTTGCTAATGTCAGGGAACTTTGACAACCCTAGTTTTATAACGATAGAAGTTGAATCCTTTATAATTATAAATATATAAAATTATATTTTGATACAATAAAAAAGGCTCTTGCCACCATCGACGTTCCCGCTCTTACAGAGCCTCGTGGAATTAGTCGTGATGATGGTAGGAGACCTGATGGATTGACATTAGTTCCCTGGGAACGAGGACGGGCCCTTGTGTGGGACGCTACATGCGGTGACACGTTGGCAATGTTAAGAGCTGTTGAAGCAAAAAAGATCTTGTCTTATGACAAATTACTTTTTTATTCCATTTGCTGTGGAAACACTTGGCCCTTGGAGTATCGGTGCAAAAAGCTTCATTAAAAGTATAACACCACGCTTATTGCCTCCACTGGTGACAGGAGGGCTGGTTCGTTTTTAGCCCAGAGGATCGGAATTGCGATTCAACGGGGAAATGCTGCTAGCATTCTTGCCACCATTCCACGCGGTCAAGATTTATACAGTTACCATTTTTAATTCATATTTGTATATATTTAAGCACTTAATGTTATCCATTCTTATGTTAATAAATTTAATTGTTATAGCACACAAACTTACAATTGGGTAACTTGTACCCCCTTGTAGGGAGTAAAAAATAATTACCCAATGGCCTTCCTTGGGGCTTAAACTTACTACGTAACTAAATTTAATCAGAAATTCTTCTTAACCGATGATTGCGGGTTTAAACCCAAGCACCGCTGAATTTTCATATGCTTAATTTGTGTTTATAATTCATCTCGTGCTCGTTGAAGGAAAACATCGTGAGGAAACCTGCTTGTGATTAATTTCAACGAAATTTGCGAACATCATATGTGAACCAAGCTCTCGACCAATGATATCTCGTCAATTTGCTGTCAAAATTTGTTTATTTAGCTTTTTTCCTGTTATGATTGGAATATAGTATATGTTCGTCTTCGGGACTAAAGCTATCTCTATAAAAAACGTCATATATAAGCGTGAAGAGGTAACATAGTTACTTAGACATTTATTATATTGATAAAGATGAAAATTACTCTTGTGGCGTCAATTTCAAAACGGATGTAACTGCGAAACGACGCTACTTATAATATTAAAACCTTTCTCCAAAAGGCGCTGTATCTTCTGATATCAGTTTTTATGTATTTTGGACTAGCGACCCGTCCCGGCTTCGCACGGAGGCAATGCTACAGAATGCCTTTATATACAACGTTCACAGTTTTTTCAGTCAGTTCAGGACCATATGGATCTATATTAAATGCACAATGTATTTAAGGTACTTAATTGGATAATGATTAATGCTGTATGGATTAAAATCGTTTCGCTAATAAGGCGTTATTTCTCGTGAATTATAAAGGATTAAAAATGGTTATTGTAGGCATACATCGCGAGCTATTCTGAAGACCATTTGAAGGTTTTCAATACTGTCGTACATTGTTACGATCTATCCCTTAGGGTTCAGTCGGCGTTTACAATGTAAGCGCAAAAAAATGTGTTTATTTACGACATCACATTAAAAACCTCTAAAATTATCAGCGTTTCTCTACTATATTGTGCATGTATTTAACATATAAACCTTCCTCTTGAATCACTTTGTCTATTAAAAACCGTTGCGTAGTGTTGAAGATCTAAGCATACACAGGGACAGACAGACAGCGGGAAGCGACTTTGTTTTATACTATGTATTCATTATAACATATACATATATGAGTAAGCATTACGAAAACACGTTACCTCGCTCATTATTACGGAATTACATATATTCAATATAGTTAAGTACGTTTAACGTTAACGGAATTGAATTTATGACAATTGCGATTATTATACGCACTTCAGTCATTACGATAATAGAATTATCGTGTAATAATACGAAAAGTCGTAAAGAGACAATTTCGTACACTAGACGACAATTTCGGGGAGGGGCGGGTAGTTTGGTGTAATCACACGGTACTTTTATAAATACGTACGTATCAATGACGCTTAAATAATAACATTATCGGGTGTGTCGCGTCGTGTGCTTAAGGCCACTGCTGGGATAGTTCCGTTGATTTTAAGCTTCTGGAGGCCTTTGGGCAACGAAGACATAGGTAATTTATAGTCCAAATAATTTACTTTAGTCGATGTTATCAATAATTTGTTGAACGGAACCAATTCGATTATTTCAATGAACATATCCTTAGCCTCTAATACGGTGTTTTGTCATATTTTAATAGTGTAAGCCGATTTTTGTCCCAGTGATATATACTCGTATATGGGACGATAGCTGCTCGTAAAGCATCAGTCACGGTCTCGTTTTGAAGAGCTCCAGCCGTATGCGCTGAAAATTAAAGAGCATTCATGATTGCACTTTACTGAATTGTTACTATTTAACAAAGAGTTAATTTTGGAGAACGAATTTAATGGCCAATTAGAGAGCGCTTACTACAGATGTAAATCGTGTGAACTGACGTCGTCGTACGATGAAATTAAATAAAAAAAAAAAAACACTGTCATAAGTTACGAAATTTGTAAAATTCTGTTGAATAAACGAGAGTTTCACTAGTACATACAATGATTAAAATCGAAACTATTAATTTTAATTAGTTCTTTAATAATTTGTTAAACTTTAATTGATATCATTTTATTTGGCATAGTATTTAAGACTTGACGCAAATAAGTATACGTATTTTTTTTTTATAGTTATCTGTGGCGCGTAATAATTCGTCGATTGCGAGTTATTGAGAAATATATTCGCTGGGGAATTGTTCATCAAGCTTTAATGAATTTATTTCGTCAACCTGATCAACTGAAATTACAATAATTATGTAAATATATAGAATTAGTTTTTAGTTGTAGCTCGCGGCTTTCTTTTATCGGGTTCGTAGATATGTGTTAAGCATAAAAAAGTAGCTTATATCAATCCTGAAGTTCAATAGAGAGAGAGATGGAGACAGACAGTCCCGGGACTGTAGGCAAGAATGCCTACTACACATACACTTTGGTTGTAAGGCTTTGTGCAAGCCCGTTGGGTACCACCCACTCATCAGATATTCTACCGCCAATCAACAGTATTGTTGTGTACCGGTTTGAAGGGTGAGTGAGACAGTGTAACTACCGCCAACCTATAACAAGGTTGACAAGCAAGCAAATTACACAGTGCTTACCCGGGTTTGAACTAGCAACCTTCCTTAGAATTAAAATTATCTTAACCCGTGTCATCTCGGCTTCATTTAAATCAAGATCTCATCTGCTTAACATTTATACACTAATATTATACATTTGTTATCTGTTTGTTTGTTGGTATTTCAAATAGTATTAATATATAATGGTTTACCTGGTGGTAAGTGGTCACCACCATGGACGCTGTAAGAAATATTAAAAGCTGGGGTTACCTATTTGGGAACCGATTACGGTTTTTGTAAGACATTCTTCTGAAAAATTAACTTTTTTTTCTTAGAAAATAAATAAAATGATATATACAGGGAAAGTCAAAGAGTCCCGTGAAATTAAGACGTCTTGGGTTACGAAGTTAAACACAAATATCACGAACTACAATTTGATTATAAAAGTAGAGGGAACGAGTTCGTTCATCTGTAACAGAACTGTCTTAACAAGTTGACCTTTGATTTCTGTAATTGTTAAGTGTTTAAATATATAGATATTTACTCTTGGACCCTTTTAAAAGATAAAAGTTAATTTAACTTCGTGATGTTGTTCAACATTTATAATGGGTTAGAGGTCTTCCAAAAGCATTTGAGAATTATTTCACAAGATATTTTTCTATTGTTTGAAAATCAAAGATCTAATGAGTCATACCAACAGAAACTCAGTAGTTACTAAGTTTTAAACGACTTTAAAAAAGGGGGAGGTTCTCAATCTGTTATTTATACTGTAATCCGTAATAGTCAGTATTATTGAGTACTGATTTAAAAGGTGCCTGAACTATAACACAAGGGATATCTCAGTTCCCAAGATTGGTGGCGCTTTAACGATGTTAATACTGCACAGATGTCTATGGGCGATGGTGACCATTTACCATCAGATGCCCTTTTCACCATAGCTAGGCCATAATAATATATTTAAATTTATTCTGAATGTTTTGGGAACAGTAAGATTTTATTAAGGCAATTTTTAGACGGATTTTTATTTTTTTAAATACACAGAAACAATTAGTTAAGTGTGTATTAATTATTTGTTGTTCACGGAAGTACTAGCGATCATAAATTGGTTTGTGTGTTTGTTTTTTTATCATAATATGTTGAAAACGTATTCATTTACTAGCAACATTTTCACTAAAACTGATTTTATGTATGGCAACAATATTTAAAATAATCTTTATGTTAATAAAAAAATAAGCTTTAAACATTTTTACATTACATTACATTACATTAGCAGCCTGTAAATTTCCCACTGTTGGGCTAAGGCCTCCTCTCCCTTTGAGGAGAAGGTTTGGAGCATATTCCACCACGCTACTCCAATGGTTGGTGGAATACACATGTGGCAGAATTTCATTGAAATTAGACACATGCAGGTTTCCTCACGATGTTTTCCTTCACCGCCGAGCACGAGATGAATTATAAACACAAATTAAGCACGTGAAAATTCAGTAGTGCCTGCCTGGGTTTGAACCCGAAATCATCGTTTAAGATACACGCGTTCTAACCACTGGGCCATCTCGGCTTTAAACACTCATAGTAAAATATACTAAATTTGAATACTAGCTGGATATGCGGGTTTACTCGCGTGAAAACTATACCTATAGGACACAGACCTTTACACAATTAAACCCCACGAGGAGTGCACTAAAAAAGGCCATGTCAAATTACATCTGAGCTCGTTTAACCGTGAAGAATTAACGGACAGATTTAATATTACTATAGATATGTCTCCGTTGTTATTTTAGTAAAATGCATTTCATAGACAAGGCATCACGCAGAGCGCTACGATTTTAAACTAAAGATACAAGACATAGTATTTAACAATGATATTAGTGTTGTGTTAGAAGGTATGTTTATGTTATACTAGCTCCCGACCCGGCTTCGTACGAGTACAATAAGCATAAAACATTTACATCGTAAAAATATTATATATTGACACGCAGGATATCTCATATACATATATAATTGTATTTAACTAACATAGCTACTGAGTTTCTTGTCGATTCTTCTCGGTAGAATCTGCATTTCGAACCGGTGGTAGTTTTACTTAATATAGTTTGTTAAATGACGATTCAAAATTTCTTGTTAAAGCCTTACTTGAATAATGTATATATTTTTTTGAACCGTAAAAAAATTATGAAATTGTAAGGACAGTTTGCATGAAGGAGCTGGTTTCTGAATCGCGCTAACGTTTGGTTCGCTCCGATATATATAGGGTCTCGACAGTTAAAATGGATAATGACATTTTTGGAGCTCTGTTGCAATTAAAAAGTTATATTAAATGTCAACCGGAAGTACGGAAGTGGTTTTTTGGAGGGTGAGTGTACGATTGGTGTACGCGGCGCCGGGAAAGCCCCCCAGTCATGGTATTACCGACACCTTAAACAAACATCGTTGTATTTCAGCTTTTTTTTTTTAATTTAAGTTTTCAAATATGACCATTTCAATGTAAACTTAAATAAATAACAGTCAGTTACAATGATAATTTTAAAAAAAAGAAGATATTTTATGTCTATAATATATGTATACAGTATTTATTTTAAATAGTTATTTTTTCCTTTTATTTCAGATTCGCCATTTTGATTTTCAACAGTCAAGCTATCAACTTTTCCCGCTATGTCCGTCTGCCGCGTTTCGTTAATGCTCTTAATCGCATTATGCGCCTTGGATTGCTGTCTTACAGCCACAGTATGTATACATTTTATTGTATCTTAAGAAATTAATATTATAAATTATTAAAGATTAGAAATTATTATTATTAATAATAAGAAATTAACGCTGGTCACGTCAATAGTCTAAATTTGAATGAAGTGAATCTATGAAGCGCCTACATTTAAATAATTATAATCGACCATTTATTAAAAAGGTCACTGTTTAACTAAGTTTTAGTTATATACCAAGAAAATATTATAAAATTCATCAAGAATGCAACTGACAGTTGAATTTTATTACCACCGTGATAACCAAGATGGTTGCCTCTTTCTTTTTGCACGTCATAAAAGTGACGTCATTTCCTTGATCACGTCACTCAGCTTTCGTTCTACGATACAATAATATCTTCAAATTAAATTAAGCCTGTAATCTCGTCCGCACCGATCAATCTCCATCGTGTCTTCTCCATCGCACGTGACATTGGCGAAATAATCTGTACCGTCTTGGCACAAATAAAAGTCAAAATTAAAAAAAAAATACAATTATATTATATTCTTAAAACTCTTTTATTATTAAAGATTAAAATTACAGCCGAGAGCGTAATGTATAGAATATTTGAACCTTATTAAAAGATGGCCAATTCAAATACAGATCGAAATTTAACGTTAAGTCTGTGTTTATAATACATATCTTGTTCAACGGTAAAGAAAAATATCGAGTGGAAACTGAGATGTGGAAATTCTGCCATACCACCACTATCCATCAACCCGTGGTTCAAAAGGCTCACCGTCAAAAAATGGCTACAACCCCATAATCATCTGCAACACCAGCCGATAGAAAGTTTAGGCTCTTTTTCTGAAGGTTCTCAAGTCTTATCGGTTACTATATTCAAGAAACGACTCGTTTTCTTTACGGACAGTATGCACTATGAGATCAAGTGAAGAAGACAAAGCAGGGTAAAAGTCTTAAGGTGACGTACTATAATACTAATAAATTTAGCAGTCTCTAAACTAGTTAGCCAATCACGCAAAAACGGCTGGATAGATTTGGATGAAATTTCGAACATAGATAGCTTAACACATAGGCTATCTAACATACTGCAAAGCTAGTATGCTAGATAGCCTATCCGTAAGCTAAACGAATCGTTTTGAATGTAGTAGTCGGATTAATAAATGACTTATAACTGCTCTCGTTTTTGTTTTGAATTTTTCGTAAAGTTAACATCGTAAGTCCGATATTATGAATTCGAATCATAATGGAAGCTACTATGACTCTTGGGATACCTCAATGACGTATTTGGTTTCGTGTTTCCAGATCCCCAGGTCTTACGACCCTCGGCTCAGTGATGATGTTATCCTGACAGCGAAGAAGAGGCCGTTCTGCAACGCTTTCACTGGTGACAATTTTACAATTGATTTGACAATTTGAAAGAAAGTTATATCGAATCAGCTCACATTGCCATAATACCAATATCCTAAAAGCCACCATATGTTAAGTGGTCACCACCCCCCATTGATATTGCCACTGTAAGAAATATTAACAAATTCTACAACGCCAATGCAACACCAATCTTGGGAACTAAGATGTTGATTTGACGACCTCCGTGGTCGAGTACACCGGTTTTCATGGGTACGCCACTCTGAGGTCCCGGGTTCGATTCTCGGCCTAGTCGATGTAGAAAAAGTTCATTAGTTTTCTATGTTGTCTTGGGTCTGGGTGTTTGTGGTACCATCGTTACTTCTGATTTCCATAACACAAGTGCTTTAGCTACTTACATTGGGATCAGAGTAATGTATGTGATGTTGTCCAATATTTATTTATTTATAAGATGTTATGTCCCTCGTGTGTGTCACTCACTCACAATTCAACTCAAAAGACAAACACATTATGTATTGCTGTTTGGCGACAGAGCACCATCACACGGGCTCACACAAAGCCCAAACACAACACACATGCACAGACAATCATCATGAACTTTATGTGCTTAATTTGTGTTTATATCTCTATTATATTTCTTCTGTTATATTAAATATATATAGTTAGAAGTGACATGAACTCGTTCTGGATTTTCTGGATGCCTCGGATTTTCCGTTCCACCAGATTATAAGACTTAAGATGGGCGGATCTCCCTTGTTGAAATCCGTGGCTGAATATCATCATTTGGCACTTGGCAGGTGAAAACGGCAGAGATTTGTTATTTAAATGTATATTTATATTTCCAGGCTGTGGACGCAAGCGTTCTCAGACCATCCCCGGAATGCCAGTCCAGGAACTATACAGGCAACGTCAGGTAAAACGAGTTTATTAATTAAGAAAAAAAAGCATAATTAAATATTTTTTCTATTACATAGATAGCGGTGGTGACTATTACCGTCCGTAATAGTCAGCACCGATCATAGACATTGACGCAAGTAAGAAAAATCATCTTGGAACTAAGATTTTACGTCCCTTGTAACTGCAGTTACACTGGCTTACTCAAACCAAAACACAAAAATACTGAGTATTACTGTTTGGCGACAGACTACCTGATGAATGGGTGGTACCTACCCACACACAAAGCCCTATCAATTAAATTGAATTCAAATTCATTTAAAAATTCTTATTTAGATTTTGGAATATATTCCGAAAATTATTCCGAGACCAAAAATTATGTCTCCGCGTCAGTTAGTGGTTTAGTTTTCACGAATATTGAAGTAGAATTTAAAAACGAAGTCACTTACCGTCTGGACGCTTGGATCTTTTAAAGTGCGCAACGGATTTTAATACGATTTTCACCAATGAACAGACAGATTCAAGAGGAATGTTTATATGTATAATACATACTATTATAACGAAAAGCACAGTATTTCAAGTTTCCTAGCAATAAAAACAAGCATTTTTGTGTTTATGTTTGTTATTCCTTATTTTTTATATTATCGGTGGATATTGACGATTATATACACGATTCAAACATTTTCTAGTTCGGAGACGACGACATGATCGCGCCCATGGACTCCGATGCGAACGCCATCGACGAACTGTCCCACCAGATATTAAACGAGGCGAGATTATTCGAAGCGATCCAAGAAGCCAGCGCCGAAATCGCGAGACGGAAACAAAAGGAACTGTTCAATTAAAGAGGCAAAGAAGAAACGAAATGGCCGAATTAAAAAAAAAATAACGAGTGTATTTAATGAAAAGAAAAGATGAACCGTAATGACTCTTATATTTTGTATGTTAAGGCTTATAATCAAGCGAAGTATTTTACTTACCGTAGCGTTTGATGACGTTTTAAGGCGCCATTTTGAATGTTTCGGCGCGTCAATTTTTTATGGAAAAATATGCGCTATCCGTTAAATAAAATATACTCAAATTTAGCCTAGGAGGTGACATTATTAATTATTGTATATATTTTTTAATTAATAGAATATAGTTACGTAATTATTTAATTTTAAAATCAATGAAAATTTTCACCAACGATTATTATTTAATATTTTTAATACATAATTAAATTACACCCGTAGTTTAAGAGCTATATTTGTTAATAATTGTTATTATTTTAAGAAATATTGATGTTTAAATCGAGATAATAAACCATTCTCTCATAAATTATTTATTTTTTATTAACACATACTCATTTAAAAAAAATAACATTTACAATTATAAGAACTTAATAAAACGATCTTAACTAGGTTTTCTTGTATCATTTTAAAATAATTTTAAACAATGTTTTACTCGATTCGTATAAAAATATATATCCGAGAATCAATTTTCCCGCCATGACGAGTATCTGTCAACGTTCATTTTACTGTTAATCTTAATGTTTTATAGACAAACTGACATATACTCGTCAGTAATATACAGATAATAATAATTAATATAATATTTAATTAAAAGTAATACATTCTAATTTAGTCGACGCCATCGTAAAAACATCGGTATGGCTGTATATTTACTACATTTGCCTTTAATATTTTGGTACCCAAAAAAAATATGTATGTCAACTTCAATATACCATTTAAAACGGCTGCTGTCATTGGTTTATTTACAAATTAAAGCTATTCGATGCATCAATTTCATTTGCTTGAATAAAATGTTCAAAGTCGCTCAGTATGAGTCCTGACAATTCATCTTCGATGAGCTTGGTTTTTGGTTTCCAATATTGAACGTTTTTAGACAAAAACTGCAAAACAAAACGATTTTTTACAAAACTTAGCATTAGCAGCCCGTAAATGTCCCACTGCTGGGATAAAGGCCTCCTCTCCTTTGAGGAGAAGGTTTGGAGCATATTCCACCACGCTGCTCCAATGCGGGTTGGCGGAATACACATGTGGCAGAATTTCGTTGAAATTAGACACATGCAGGTTTTCTCACGATGTTTTCCTTCACCGCCGAGCACGAGATGAATTATAAACACAAATTAAGCACATGAAAATTCAGTGGTGCCTGCCTGGGTTTGAACCCGAAATCATCGGTTAAGATGCACGCGTTCTAACCACTGGGCCATCTCGGTTCACCACCCACTCATCAGCAATATTTTGCATTGTCGTGTTCCGGTTTGAAGGGTGAGTGAGCTAGTGTAACTACAGGCACGAGGGACATAACATCTTAGTTCCCGAGGTTGGTGGCGCATTGGCGATGTAAGAGATGGTTAATATATCTAACAGCGCCAATGTCTATGGGCGGTGGTGACCACTTAATATCAGGTGGTCCATTTGCCGGTCCGTCTGCGTATTACATACATAAAAAAGTCACTGTTAATTTGTCTTCAAGCGTCAATAGCGCAATAGACTGCCTAGCGATGTAAAAGTCGCAGGATCGATCCTGACCCCTTGGGCTATTGTCCCCACTCCTAACACAAATGATAAGCTTAAAAGGAGAGGTAAATAGGAACATTAGTAATTATTTTATTAATTCGGGGCGTTGCTAGTATTCTTTAAAAAAAAAAACTCGACACGGAAACACAAAATGCCACACACCTGCACTGTGTCCGGACCCCTTTTCCTCCTCAGATAGTTGAAGCAGCAGGATCTGAAGTATCTCGTGCCGCACGCTGATGCACACTCGCTCCCACACGAATCGCATGTCAAACCAGCCGTTAGCAAACTTCCTATAAAAATAAAAAAATCATATACAGTTCCAAAATGGACTCACTGGCAACTTCCCAATCATTTTATTTATTACTAACTTAAAATAATAACTTTATTATAATTCTATATGTAATTCTAAAATAAAAGCCCAAAGTTACTCCTTATTACATCAGCTATTTGCCAGTGAAAGTCCCGTCGAAATCGGTCCAGCCGTTCCAGAGATTGGCCGTAACAGACAGACAGACAAAATTTTTATAAAATGTTATTTCGGTATATGTACCGTGTACATACATATGCATTTGTTTAAAACGTTTATTATAATATTACAAACAGACACTCCAATTTTATTATACGTATAGGAAAATTCCTGACCACAAATTTTTGGGGACATCTTGACCATTATTGTCTTGACGACCTCCGTGGTCGAGTAGTGTGTACACCGGTTTTCATGGGTACGCCACTCCGAGGTCCCGGGTTCGATTCCCGGCCGAGTCGATGTAGAAAAAATCATTAGTTTTCTATGTTGCCTTGGGTCTGGGTGTTTGTGGTACCGTCGTTACTTCTGATTTCCATAACACAAGTGCTTTAGCTACTTACATTGGGATCAGAGTAATGTATGTGATGGTTTCCAATATTTATTTATTTATTTATTTTATTTATTGCTTATTTAAACCGTTAAAATATTCATCTTGCTATTGACATGGTTTCCTTGTCCTGTAATTACATCGAACTGAGTGTTGAGATACGCAAAGCCGTAGGTTCAGCTAGTTAACTAATAAATACGAAAAATTGATTTTCGATTGCGTATCATCACGTGCAGACTAACTAAACGGAAAAATCTTACTTTTAATTATTTGTAATTACAATAAAACTAAAAAAAAGAAAAAACAAAAGTAATCTGTAATTTTAGTAAAACATCGACAGAATTCAAAATTATAAAAAAATAACGTTTATTGTAAATTGTAAAATAATGGCTCAATTAAATATATATTTTTTTTTAATAAACAAACGTAAATACGTTTTTTTTCTTTACTACAACTAAAAGGTTATATATCTAGGAAAATACGTGTAGTTTTAATTTCGTATCGCGATTTTTTTGTTAAAATTCAACAGTGACTTCATTAATAGTGACTTTGGTTTCGGTTTAACTAAGAGTGCGATGTGCTTGTTTATAATTAAAGTAATGTCGTTTAAGAGTTTAATAATTATTAAATAAATTTATTCAGTTTAAATTGATGTCACAACTTACCAAGAATTTAAAACGACTTAATGTTGAACGCAATTAACGCATTAAGTTACTGTTTGGTGTTGAATATAATATCGTTTTGACGTGACAGGCATCCAGAGTCGTGTGATACGACATAGTATATTATTTGTATGTAGGGATAAACTCCGGAACTTGAACGGAGCGTGGAGTTAATGCTTGTTGACTTCCAAACAGGAGACATGACATACTTATATAATTGTATTTAACTAACATGACTGCATTTTTAGCTGTTGAAAAAGAGTAACTACTGAGTTTCTTGCCGGTTCTTCTCGGTAGAATCTACATTCCGAACCGGTGGTAGCTTTACTTTAAATAATTTGTTAAATGACGATTCAAAAGTGCTTACGTAAAAGCGTACTTGAATAGTTAGTTAAATTTAATTATATATGTACATATACCTATAATACATCCTGCCTGGAAGTCAAAAAATATTAACTCCACGCTTTTTTATCATCTATATAATCTTGTATCGAATAATATGCCTTCTTTACCGATGTATTTTTTACAAATGTATTGTATTTATGAAACGGCAAAGTATCCATATTTATCCTTATAATTATGACACGATTCAGAATAGGAGACATAAATATTTTAGTTTCGGTATATCTTCGCTCGCTCGTCTAAGCATTATGTTACAATACCCACGACATGTACAATGAAAGTGACTAATTTAAAAAAAAATGACGTGTAATTGCCCATAAACAATGGCGAAGATGTTATGTCCCTTGTGCCTGTATTTACACTGAATCTATCATCCTTCAAACCGGAACATTATACTAACCAAAAGACAAAACTTACCAATCAAAATAAAAACAAAAACTGTTGTAAATTTAAACATGATAATGCAATAACAAAACGCAATACAAGATGGCCGTCCGACGCTCGTCCGCACAGTGAAGTTAACACGAAGTTTTCCGTTTTTATATTAAAGCTGTGTTTACTTTAAGTAGGAATAGAGACTAAAATGTTTATTTAGAGGTTTTATTTCACACTAGTGATCCGCCCCTGCTTCCAATACTAAATATACTACAGAATGTGTTTATATACAACGTTCACAGTTTTTTAAGTCAGTTCAGGGCCATATGGATCTATATTAAATGCACAATGTGTTTAAGGTACTTAATTAATGACGTATTGCTATAAGCCATTATTTTATTTCTAATTATCCCTAAGAGATGTAGCACCAAGAACTTTTTTGTAGTCTTTTTTAAGGTGTACAATACTGTAGTACATTATTTTGATCTATCTTGTAGAGTTCAGTCAGCGTTTGCAATGTAAGCGCATATATCACATTGGAAACCTCTAAAATTGTCAGTGTTTCTCTACTATATTGTGCATGTATTATACATATAAACCTCCCTCTTGAATCACTCTATCTATTAAAAACAACCGTTTCAAAATCCGTTGCGTAGTTTTAAAGATCTAAGCAAACAGACAGACAGCGGGAAGCGTCTTTGTTTTACACTATGTAATGATATCTAAGTGTCGCTTAAGAAAAATAATGCTTAAAATATTCGTAGTTTAAAATGGCTGGAATGGAAATCGTCGAAAGCGATTCGTTTTATAATACCTTTTAACACACAAACGATCCATGATTATATACGAATACAATTTAAAACATTTTGAATATTTTTGTCTAACCTTTAATCCTGTCGTATAACCGTATTGACCCACGAAATAATTATCAACTCTGTGTTAGATAACGTCTGAAAGTAACGGAACTCATTTCATCAATTTACGGTACTGTACGGAATTCAGTTTTTTTTTTTTTTATGGCATTGGTTTGTGGACGAGCATATGGGCCACCTGATGTTAAGTGGTCACCACCGCCCATAGACAAAGGCGCTGTAAGGAATATTAACCATTCCTTACATCACCTATGCGCCACCAACCTTGGGAACTAAGATGTTATGTCCCTTGTGCCTGTGATTACACTGGCTCACTCACCCTTCTAACCGGAACACAACAATACAGAGTACTGTTATTTGGCGGTAGAATATCTGATGAGTGGGTGGTACCTACCCAGACGGGCTTGCACAAAGCCCTACCACCGAGTATTCTAGAAGAAACTTGGCAGAATTCATAGTTACAAAATTTATGCTTGCAATATATTCTTGTATGGTGTAATGAGCTTTATCTTAATTGTTGTCATTTGCGACTTAGGTGTTGCCCACTCGCGTTTTAGGGGTTGGTCGTCAGATTTGCGTAAAAAGTAGCCTATGTACCTTAAGGTTCGAGCCACAGACATACAGACAGACATCAATTCAACTCCTATGTAACCATAATTTGTCATATGTATTTAATGGTATAAAACAAAGTCATTATCGTCTGTTCGTTTGTTTATTTTATGTCATATGGAGGAGGATCTACAAATGGGCTACCTGTTGTTAAGTGGTCACCACTGCCCATAGACACTGGCGTTGTTAGAAATATTAACTATGACATAGCTAATGCACCACAACTATTGGAGCTAAGATGTTATGTCCCTTGTGCCTGTTACACTGGCTCATCCTTCAAACCGGAACACAACAATACCAAGTACTGCTGCTTGGTGGAAGAGTATCTGATGAGTGGTACCTACTCAGATGGGCTTGCACAAAGCCCTACCACCAAGAAAAGTTTGTGTGTTACTTTTATAGGTCGAATCAAATTCCGTCAAACATTCAGTCAAGTCAAATTGCAGACTTCGATGGCCTGTGAAATGCTTTTTAAGGTAACATAATTGCCGTAGTCTTAACTATAAGATAAATATATGTACATGAAGGTACCAGCAAATCAGAGGTTCCAAACACTGTCTGTATATAATGCGTGACTAATGACAAAATACCTAAAATTATTACCACGACTGATTTACCAAAAAATTTACATTGAAATTATTTCGATACATAATATTCATTGTTAGTTGTCGCCCGGGGGCTAATGGCGGATAAGCAAATGGACCACCTGATGGTAAGCGATCACCACTGCCCATAAACAATAGCGCTGTAAAAAATATTAACCATTCCTTACATCACCAATGCGCCACCAACTATTGGAGCTAAGATGTTATGTCCGTCGTGCCTGTAGTTACACTGGCTCACTCACCCTTGAAACCGGAACACAACAATGCAAAATATCGCTGCACGGCGGCAGAATATCTGATGAGTGGGTGGTGGTGATTGTAAAATATTATCTTTTATTGGGCGATTATTTAGATTTTGGATACTGTATATATCTACGCGGAACTGTATTAATAATTTTATTTTCAGTAGGACAACCAACAGTATATACGATATCATATAAAAAAAAAACATTTAAAAATTAACTTGTCAAATGTTCTACCATTTACTACGACAAGGTTGTATATTTATTTATATATTTACGAAACAAATATCAAGATATTCAGGTTGACTATAAAGATGTATTAGTATAAGCTCAGTCAGTTGATTCTGTATGTCTGTCCGCATTTGTTGAGTGGGTGGTAACCTACCCAGACAGGCTAGCACAAAGCCCTACCATCACTTTGTCCATTTTGTTTTTTTAGTGTCAGCGTTATTAACCTTACTCGTTGATGGACCACGGCAGAACACCAACAACTTATTAGCAAAACTAAAGAACTGTTAAACGTAACCTCTTTAATTATACAAGTCACATTTTGTTTTTTATCTGAGGGTATATTCATGTTGAAGTGATAACTTCTTATCGAAGCGTAAATCGCTTCGTTACGTAACTTTTCTAATTGGAGTTATATGTATTACGATTTAACGTTGTGTGTAGAACCTTATTTTACCCTTGCAAAGCCGGGATTGTTAGCTAGTAACGACATAAGTTAAGCCGGACGATATATTGATTAATTTAATTAAATTAACATTAATAAATAAGACATATTATTTAAAACAAGATTATATAGATGACAAAAAGCGTGGAGCTAATACTTGTTGACTTCCAGGCAGGATGTATTCTATATATTTGTATTTAACTAACATAATTGAGCCGAGATGGCGGAGTAGTTAGAACGCGTGCATCTTAACCGATGATTTCGGGTTCAAACCCAGGCAGGCACCACTGAATTTTCATGTGCTTAATTTGTGTTTATAATTCATCTCGTGCTTGGCGGTGAAGGAAAACATCGCAAGGAAACCTACATGTGTCTAATTTCAACGAAATTCTGCCACATGTGTATTCCGCCAACCCGCATTGGAGCAGCGTGGTGGAATATGCTCCAAACCTTCTCCTCAAAGGGAGAGGAGGCCTTTAGCCCAGCAGTGGGAAAATTTACAGGCTGCTAATGCTAATGCTAAAATGATACTAAAAATGTACATACTCAAGAATTTTAACTAAGAATAATATATATTTTATAATTAATAATATAATTTATTAATAAATAACCTTTCCTTACATAATCATATTAATATACATAAAATACAAGTGATAACCGAAGATTTTCTCGAGTTAAATTTCAAATATTAAATAGTTCAACTTAGATTCGTTTAAGTTATCATCTATCGGATAACCCGAAACGCACACATATATTTTTTAAGCCGAAGAAAGAAAATATTAACAGCACCAACAGTGGTGCTAATATGGGTTTACGTCGTAAGTAGGTAGGTCACATAGCATGGCATATCGATAGACTAAAGAAAATTATATGTTAATTAACTGCTGCTAGTTTTTTGTACGGTATATTTATATAAATTGTATTTATCACTCTCGAAATTAATTAATAACGTTTTTCTTTATTGGTTAAGTTAAGAATTAAAGTAAAACAATACAGTAATGTTAGATAATGTTATAACAACGTTACCGGATCCAGCGTATCCAGAAGAGAGCTTAAATTTCCCACCAGTGTTATCTTTTTTTTTTTAATAATAAGATTTATTTAAAAAAACGCCTGGAATTAGACTCGGGTTCCATCACAAGACACTAATTGTGAAAAACAGCATTGTAAATCTGTTAGTTGAAACTAGCGACCCGCCCCGGCTTCGCACGGCTGCGATGCTGATACTAAATATACTACAGAATGTCTTACGACGTTCACAGTTTTTCAGTCGTTAGACAATACAAACCGCTATGTCCCTGCGTTTTAAATCTGTAATATCTTCGAAAATATTCATTTAAATTTATCTGTAAATAATATATCTGTAAAGTAAATATTGATCTATATTAAATGCGCAATGTATTTAAGGTACTTAATTGGATAAGGATTAATGCTGTATTGCTTAAAATCGTTTCGAAAATAAGCTATTAGGTATATCTCGTAAAAAGTAAAGGATAAAAAATGGTTGTTGTGCGTTATCCCTAAGAGAAAGGTCTATAACATTGCGAACTATTTTGAAGACCTATTTAAGGTGTACAATACTGTAGTACATTATTTTGATCTATCTCGTAGGGTCCAGCCATCGTTTGCAATGTACATTGTGCATGTATTATACATATAAACCTTCCTCTTGAATCTATCTAAGATAAAGATAAATATACTTTATTGTACACCGAAAAAAAAAAAAATACAAGAAGCAACACAACAAAATAGAAAACACTGTACAAAAGGTGTACTGGCGGTCTTATCGCTAAAAGAGCGATCTCTTCCAGACAATCTTTGGATAGAGGACATTGAATACTCTAATACAATATACACAAACATAACGTATCTACATAACATACATACATACGATTAATACATGTTTTATATAACATATAAATACGTGTATAAACAAAATAATACATATCTATCTATTAGAAAAAAACCGCATCAAAATCCGTTGTGTAATTTTGAAGATCTAAGCATACACACGGACAGGCGCGGGAAGCGACTTTGTTTTATATATGTAATGAATAGTATCGTAAGCTTACATCAATATTTATTCGGGAATTGGACATTGTTTTACACGAAATTACAATGAAATCATAAATTCTCATTAAAATTTATTAATAATATTCTATAATATAAATTATGACATGCTTTTAAATAGTTAAGATTTTATATCTCTCCAGCAGTGGCGTAGCTAGGTGGGTAAGGGCCCCGGTGCATAGAAAAAGAATCGGGCCCTCGCCCCCTCTTTAACGTATATTTGCATTCAAAATTATAGATAGTAATAAGAATGGGATACAGGATACAGTGAGTTGAACATATTAGTAAGTTAAATCCATACTTCATCTCTATTCAAAGCTCTTTTCGTAGCTTAGGTTAGAGGGCCCCCAGAGCTCAGGGGCCCTGGTGCACTGCACCACCTGGCCCTACGATAGCTACGCCACAGCTCTCCAGCCGTTTAAGATACAAAGTCTTTTAAAAGAACTAACAAAGTCAAAAATATACATTTCTAACTAAACTCTATATACAGTTTGAACATTATATTGCAGCCGGAGAGGACCATTTATGTTTCGTACGCTTGCAGTCTATTTTCAAACATATCTTCATAGGGATACGGCTTATAATCCCCTGGCATCATGCTCCATATATCAGGGACGTCATCGACGGCAAAAGACCTCGGCTTCAGATTATCAGTCCAGTCGTGGAAATTATGCGGCAGGAACTGTAAACCAAACACGTTATGAAATCTTTTGGTGCATTTGAAGTATGACCAGCTCGTACGCCTTGATACTTGCTAATGACGTCATGACTCACTTCCATTCCTTAACTGCACTTTACTTCCTAAAATAAACTTTCGAGCGAGCCCGTATCGGTTTGAAGGGTTAGTGAGCCAGTACAAGCACGAGGGACATCTTAGTTCCCAAGGTTGTTGGCACATTGCGGTACGGAATGGTTAATATATACAGCACCAAAGTCTTATTGGGGGTGATAAATATTAAGTGTCCCCTTTGCTCGTCCATTTATCTCTACATTAAAAAATGGACATGATTAGATTAATTCACCTTAAGGGAGTCAGGTCCTCGCTTCTTCCTCAGGTAGTTGAAGCAGCAGGATCGGAAATGTCGTGTACCGCACGCAGACGCACACTCGCTACCACAAGAGTCACAAGAAATACTCGCAGCCCATAGCGAACTACCTGCAGGAGACAATCAATATTAATAAACTTAAAGACGTCTAACGCTTCTGAATTATCATCTTACAGAATTACCTTAAAATCAAAATATACTTTATTCAAATAGGCTTTTACCACGTTTGCGTTTCATTTACCGGCAAACATCTCTTTTTCAACATTTGAGAAACATCATGTTACATTACTTTACATAAACAGCCTGTAAATTTCCCACTGCTGGGCTAAGCTCTCCCCTCTCTTTGAGGAGAAGGTATGGAGCATATTCCACCACGCTGCTCCAATGCGGGTTGGTGGATGGATGTGGCAGAATTTCGTTGAAATTAGACTCATGCAGTTTTCCTCACGTTTTCCTTCACAGCCTAGCTCGAGATGAAATTATAAACACAAATTAAGCACATGAAAATTCAGTGGTGCCTGCCTGGATTTGAACCCGAAATCATCGGTTAAGATGCACGCGTTCTAACCACTCCGCCATCACGGCTCCATTATGTTAGCTAAATACAAATATATAGAATACAGCCTGCCTGGAAGTCAACAAGTATTAGCTCCACGTTTTTTGTCATCTATATAATCTTGTTTTGAATAATATACCTTATTTATTAATGTTAATTAAATTAAATTAATCAATATCGTCCGGCTTATGTCGTTACTAGCTAACAATCCCGGCTTTGCAAGGGTAAAACAAGGTTCTACATAAAACGTTCAATCGTAATACATATAACTCCAATTAAAAGCCATTAAAGCTCTCAGTCGGCATGAATTTTTCGACATAATCAACAACCATCGCCATATTTGAAACGATTTAATCAAACCCACAGTTAATTATACAACTAAAGCTCGTGGAAATCAGGTGAATCTAAGTAGTTTTTGAGATTATCAAATCAAATAAAAAATGTACTTTATTCAAGTAGGCTTTTACAAGCACTTTTGAATCGTCATTTAACAAACTTTTTAAAGTAAAGCTACCACCGGAAAGTAGATTCTACCGAGACGAACCTGCAAGAAACTCAGTAGTTACTCTATCGCTTTTAGAAATACAAACAGACGCACGTACATCGTTTTGTAATATTTAGTGATTATTATAAGGAATAATAATATTCCTATTTGCCCTCCATTTAAGGTAAAAGCTTGTGTTAGGAGAGGGGACGAACATGGCCCAAGAGGTTGGGATCTTTCCTGTAACTTTTTACATCGCAAACCATTGAATTATTATTACACGCTTATTTTCTTGTTATTCTAAATTCTATGATAGTAATGCATGGCGCTGGAATAATGGGATGTACCATAAACACGGTCCCATCAGTGAAAACCACTGGTGTACTTTAAAATTAATAAAATCTCTTCCCTCTTCCCTCTTTTGTCTTAGTAATGATATTTACCTTACGTAGTCCATATAAACGATTTTTGGTAAACCAAATAAAAACAAAAGTAAAACTTTTATAATACGTTCAACGGTTTTTCTTCCAGCAAATATGGCTCTAATTTGGTTCCATTTTTAAATATAAGAACAGTGACAGTTACAAGATACTTAACACATATTAAATAGCTAATAATTGACATATTTGAAATGGATAACCACGTTGCAAAGCCGTGTTATACTAATAAATTTAATATCAAACATTTAATATGAACATGAAACAAACAGTACACCGCCTTAAATCGATCAACATGCACGCTAACATATTCATGCATATCTAGATTCTAGAACATTCCACTTTGGAATACCTGTGTCGGAGTCTCTGGACGAGGCGGCTTCTCTTTTATAACGCCTAGATTCAGCCTGCGACCATGTCGCTGGCACAAAATAATATTAATATCAATTTAATAACAATTAATGAACACAACGTCAAAATGTCCCACAGCTGGACGAATGCCACTTGATACAATAGAAATGCCATCACCGCAATACAAAATTATTAATATGGGCATTAAATACTTTTTGTACTGGGTTCCCAAATATGTGAGTTTATTTCTGAAACTGCCTGGGGGTAAATGTTTTAATTCTAGTTATAATTTTTTGGAAAGACGGACGGTCGTGTTTGCCGCCAGTTTGTAGTGGTCACCACCGCCCATAGACATTGGTGATTTAAGAAATATGAAACCTTGGGAACATAGATGTTATGTCGCGTGTGCCTGTAGTTATACTGGCTCACTCACTTTTCAAGCCGAAACAAAACAGTACTAAGTATTGTTGTTTAGCGGTTGATTATATGATGAGTGGGTAGTACCTACCCAGATGGGTGTACGAAAAATACGAAACTCTTTACAAACAAATGTTTAATTGTTTTTTTATAGCTAATTATAATAATTAAATATTGTTATTCTTACCAACGAGCATTAAAGATACAATTGCGGCTAACTTCAACATGATTCGAGCAATAACGAAACGCTTCACAAGATGGCTGAACCAGAGCCGCAGACGAAGTGACGGTTGGATAGAGATACCCCTTTTTATAAGAAAACTAAGTTTGTTTACTACGTAGGAGGGAGGACGCGTTTTAAATATTTATTCAACGATATTATTTCACCCCTATAGGGATGATATTTTTTTCAAATTATGATATATTGATATTTATACTTACATATAGCCTTTTCCAATGTAAGTAGGAAAAAAGGTAAGCAAACCGTAGATTTACGTATTTCATGCGATTTGCTAATTGTGTGCTAATAAGAGTTTATGTTTAATGTATATTTATTTTTTATACAATGTTATTACACTGAACCACATATTTATTAAATATATATATATATATATATATCCCGGTGAGTTTCTTTCGCGGGTTCTTCTCAGGTCCGAGGTGCTAAATTCCGAACCGGTGGTAGATTTTTGACTATCAATAAGCAAGTGTAAGCACTTCTATATTGAATAAAGATTTTTGACTTTTTTGACTTCGACTATTATTATTTCCACTTTAATTTTACTTCCAAAATTCGGGTAACCTGGTTTTAAAAACACAACTATCCATTAATATGCAAGCGTTCTAACCACCCTGCTATCTCGGCTGTATAAATTTCTATCAAGTATATTTTGTGTTTTTTTTTTTGTACACGCCAGTGTGCATGTCGTCAGCC